>NC_082664.1:154820278-155445278 GCF_025265405.1 Mesoplodon densirostris | reverse complement strand
AAAGGGAGATGGAAAGTTTTACTAAAACGTTCGAATATTTTCATGCTCTTCTTAAACATATGTAAGTATGTACTAATCACAGCTAATGTTGAAAGGGTTTTTGAGGTATAATCTGGAAAGTGGAAACTGGCAGGGTCTTCAAGTGAAAGTAAAAAATAATCTACTTAAAATTACAAATAGCTAATAGGCATGATCTGCCTGCCAGAGGAAAACAAGCCCATCTCCTTCAGAGCAGCGTCTTTATTCAAATACCTAGACACGCACACAGCGCTCCTATTTGCAAATGCCTGTTAAAAGGAATTTAACAGAGGAATTTATTTCTTTGTAGTTTTGAAATTGCAGACTGAAAAAATCAGAAATAATTGACCTCTTATACCCAAACTGTTGAGTACTGTAGAAAGAGCTGGAAAGGCCAGCTCTGAGCCCCTGGGATCCCATGACATGGCGGTCTCTGCCGGAGGAGGGAGCGATGCTGTCAGCACCATCCCTGAATCCCAAACCCTGTGCAGCCCAGACACTGGTTTTTAATAGTGGCAGATCCTTTCCCTGGAGGCAGGTGTGTGGGGCCAACTGTGCGTCCGCCCTTTGTGTGACCAGGGTGGAGCTGTGCGTGCAGCTGGGATGAAGGTGACCGTGACAGCAGCCGGGCCCAGCCAGGTGGCATGGCTGGCCAGGCACATGAGGCTTACACTCCCGCAGCCGAGTTAAGACTTCACTCTGATGTGATTTTTATAACATTCTTTTTAATTAAGCAAGGGCGATATGCCAAAGAGCTGTTTAATGTCCCCCAATCTCCACCTTTCTGATATTCCTGAGGTTTTCCACTCACAGAAAAGCACAGGGGGTGCACAGCGGGAAGCTGTGGTGCCAGCCCACGGGCAGCCCCGCCTTGCACAGCCGGTGTCTGGCTTTGTCCGTGTAAAATGTAACTCTTTCCTCTCCCCTGGCAGTACCTCAAGGTACAGAGTCAGAGACACAGCATCACAAATGGCATTTTAACTTGGACAATTGTGTGATGATACTTGTCATTTGGAGAGATAAGAATGAGAACCCGGCCCCGTTTCACCAGACATGAATTCAAGAAGAGTTGTCGCTTTTTAAGAGTCCGTGTCATGATGTTTCTGATCAGGCCCTCTTGTAACTGCATCACTGGTTGTTACTAGTGGTGGCAAGAAACCTGTCAAGTTGCCATGTGGTCAGGGCCACCACGGTGCCGTGTGGAGGCCAGTTTGGGGCCTCACGGGCCTCAGGGGCAGGTACGGCCCGTGTCTGCATCTGCGTCCGCGGGGAGCGGCGGACAATCGGCCTGAAGGAGCGGCCACGGCACCAGTTCGCAGGAGGGCAGTGACACGGACGCCTCGCCAGGGCTTTTGTTTCTGTTCTATTTCTTTTCATTAAGACTGGAATCAAGCTTATGTGTAAACTATTGGTAATTTAAGTTTCCTTTGTGTCATTCAGTGTAAAACTGTCTAATTTGAAAAAATGTAGGTTATGAAAAATAAAGACTTAGGCACTGTTTGGGTTTTCTTTTCATTTTTTTTTAAATTAAAATTTTCTTCAAGAATGCACCTTTTTAAAAAATAGTATTTTGTTTGAACCTATCTGTGTAGTGAGAATGAAATGCGGGTTCCGTCCACCCATGTTTGGATCGTAGCCCGAGTCCTCGCAGCAGGGGCACCATGCCCGGCGGCTCAGTTGTGGGCCTCCAGGGTCGGCCCTCAAGCCAGTGTTAGTGAGGGCACAGTTTGTTAAATTTGAGGTTTACCACAGAAATAAGTATCCCTGTGTCGGGCTCTTGTTTCTTGGGTTAAATGGCCACGTCTCAGGAGACATCCCCATAAAGTCACTTGGGGTGGAGGTGGGGCCATCGTGTTCAGATCCTAAGTGAGCCTCAGAAACGGTGATGGACTTCACCCTAAATCAGGGTGACGCCAGCAGCGGTGGTTGGGCCTCCAGCATATGTTACGTGTGATGGCTGGTCTGCCAGCTGGTGACTGACCCGCGCACCCCCTCCCCTGTGTTTCTACTTGGTTATCCTTCCCTTGTTGATGTTATCCTTCCCTTGTTGACGTGGGCTTCTTTGTCTCTGGCTGTTCATTCTTTGTTACATGTTGAAGATATTTCCTCTCAATCCCTACCAGCTGTCTTAACTCTATTTAGAGTAGCTTTTATCTTACAGTTTTTAATTATGTAGTAAAATTGACCCATCTTCTTTATGGTTGAGTGTCTTGTTCTTGTTTATGAAGTCTCCCTACTCCAGAGCCATGAAGACAATCTCCCTTGATGAATACATGTGTCTTCACCCCACGTGGAATTGATTGATGTGTGTGTGTGTTGTGTGTGTAGTCTGAGGTGAGAACCCAGTTTTACTTTTTGCCATGTGGAAACTTGCCTATTGAGTAGCTCATTATTCCTCCACTGATACGTGTGCCACTCTTGTTATTTGGTATTCCCTCCCACCTGCACAGGCAGCTTTTTCTAGCCCCTCTAGTCTGTGCCTCTGGGCCCATTTTTCTGCGGACACCTTGGAATTCCACTCACACACCATTCTGCCTTCCTAGGAATTTCCTTCGTAGGACTCATCACAAAAATAATTCGATGTGCTCCCTGAAGGTGGGAATCAAGCCCGTCTCTATCACCCTTGTATCCCCTGGTCTCAGTACACTGTCTGCAACATAGTAGAGGCTCAGTAAATATCTGTAAAGTTGATGAAGTTTCTACTGACTGTGTTCTCCATGCACAGCCCTGGCGTAGGAAATTAGGGGAGAAATGGGGTGATGTGTTGATTTGCCTTTTCCAGATAACTCTTCACAAACTCAGTGGCTTGAAATGACAAGTCATACATCAGGACTGGCAGATGTAGGCCAAGCTTGGCAGCTCTGCCAGCCCTCGACCCCTCTTGCTTCCAGGTGCGCGTCAGCCGCTCTGGGCCTGGCCAGGGACACACAGCTCGTGGCCATGTGTGTCGTCCGCGGGCCAGCCGAGGCGTGTTCTCTTGTGGCTGTGGAGTGGCACAGAGCTGAACCCCGAAGGACCCCAGGTGTTTGCACCTCCCCCTCCACCAAGAAGTTGCAGTCGTTGCATTCCGTTCCTTGGCACATGCATGTTTTTTTTACTAATGTTAAAGCCCTCTGTTTATCTAAATCACCGGGTAAAACCAGCAGTCGGAGGAGCACCCCCAGCACCGAGGCAGCCGGGCCTGACGGGCCACTAGCGCTTCCTGATCCGGGTGAAGTGCTGGGCCACTTAGATTGAGGTGTGGGGGGCTCTTCCCCTTTACATACTGTGTTCCCAGTCCACCATGGGTGGTGGGTGGGGGAGATAAGAGACGGCACTGCAGGAGGGTTTGGGGGTTTTCACAAGACTTCCCACAGTTCTCAGAGCCTGAGCGCCATGGAGCGTGGCCAGCGTGGGTGCCCAGCTCAGTGGGCCTGGTCCGTGTCTTCCATGTCGGGGCTATGCCATCTGTGGGTCCCACTGAAGCTGAGGGAAAGGATGGTTAGCAGGACCCACCAGGTTCAGGATGGTGTTACGGAGGAGGCCGTCTGGTACCGACGGGGAAGGGCTGTCATGGCGGGAGCCACGGGGCAGGGACGCAGCCATGAGCTGGATCCCCTGCGAAGCCAGGGTCCACTGTGGTCAGACAACACGCTCTGTGTGATCTGTCCACTTACGTGTTAGGGCTTGTCTGTGACCCTGGATGTGGTCACCATGGTGACTGTTCCACGGGTGCTTGAAAAGAACATGCACCGGGTGCAGAGCTTGCTTGAGTGTGTGTAATGTGGGTCCAATCCTGGGGGGCGAGGTGCCGTCAGGTCCACACCCCGGCTGACATTCTGCCTGGTTCTCTCAGTCACGTCCCTAACCAAAGTTAACAGATTTGTCTTCCTGTGTTTCACTCTTTCTCATTCCCCTCAGGTTTTGCTTCGTGTATTTTGAAGCTGTGTTGGGTGCCTGCACTCTTAGGATGGCTGTGTCTTCTTGGGGGTGTATCCTTTAATGTCAGTAATCTCCCTCTTGGTCCCCAGTAACTGTCTTTGCTCTCAAGTTCTCCTGTATCTGACATTAATATACCCATTCCTGCTTTTCTTTTCCTTTATGTTTGGAGAGGCACCTTTTCGCACCTTTACTTTCAACCTGCCTCTGCCGTCATATTTAGAGCGAGTCCCTTGTAAGCAGCATATAGTTGGGTCTTGTTTTTCAATCCACTCGGCCAATCTCTGTCTGCTCCCTAGTGTGTGCAGACCATGTACACGTAAAGTAACTATTGACTGGCCTACGCCGGCCAGTTTGTTTATTTTCCACTTGCTCCCTCTGTTTCTTGTTCCTCTGTTTCTTTTTTCTTGCCTTCCTGGGAGTTATAATTTGCTGATTCTTAACTCCCAGATCAGGAATTATTTTTAAAAAAGACAATTTTATGCCTGAAGATGTGTTTGCTAGAGTGGGCTCTGCAGGAGGTCAGTCTCTCCTCCAGGGAATCCTCTCCTTACAGATAACTTGGGCGAGTTATGTAGTGTTGCTAAGCCTGGATCTTTATTTTTTAGTGTGACTCTCGCAGTGCCTACCTCCTCTGGTTGTTATGAAGACACAGCGAAGATTGAAAGTGCCACCCCCTGCACCTGAACGCATGCCCTAAGCAGCCAGGGCCCAGGAGTTACAGAAACTGTCCCTCCTCCTTTCTCAGAGGCTTGGGTGGTATGATTCCCAAGTCTGGGTACTAGCATGTCCCCCTGTTGGCTAAACGAGAGGGCATACCACGCCCCTGGCCATGGAGATTGGCCTAAGGTGGACGTGTGACCAAGTGCAGGTGAGTGAGACCCTAGGAACTCCTGTGATAACCTGAAATTCCTCTTCTGCCTCTGGGTGCTCTGGGCTGAGGACGTGATGGAGCTGGCGGGAGGACAACACAAGGGGGAGCGGAGCCTGGAGGACCCGTATCCTTGGCATCACCCTGTTCTGCCACATCGGGGTCAGTGTCTTCCTTGGACAGAGAGCAAGGATGCTGTGGGCAGACCCATTAGCATCTGGGGGGATGTGTGGCCTTGAGGAATAATGTCAGAGCTGCCAGTAAATTTCACATCTCGGCCAGAGTTGGGACCCATTTCTATTCTTGACCCAGTGACTATCAAGGGAAATGGGCTTCCAGACCAGTTAGGTCCCCCTTGGGGCTCTGGGGTGGGGCCCTGGACACACCCAAACTCTGTTAGGAAAGACGAGGTGGCAGCCAGCTGCACCCACTGTTGACCCTGGCACGTACCCCAACCCCACTGCCCCTCAGAGTCCAGACTTGTGGCGTGGAGTCAATATCTGAATTCAGTCAAGATCTCAGACTTGATATGCCCAAAGTAGATCCAAAATAGGGCCCTTGTTACCTCCACAAAACACCATCTCCACTGGTACCACCATCCACCCAGTTATTCCAGTCAGAAAGCTGAGCCACCCTCCGTCCCCCATTTTCTCTCTCCCAGATCTAACCCATCAACAATGCTACCAGCCCTGCCTCCACATGCTCCCCAGCCCTCTCTCGCCCTGTCCAGCCATGGTTCTCTCTTACCAGTGCCTCATAGGGGGCCTCCTCTGGTCCCCCGATGCCCAGCTCTGGAGCCTTTCATGGTTCCCTGGCTCAAAACCCCGTGATTGTTTCTCGGGAGACCGAATAAAGCCCGAGCACCAGTGTGGCCTCCAGGCCCCTCTCCAGGAGCTGTCCACCCCCCATCTGAGAACACCGGCCACTCCGTACACCCGGCTCGCACTCAGCGTCTCCTGAGCTAGGAATCTCTTCTTCCTCATTTTTCCCATTACTCGAGTTTCATTTCAGATCTTGACCCCTCGCAGGGCCTGCTGAGCACCCTCTCCGATAGCCCCACCCGGGGCCCCCTCTTATCTGGTCCCTCTTATTTTATTCCTATTCCTGCCTTTGGCCCCAATTCCTCAGACCTTGTCCGCGTCTACACCTCTGTCTCCCCAAGGCCGGGAGCACCGCCGGGCCCTGGAAGGATGGATCACAAACCCACTCACGTGTTGACTCAGCAGCCACGTAAGAAGACCTGCTTTGTCCCAATCACTGTCAACCACGGGGCCCCCCAGACCTCTCCTAACTGCCAGCTCGCCGGCACAGCTGCGGTTCGCATTTCTGTGAAAACCTCAATGCTTACATTTCAGAATTTTACTCTTTTTTTTGCTTTTTGGTCCTGTACTGCGGAGCCCGCAGACCTGGGACGGGGTCGGAGTTTCGGAGAGCGCAGGGGTGACCGCGGTGGGAACGCGCCCCGCGGGGACCCCCAGACACCCCCCCGCCAAGTCTCCCGGAAGGAATCTTGTGGGCGCTTCAGTCGCGCGTCCAGAGCATCCTGGGCAGAGGGAGGAGGGGGGAGCCCCGCCGCGGCCACGAGCTTTGGGGGCGCTCTTGGCCTCTGCGCACAGGAGCCGAGGTCACAGTCCTGGGACCCGGAGATCTGACCTCCTGGGACCTCCTCGGGCCGGACACCAGCCTGTGGGGTCACCCCTGGAAGGTGGACCAGCCGGGGCGCTGGCCTCTGCGGACCCAGCCCGCGCCGCGCGTGTCGGCGGGGGCCTCTCGGCGGGTCTGGATCGTGCTGCGGCGCAGGTGCGGAGGCGTGGGGGAGAGACTGGGGCGGGGCCGGCAGGTGCCCTGACCTCTCGGAGGCGGTGTCGGCGTCTGGAGGAGTCAGGCGGGGGGGGCGGGGGCGAGTCCTCCCCGAGAAGAGCGGGGATCCCGGTGCCGTGAGTGTCGCACACGGGTCGCCTCCTTCCTCCTCCTGGGCCCCTTGTCTGCGGCGGCACCCGAGGTCTTGAAACAAAATGGGCTCCGCCCGGCTGGCTGGGCGCTCGCGGCTCGACACAAAGGGCACCTTTGAAGCCCCTTTCGGGTCAGAGACCCTAGACCGGAGTCAGGGTCGGGGTGGGGGCACTTGTGCAGACGGGGCACCTGAGCAGGATCTGGGCGCCTCTGTCCGCGCCCCCCAGGATGGACACCTCGGGGCAGTGCTCGCGCCTCCGCGGCTGCGCCCCGAGAGTGTGTGTGGGTGTGTGTCGGTGAGAGTGTGTGTGAAGGAGGCAGGGGGAGGCGGCTTCTCTCGGCCTTTTCTCCAGACCCTGCCCAGGCTTTTCTCCAGCTCCATAGGCCCAGCTCAGAGCCCCAGTGGAAGTGCCACGTGAGCCCCCCCGTGTTGTTTTTCTTGTGTTCGTGTGTGGAGTGGATGTGAACATTTATTTCTCCCGGTTCTGGAGGCTGGACGTCCAAGATCAAGGTGCCGGCGGATTCAGTGTCTGGTGAGGACCCTCTTCCTGTTTCACAGACGGGGTCTTCCTGCTGTGTTGTCACCTGGAGGAAGGGCTGGGAGCAGCCCCTGTAAGCCTTGACACCAGACAGAGGCCCCCACCAGATTGGGGGGGAGGGGCGTTGACAACCGCAAGCCCCAGGCCTGAGCTGCAGCCTTCGCTCCTGTGGACCCCGAGTCTGTCTGTGTTCTGCGTTCCGACCCTCTGCTGGATGGACCCACTGCAAATACTTCTCCGGCTGTCATTTGCCTTTTCAATCCTGGGTCTCTAAGAGTAGAACTTTGCCAAACCCAAGATCACAAAGGTTTCCTCCATGTTTTTCCTGGAAGTTCTACAGTTTTAGGTCTGTGACCCACTGTTTTTACTTTTTGCATATGGTGTGAGTGTGCAGTGGGTACTCCTGTGGACCCAGCATCAGTTCTTAAAAACATCTTTTTCGTGGTTTCTTTGGCACCTTTGTTGAAAGTCTGCTGTTGGGGTCTGTGTGGATCTGTTATGGATCGTTTGCATCCCGTGGATCCATATTTCCATCTTCACGCCCTCTTGTTTACCATAGCTTTGAAACACATCTTGGAATCACGTAGTGTTCGTCCTCCAACGGCATCCTTCATTTCCAAGGTTATTTCGGCTATTTGAGGCCCTTTGTATCTCCACGTAAATTTTAGGACCAGCTTGTCACTTTCTACAGAAAGCCCTGCTGGGATTTTGATTGGGATTCTGTTGGAGCTGTCAATCTCAACCATGTCAGGTCTCCTGACCCTTTACTGAATTCTTCTTGACTTCCCTCAGCAATGCTTTGTAGCTATGATGCACAGGTCCTGCACGTCACTTGTTAAGTTTCTCTCTATATATTTCATATTTCGATGCTATTGTAAATGGTATTTTTCCAGTTTCTTATTGTTCCTTGATAGCACACAAAACTACAACTGGCTTCTATATATTGAACATATTTTCCTTCGACTGTCAGAGCTGATTCAAAGCCCAGCCCCACTACTTCCTGTCGCCCATTTTGACACTTGGGACAAATGTAATCTCGCTGAGCCCTTATGAATCTGTCTTTGAAGTGAACATAAGTGGCCACCCCTGCCCATTTTACAGAGTCAAATAAGCCTCCTGAAGAATGGACATGTCCCCAGAGACTGATGGATTAAATTGTGCACACACACAGCTGCGGACACTGCCCTGCCGTGAGCAGCCTGCCCGCAGCCCTCTCCCGTATCCCTCAGGAGCCTCCCCCTCAGCCCAGCTCAGGGATTTGAATATTAAAAATATTCAACAACACTGTTTAAAGTCTGAATAATGTGGCTTTCCCCAGTTTTCCCTCAGACTCATCCACTTTGAGGGAATGAAAGTGGAGCCAAATGAGAGCCAGTGAGGCCAAGCAGAAACACCAAAGAGAAACCACAGTTTTAGCTCAGTTTCTGAACATCTGGGTCCCACCATTTCCCCCCATCCCAGCCCCATCGCATCCCATTTGTGTGTTTCTCTGGAGTGTGTTGATGCACCAGAAATCCGTGAAAACACAGGCTGCCACTGTGCAGAGACCCCGCTCAACAGAGCGGCCTGGAGTCCAGGCTTTGGTGCGGCTCCCTCAACAGTAACCATGAAAAGAAACAGAGAGGTTTTTAGACTTTTTAAATGAAGTTTCAAATATGTAAAACATACTTTTACTTTTTCATACATATTCCAGGTGTGGATGGGCCACGCCTGCCTTCCAAGGGCTGCCCACAGGCTCCTGCCCAGCTAGCTTGAGGACCAGACCACGCATGTATCCTCCTCCTGGGTAGGGCTGCAGAGGCCAGGCTCAGCCCAGCCCACAGCCAGCCAGCCTTGTGGAGTCAGCCAGCACCTGCTGGAGCACAGGCTCCTGGGCCTCACCCCGGAGGTCTGGCGCTGAGACCGTGGCTCCACCAAACGCGGGAATCCAGGTTTGTTGTTGTTTAGCATGGTAGGTGTTGTCCACGGTAGGTGTGTCCCCACCAAATTTGCCTGAGACGGCTGTGGAGCCTGCACACACACACATGTGCACATGGGATGAACACAAATGCACACCTGCAGAATTCCAATGCCCTCCTCAGCAGCATCACCTGATTTCAAGCAGCTCAACATTCTCAGAAGCACCTGGGACTACTTTGAAGCTCCGCCCCATCCTGCGGAGCCTGATTTAATTGGTTCAGTGGGGCCAGATGGGTGAGGCTGCCTCCACAGCTTCTCTTTGGTCTGTGTATGTCTGCTGACCAGGTGAGCTCAGGGCTCTGGTCAGGATGGACTCGCCTGCCCCTAGCCCTTCATCTTTCTCTTCCTACCGTGAAGTGCTCACGTCCTTCTCAAAGTGGGGTCCCCAGGCTGGCTCCCCTGGAACCTGTAGAAATGCAAGTTCCCCAACCTGCTGGGTAGGACCTGTGGGCAGGCCCAGCGACCTGCAGGGTCAGCCCCCCACTGCCAGACCCACGGGCCAAAGGGCGACTGCTCAGGGCATAACGCCTGAGCCTAGAGAGAAGGGCATCCGGGAACACAGCTCCCAGCACCCACCAAGCAACGATGCTGGCAGGTGAGGAGCCATTTTTGGGCAAATGGTTCTTGTGGGGACTTCTCAGATGGCCCCCAGGGCAGCTGTGCACTCTGCCACCGCGGTGGGCAGGACTCGGGGACAGGATGCCCTAGGTCGTGGGCAGCTGGAGGAGACCCAACCCAGGTTCCCAAAATCACACCTCCCCAGAAGTGGGTGGAGGGTCCCGAGAGTCAGAAAAGAGAACACCAAAGATGGGGAGTAAAGAGGGCTGGCGTCGTGTTTGTGACTGCCGCGTGAGAAGGGGACAGGCTTTGTGCCTCTCGGGGAGAAGCATGAGGCCTCTGGTCTCCAGCCTTTTTGCTGACTCATATCGATGCCATGGCCAATGTCGGGTGTTTCTGCGGAGGATTACATTTCCTAAGAGGTGGAACTAAATGCTTTTTAAATTATTGAGATGTAATTCACAGTTAACATTATATTAGTGTCAGGCTTACAGCATAGTGATTAGATACATGTGTGTATTGTGAAATGATCACAGTAAGTCTCGTCAACATCCATCACCTCATATTGGTTCAACTTTTATATCTTTGTGATTAGAATATCTAATACTTACTCTCTTAGTAGCTTTCAAATACACAATACAGTATTGTTAACTATTGTCACCATGCTGTACATTACAACCCCAGGACTTAATTATTTTATTTTAACCTCCTTCACCCATTTCACCCACCCCTCACCCCCACCTCTTACAACCACCAATCTGTTCATTGTATCTATGAACTTGCTTTTTTTGTTTTGTTTTGTTTTGTTTTTAGATTCCACATATAAATGAGATCATATGGTATCTGTCTTTCTCTGACTGACTTATTTCACTTAGTACAATGCCCTCAAGGTCCATCCATGTTGTCTCAATTGGCAAGATTTCATTCTTTTTTATGGCTGAATAATATTATCTTTATCCATTCACCCAATTTCTTTATCCATTTATACATCAATGGCCACTTACGTTGCTTCCATAACTTGGCTATTGTAATTAATGCTTCAGTGAACATGGGGGTGCAGATATCTTTTCGAGTTAGTGTTTTCATTTTCCTAAGATAAATACCCAGAAGTGGGATTGCTGGATCTTATGGTAGTTCTGTTTTAACGTTTTGTTTCCCATAGTAATTGCACCAATTTACATTCCCACAAACAGTGTATGAGGCTTCCCTTTCCTCCACATCCTCACTAGCACTTGTTATTTTGTTATCTTTTTGATGATGGCCATCCCAGCAGGCGTGGGGTGATATCTCACTGTGGTTTTGATTTGCATTTACCCAATGCTTAGTGATGTTGAGCATCTTTTCTTAGACCTGTTGGCCATCTATGTGTCTTCTTTGGAAAAATGTCTATTCAGATTCTTTGCTCAATTTTAAATTGGATTATTTGGGGTTTTTTGCTATTGAGTTGGATGAGTTACTTTATATTTTGGATATTAACCTCTTATCAGATATATGATTTGCAAATATTTTCCCCCATTCTGTAGGTTGCTGTTTCATTTTATTGATGGCTTACTTTTCTGTGCAGAAGCTTTTTAGTTTGATTTTGTCTTACTTTCGATGTCAGATCCATAAAATCATCAAGACTGATGTGAAGGAGCTTACTACTTATGTTTTCTTCTAGGAGTTTTATTGTTTCAGATCCTATGTTCAAGTCTTTAATCAATTTTTTTTTCTTTGCGGTACGCGGGCCTCTCACGGCTGCAGCCTCTCCCGCTGCGGAGCACAGGCTCCGGACGCGCAGGCCCAGTGGCCATGGCTCACAGGCCCAGCCGCTCCGCGGCATGTGGGATCCTCCCGGACCGGGGCATGAACCCGCGTCCCCTGCATCGGCAGGCGGACTCCCAACCACTGCACCACCAGGGAAGCCCCTTTCATCGATTTTGAGTTGATTTTTGTGTATGGTAAAAGAAAGCGGTCAAGTTTCATTCTTTTGCATGTAGCTGTCCAGTTTTCCCAACACCATTTATTGAAGAGACTGTCCTTTCCCCATTGTATTTTCTTGGCTCCTTTGTCATAGATTAATTGGCCATGTATGCTTGGTTTATTTCTAGGCTATTCTGTTTCATTGATCTGTATGTCTGTTTTTATGCCAATACTATACTGTTTTGATTACTATAGCTTTGTAATATCAGGGAGCATGATGTCTCCAGCTTTGTTCTTCTTTCTCAAGATTGCTTTGGATATTTGGGGTCTTTGGTGGTTCCGTACAAATTTCAGGATTGTTTGTTCTACTTTGGTAAAAACTGCTATTGGTATTTTAATAGGGATTGCACTGAATCTGTAGATTGCTTTGGATAGTATGGACATTTAAACAATATTAATTCTTCCATCCATGAACACGGAATATCTTTGCATTTATTTGTGTCATCTTCAATTTTTTTCATCAATGTTTTATAGTTTTCAGTGTACGGGTCTTTCACCTTGATTAAATTTATTCCTAGGTAATTTAGTCTTTCTGATGCAATTGTAAGTGAATTGTTTTCTTAATTTCTCATTCTGATAGTTTGTTATTAGTGTATACAGTATACTCCTGATTTTGTATATTGATTTGGTATAAACTTTACTGAATTTGGTTATTAATTCTAACAGTTTTTCTGGTGGAGTCTAAGGTTTTCTAAATATAAAATCATGTCATCTGCAAATAGAGACAGTCTTACTTCTTCTTTTCTGATTCAGATGCCTTTTATGTCTTTTTCTTGTCTAATCATTCTGGCTGGGACTTTCAATACTATCTTGAATAGGAGTGATAAGAGTGGGCACCCTTGTCTGTTCCTGATCTTAGAGGAAGGGCTTTCATCTTTTCACCATTGAGTATGTTAGCTGTGGGCTTGTCATATATGGTCTTTATTATGTTGAGGTATGTTTCCTCTGTACCCACTCTGTTGGAAGTTTTTATCATAAATGGATATTGAACTTTGTCAAATGCTTTCTGCATCTATTGAAATGATGATGATTGATTTTTATCCTTCATTTTCACATTCATTGTGTATCACTGATTGATTTGTCGATGTTGAGCCATCCTTGCATCCCAGAAATAAATCCCACTTGATCATGGTATATGATCCTTTTAAAGTATTGTTGAATTTGGTTTGCTAGTATATATATATATGTATATATATAGATATATATATATTTTGGCTGCTTTGGGTCTTTGTTACTGTGTGCGGGCTTTCTCTAGTTGCGGCGATTGGGGGCTACTCTTTGTTGCATTGCACAGGCTTCTCATTGTCGTGGCTTCTCTTGTTGCAGAGCACGGGCTCTAGGCGCACGGGCTTCAGTAGTTGTGGCACACGGGCTCAGTAGTTGTGGTGCATGGGCTTAGTTGCTCCACGGCATGTGGGATCTTCCCAGACCAGGGCTTGAACCCGTGTCCCCTGCATTGGCAGGTGGATTCTTAACCACTGTGCCATCAGGGAAGTATGGTTTGCTAATATTTTATTGAGGATTTTTGCATCTATATTCATCTGGGATATTGGCCTGTAATTTTCTTTTCTTGTTATGTTGTTGTTTGGTTTTGGTATCAGGGTAATGCCAGCCTTGTAAATAAGCTTGGAAATGTTCCTTCCTCTTCCATCCTGCCCCCCCCCCAAATTCAGGTCCTTTTCAAATGCAAAATATGTTCACCCCATCCCAACAGCCCCCAAATCTTAGCTGGTTCCAGCACCAACTCTAAAGTCCACAGTCTCACAGAAACACCATCCATGTCAGGTCTGAGTGAGACTCCAGGTACCCTTCATCCAGACGCAAGATTCCCCTCCAGCTGTGAATACATTTAACCCAGTGAACTGTGTGCTTTTGAATTAGGATGATGGGCCAGGCATGGAATAGACGTTCCCATCAAGAAGGGAGAGATCAGAGGAAGGAAGGAAGGGCGACAGGTACCAAGCAAGTCCCACGCGAAGCAAAGAAATTCCATCAGATCTCAGAAATGGAGAATGCTCTGCCCTCCAGGCTGCTGGGGTACACCAGCCCCCTCAGCCCTGGGCAGTGGCATCCTGGCCTGTGAAACCAAGGATGAGGCAGCCTCGCCCTGTGCAACACTCTGGGCCTGTGGTGCCCGTCCCTGAACCGCCAGGGGTCACTCTCTTCTGGAAGGATGGAGCGTGTTTGTGGCTGTCTGGTCCTGGAGAATCTGAGAGCCTGCCTGGATCTTGTCCTGTCTTTGTCCCCTGGAGCTAAATCTGTCCGGGTCTCTGCTGGACGGGGGCGGGGTGGGGGGGGCGCGCTCAGCTCCCACCCTGGCTCCCTCTGGGGCATGGTTCACACTCAAAATCTCTGCCGGTCCAGCCACACCCTGGCTTCCCTCCACAACACACACTCTCATTTTTCACAATGCAGACAGGTTGAGAGTTTTCCAAATCTCCAAGTTCTGATTCCTTTTTGCTGAGCAGCCCCTTCAGTTCAGCCTCCTCACATTTTACCACCACCAGAAGGGTCTGCCCCTCCCCTACCCGGGGAGACGCCCAGTCTCATCTCTGCAGGTCCACCTCCCACGAAGCTCTGGGGGGCCCAGCGGAGCTCTCTGCCACTTCCTTACGAGGGCCGCCGTCCCTGGCTCCATGTGGCCTCCCCACTGCACCCGCCAGCATTCCCCCGTGCCCATCCCCTTCGTGGTGACACGTGCTCCCTAAGTGACGGACGCCACCTGTCCCCCTCCTCTGCTCTCCCGAGCTCCCACCTGAGCCGCCATTATTTCCACCAACAGTCCATTCTTGCCATCTGGGCTTCTCCTAATGAGCTTCCCAAGGTTCCGGCGTCCACACTCACCCAGGCCAGAGCCACTTCCTTGTGTTGAGGTATTTGTTACACAGCATCCACTCCAAAGTGTCTCAGGCAGCTCAGCTGCTGCAACAAAACACCACAGACACTGGCCTAAACAACAGATGTTTATTTCTCACGGTTCTGGAGGCTGGACTCTGAGGCCTCGGTGCTGGCTGGGCTGCTTCCTGTTCCACTGTCTCCCCAGTCTGAAGACGGTGTCTTTGTGCCGTGTCCCCCACTGCAGACAGCACGCAGCCCGTGGGACCTCAGAGTGCACATGGCGGGGGGGTGTCACCATCCAGCAGGTCATGTGGGGAGCCACCCCAGTCCTGGTCCCGGTGCAGTCGCTCAGGGAGATGGAAGCTGGCCAAAGACCAGCCCAGGCAGGTGCAGGCGGAGGGCCTGCGTGGACAAGAACATTCTGCACCCAGCAAGGTCTTGTGCTTGCTGGGAGAAAAGGAAGCCTCTCCTTCCTTCCACACCACGGGAGACGGAGCAGGACAGCAGAAACTGGCCCTGTGGTGGCTTTTGGGGAGGGGGCTGGAGGGCAGGGAGGGAGGGAGCCCCCCCTCTACCTGGGGTCCTTGGCACCTGCACACTTTTTCATCTATGAAAAGTAATTATGTTCTGTCTCAGTTTGTACAGGGAAGAGCCTGAGAACTGAGTTTTCACACTGAAGCATTCTAATCTGTGCTTTGAATTAAAAGCTCTTAAGTGCCACCCTCTGTGTTCCTCCGACCTCTGACCTCAACCACACCACACGATGCCCCGAGGCCCTGGATGGAGCTGGGAGCTCTGTCCCCCCATCTCTGGCTCCATGGGTGTCTCTGAACTGGGCATTAGCTCTCTTCCCTGGTCAGGATCCACTGCCCGTTTGCTGTAAAGGCGCCCACAGTGTCCCCGATTATTCAAAGCCTATCCCGATGTTCTGCATGTCCTCTGTGGGGAAAAGCCTGACCTCTGTCTCCTCTCTATCCTCCTTCCACGCTGTCCCCAGGCCTGGACCCGCGGCATCCCTGCTCCGCGAAGTGTGCGTAACGGGCCGGTGGCTGCCGCTCGCCCTCCTTCCAGGTCAGCCCCGCCCCCATCCGGCTCCCGGGAGAACCCCCTTCCCGGCGCCCTTTGACCAGCATGAGGGAGCTGGGCGACGTTTCCCCAAGGCGGGTGTCTAAGAGCTGCATCCTGATTCTCAGGTTCCTCCTTGGCCCATGTGTGCACGTGCAGCCTCGGAGGTAAGACAGGTGAGCTCAGCTGCCCTGGAGTGCCACCCGTGTGAGCCAGCGGGAGAGCGGCCGAGTCCGGGGTGCTTGTGACGCAGCATAGCCGGCTGTCCTGGCAGCACACGTTGGCTCCCCCCCTTCTCCCCACTCCCCCAGCGGCTCTGTCACACCGGGACCCTCCTGCCTCCTTCTGGAGAGACTCAGAAATGATGCTTGTGCAGGCGGAGGGCGGGCAGGGACCAGTGACGACACGGCCCTCCTCTGGACGGGAAGCCGTGTGCTGGGCGTGGGGCTGGGCTCGGAGCTACCCGTGCACTTGGGAATGCCGCTCTCGGGAGCCTCGGCTGACCACGCTGACAGCAGAAAGGACGCCCTGGAGCAGGTGCCGCAGCGGCAGGTCCTCGCGGAGCTGGGAGGGGTTCTGGTTTCTATAATTGGGAGAACGCAGGAGCTGACGGGAAACAAGCGGCTGTTAGGATGAGGAGCCTGCACATTCCATCCGGTTTCAACCGGGTCGTGCGCTCAGAAGCGTCAGGTGCATTTCCTGGACGAGCGCCACCTGAATGCAACCGCTTCCAAGCACGGACAGCGTCATTCCCCCATTTATGGGTGATGAATTCCTCTAATGTTTTGCCAGTTACTCTCTGGTGCTCATTAGAGCTAATCAGCTGAGTACATAATAGAGAAGGAGAAAGGAGATCAGCAATGAAATACTAAAAAATAACTGCTTTGGTGCAGTGTTATAATTGCGTTCTCTGCTTTTTGAACACCCGCATTAGCTCTGGGGGAAGAAAACAGCCTAGTTCCATAAGTCAAACGATTTACTGCCAACCTGAAATGATTCAGGATTGGCTTCCAAAAGATGGAAAGCAGCACAGCTGTGTACACAGCGTTGCAAGGTGAGTGGAGCTACAAGAGCGGCGAGGATGCGAAGGCAGGTGATTTCAGCCCCTGATCCTGCAGCAGAAGCTGACAAATGAAAATGCAGGAGCAGTGGCTCTGGAAGCGCAGAGGAACGCTACTCGGAGGCGCAGCGCTCCGTTGGGGAGGGAGCCGAGCCGAGCTGCGGTGTAGAGGTCACGTGGGGCGGGCAGGAGGGGCTGGACCCTCGCTCGCTGCAGGAGGCTGCTCCCGGCGCCCCTGGGCCGCAGCCCTTCTCTCTGGAGCGCCGGTGCCTTGGGAGTCGCGGGGGTGGGGGGGTGCTAGGTGACTCCGTGACTCAGCGCCTTCCTCGCACCTCTGGCTGAGGGCGGCTTCCCGCTGGAGGCATCTGTGCTCGGCGCCTGGCGACCGAGGAGGGCCGTGGGCTGGCTTTCGGGGGCCGTGAGGGCAGCAGCGGCCGCCTCCCCCTTTCTGCACGAGAGAGGGTCAGCCCACCGCCCAGCCCCTGCATCTCGGCGCTGCTAAGGTTCTTTTCAGCCTCAACGATCGGCTCTGATTCTCGTCTGAGAAGCAGGGACAGGCCGACCGAGCGTGACGCCCGCTGTGGATCTGGGCAGGGGGCGGGCAGGGAGGCCAGAGGGCGCCACGCCGCCCCATCCTGGAGCCCCGCTTCCTGCACAGACGCACCCAACGTGGCTGCAGCAAGTCCTCCCGCCAATCCCACGTCGGAGAGCTATTTCTGGAGCCTGGGCCCGCGCCCCCCAGTAGAAATGTAGTGCGAGGCATTGGTGTGGCTATAAACTGCCTCGGAGCTAGGCTACGCTGATTTTAATGAATTTTATTTACTCAGTACGCCCCAAACACCATCACTTCAACAGGTAGTGAGTATCACACTATCCACGAGGGCTCACGCTTACCTTGGGGAGCAGGTGTGTTTCACAACGGCCGGGCCCCACCTCTTCTCAAGAGCCAGCAGCCCAGGGCCAGTGGCCACCCCTGGGCAGCGCTGGTCTTGCTCGCCCTGAGATTGTCTAAAACCACAGGTCAGGCATCTCACGGAGGTGCCCTCCCCACCACAGCCAGGTGTGGCTCCACCCAGAGCGGGGCTGCAGTAGTGGGGCGGGGAGAGGCCAGTGCGGCCACCTGGGCTTTCAACGGAGCAGGGCCAGCCCACGAAGAAATACCCAAGGAGGAAGTAAAAAGCAAGCCTGAGCAGGCGACAGGCAAGTTATGGGCACAAATGGTTTTCTTTGTAGGTAAAGCTGTGTGTGTGCATGAGTGTGTATGTGTGCGTGTGCATGTGTGCCTGGGTGCGTGAGACAGAACAGGAGGTGAAGTGTGAGGGACTCGTGTTTGTTGCACTGTCTAATGATTTCTCCAAGGAGCTGCTTTGGGAGAAGGTGCTGCACTGGGTGGAGCTGCTTTGGGAGGGGGCACTGGGATGACAGCTCCCCGGGGAGCCTGTCCCCCTCCCTGGAGGATCTCTGGGGCTCGTCTGCGCAGTGAGACCACTTTGTCCCTGTGGGTGCAGGCCAAATGCCCCATTGTGCTGCGGGCCCTCTGCGAGACCCCTACCTGGGCTCTCTCCATCCAGACACCCCGAGGTGCAGAGGGCTTGCAGCCACAGGCTGAGTCGCTCCCCTGAGTGGCTGCCTGTGGCCAGCCCGCTCCACCCACCACAGTCTGGCAGGCCTGGCACGTGGCTTCCCTCAGGCACTCACAAAAGCCCGTGAGCTGTGCGCGGCAGTGCTTTGTCCTGACGGTGTGGACGGGAGGGCTCTGCACTTCTCTGAGCTCTCCTGGGCCAAAGACAGGGTAATCCGGGGGTACGAGCCCCTTCAAGGCGTGAGTGTCTCCAGTGCCCACAGGACCCCACTCTGATTAATCACCCCAGGGGCAGCCTTTACCGTCCCCTGCGTGATGGGGCATTTCCCCGGGAGGCCGAGTGCTTCAGGATGACAGAGGGAGCCCCAGCCTTTGTCCAGAGATTGCCCCGAGTCACCAGGCCACCACGACCAACCTCGGACACCCGGCCAGTCCTTAGTGTGTCCTGGAGGGGACTCCCACTGAGACCCTGTCAAAGTGCAGTAACACTTCTCTTGGGAAATCAAGCCTCACGCTGTGGAGAGCACCCTTCTAAGTCCAGGTGTCACTTTGAGCCGTGTGAGTGCAGTGTGAGCTGCAGACGTGCCATGTCCCCTCCAGCCCGCTGACCAGGGCGGCAGGGCCTGGCTCCAAGTTCTCACCTGGCCTCACCCAGAAGACTTTGGCTGTTGGGGTCAATAGTCACCAACCAGTGTGCACACAGACACAGCTCAAACCGGGCTCTGCAGACCTGAGTCCCAACCCTCTGTGGAGACCTGGGTCCCGTGTCTGTGTGGACCCTCCTTCCATATGCTGGATCTAGTTGCCCGGCCGCAGGCCCTGACCCCCTTGGAAGAGGCTGGGTCCCAGGGCCTGTGTGGGAGTCTTCATTCATCGCGTGGGCTCCTTCCCTTCCTGCTCTGCCTGCTGGGAAATAGCACTTCTGCAAATTCTATTTCAATAGTGGAAATTCTGATTCACTGGCACTGAGCCCTCAGTGAGGCTCTAAAAACGGCATTTCCGAGCACTGACTCAGTGGTTAGGAGGCATTTGCCATGGAGGAAGGAATGACTCATCCTCCCTGCACGGGGACTGGGAGGGTCTTTTGACCCAACTCAGGAGTCTGATGCCAACTCTGGGCTGGTTCCCACCAGGTGAGGGCAGAGGAAACCCCACCACAGATCCGTGTGTGCAAAAGGGCGTCCCTGCCCCCAGGACGGTTGGGATCCCTTCACTTCTCCCAGGTAGAAGGCAACCTTCCCCCAGAGGGGGTGACATCGGGCCAGCATCTGCAGGAGGTGCTCCTGGCCACAGGGGCTGTGATGTGTCGGGATGGATGCAGAGAGAGGGCAAATCCTGGGCCCAAAACAAAACATGCTTAAGTTCTGGTTTCCAGCTTGACTCTCATTTGCTCTCTTGTCTTTTCTCCCCATGGCATTCGGACAACAGAGTTACAACTTCCTGAAAAAGTCTACTTAAGGTGAAGACCCTCCCATCCCCCAGGCCTCAGCCCATGTGTGGATCCCTGATTAACCCCGTTCCCCCGCTGCTGGCCCTCCCTGCTGCCCAGGCCTGGGGTGGGGCGGGGAGCCAGGGGTACTTGAAATAACCCACTTCTGTTGGGAGCCCATGTGCACGTGACTCAGGCTGGGGCTTCCCCGAAGAAGAGCTGAGGCCGGTGTTTGGGGGCCCGTAGTTTATTTGGGAGGTGGTCACAGAAGAGCCAGTCGGGGAGGGGGACAGCAGAGCCCGGGAGACTTGTCCAGCCTCTGGACAGTCATGGGCAGGCCTGGGGTCCCTGGAAGAGAAATCTGGGATATTACCTCCACCTCCACACAGGAGCCCCTCCTACAGCCCAGGAAAGCCGGGCTGGGTCTCGGGTGATCAGAGGGGGATGCTGGCCAGCAGGTGAGACCCAGGTGGCCACAAGGCATCCAGCCTGTGCCTTTCAGCCGTCTCAAGAGCCTCACGTCAGACGGTCCTCCTTTTCCCATCGAGGCAACGAGAGGGTGAGCTGACTAGACTTCTCAACACACTTGGCAAATGTCAAGGGCCCATCACTGCAGGATAAGTAGGACAAACGTCAGCGGGACGGTGAAGGCGGGGAAGCACGTCTCTGAAACCCTCTGGCCACAGGTCTGCCCAAGGATGCTGGGGGGGTGGGCTCCATGGGGCACCCTTCTTCCACAGGGACAAAGTGCTCCCAGCTTCCAGCCTCCCTGGAAACGGTGGCCATGGCCTGAGTGTTTCCCTGGCCACCTGCCAGGCCCTGGAGAGGAGCTGCTGAGGGCTTAGCGGGGGGTCTGTACCTGACTTATCAATAACCCAGGAGAGCGAGCTGTCTCTACAGGGCTGCCGGCAGCCTGGCCCAGGGTGGAGCTCTGCGGACTCTGGGCTTCGTCCTCAGAGAACAGGGCAAGCCTTCCCAGCTTCAGGGAAGGAGTCCTCGGCCGGGTGTGGATTTACAGCAGCTGCCTTGGAATTAGGTTGAAGGCAGAAAGCTGGTTTCAGACCAGGGCTTCTCCCTGACGACGCATTAGAATCTCCTGGAAGCTCTCTGCTCTGCGGCTCCTGGGCCTGGCCCTACAGGCCGAATGGAGCCCAGGGCACCTGGAGCTGGGGCCATGGGCTGCCCTCCCAGAAGCTGTGGAGCAGCTTCCTCTCCGGCGGCCAAGCTGTCAGGGAGGACGCAGGGCTCATGTGCAGGAAGTAGGGCCCTGGGGTCCCGGCCCAGCTCGTGGGGTGGCCTCCCCAGGTGAGCGCTGGGTCTCCCGTGAGCCCCCAGGTCAGGGTAGAGAGGCTTGGGGAACGTCCTGCAGCATCGCCCCCTCTAGCACATCCTGTGAGGGGCTGTGAGCTGCTCGCCTCCCTCGCAGCCCCTGGACACCCCCACCCCACCCCCGGGCCACCCAGGGGCCTCGCCGTGGCCCAGCCGCCCCGCCTGAGGCCCGAGCCAGGTGGGCCTCGTCAGGCTCCCCCGGGTTCTCTCCTGGAAGCCTCACCAGGCCCCGGTTGTAGGTGGGCGGGAGCAGACACAGGTGGGAGGGAAATTAAAGCCTCGCCCGCTGCCTCTAAGCCCGCCTCCAACGCCAGCCCTCACAGGCCTGATTGTCTCCAGGTGGGGCGGAGGAGACGCCACTGCTCTGGAGACTGTCCTGGGGTCGCCCTGCAGGTAGGGAGCTGTCACTGCATTGGGTGGGACGGGGTGTTGCTGACACGACAGCCTCTGGGGTGCGGGGGTCCCAGCGTGTAGGGGTGGCGCTGGCGGGGCAATGGAGAGGGGAGTGTCCCCTCCTTTACACCGACCAACCAACCAACCAACCCAACCGGCCGACTGACCGCAGGCCCAGGGGACGTGTCTTGCCCCAGGGGGTTGGGGAGGGGGCTTATGGGCCCAGGAGCTGCTGTGTGTGGGTTTCATTTCAGCAGCTCTTGTCCCAAGAGGCCCCACCAGCTGCTAAGATCTGAGCACCCCCCCAAACCTGGTGCTGTCACCACCCTGTTTAGCGCCCTGAGGGCCTCCCAGTGCACCACCCCCCTCTCGGCTCCACCTCAGACAACAGACCCCTCTCCCTGCCCTTGGCGTCTGGGCTTATGGAGCTCTCTGACCTCAGAGCCTTTCCACCTGCTGTTTCCTCCGCTTGCAGCCCTCTTTGCTGGTTTTGGATTTCATCTCAAACGCTGCTTCTTTCAGGAAGCTTTCCCTGACTTCTCTGACTGGGGAAATCTCTACTTCCTGTGCTGAGAGAGCCGTCTTCTGCTCTTTCACATGATTAGTGCCATCACCTTTTACATTTGCTTGTGTGACTAGTTACTGCTTATTCATCACCATCAGACTTGCTTCGGTCACCAGTCACGGCAACACATCCACCTTCAAAACTCGTTCTAGTCTGCCCGTGATTCTGTGGGTCAGGAATGCAGGCAGAGCAGAGGTGTCTTAGCGGGGGTAGCTTGGTCCTTGGGGCCAGCTGTCTGCCGGGTCCCTCCATCTTCTCCGTGTCACCTGTGCCGGGACCCCCCTGTGTCCACACTGCCTCCACGCAGCCAGCCTGGGTTTCCTCCCTGCCTGGGGCAGGCAGACTCGGGGTGGTGTCTGCCTTCCCCAGAGCAGGATGGCAGCTTCAGGGCTTCCAACCCGTCTGGAAGTTTCCACTGTCTTCTGCTGGCCTCAGGGGGCTGGCCCAGTGTCAAGGGGAGGGACCACTTGGGGCACGTCCATCGGGGACATCTTTGCAGTCCAGGTGCCACAAAGCTCCGTGTGAGCACTGAGCTTCTCACTGTTAATTTTGCTTATGTGGGAGTCCTTCCTTGCCTGTGGATTAGGGTCGGTGACTTGGGAAAACCACACAGGGATGAGACGCGAGTCCTCCTGAAAGTGCTCGGCCATCACTGGCCCACTCCTGCCATCCTCCCAAGCAGTGCGTGGATTCAGATTTGGGCCCCAAGCAAACATCTAGAAAGGCCACTCCAAACCTCCTGTCAGAGCCAGAATTTGTGAGGGCGCCCTGGGGTTTGCACAAAGCATCCCGAGGAGAAAAATAATACCACTCTGAAAAGATCGTGCACAATGTTCAGCCTCCTCGCTCTTCACAGCCACTCTCTAGGCCTCCCCTCCAGCTGCTGGATGACACAGAGTCCAGGTCACGTTGTTCTGCTCAGTTTGACCCACTCTGCAGCACAGGCATCGCCTGGGGCGGGGGAGGGGGTGTCGGAAATGCAGACTCTCAGGCCCCATGACCAGCTGGTCCACCATTACCTGGGCCAAGTCTTGTAGGGATGGGCAAGCACAGTGAAGTTTGAGGCAGGCTGGCTGGGTCTGGGCTTGTTCCCCTCCCCTCCCCCTCCCCTCCTCCTCCCCTCCCTCCTCCTCCCCTCCCTCCTCCTCCCCTCCCCCTCCTCCCCCTCCTCCCCTCCTCTCCTCCTCCCCTCTCCTCCTCCTCCCCTCCCCTCTCCTCCCCTCCCCCTCCTCCCCTCCCTCCTCCTCCGCTCCCTCCTCCTCCCTTCCTCCTCCCCTCCCCCTCCTCCCCTCCCTCCTCCTCCGCTCCCTCCTCCTCCCTTCCTCCTCCCCTCCCCTCCTCCTCCCCTCTTCTCCTCCCCTCTTCCCCTCTTCCCCTTTCCTCCCCTCCCTCCTCCTCCCCTCCCTCCTCCTCCCCTCCCTCCTCCTCCCCTACTCTCCTCCTCCCCTCCTCTCCTCCCCTCCTCTCCTCCTCCCCTCCCCTCCTCTCCTCCCCTCCTCTCCTCCTCCCCTCCTCCTCCTCCTCCCCTCCTCCTCCCCTCCTCCTCAGCTGGTCCCACTTCAGAAGCCACCCCCACACACACACAACTCCTCATCCCTCTCCGTCCCCTCCAGCTCCACTCTCCTGGCCTCTCCCATGGGCTGTGTCCTTCCCCACATGCCAGGCCAGCCCATCACTCCTGACCCCTGGGCGCAGGCCGGTGTCCAGCACCTGGTGGTCGAATGAGGGAACGAACAGCAAATATATTTCAGCTACTGCCAAGGTGATTGGACTCTGGTCAAAACGACCCTCCCCTCCCCGCACCATAAGATCCCCAGCTTCTTGCCCATCGCCAGGAGCTGAGTCTCCTCCATCACCCACACCTGTGCTGTCTGGGGTTGGCTCAGTGCTGAGACTTGCCTGTGTCTCTTGAAATTAAATCTCTCCAGATTCAGGATCTTTTCAGAGATTGTGTCACCTGAGCAGGCTGACCCCGCCTCCGTTTCTGCCCTGACAGGTCCCAGGGGGTGTTCTCGTGTCACCTAGCTCCGACACAGTCACCTGAACGCTTGGCACGGGGCCCAGGGCTGCCCAGGCGATGGCAGCCTTTAATCAACGGGTGGCCAGCCAGGCAGCCTGGCGTGTGCAACGGGGACAGGACGTTTGCCCTCCGGACATTTAAAGTTCCCTAGTGGTCACATTTAGGAAGTAAAAAACAGGTAAAATTAATAAAATATTTTAGTTAAACATTGTATCCATTATATTGTTTCAACATGAAATCAGTATAAAAATTATTGTTGAGACAGTTCATGTTGTCTTTCTTGCGTGTCTGTGTGAGCCTGTCTCACCTGTCTTTTGCGGTGCTTTCTTCAGCCCTGGGGTCCCCCGAGTCCGGGTCCCAGTCTGTCACACCCGCCCTCTCCTCTCCCACAACGTGGCCGCGGCCCTGGGGCTCTGTCTCTGCTCCACCCCGCCCAGCCCTCCAGCCCGTCCTCCTCCGCCCACGTGCCTGGTGGGAACCGCCAGCACCTGATGCCGGAGCCTCAGGGGTGGCGGGTACCAGAGTGACAGTCGGTCCTCCTGTCCGCAGCAGAGCCACAGGGCTACCGGTCCCTGGCACCTGGGCAGAGCACGCCCCAAGTGGCCGAGGGCCTGTGGTGCTGCTGGGGGACTTGTGTCCTGTGGGGACGGGCGGCCGAGGTCCTGGGGCAGCCCCGCCCCTATTTCTCCACCTTTTCTCCTTCCACAGCTGCCCTCCCACCATTGCTGCCAGCCTCCGGGGACTGTTTAAAATGCACCCGCACATAGTAGAGGGGGCCTTCCACATCGAGGGAGTTTGACTGGTTTCCAGATCCATTCAGATGATAAGAAATACCAACCATTTGCATTGCCATCCCCAGTGTCCAGGGCTCCAATCCCCCACAGCTGTACCACACGTGTAACAGCCCGGGCTCGGCAGCTAAAATCTAAGAGGACAGATCTTGTGTTAAGTGCTCTTACTACAGTAACATTTTTTTAAATAAAATTTTAAAAGATGCCCATGTTACAGGGAAAAGAAGGGAGGTACCAAAATCTTAGATGAAATTCCAACTTTTGACTTTTAGGTGGTTACAAAATTGGCTCGAAATTCCCCTTGTGCTTCTCACTTCAAGCGGGTGTCAAGACTTGGAAGAGCGCGTCGTTAGAAGGTCTCGGTAAGGACTTACGTGTGGCCATTTCGAGGCTAAATCCTGCTGTGAGGAGGTTATGTTTTTCTAAATCAAGTTTTACAAGGTTTTTTGAAACGATTTCATTTGGAAGTTTTATGCAAAGTCAATATTTTTTCTTGTCACGTCCACATAATTACAAAGAAAATGCAGTGTATTTTTTTTTTGCCAAGCTCCATATCATGACACCAAAGTCCCCAATTCACCCCAGTTTGCCCCAAGTCACCTTGCCAACAATGCCATTGTCCACATCGGAAAATTGCTGGGCAGTGTGGTGCCAGGCCCAGGTCGGTACCTGCCCCTCAGGATCTTGAATCTGCCTTTTCACCCCTTCTGTCATGAATGCGCTTTTTGAACAAGTGCACTTTCCTCTCTGTCTGCCACGCAGCCAGGGGGCTTTAGAGACCACCCAGCCAACATTCCTCTACCCTCTCCTGTTTGTTTCCCAAAATAGCCAGTACAGTGGAGACCCTGGGAAAGCCTGGCAGGGCTGTGATTTGCTCTGCATCTTAAGGGGGAGAGCCCAGGAGGTGTGAAATGGCCCTTCAGAGAGCCCACCAAGTGGGGCTACAGCAAGGCAGGGAAGGGAACTTTCCGTTTATTTGGGGGTGCTGTGAGCTTTGCAGTTGGGTGGTTACCGAGAGCACATGGCCCTCTGAATCTCCCGGGAAGCGCTGGAAGGGGATGACATGCCGAGATTGCTCAGGTCAGAGTTTCAAAGTTTGTCCGATATCTCACTGTACATACAAACAAACGCTGCTACAGTGTGAAATTTAAGATCCATAAAGATGAAAAGAGGGAATCAAAGCCAAAATGAATTTCTGGGTGTAAAAATAGGAAAAGTGTTGGATGTGGGATGTCCTCTCTGAGCCACCAGATTGATTTCACCAGGGTCTACCATACTGTTAGCTGCGGTTTTTAAAGCTAATGATGAAATCAGAGATTTTACCAGTATCCACATTGTACAGAAAGTAATTTCCTTTTTGCAGGAAATTCAAGAGAGAATACCAGTTAAACTTCTAGTGGAAAGATGCTTCTGGGGGTGGTTCCAGATACCCAGGGCAAGCAGCTGCCTCAAATCCTTTTTTGGAAAGAGGCAGAGGAGAAATGCGTGAAGCACAGGACACATATGGGGCTCAACCAGGGAAGGGAAGGGAACTTGGACGGGACCCGGGCCAGAGCTGTAACTGATAGAAGCTCTCGCTCGGCACCAGCACCTTCCCGTAGATAACGATGAAGGCTTC
Source organism: Mesoplodon densirostris (assembly GCF_025265405.1). Taxonomy (NCBI): domain Eukaryota; kingdom Metazoa; phylum Chordata; class Mammalia; order Artiodactyla; family Ziphiidae; genus Mesoplodon; species Mesoplodon densirostris. Next base: position 155,418,810 of record NC_082664.1, on the reverse strand, counting down.
CTTTAGTCTAACACTGGGCAGAGGAGGGGGCTGATGGTGGGTGTCCTGGCGCCCTGCATGCTCTGTCCACTGGGGCTTCTCCCTGAGTTCTCATCTTGACCCCAACTGGCCAAGCTGACCGGCCCCTGGGGACTCCAAAGGGGTCTGGGTGAGGTCTGGGAGAGAGAGGCCCGGGTGTTAGCTGGAGGGTCCAGGGCGTGCCCCCTGCTGCTGGGCAGAGGCCCAGGTGAGCTGTTCATTCCTTGGGAAGAGTTGTCTGTGTGAGGGCTGGACGGCTGATGGACACTGGCTGCCTGGGCCGGGGACTGTGTCTCCAGCTTCTCAATGACACTGTCTTCTGACCTGTGCTTGTATGTGTGGGACCTGGAGCCACCTGCCCCTCTGCCCCCTACCTGCATCCTCCCCGGCCCCCTCTGCTGGCGCCTGGGCCCGGCTGAGCTGGGTCACACTGACCCCTGGTGTTGCCATCTGCCGTGGGCAGGGGCCCTTTTCTCCTTCCAGCCCTCCCCCGTCTGGCCTGTTTTGTCTCTGCTGGTGGATGGAGGCATCGTCCAGGGTTGAGCCAACAAAGAGAACTGCGTCATTTCAGTGACTCTGCATACAAGTTAAACACTCTGATGTTGGCATTTAAAACTGTATTGCACAACATAAAGATGAATAGTAAAATTCATGCTAATAATTGAAATTCTTAGATTTTCTTAGAACAGTGATGAATAGCAAATAAAAAATATAATAAGTCAAGAGAACAACCTTGGAAGAAAGAAAAGGCTCTAAATGTAGCTCTCACAGCACTTTCCCCTGGTGTTTTGGACGAGAGGCCTGTTTTCACCCTGGCCGAGGACGTTGTAACACAGAGCCCTGGCTTGTGTGTCTGTGATGGAGACACACACACAGCACACACTCACATATGTGTGAAAGAGAGTGAAGACACTTTTCCAGAGCTGCATGTTAGTAAGAGCAGACACACAGAAAGCTCTCCAGGTGTCATCTCAAGCTTCCCAGCACTGAGGCAAGAATCGGAAGCATTTCAGAGCTCGATGCTTGACGCCATCAGAGCTAAAGGAATTTCTGAGAGATGAGATTAATGTTGTTTTCAACACTTAATGTTTTTCTTGATTCAAAAAGAAACACAGGGGGCTTCCCTGGTGGCGCAGTGGTTGAGAGTCCGCCTGCCGATGCAGGGGATACGGGTTCGTGCCCTGGTCCGGGAGGATCCCACATGCCGCAGAGCGGCTGGGCCCGTGAGCCATGGCCGCTGAGCCTGCGTGTCCGGAGCCTGTGCTCCGCAACGGGAGAGGCCACAACAGTGAGAGGCCCGCATATCGCAAAAAAAAAAAAGAAACACATCCCAAGTATCCATTGACGGTTGAAGGAGTAGACAGAACGTGGCCCATCCGTACAGGGAATATTATTCAGCCTTAAAAGGCTGCAATATGGATGAACCTTGAGGTTTTATTCTAAATGAAATAAGCCAGTCACAAAAGATAAATACTGTATAATTCCACTTCTATGAGATATCTAGGGCAAATCCATAAGGATAGAAAGTAGGATGGTGGGTGACAGGGGCCAAGGGAAGGGGGAATGGTGAGTTAGTGTTTAATGGGGACAGAGTTTGGGAAGATGAGAAAGTTCTGTAGATGGATGACAGTGATGTACATAATGCCATTGAACTGTGCACTTAAAGTGATTAATATGGGACTTCACTGGTGGTCCAGTGGGTATGACTCCAGCAGGGGGCCCAGGTTCGACCCCTGGTCGGGGAACTAGATCCCACATGCTGAAACTGAGAGTTTGCATGCTGCAGCTAAGACATCCACATACCACAACTAGGAAGTCTGCATGCCGCAACTACAGATCCCGCATGCTGCAATGATGATCTCGTGTGCCACAACTAAGATCCGGTGCAGCCAAAATAAATAAATAAATATTTTAAAAAAAAAAAAAAAAAGGTTAAGATGGCAAATTTTACGGTATGTGTATTTTACCACTATAGAAAACAGTACCGCATACTCATTGGAAGAATCAAAAGCAGACACCATAGGAGAAGCTGCAAGTGGAGGGCACAGGTGGGAAGGATGGGCAGGAAGGACCCACACAAACACATCCCATGTCTGGCTCACCAGGTCCCACCTGGACCAGCCAAGGCCCTGGACTCCATACAACACAGATCTGTCAGCCTTCATGGCTCAAGTCACTGCTCAGGAATAATTGACACAAGTCCATGAGCAAAGAAAAGTCCTGCTTCCAGCCTTGAGCTTTCTCGAAGGTGATTTCCTCACAGCCACTCTCTTTGGAAGGCAGCTTCCAGAAGACTTGGAAATTGGAGAAACGAGGGTCTTCAGAGGACAAGAGAAGAGCACGGCTAAGGTAATGTGCTGTGATATCACAACTCCTCCTCTGGTCTCACAGTTTAACTTTATAGGAAACTGACAAATTGATTTCTAAAGTGTCTGCACCATTTTATTTCCCCACCAGCAACATACAAACGTTATAATTGTTCTGCATTCTCATCAACACTTGATGTTGTCAGCCTTTGAATTTTAGCCAATTAGTGGACACGTAGTAGCATCTCATTGTGGGTTTGACTTCCATGTGCTTAATTTGCACAATGTTAAGCATATTTTCTGGTACTTATTGGCAATTTGCATACTTTATTTTATGGACTGTCTGTCCAAACATTTTTCCCCATTTAAAAAATTGAGTTGTCTTATGAAACTGTAAGAGTTGTTTATATATTTAGGTGCAAGTCCTTTGAAAGATATATGTATTAAATATTTTCTCCCAGTGTGAGGCTTGCTTTTTCATTTTCTTTTTTAATAAATTTATTTATTTATTTATTTTTATTTTTGGCTGCATTGGGTGTTTGTTGCTGCACGCAGGCTCTTCTCTAGTTGTGGCAAGCAGGGGCTACTCTTCATCGCGGTGCACGGGCTTCTCATTGGGTGGCTTCTCATGGTAGAGCATGGGCTCTAGGCGCTCAGGCTTCAGTAGTTGTGCATTCGGGCTCAGTAGTTGTGGCTCATGGACTCTAGAGCGCAGGCTCAGTAGTTGTGGCACACAGGCTTAGTTGCTCCGCAGCATATGGGATCTTCCTGGACCAGGGCTCGAACCTGTGTCCCCTGCATTGGCAGGCGGATTCTTTACCACACGCCACCAGGGAAGCCCTTCATTTTCTTAATGGAGTCTTCAAAGTACAGAAGTTTTTATTTTGAAGACCTTTTTTTAAAATTGTCTTTCTGTAACTATTTTCTTTGGTTACTTTTAAGATTTTATATTATTGGTTTTAAGTATTTTCATTGTGATATGTCTCATGGTTTTGTTTGTGTTTATCTTTCTTGGGGATTCATTGAGTTTCTTGGATCTATAGGTTTATATATTTTATCAGATTTGGAAAATTGCATCATTAAATACTTTCTATGTCCCCCACCTTTTCACTGGGCTTCCAGCTGCACACGTTAGACCACTGGATGTTGCCCTTGGTGCAATAGGCTTATGTTCACTGTTTTTCAGTGTTTTTCTCTGTACTTTGTTTTGGATAGTCTTATTTGCTACATCTTCAAGTTCATTGACTTTTTTTCTTCAGTGTCTAATCAGATGTTAATGTCACATAATAAAATTTTTATTTTAGCTTTTGTATTTTTCATCTCTAGAATTTCCATTTTGTTCTTTTTATATCTTTTATATCTTCCATTTCCCTCCTCACTAGGTTCATGTGTTCCATTACATTCTTGATCATATTGAATGTATTTACATTAACTTTTATGCTTTTGTGTGAAAATTCCATCACCTCTGTCATTTCTAGGTCTGTTTCTATTGACTAATTTTTCTTCTGATAATGTTTCACATTTACTTGCATTAGTGCATGTCTAGTAATTTTTTTATTGGATGCCAGTCATTGTGAACTTTAGATTGTAGATACTACATTTTGCTGTATTCTTTTAAAAAATATTGAAACTATTTTCAGTCCTGCTTTATTCTTTTAAGGCTTTTTTTTTGAGGCTATTTTAAGATGGGTATAGGTTAGTCTTTTCTATAGGGCTCGTTTAGCCTCACTACTAAGGCACTGACTGAATGCCCACATACTCAACAAGGTCTGGCTGTAGGGGATATGAACAGTTCCTTGTCCTGTATGAGCTCTGGAAATTGCTCTGCTTGTAGCTCCCCAACACCTCTTCTTTCCCTGGGATTTGCTCTTCATAAACCAAGGAGTTTTACCTTGATCATGAGCAAATGATTTCCAACTGAAGACTCAGAGAACCCCCGTGCAGATTTCTGAGCTCTTTGCCTACAACCCTTCCTCCTCTTTAGTACCCTGCCTCACATATTGTAGCTACTTCAGCCTCATCTGGCTCCCACCTCTGCCTCCTCAACTCAGTGAAACCACCTGGCCCTACTTTCCCTACCTGTGCCAAGATCATAAATTGCCTTCAGGCAGAAATCTAGGTTGCTTGAAGGGCTCATCCCCATTGGTTTCCCTCTCTTAGGGATCACAGTCCTGCACTGTCTGTTGTTTAACATCTAAAAGTAATTTTATGTACCCAGGCTATTTTGCAGATGGTTTGTTTAACATATTATGTCTATGTTTCAACAGAAAGACAAGTCTGGACACTGTTACTCCCTTATAGCCAGAAGTAGAAAATTTGGTTTTATATTTTAAAATAATTTTTTCTTAATTATAAAAATAACACATGCTTATTTTAGAAAATTTGAAATTACAAGTAGACACAAAAATCAAAATAGAAATCACACACACCACAAAAAATAGCCACTAATGTTGTGGTATATATCTTTCTGATAGGGTCTCTGTGAGTGTATGTGTGAGTGTGTATATGTATATGTAATATTTTTTTTACAAAAATAGGATGATAGGGCTTCCCTGGTGGCGCAGTGGTTGAGAGTCCACCTGCCAATGCAGGGGAGACGGGTTCGTGCCCCGGTCCAGGAAGATCCCACATGCCGCGGAGCAGCTGGGCCTGTGAGCCATGGCCGCTGAGCCTGCGCGTCCAGGGTCTGTGCTCCGCATATGGGAGAGGCCACAACAGTGAGAGGCCCACTTACCGCAAAAAAAAAAAAAGGATGATATTGCACATACTATTTTATAATCTGATTTTTTTTAAGATTTAATTTTATTTATTTTTGGCTGTGTCAGGTCTTCGTTGCTGTGTGCGGGGGCTTTCTCTAGTTGCGGTGAGCGGGGGCTACTCTTCATTGCAGTGCGCGGGCTTCTCATTGTGGTGGCTTCTCTTGTTGTGGAGCATGGGCTCTAGGTGTGCAAGCTTCAGTAGTTGTGCTGCGTGGGCTCAGTAGTTATGGCGCACGGGCTTAGTTGCTCCATGGCATGTGGGATCCTCCCGGACCAGGGCTCGAGCCTGTGTCCCCTGCATTGGCAGGCTAATTCTTAACCACTGTGCCACCAGGGAAGTCCCTAATCTGATTTTTTTCATTTAATATTATGTCATAGATATTTCCACTTTATCACAGTCCTGAGACTGTCTCATCTCCTTACTTATGAATACCCCTCTTCATCTACCTTCCTTCCCTACTTCTGTCCTTTCCTCCAACTCTAATTCTTCCTCAAAATTCTATAGAGTCTATTCCACTGCTAATACCATCCTAAACATTGCAGTGTACCCAAAAAATAGACATCATGGTCTCTACGCTTGAGGAATTTAATATCGCACTGGTAAGAGAGATAAATGCTGTGTCTATTTGGAGAGCAATAGCAAATCAATGCATAGACAAGTACCTTATAGACTGGGGTTAGCTGTGTAAATGTAGAATGAACAGAAATGGAAAAGATTGTTTTTTTAAAAAAAGAATCACAGACAAAAAAGAAATTAACTCTGAGCTCTCACAGAATTTACCTCTAGAAATTTTACAGTACTGGAGTGATGTAATGAGTCATCAGTTTTGTGGGGACTGGTTTGCGGGATAGTTTCCCTCTCTTTGTAAAAAAGATTGTTTTGCTGAGCTTGAGTATCAAAATCTTCCATGATCCTGTTGATAAAACTAGCCAAAACAAATTTAAAATCCTACTAATAATTCATTCACTTAAAACAGAAGGCAGAAGACAGCCTATCCTTCTGCTATAGTATTTTGATAACACAGTTATTAGGACTCCTAGAAATGTGAATGTGAGAATTTTATTTATGGGTTGGTAATCACAAAGGGTAAATTAATTATAAAAACCAACCACCGAATTATGTGGGAGGTAAGGTAAGGTGAAAGGCTAGTATGTGGATGTCTTCTTTCCTTGGGGTATATTCTTTAATGTGCCAATTAAATTAAATGTCTGTTTTTTATGAGTCAGATAATTTTATATTTTTATCCTATTCAGCAATAGGTATTTGTATTTACAAATTATAAAAATTCAAATTTGCAAATATGCACATGTCTATTTCTGAACCATTGGTCCATCCATGAACCAGTATCACCACACTGGGTTGATTACTAAAACTACATAAGTCTTGGTATTGGGCAAATCCCCCACTGTATTCCCTTCAGGAACGTCTTAGCTATACTTGGCTCTTTGCCCTTCCATAGAAATTTTATAATTAGCTCATCAAGTTCCACAAAATCCCTCTAGGGCTTTCTATTAAAATCACATTGGATCTATATATCAACTGGGGGAAAAATAAAATCTTTATGATCTTGGGCCTTTCTATTCATAAATATATTTCTTTATTTTAAGGTCTTCTTTAATGGTTTTCAGATAAATTTCAACGTTTTCTCCATAATAGTCTTGCAAATAATTTTTTACATATATTCAGAGTTGCTAGAGGTGCATCAAATACGTTTTTGCCAAATACCAAATAGCCAAATGCCAAAGCAGATATTTGGCCAAAGCCATGGCAAAAACTGATTTCAGAAAACTAAATAAATGTCTGAAATACATCCATAAATACAAAATTTTATCAGGAAATTTATGTTATGAAAAATATTTCAATTTTTAAGTAAAATTTTTGTTTGAAAAGTTTGATATTGTGATGCAGAAACAATCAGTTCTCAGAACCAACAGTGGTTAGATTGCTCCCACAGCTACTAAATGGCACGTCAACAGCACTCTTGCCCTCAAATGAGGTGAAGGGAAAAGCAAGATGTTTTTGAGGAATATCTTTTTCTTCTCGAAAAGTTTTATCTTCATATTTTTTGTGTGTTTTATTGGCTAGATCTTTTCTTCCTAGGGAAAATTTGAAGTGGCAAACATAACAATATACTTTTAATTTATCTTCATGAGATGTAAGAGATTGCCAAACATTAATTTTTCTCAAACATCTCATGGTTTAAATGAAATTAAGTAACTGAAAATTAAATGCAGGTTTTAAAGATTATTTTATTTAATGTAATAGGTGCTAGTATGGCAAACAATTCTATGATGACTAGAATAATTACATAATCTAATTCTTTGTACTGTGCTTGTATAATTACATAAAGTTTTAGGAACACTTCTTAGTTCAAAAATGATATAATGTTCATTCTGAATTTATCTAGCTAATACATTCTCTTAATACTCATATTAATCTGCAGTCTTTCCCCTTATTTATTTAGCTATTTGGAAGCTCTTGATTGTTGTTTTTCCACATAAAATTAACTGCTTTTACAATCATCATTAATTATTGTGGAATTTTACTCCTGCAATAATAAATGCACAGTTATACTACAACCAGCATTTCAACATGGAAAGAACCTAAGATTTCCCCTCTAAGTTACATGTAGAATGTTTATCTATATTTATAAAGATTTAGATATTAGCAAAAAAATCTAATAACAGGCTTTGTATTACTAATACAGAGTCTATGATCACACACAGGTTCAAGGATACAAGAAATGACATTAAAGTAGACATTTGACCTTGCATCCAAAGTTTACACCAAATACCAGATTTAGGCCAAAAACAGAGGTCGAAGACCAACTTCATTGATAGTAGTTCTAGATAACTTCTTCTTAATTGCTATTATAAATGGCATTTTAAATATGTTTCCTATATATTATTAGTATATAGAAATGCAGTTGAGTTTTACATATTGATTTTAAACTTTTTATTTAATTAATTAATTAATTTAATTTATTTTTGACTGAGTGGGGTCTTCGTTGCTGCGTGTGGGCTTTCTCTTTTTGTGGCAAGCGGGGGCTACTCTTTGTTGCGATGTGCGGGCTTCTCATTGTGGTGGCTTTTGTTGTGGAGCATGGGCTCTAGACATGCGGGCTTTAGTAGTTGTGGCACACGGGCTCAGTTGTTGTGGCACATGGGCTCAGTTGTTGTGGCACATGGGCTCAGTAGTTGTGGCACATGGGCTTAGCTGCTCCGTGGCATGTGGGATCTTCCTGGACCAGGGCTCGAACCCGTGTCCCCTGCATTGACAGATGGATTCTTAACCACTGCGCCACCAGGGAAGTCCCTGCATATTGATTTTATATCTAGCAACTTTGTCAAAATTTCCCATTAATTTTAATACTTTGTCTATGTATTTTGGGGGTCATTTTGAAGACCACCATAACAGCTGTGAATAGTGACAATTGGTCTTTTACAATGGTAAAGCGTTCTTTATAATGCTTTTTCTTTAGTGTAAGAGCCTCAACAATGTTGAATAGAAGCAGAACTAGCAGGTATCTGCTTGTTTCTGATTTTTAAAGAGAACTCTTTTCAACACTACTTCATTCATAATGAAGTCTGCTGAGTTTTTTCAGAGATACTATGGAAACAAAATTTTAAACCCTGTATTCTTTGATTCAAATCACATATTCAGCAAGTTCCATAAGCTGAGATTCAGCCTGGCTTAAAAAAATCAAGCATATGCTGGAGATTAAGAGCCTCTTATTAGCATTTATTAGCAAGAACCTTGGGAAGATGAGGACTATTGACTCAGAGAGGAGAAGAAATCAAAGATAAAGTTTGCAAATACTTGCAAGACACTTAAAGATGCCAAGAATGTAAATCTTTGTTTTTTAAAAAATTGTGGTGAAATATACATAAGGTAAAATTTACCATCTTAACTGTTTTAAACTGTTCAGTTCATTCACATTAAATGCATTCACATAGTTGTACAACCATCACTACCATCCACATCTAGAACTCTTTTCATCTGAAGCTGTCCTCATTAAACAATAACTCCTCATTCTCCCCTGGCCTCAGGCCCTGGCAATTACCATTCTACTGTCTCCATGAATTTGACCACCCTAGGTACCTCATATAAGTGGAAACTTACAATATCTGCCTTTTTGTGACTGACTTATTTCACTTTGCATAACATCATCAAGATTCATCCATGTCGTAGCATGTATCATAATTTCATTCCTTTTTAAGGCTGAGTAATATTCCATTTTATATATAATACCACATTTTGTTTATCCATTCATCCATTGATGGACACTTGGGTTGCTTTCAACTTCTGGCTATAGTGAATAATGTTATAAACATGAGTGCACAAATATCTCTTTGAATCCCTGCTTTCAGTTCTTTAGGTGCATATCCAAAAATGGAATAGCTGGATCATATGCTAATTCTAAATGTTCTATTTTATGAGGAACCATCATACTGTTCTCCACAGCAGCTGTGTCATTTTACATTCCCATCAAGGGTGCACAAGGATTCCAATTTCTCTGCATCTTTTTCAACATTAGTTATTTTGTTTTTGTGATGGTAGTCATCCTAATGGGTGTAAGGTGGTATCTTATTGTGGTTTTGATTTGCATTCACCTAATAATTAGTAACACTGAGCATCTCTTAATGTGCTTCTTGGCCATTTATATATCTTCTTTGGGGAAGTGCCTTTTCAAGTCTTTGCCCATTTTTTAATTGGGTTGTTTTTTGTTGTTGTTACTGAGTTGTAGGAGTTCTTTATGTATCCTGGATATTAACCCCTTATCAGATATGTAATCTCCAAACATTTTCTTCCATTCCAGGTATTACCTTTATCACTCTGTTGATTGTGTCTTTTGATGTACAGAAGTTTTAAATTGTGATGTAGTCCACTTTATCTATTTTTCCTTTTGTTGCCTTTTGGTGTCATATCCAGAAATCATTGCCAAATTAAAAATTGAAAACTTGCTCTACGTTTTCTTCTAAGAGTTTTATAGTTTTAACTCTTCCATTTAGGTCTTTGATTCATTTTGAGTTAATTTTGTTTGTAATATATGTTAGGGTCCAATGTCATTCTTTCATTTGTGGATATCCAGTTTTCCCAACACCATTTGTTGAATATATTGTTCTTTCCCTTATTTAATGGTCTTGGCACCCTTGTTGAAAATCATTTGACTCTATATGCAAGGGTTTGTTTCTGGGCTGTATATTCTATTCCACTGTTTTATTTGTCTTTTTGCCAGTACCACATTGTTTTGATTACTGTAGCTTTGCAGTAAGTTTTGAAATCAGGAAGTTTGAGACCATCAGCTTTGTTCTTTTTCAAGATTGTTTTGACTATCAGAGGTCCCTTGACATTCCATATACATTTTAGGATGGATTTCTCTACTTCTGCAAAAAAAAATGTCATAGAGATTTTGACAGAAATTGCATTGAATCTGTAAGAAAATAAATCTTAACTCAAGTTGTGTTAAGGTCCTTTTGTGTCAACATTTATACCTGTTCTAGATCTTATCCTAGTGACTTGGAGAATTTATTTCCTAAAAGTTACTTTTTGTGTCATCTAGACTGTAAATATTTAATTGCAAATACTTAATATCCTGTGGAATATAATAACTTTGAGGCTATATACAGTAACTTGTCTTGGGAAACTGAGTTTTCTGTAACTCACTTGTCTATAGGGAGATTTGGAGTCTTTTGATAATGAGAAATCTTCAAGACCTTTGCCTGGCTTTCTCACTTCAAGCTTGATTGAAATAAATTGATAAATCTTGCAGATTCAGTATGTAAAAGCACAGGAAGTATAAGTCATTTAGCTTTGTTTTTTGTCATTTAGCTGAAGTCTAAGTGGGTTGTTTTGGCCTTTCAGGGCCCATTGCAATTGCATATTAATTTGAGGATCATCTTTTTCATTTCTGCAAGAAAGGTTGTTGGAATTTGATAGGGATTGCATTGAATCTGTAGATCACTTCAAGTAATATTGACATCTTACCAATATTGTCTTCCTACCCGTGGACAAGTGATGTATTTCCATTTATTTAGGTTTTCTTTAATTTATTTGAGCAATGCTTGTAGTTTTCAGTGTATAGATCTTTCACTACCTTGGTTAAGTTTATTGCTATGTATTTTATTCTTTTAGATGCTATTGCAAATTGAATTACTTTTTACATTTCCTTTTTAGATTGTACATTGCACATGTATAGAAATACAACTGATTTTTCTGTGTTGACCTTATACCCTGTAACTTTGCTGAATTCCTTTATTAGCTTTAGTAGCTATCGTGTGGATACTTTGGGATTTTCTAAATATAAGACTATGTCGTCTATAAATAGATATAGTTTAACTTCTTTTCCAGTTGGGATACCTTTTATTTCTTTTTCTTTTCTAATTGTTCTGGCTAGAATTACTAGTACAATGCTGAATTGAAAGATTGAAAGTGAGCATCTTTGTCTTGTTTTTAATCTTGGGGGGAAATATTTTGATCTTTCACTATTGAGTATATTAGCTTGAGTTTTTCATAAATGTCTTTATCATGTTGAGGAAGTTCGCTTATATCCCTAGTTTTTTTGTTTTTCTCATGAACGTGTGTTGTATTTTTTCAAATGCCTTTTTGTGTCAGTTTAGATGATCACATGGCTTATTCCCTTTGTTCTATTGATGTGATTTATTATATTGATTGATTTTCTTATGTTGAACCACTCTTACATTTCTTATCTAAATCCCACTTGGTCATGGTATATAATCCTTTCAATATGCTCTTAGATTTATTCTGCTAGTATTTTATTGAATATTTTAGTATTTTATAGTTTTAAAATCAATATTGATAATGGATCTTGGTCTGTAGTTTTCTTTTCTCATGATGTCTTCATCTGGCTTTGGAATCAAGGTAATGCTAGGTTCATTAAATGAGTTAGGAAGTGTTCCCTCCTTTTTAATTTTCTGAACAAGTTTGAGAAGGATTGGTGCCAATATTTCCTTAAATGTTTGGTAGAATTTACAGTGAAGCCATCTGATCCTGGACTTTTCTTTGTTGGGAGATGTTTGATTACTGATTCAATGTCTACTTGTTACAGGTCTGTTGAGATTTTCCATTTCATATTGAGTCTGTTTAGGTAACCTGTGTGTTTCTAGGAATTTGTTCATTTCATTTAGGCAATTCAAGTTTTTGGCATATAATTGTTTATAGTGTTCTCTTATAATCCTTTTTATTTTTGTAAGGTCAGTAGTAATGTCCCACTTTCATTTCTGATTTTAGCTATTTGCATTGTCTCTTTTTTCTTTGTTAAGTCTAGGTTTGTCAACTTTGTTGATTTTTTCAAAGAACCATCTTTTGGTTTTATTGATTCTGTTGTTTTACTATCCTCTAGTTTATTTATATCCTCTGTAATCTTTATTAGTTCCTTTCTTCTGCTAGCTTTGGGTATAGTTTTCTCTTCTTTTACTAGTTCCTCAAAGTATAAAGTTAGGTTATTGATTTCACATATTCTTTTTTATTTATTTTTTTTTGGCGGTACGCGGGCCTCTCACTGCTGTGGCCCCTCCCGCTGCGGAGCACAGGCTCCAGACGCCTAGGCTCAGTGGCCATGGCTCACGAGCCCAGCCACTCCGCGGCATGTGGGATCCGGCCATGGCTCACGGGCCCAGCCGCTCCGTGGCATGTGGGATCCTCCCGGACCATGGCACGAACCCGTGTCCCCTGCATCGGCAGGTGGACTCTCAACCACTGCACCACCAGGGAAGCCCCAGATATTCTTTTTTAAACTTAGGCATTTACAGCTATAAATTTCCCTCTGAGCACTGGCTTCACTGCAGCCCATAAATTTTGGTGTGTTGGATTTTTTTTCATTCATCCCTGAGTATTTTCTCATTTCTCCTGTGATTTCTCTTTTGATGCATTTGTTGTTAAGACTGTTTTGTTTACCACATATTTGTGAATTTTCTAGTTTTCCTTTGTTATTGATTTCTAGCTTTGTTTCACTGTGGTCAGAAAAGATACTTTGTATGATTTCAGTTCTTCTAAATGTACTGAGACTTGTTTTGTGGCTTAACATATGCTCTATCCTGGAGAATGTTCTACTGCACTTGGGGAAAATGTGTATTCTGTTGTTGGGTAGAGTGTTCTATGTATGTCTGTTGCATATAGTTGGTTTAGAGTGTTGTTCAAGTTCTCTATTTCCTTATTGATCTTCTGTATAATTGGTCTATCCATTATTGCATCTGATATATTGAAGTCCCCAGCTCTTATTTGTAACTGTTCATCTCTCCCTTTAATTCTATCAAGTGCTCACTTCATGTTGGGGCTCTGTTATTTGATGCATGTATTAATATATAATGTCTTTCTTTGCCGCTTTTAACAGTTTTTTAATTTAAAGATTATTTTGTCTGATGTTAGTATAGCTACTCCAGCTCCTTTTTGGGTACTAATTGTATGGAATATCTTTTCAATCTTTTCACTTTCAATCTGTTTGTGTTTTTGAATCTCAAGTGAGTCTCTTGTAGATGGCATATAGTTGGATCATGTTTTCTTTTTTAATATTTTATTTATTTTTTTTTTTTTCTAGGTTGGGTCTTTGTTGCTGTGTGCAGGCTTTCTCTAGTTAGGGTTAACCGGAGCCACTCTTCGCTGCATTGCACAGACTTCTCATTGTGCTGGCTCCTCTCGTTGCAGAGCACGGACTCTAGACGCGTGGGCTTCAGTAGTTGTGACACACAGGCTCAGTAGTTGTGGCACATGGGCTTAGTTGCTCCGCAGCATGTGGGATCTTCCCAGACCAAGGCTTGAACTCATGTCCCCTGCATTGGCAGGCGAATTCTTAATGACTGCGCCACCAGGGAAGTCCTGGATCATGTTGTGGTTTTTTTTTTTTTTAATTCATTCTACAGTCTCTGACTTTTGATTGGACAGTTTAAAGTAATTACTGATAAGAAAGGACTTACTTCTGCCATCTTGCTGTTTGTTTTCTGTCTGTCATCTTTTTTGTCCCTCATTTCCTCCATTACTGCCTTTGTGTTACATTTATTTATTTTTTTTAATAGTAAACCATTTGACCCCCCTTTCATTTCCTTTTGTGTGTATATTTTTAAAGAGATCTTCTTTGTGGTACCCTGGAGATTATGTTTAATATCCTAAATTTAAAATAATCTTTTATGAGCTATCACCAATTTATATTTAAAAGTATACAGAACTGCTCCTATACAATTCTGTCTTCCCTCTGTTCTGTTTATATTGTTGTTGTCACAAATTACATCTTTATACATTTGTGCCAAATAATATAGACTCATAAATACATTTTTAAATTTTTTAGGGAAAACAGTAGAAATGTAAACCGAAATACCATAATACTTGCTTTTACATTTGTACATGTATTTACCTTCACTGGAAGTCTTCATTTCTTTATACAACTTTGAGTTGCTGTCTAGTATCCTTTTGTTTTGTTCTGAAGGACTATCTTTAACATTTCTTGTGGGCAAGTCTAGCAGTAATGAACTCCCTCAGATTTTGTTTTTCTGGGAATGTCTTATTTCTACCTCATTTTTTATGACAGTTTTGCCAGATATAGAACTCTCTGTTGACAGTTTTTTTTTTTCTTTCAGCACTTAAAATATGTCAACCCTCTGTCTTTTGGCTTCCAAGGTTTCTGATGTGAAATTGGCTGAGGAGTCCATGTACTTGTTGAGTCACTCCTCTTTTCTTGCTTTCAGTGTTCTCTGTGTCCTTTCACAACTTAATTATAATGTGTCTCTTTGAGTTTAACCTAGTTAGAGTTCATTGAATATCCTGGATTTGTAGGTTCATGTCTTTCATCAAATTTGGGACATTTTTGACCATTTTTTCTTCAAATATTCTTGCCGCCCTTTCTCTCTCTCCTTCTGGGACTTCCATATATATGTGCTGGTTCACTTGATGGTGCTCCATCAGGTTCCTTGGGCTCTGTTCATTTTTCTTTATTCTTTCTTCTTTCTAGTCTTTCAGACAATAATTTTCATTGTCCTATCTTAAGTTTGATGATTTGTCTACCTGCTCAAACCTGCTGTTGAATCTCTCTAGTGAATTTTCATTTTAATTATTATACTCTGCTCCATTTCTTTTTGGTTCCTTTTTATGTTTTTTTAAATCTTTTTATTGATATTCTCATTTTGTTTACACATCACTTTCCTGATTTGCTTTAGTTCTTTGTCTATATTTTCCTTTAGGTCATTGAGAATATTTAAAACAGTTATTTTTAAATCTTTGTTAAGATTTCTGGACCTCCACAGAGATGATTTCTGTCAACTATTTTGTTCCTTTGAATGGGCCATGCTCTGCTGTTTCTTTTCATGCCTTTTGTTGTTGTTGCTTCTGCTGCTAAAAAGGACATTTGAATATTACAAAGTGATAACACTGGAAATCAGACTCTCTGACTCCCTGCTTTCCCCAGGGCTTGCTAGGTTATTTGTTATTGTTGTTCTGTTTTGTTGTTGTTTGTTTGTTTGTTTGTTTTTGGTTGTTGGAAGTTGTCCATTTGTTTTGAGACTTCCCAAACTGTTATTTCAAAGACCGTATTCCCTGCTGATGCAGTCACTGAAGCCTCTGCTCCTCAGTTTGTGTTCATCTAGTGTTTTGACAGAGATTTCCTGGAATGCCAGGAACTAAGAACACAAACAAACAAAAACAGAGAGAGATAGAGAGAGAAAGAGTGACAGAGACATATAGACAGAGATGGAGAGAGGGAGACAGAGAAGAGAGATAGAGTCAGAGAGAGAGAAAGACAGACCTTTCACAGTCTTTGAAAATTGGTGCTGTGTTAGGACTCTTCTTCAACTATTAGCCAGGCTTGCACTGTAAGCCCAAGTTGAAAATTTAGGGTTTTCTCAGGTCTCTTCTGAGCATGCATCTTCGCTGGGCATGTGTGTTTCATTCTAAATTCCTTAGTATACACAGTTGCTTTTCATTGTCCTTGTTTCCCTAAGAAACTCTCCCCAGTTTACGCTTTAGGAAGGTTGTTGTATGTTTACTGAAATCTTTTGTCTCAAATGTCTGAGTGTTGTTAGTCTGGCTTGTAGTGTTTTCAAGCCATTCTCCCCACTTTTCTAGCCTGGGTTCTGAGTTAGATGAAACTGACACAAGTACCTTGTATTAGTCCTTCAGGTAGACCCCAGAGAGATGAGCACAGACATACACAGTAATTTGCTATTAAAGTTTTCTCTGCCCCCCTTCAGGACCAGGGAAATAGTTGTGTAATGGGAGCAGGGGGTGTTGGGGTGTCACTGTTTTAAAACTGCTATCACTTTAAGACTGCTGCCACACCAGGGAGGGAGTGGGGCCAGGGAAAGTAACATCACCACAAAGGTTTCCTACCATTTTGAAGTGCCTTTTTCTTGACATGGCACTCACATGCTGTAAACTTTTAACTATTTTCCAGGTTCTCAAAAAATTGGTCCTTACAGTATCTGCTGGTTTTCAATGTTTCTTTGGGAAGATGCACATGTGGAGCTGCCTACTTCACCATTTTGCTGATGTCACTTCTGAGCTTTATTTTTATTGAAATTTTTATACCAAATTTTTTCTATTCTTTCACCTTTAAATTGACTGTATCAGTATACTGGAAGTCAGTTTCTGGTAGGCAGCTATAATCAGGCCGTCTTTTCTGTATTCTAAAAATCTCTGTCTTTTAATTGGTGTGTTTAGATGATTTACATTTAATGTAATTATTGATATGCTTGGATTTAGGTCCATGATTTTATTGGTTGTTTCCTGCTTGTTCCCTCTGGTTTTTATTCCTCTATTTCCCCTTCCCTGCTTTCTTGCTTGTTATCTGAACATTTTAATATTTATTTTAATTTATCTGATGTGGTTGTATTTCTTTGTATAGTTTTTTTTTTTAAGCAATTCTCTAGGGACTAGAATACACATATTTAACTTTTCACAGTCAAGTTATAACCACCATTTTACCACTTCAAATAGAATGTAGAAACCTCATCACCACATAGGTTTCTTTATTCCCCCACCCCCCACCTTTACGTTACAATGGTCTTATATACTACATCTACAAACTGAGAAACGAGTCAGACAATGTTTTAATTTTTGCTTTCAACTGCCAAGCATACTTCCAAGAACTCAAGAGGAGAATAGTTTATTATATTTACCCAGATGTTCCAGGGTTCTTTCTCATATCATTTTCCTTCTGTCTAAATAACCCCCCATTTAGAATTTCTTTTGTAAGAGTCACGTTGGCAATTAATTCTAATTTTGCTCCATCTGGGAATGTCTTTATTTTATCTTAATTCTTGAAGGATATTTTTCACTGGATATAGAATTCTGAATTGACAGTCCTTTCGGCACTTAAAAAATGCTTTGCTTTCTTCTGGCCTCCATGGTTTTTGATGAGAAATCTGCAGACATTTGAATCCTTGTTCCCCTATAAGTATTGTGTCATTTTATTCTGGTTGCTTTCAAAGTTTTTTCTTTGTCTTTAGATTTCAGCTGTGCAATTATGATGTGGTTGAGTGTGTATTTCTTTAGGTTTATCATGTTTTGCATTCACTGAGTTTCTTAAAACTTAAAAGATATGGAAGTTTCTGTCTTTTGTCAAATGTCATAATTTCCAGTCATGATTCTTCAACTATCTTTTTCTGCACTGCACTCTTTCATCTCTCCTGGGACTCTGGACATATGCCAACTCTCTCTGGCATAAATGTTGGACATATTGATGTCATCACACAAGTCCCCGAAACTGTCATTTTCTTCTCAATCTTTTTCCTTCCAGTGTTCAGATTGAATAATTTCTATTGATCCTTCTTTGACTTCACTGTCTCTTCCTCTGTCATCTCCATTCTGCTATTAAGACCACCCATTGAGTTTTAAAATTTTCCATGATTATATGTTTCAGTTATAAATTTTCCATTAGTTTTTACTTATTTCTTTGCTGTGACTTTCTGTCATTTCATTCATTTTAAGAGCATTAACCTTTACTTCTTGGAGCATTTTTATTGATTTAAAGTCTTGTCAGGTAATACCAACACCTGTGTCATCTCAGCACTATTGTCTGTTGATTGTCTTTTCCCATTCAACTTGAGATTTCACTGGTTCTTAGTCAAGCAATATTTAGATTGTATCCTGTATAATTTGAATATTATGTTATGAGACTCTAGGTCTTATTTAAATCCTATGGAAATTGTATGCATGTTTAAGGGAACATCTATGTTCCTTTAAGGATGATCCCAGATATTCATAAGCAACTTTATGGATTCACTTTCCAAAGATCCCCCTTCTCCTCAATTTTCCTGTAATTTTCAAGTTCCCTGGAGCTTCCCACTTCAATCCTTCAGCCAGAAACTGGGACTTTACTTACCTTCCTTTGCTTACATTTCATGCTGCTGACCATGTGTGCAGGACCAACTGAAGAGAGGAGAGAAAGTAAGCAGTGATGTGTGCTACGCTCTTCCCATCATGGCTCCTCCAAGTGGAAAGGAAGGTTCTGCTCCCTCCAGTTTTAAGCTCCTGTAGGCAGGTCTTTATTATTGATGTTGCCACTGCCGCCACCATAGAATTGCTTAGATTGGGATGTGTGTGACTAGATGAAAGAAAAAATGGGAGATTTCTGAGCATTAGGAAACTTTCCATCACTCAGTCCAGAACTATACAGCTTATTCTGGGGCCCTCTCTATTTGTACTCTGGATTTTAGGCTACATTGAGTCCAGGCTGGATGACACTGAAGGAAAAACATGGTTAACTCACTGCTAGTTTGGTGATATTTCAAATTCTTCTCTTCTTCCCTAGTCTGCCTGCTACTATTTATTTCCAGGGACCTCAATTAGTTGCTCCATGCATTGTATTCAGGTTTTGTTTCTATGTATATAGCTGCATTTAGTGGAGAGACAAGGTGCAGTGTGCTTACTCCATTAGAACAGAAACTTCTGTTTTACATTTGTAACTTTTCACATTCTAATTACAGTTACAAATTTAAAACTTTACATAAAATGCAGAAATCTTGCAATTATAAGCCAACATTTCTCCCACCTCACATTCTTTATGATATTGCTGTTAAATATATTTTATCTGCACATACTATGATTTCCACAAGGTACGTTATAGTATTTGCTTTAAATAGTCATAAGTAGTATAAAGAAATTAAAGGCAAATAAAGCATTATACCTTTTGTATTTGGTCAGATATATACCATTTCTCATGCTCTTCACTCACTTCCAACAATGCAGATTTCCACCTGACATGAACTCCTTTCATTCTGAAGAACTTACTTTCTCATTTCTTGTAGTGTTAATTTGCTTATAACAAAGTATTTGTTACATGAGAAGGTATTTTGTTTTGATTCTTCTTTTTTTCTTAAAATATTTATTTATTTATTTATTTATTTGGCTGCACCGGGTCTTAGTTGCGGTACACAGGATCTTTTAGTTGCGGCATGCAGGCTCTTAGTTGTGGCATGCAGGATCTAGTTCCCTGACCAGGGATTGAACCCGGGCCCACTGCATTGGGAATACAGGGTCTTAACTGCTGGACCACCAGGGAAGTCCCCTTGATTCTTCTTTTAACATTTTATTTTTTAGAGTAGTTTAAAGTTTACATTAAAATTGAGAGGAAGGTACAGAGATTTCCATATACCCCCTGACACCACACCTGCATGGTCTCCCCCATTATGAACATCTCTTACTAGAATGGTACTTTTCATTTATTATTTATTTATTTACCAAGGATGAACCTACATTGACACATCATAATCACCCAGAGTCCATAGTTTACATCAGGGTTCACTCTCAGTGGTGTACAGTCTATCGGTTTGGACAAATATATAAAGACATGTATCCATCATTATAGTGTCATACAGAGTAATTTCACTGCCCTAAAAATCCTCTGTGCTCCACCCACTCATCCCTCCCTGTTCCCATTCCCTGGAAACCACTGATATTTTTACTTTCTCCATAGTTATGCCTTTTCCAGAATGCCATTAAGTTGAAACCATGTAGTATGTAATCTTCCAGATTTCCCCATATCTCTTTATGGCTTGATAGCATATTTCTTTTTAGCACTCAGTAGTATTCCATGTCTGTATGTGCCACAGTTTATTTATCCATCACCCACTGAAGGACATCTTGGTGGCTTCCTAGTTTTGGCAATTATGAATAAAGTTGCTATAAATCTGTGTGCGGGTTTTTGTGTGGACGTAATTTTTCAACTCCTTTGGGTAAATACCAAGGAGTGTGATTGCTGGATCATATGGTAAGAGTATGTTCAGTTTTGTAAGAAACTGCCAAATTGTCTTCCAAAGTGCCTATTTGAGTTTTGGCAACTATGAATAAAGCTACTATAAATCCATGTGCAGGTTTTTGTGAGGACATAAGTTTTCAACTCATTTGGGTAAATACCAAGGAGCACAATTGCTGGACTGTATGGTAAAATTATGTTTAGTTTTGTAAGGAACTGCCAAATTGTCTTCCAAAGAGGCTGCACCATTTTGCATTCCCACCAGCAGTGAGTGAGGGTTTGTGTTGCTCCACATACTTGTCAGCATTTGGTGTTGTCAGTGTTCTGAATTTTGGCCATTCTAATAGGTATATAGTATTATATCATTGTTGTTTTAATTTGCATTTCTCTGATGACATATGATGTGGAGCATATTTTCATGTGCTTTTTTGCCATCTGTGTATCTTATTTGGTGAGGTGTCTGTTCAGGTCTTTGTCCCATTTTTTAATCAGGTTGTTTGTTTTCTTATTGTCAAGTTTTAAGGGTTCTTGTATGTTTTGGATAACACTCTTTTATTAGATGCCTCTTTCACAAATATTTTCTCCCAGTCTGTGGCTTGTCTTTTAATTCTCTTGACATTGTCTTTCACAAAGCAGAAGTTTTTAATTTCGGTGAAGTCCAGCTTATCAATTCTTTCTTTGATGGATCATGTTTTGGTGGTATTGTATCAAAAAAGGCATCACCAGGCTTCCCAGGTGGCGCAGTGGTTAAGAATCTTCCTGCCAGTGCAGGGGACACAGGTTTGAGCCCTGGTCCGGAAAGATCCCACATGCCGCAGAGCAACTAAGCCTGTGCACCACAACTACTGAGCCTGCACTCTAGAGCCCACGCACCACAACTACTGAGCCCATGTTCCACAACTACTGAAGCCCACGTGCCTATACTCCTCAACAATACTCCTCAACAAGAGAAGCCACTGCAATGAGAAGCCCGCGCACCGCAACAAAGAGTAGCCCCCACTTGCCACAACTAGGGAAAGCCTGCGCATAGCAACGAGGACCCAGAGCAGCCAAAAATAAATAAATAAAATAAATAAATTTATTTTTAAAAAAGCATCACCATACCGAAGGTCATCTAGGTTTTCTCATATGTTACCTTCTAGGAATTTTATAGTTTTACCATTTGCATTTAAGTCTATGATCCCTTCTGAATTATTTTTTTATGAAAGGTGTAAGATCTGTGTCTGGATTAAATTTTTTTGCATTTGTATGTCCAGTTGTTTTAGCACCATTTGTTGAAGATGCTGTGTTCACTGCATTGCATTGCCTTGCTCCTTTGTCAAACGTCAGTTGACTATATTTATGTGGGTCTACTTCTGGCCTCTCTGTTCTGTTCCACTGATCAGTTTGTCCGTTCCTTCACCAATACACATTGTTTTGTAGTCTTGAGGTCTGGTAACATCAGTCCTATAACTTTTCTCTTCTTCTTCAATATTGTGTTGGCCTTTCTGGGGCTTTTTGCCACTTCAGGTACAATTTAGAATCAGTTTGTTGATATCCACAAAATAACTTGCTGGTATTTTGATTGGGATTGATTGAATCTGTAGATCAAGTTGGGAAGAACAGACGTCTTGACAATATTGAATCTTCCTATGAATATGGAATATCTATTTAGTTTTTCTTTGATTTAGTTCATCAGAGTTTTATAGTTTTCTTCATGTAAAATTCTTGTTATATTTATACCTAAGTATTTCAGTTTTGGTGGTTCTAATGTAAATGATATTATTGTTTAAATTTCAATTTCCACTTTTTCATTGTTGGTACATAGGAAAGCAACTGACTTTTGGTTTTTTTGTTTGTTTGTTTGTTTTGGTACGTGGGCCTCTCACTGTTGTGGCCTCTCCCGTTGCGGAGCACAGGCTCCGGACGTGCAGGTTCAGCGGCCATGGCTCACAGGCCCAGCCGCTCTGCGGCATGTGGGATCTTCCTGGACCGGGGCACCCATGTCCCCTGCATCAGCAGGCAGACTCTCAACTACTGCGTCACCAGGGAAGCCCTGACTTTTGTATATTAACCTTGTATCCTACAACCTTGCTATAATCACTTATTAGTTCCAGGAGATTTTTGTTGATTATTTTGGATTTTCTACATAGACAATTATGCCATCTGCAAACAAAGACAGTTTTGTTTCTTCCTTCTTAATCTGTATACCTTTTATTTTCTCTTTTTGATTTATTACATTTGCTTTCTATGAGGTGGCAAAGGAGTGGTGGTGACAGTGGGGAGGTCCTGTTTTGTACCTGATCTTAGTGGGAAAGCTTCAAGTTTCTCACCATTAAGTATGATATTAGCTATAGGTCTTTGGTAGATAGTCTTTATCAAGTTAAGAAAGTTTCCCTCTATTTCTAGTTTACTGAGAGTTTTTATCATGAATGGGTTTTGGATTGTGTCAACTTCTTTTTCTATACCTATTGATCTGCTCAATGATTTTTCTTTTTTAAACTATTCATGTGATGGATTACATTAATTGATTTTTGAATGCTGAACCAGCCTTGCATACCTGAGATAAATCCCACTTGGTTATGGTGTAAATAGCTTAAATAGTTTTTTTGATTCAACTTGCTAACATTTTGTTGAGGATTTTTACATCACACATACGTGTGCACACACACACACACACACACACACTAATGAGACTATCAAAGGCATTCTTCATTTCTGTTACAGCGTTTTTGATCTCTAGCATTTCTTCTTGGTTCTTTCTTAGGATTTACATCTCTCTGCTTACATTGCCATTCTGTTCTTGCATGCTGTCTACTTTATCCATTAGAGCACTTAGCATACTAATCATAGTTGTTTTAAATTCCCAGTCTGATAGTTACAGCATTCTGCCATGTCTGGTTCTGATGCTTGCTCTATCTCTTCAAACTGTGTGTGTGTGTGTGTGTGTGTGTGTGCCTTTTGGTATGCCTTGTGTTTTTTTTCTTGGTATTTGGACATAATGTCCTGAGCAAAAGGAACTACTATAAATAGGTCACTAGTGATGTGATGGTGAGGTGTGGAGGGAGAGGAAGTGTTTGATAGTCCTATCATTGGGTCTAGGTCCTTTAGTGAAGCCTGTTCCTCTGGATAAGTGCATCTCAGTTTTTTCCTCCCTTAGGTGGCACAGAATGGGTAGAGTAGACTGCAGTGGGTTTTCCTGTCCCCTGGGTCAGTTAGGCTCTGATAACACCAGCAGGTTAAGCTCAGGTTAGCTAGTCTCCCCTGAAGCAGGCCTTGTTAAGAAGAACACAGTGCTCTAGAGTGTTTTTATTTAAAATTTTTTTTTAAAAGCTTGCAGGTCACTTTTATTTCTTATTTTATTTTATTGAGGTATAATTGACATGTAACATTATATTGGTTTCAGGTGTACAATATAACGATTTTTTTGTTAGTTTGTATTTTGGCTGCACTGCACGGCATGAGGGATCTTAGTTCCGCAACCAGGGATCGAACTTGCACCCCCTGCATTGGAAGCGAGGCATCTTAACAACTGGACCACCAGGGAATTCCCTCTAGAATTTTTTTAAATGGTTCTTTTCCTCTTTCTCTGCTGGAGACCTGAGGGGACTTTCCTCTGCTCCATATTCACTGTGGGAACCTGGTAGTGCTCCTGGAGGTAGATTTCATGAAGTATGTAGCCCCTATGACTGGATCCCCTGGAGTTTTTAGCTCTCAGAGTTGTCCCTACAGAGCCTCCAGCAATCCATCAATTACATTTAGGCTTTCCTACCCAGCACAGGTCCCTGCGTGGTGTCTGCCCCTGTGTTCCTGCTCCAGTAAGTTGCAATCTTTTATATTCAGTGTCGGTCAGTCTCTCCCATATTGGGGGCAGCGGTTTGCCCAGTGTTATTCCCTCTCTTATGGATCCAAGAAGAGTTGTTGATTTTTTATTCTGTTCAGTTTTATACTTTTTATTAAGACAATATGGCAAATTTGAAGCAGAATTGGAAATCAGAAGTTCCCATCTGCCTTTTTGCAAAAACAAACTTAACTTTGTCTTGATTCTTGAAGCTTATTTTCACTAGAGAATTCTGGGTCAACAGCTTCCTTTTCTCCAGCCTCATTCACATCTGATGAAACATCATCCAATAATTGAATTATCATCCCCATATTTAACACATTGTGTTTCTCCTTAGTTTCACTATTTAGTCTCCACATTTAGCTTCAGTAATTTGACTGTGATGTGCCTCTTCATATTTGTCCAGCTTGGTTTTTATTGAATGTCTTAAATCTACAAAGTTATGTCTTTTATAAGATGGAAACATTCAGCCATTATTTCTTCAAACACTTTTTCTGTCCCATCCTTTCTCCTCTCCTTCTAGGTCTTCAGTTATTCATACATTAAGATTGTTTGATCTTCCCTAATAGGTCCCTCAGGATTCCATCTTCTTTATCAACCTGTGTGCTCTTGGTTCTTCTCACTGGTCATTTCTATTTATTGACTAGGTTTAGTTATTCTTCTGTCATCTCCATTTGGCTATTAAGTCCATCCAGTGAATTTTTTGAGATATTAAGATTTTTCAGTTCTAGAAATTTTCTTTTGGTTCTTTTTTGGTCATTTCTATTTCTCTGTGAACATATTTTGTCTCACTGAGGTTAGATATAATATCCACTTTAAAATTTTTCCTGTTAGTTCTGAATCCAGGTCATCTCAGGCTTTATGTCAATTTCTTTTCTTTTCTCTGGAGGGTGAGTTCCATTTCCCTGGGTTTTTGTTTGTCTATATGGTAATTTTGGAAATCCTGGACATTCAAAACATTAAGCTGGGAAGACTCAGGATTCTGTTCATTTCTTCTGGAGAGTGTTGTTTCTTGGTTTTGGAAGACAGTTATGTTGTTGGGCTTCAGAACCAGTCTCAGCACAGATCATCTCTCCTGAGCAGATAATCTCAAGAGTCTGTCCAACACATGTGTAGTTCAGAAACAGATGGATAGATTTGGGGATCCCCTCTGGATTTACCTTCTGGGATTCTCTCTCTCTCTCCTTCAGGAGGTCACAGTCTCCCTGGATTCTGCTGTGTAGCTCTCCAAGACTAAAGAGTGGGGTTTTCCCGCCAACACCCTCAGGGCCCTGGGCACATTGCTCATTGTGTCTGGCCCTGCCAAAAAGCTACAGAGACAGGCACTGACTCATACAAGTGTATGTGGACTCCTGCAGAATCTACATGCTTCTTTGGTCCTTCAGGCAGCTGACGTCTGAATGTTATAGTTGTTTCCTGTGAGCATGTGGTTCAGTAGTTATTATCACTATTAGTATTATTATTAGTCATTATTGAAAACAGGAGTCCTTCCTTTTGTTTTTGTGGCTGAACCGCATGGCTTGTGGGATCTTAGTTCCCCAACCAGGGATTGAGCCTGAGCCCTCAGCAGTGAGAGCGTGGAGTCCTAATCACTGGACCACCAGAGAATTCCCAGAAGGCCTTCCTTATCTCATAAAAATACTGTATAGTTTCTGTCACATATGCTATTCACCTTTTTCTTTAAACTTTTCAAATATATTTATATTTTTTAGATCCTGTCAAGAATGGTAGCATGTGCGTGCATTCTCTCTGTCTAATTAGTCATTGTTGTTAGTATATATAGGCGTGCTACTGAAATTTAAAAATTAAATTTACATGCAGCCACTTTTCCAAAATTTTAATTTTAATTTTATTTCTTTTTTATTTCAATAGGGAAATTTGTAGCTCCTGTAAATAATGATTGTATCTTTATTATCTTTATTTCCCTTCTTATTGGAATAATCTGTCTTTTTGCTTTTTACCCTTGACTGGCATCCCACTGCCCCCCAAACACACACCTCCTGACCTCTCCCAGGGTCATTCCTGACCCCTCAGAAGATGAGATAATGGTTTGGAGGAGGTGGAACAGAGCTGAATTTAGACCCAACTTTTCTTCCACAACTTGACTCACTAGTTCAACCAAAATAGCCAAAAAGAATATGCCCAATTCAAAGCTTTAGAAGATTTTAGGTAAAAACAGTAAGAAAGGCTTTGTTAAAAACACCTACTGGGCCTCCCTGGTGGCGCAGTGGTTGAGAGTCCGCCTGCCAATGCAGGGGATACGGGTTCGTGCCCCGGTCTGGGAGGATCCCATATGCCGCGGAGCGGCTGGGCCTGTGAGCCATGGCCGCTGGGCCTGCGCATCCGGAGCCTGTGCTCCGCAACGGGAGAGGCCACAACAGTGAGAGGCCCGCATACCGCAAAAAGAAAAAAAAAAAAAAAAAAACACCTACTGAAAATAGGAAGGTGGAATTGATTTCTAGTGTTAGATTGTTGTTTTGTTAAGGACAAAGTGGAGCCATATTTCATTTTTAAATTCTTCGAAGTACAGTGGAAATAATATAATTTTTCTTGCTTGAACTGCAAAGTAAAGCAGAGAACTCAAGAAATTATAGAGATAATTCATATCAAAATTTGCCCTTGGAATATCCAGATAATTGAGCACAAAGTACAGATTTCATTTGGTTGAATTACCTGCAAAGTTGTTTTATCCTCCATTTCACCTTTATGAATAAAAGAGCAGTCTAGGGAAGGAAAATTGAGACCTCGCTCTTTTGAAAAAATATTTAAACATTATCTTAAAAAGAAACCAATAGAGGGCCTCCCTGGTGGCGCAGTGGTTGAGAGTCCGCCTGCCGATGCAGGGGATACGGGTTCGTGCCCCGGTCTGGGAGGATCCCATGTGCCGCGGAGCGGCTGGGCCCGTGGGCCATGGCCGCTGGGCCTGCGCGTCCGGAGCCTGTGCTCCGCAACGGGAGAGGCCACAACAGTGAGAGGCCCGCATACCGCAAAAAGAAAAAAAAAAAAAGAAACCAATAGAGAAATAGAAAAAATATATGAAGAGGCAATTCACAGAAGAAATACAAATAGCCAGCATACACATGGAAATAAGATACACCTCACTAGCAGTGCAGGAAATAAAAATGAAAGCCATGATTAATATAATTTTTTTGCCTACCAAATAGCATAAACTTTCAAAATTCGTAATATCCAATGTTAGTAAGCCTTTGGTAAAACAAAGGTTCTTACCTGATATTGGTGTAACAAAAGTTCTTATCTGTTATTGGAAGGACTGTGGACGAACACACTACTTGGAGGGGCAATAGCTCAGGTGTCCTCAATTCTACACCCTCTGTAAACTGACGTCCCTTTCCTCCTGGCTTCATGGTACTCACCCATTTGGATCCAGGCTCAGCTGTGTGACTTGCAGCAGCCCACCGGGTGATCACAGAGTGCAAGCAGGGACTGGAAAGGCATGTGACTGGAGTTGGCCTCTCTCTTTGCACCTCTCTCTTTGCACCAGGAGAACATGCCCTGGCTACCCTGCTGGAGGGCAAGATACATGTGAGCAGAGCAGAGGACCCGGCATCCCAGCCAGGGCCACTCAACCTGTCTGCAGACACGCAGGCAAGCCAGCCAAGACCAGCGAAGCAAGAGGTGATCACACGAGCAGGAGGTGCTTATTATTAGATCTTTAAATGTAAGGTTTGTGGTTATTTGTTATGTAGCATTATTGGGGAATGAGATAACTGAATCAGGAGATAGTAGGCTTAACATATCAAGATTTTAAAATGCATTACCCTCAACCCAGCAATTATATTTCTGGGGAAAAAACAGATGAACTGAAAGCCTTGCAAGAGGATGTCCATGAAGGCATTATTTATTATACAAAAATTGTTTAAATATTCTAAATTCTATCAGCAGGGAATGGTTAAATAAAGTAGGACATGTCTTATTAAGAGAATATTATGTAGCTATTCAAAAGAATAAAGTAGATTTATATAAATTGGTGTGGAAAATGTTTATAATATCTTAAGCTAAAAAAATGTTATCAAGCAATAAGTGTAATAACATATGGAAAATTATAAATGTACAAGCATAGAAAGAGAAATGGACAGGAAAAAATTTATAATTTCTGAGAAGTTGCATTTAGGGGAGTGACTTTATCTGTATGTACAATTAGCATTTTTATAATGACCATGAATTACTATTATATTTCAAAACAAGTGGGAAAGATATCTATTAGATTTTTACAGCTTATTTTTAGTTTTTTTCAATCTTACTGCAATATAATAGACATACAGCACTGTCTATGTTTAAGGTGTACAGCATAATGACTTGACATACATATATTGCAAAATGATTATCACAGTTAATTTAGTTAAATCCAATATCTTGTATAATTACACAACAATTTTTTTCTTTCTGATGAGAACTTTTAGAATCTACTCTCAATGACTTCCATTATAACATACTGGAGTGTTAATTATATTAATCATGTTGTACCTTACATCCCTAGTATTGATTTATCTTATAGCTGGAAGTTTGTACCTTTTGACAACCTTCCCCCTCCCCCCACCCTCCACCTCTGGTAACCACAGATCTGATATCTTTTTCTGTGAGTTTGGGTTTTTTATTTAATTACACATATAGTGAGATCATGCAGTATTTGTCTTTCTCTGTCTGACTTATTTCACTTACCATAATAGCTTCAGTGTCCACCTGTGTTGTTGCAAATGGCAAGATTTCATTCCATTCCTTCTTATGACCAAACTGTATCCCCCTTTATATATATACCACATCTTCTCATTTCCATATCTTGGCTATTGTGAATATTACGAACATGGGGGTGCAGATATGTCTTCAACATTGTGGTTTAGTTTCCTTTGGATAAATACCCAGAAGTAGAATTACTGGGTTATATGGTAGTTCTATTTTTAAATTTTTGAGGAACCTGCATACTGTTTTCCATAGTGGTAGCACCAATTTATATTCCCACAAACAGTGCACAAGGGTTCCCTTTTCTCCGCATCCTCACCAGCACTTCTTATCTCTTGTCTTTAATGATGGCCATTCTGATAGGTGCGAGGTGATAGCTCATTGTGATTTTGATTTGCATTTCCTTGATGATTAGCGATGTTGAGCATCTTTTCATGTGCCTGTTAGTCATCTGTATGTCTTCTTTGGAAAAATGTCTATTCAGATCCTTTGCACATTTAAAAATTGGATTATTTGGGTTTTTTTGCTTTTGAGTTGTATGAGTTCTTATATATTTTGGATATTAACCCCTTATTAGATATATGATTTGCAAATATTTTCTCCCATTCCCTAAGTTGCCTTTTCATTTTGGTGATGGTTTCCTGTAATGTGAAAAAGCTTTTAGTGTGTTGTAGTCCCACTTTATGTTTTGTTTTCATTGCTTGTGCTTTAGGTATCACATCTAAAAAATCATTGCCAAGACCCAGGTCAAGGAGCTTTTTCCTGTTTTCTTCTAGCAGTTTAATGGTTTGAGGTCTTATGTTTAAGTCTTTAATCCCTTTTGAGTTAATTTTTGTGAATGGTGTAAGATAGGATCTAGTTTCATTCTTTTACATGTGAATATTCATTTTCCTCAGCAGCATTATTGAAGAGACTGTCTTTTCTCCACTGAGTATTGTTGGCTTCCTTTTTAAATATTAGTTGAGCATATGTGTGGGTTTATTTCTGGGCTATTCTGTTCCCTTAATCTATGTGTCTGGTTTGTTTTTTGTTTTTTGTTTTTTTGTGTGTGGTACACGGGCCTCTCAGTGTTGTGGCCTCTCCCATTGCGGAGCACAGGCTCTGGACGTGCAGGCTCAGTGGCCATGGCTCATGGGTCCAGCCGCTCCGTGGCATGTGGCATCTTCCTGGACCGGGGCATGAACCCGTGTCCCCTGCATCGGCAGGCGGACTCTCAACCACTGTGCCACCAGGGAAGCCCTCTATGTGTCTGTATTTACACTAGTACCGTACTGTTTTGATTACTATAGTTTGCAAACAGAAGAATGATGCCTCTTGCTTTGTTCTTCTTTCTCTGGATGGCTTTGGTTATTCGAGGTCTTTTGTGATTCCATATAAGTTTTAGGATTATATTTTATACTTCTGTAAAAAATGCCATTGGGACCAGAGGGCAGAGAGCAGAAGCAAGAAGAACTACAATCCTGCAGCCTGTGGAACAAAAACCATATTCACAGAAAGATAGACAAGATGAAAAGGCAGAGGGCTATGTACCAGATGACAGAACAAGATAAAACCCCAGAAAACGACTAAATGAAGTGGAGATAGGAAACCTTCCAGAAAAAGAATTCCAAATAATGATAGTGAAGATGATCCAGGACCTCAGAAAAAAAAAATAAAGGCAAAGATCGAGAAGATGCAAGAAATGTATTAAAAAGACCTAGAAGAATTAAAGAACAAACAGACAGAGATGAACAATACAATAACTGAAATGAAAAATACACTAGAAGGAATCAATAGCAGAATAACTGAGGCAGAAGAACGGATAAGTGACCTGGAAGACAGAATGGTGGAATTCACTGCCGTGGAACAGAATAAAGAAAAAACAATGAAAAGAAATGAAGACAGCCTAAGAGACCTCTGGGACAACATTAAACACAACAACATTTACATTATAGGGGTCCCAGAAGGAGAAGAGAGAGAGAAAGGATCCGAGAAATTTTGAAGAGATTATAGTCGAAAACTTCCATAACATGGGAAAGGAAACAGCCACCCAAGTCCATGAATCACAGAGAGTCCCAGGCAGGATAAACCCAAGGAGAAACATGCTGAGACACATAGAAATCAAACTGACAAAAATTAAAGACAAAGAAAAATTACCGAAAGCAACAAGGGAAAAACAACAAATAACATACAATGGAACTCCCATAAGATTAACAGCTGATTTCTCAGCAGAAACTCTACAAGCCAGAAGGGAGTGGCATGATATATTTAAAGTGATGAAAGGGAACAACCTACAACCAAGATTACTCTACCCAGCAAGGATCACATTAAGATTCGACAGAGAAATCAAAAGCTTTCCAGACAAGCAAAAAATAAGAGAATTCAGCACCACCAAACCAGCTCTACAACAAATGCTAAAGGAACTTCTCTAAGTGGGAAACACAAGAGAAGAAAAGGACCTACAAAAACAAACCCATAACAATTAAGAAAATGGTAATAGGAACATACATATCAATAATTACCTTAAGTGTGAATGGATTAAATGCTCCAACCAAAAGACACAGGCTTGCTGAATGGATACAAAAACAAGACCCATATCTATGCTGTCTACAAGAGACCCACTTCAGACCTAGGGACACATACAGATAGAAAGTGAGGGGATGGAAGAAGATATTCCACGCAAATGGAAATCAAAAGAAAGCTGGAGTAGCAATATTCATATCAGATAAATAGAGTTTAAAATAAAGAATATTATAAGAGACAAGGAAGGACACTACATAATGATCAAGGGATCAATCCAAGAAGAAGATATAACAATTATAAATATATATGCACCCAACATAGGAGCACCTCAATACATAAAGCAACTGATAACAGCTATAAAAGAGGAAATCGACAGTAACATAATAATAGTGGGGGACTTTAACACCTCACTTACACCAATGGACAGATCATCCAAACAGAAAATTAATAAGTAAACACAAGCTTTAAATGACACAATAGACCAGATAGATTTAATTGATATTTATCGGACATTCCATCCAAAAACAGCAGATTACACTTTCTTCTCAAGTGCACACAGAACATTCTCCAGGATGGATCACATCTTGGGTCACAAATCAAGCCTCAGTAAATTTAAGAAAATTGAAATCATATCAAGCATCTTTTCTGACCACAACGCTATAAGATTAGAAATCAATTATATGGGAAAAAACGTGAAAAACACAAGCACATGGAAGCTAAACAATACGTTACTAAATAACCAAGAGATCACTGAAGAAATCAAAGAGGAAATCAAAAAATACTTAGAGACAAATGACAATGAAAACACGAGGATCCAAAACCTATGGGATGCAGCAAAAGCAGTTCTAAGAGGGAGGTTTATAGCAATACAAGCCTACCTCAAAAACAAGAAAAATCTCAAATAAACAATCCAACCTTACACCTAAAGGAACTAGAGAAAGAAGAACAAACAAAACCCAAAGTTAGCAGAAGGAAAGAAATCATAAAGATAACAGCAGAAATAAATGAAATAGAAACAAAGAGAACAATAGCTAGTATCAATAAAACCAAAAGCTTGTTCTTTGAGAAGATAAATAAAATTGATAAACCATTAGACAGACTCATCAAGAAAAAGAGGGAGAGGACTCAAATCAATAAAATTAGAAATGAAAAAGGAGACATTAAAACAGACACCACAGAAATACAAAACACCCTAAGAGACTACTACAGGCAACTCTATGCCAATAAGATGGACAACCTGGAAGAAACACACAAATTCTTAGAAAGGTATAACCTTCCAAGACTGAACCAGGAAGAAATAGAAAATATGAACAGATCAATCATAAGTAATGACATTGAAAATGTGATTAAAAATCTTCCAACAAACAAAAGTCCAGGACCAGATGGCTTCACACGTGAATTCTATCAAACATTTAGAGAAGAGCAAACACCCATCCTTCTCAAACTCTTCCAAAAAATTGCAGAGGAAGGAACACTCCGAAAGTCATTCTATGAGACCACCATCACCCTCATACCAAAACCAGGCAAAGATACTACAAAAAAAGAAAATTACAGACCAATATCACTGATGAATATAGATGCAAAAATCCTCAACAAAATAGTAGCAAACAGAATCCAGCAACACATTACAAGGATCATACACCATGATCAAGTGGGATTTATCCTAGGGATGCAAGGATTCTTCAATATATGCAAATCAATCAATGTGATACACCATATTAACAAATTGAAGAAGAAAAACCATATGATCATCTCAATAGATGCAGAAAAAGCTTTTGACAAAATTCAACACCCATTTATGATAAAAACTCTCCAGAAAGTGGGCATAGAGGGAACCTACCTCAACATAATAAAGGCCATATACGACAAACCCACAGCAAACATCATTCTCAATGGTGAAAAACTGAAAGCATTTCCTCTAAGATCAGGAACAAGACAAGGATGTTCACTCTTGCCACTATTATTCAACATAGTTTTGGAAGTCCTAGCCATGGCAGTCAGAGGAGAAAAAGAAATAAAAGAAATACAAACTGGAAAAGAAGAAGTAAAACTGTCACTGTTTGCAGATGACATGATACTATACATAGAGAATCCTAAAGATGCTACCAGAAAACTACTAGAGCTAATCAATGAATTTGGTAAAGTTGCAGGATACAAAATTAATGCACAGAAATCTCTTGTATTCCTATACACTAATGATGAAAAATCTGAAAGAGAAATTAAGGAAACACTCCCATTTACCACTGCAACAAAAAGAATAAAATACCTAGGAATAAACCTACCTACGGAGACAAAAGACCTGTATGCAGAAAACTATAAGACTTTGATGAAAGAAATTAAAGATTATAGGAACAGATGGAGAGATATACCATGTTCTTGGATTGGAAGAATCAATATTGTGAAAATGACTATACTGCCCAAAGCAATCTACAGATTCAATGCAATCTCTATCAAATTATCAATGGCATTTTTTACAGGACTAGATCAAAAAATCTTAGAATTTGTTTGGATATGCAAAAGACCCCGAATAGCCAAAGCAGTTTTGAGGGAAAAAAAAATGGAGCTAGAGGAATCAGACTCCCTGACTTCACACTATACTACAAAGCTACAATAATCAAGACAATATGGTACTGGCGCAAAAACAGAAATATAGATCAATAGAACAGGATAGAAAGCCCAGAGATATACCCACGCACCTACGGTCAACTAATCTATGACAAAGGAGGCAAAGATATACAATGGAGAAAAGACAGTCTCTTCAATAAGTGGTGCTGGGAAAACTGGACAGATACATGTAAAACAATGAAATTAGAACACTCTCTAACACCATACACAAAAATAAAATGGATTAGAGACCTAAATGTAAGACGGGATACTATAAAACTCTTAGAGGAAAACATAGGAAGAACACTCTTTGACATAAATCACAGCAAGATCTTTTTTGATCCACCTCCTAGAATAATGGAAATAAAAACAAAAATAAACAAATGGGACCTAATGAAACTTAAAAGCTTTTGCATGCAAATGAAACTACAAACAAGATGAAATGACAACCCTCAGAATGGGAGAGAATATTTGCAAACGAATCAACGGACAAAGGATTAATCTCCAAAATATATACACAACTCATGCAGCTCAATATTAAAAAAACAAACAACCCAATCCAAAAATGGGCAGAAGACTGAAATAGACATTTCTCCAAAGAAGACATACAGATGGTCAAGAAGCACATGAAAAGATGCTCAACATCACTAATTATTAGAGAAATGCAAATCAAAACTACAATGAGGTGTCACCTCACACCAGTTAGAATGGGCATCATCAGAAAATCTACAAACAACAACTGCTGGAGAGGGTGTGGAGAAAAGGGAACCCTCTAGCACTGTTGGTGGGGATGTAAGTTGATATAGCCACTATGTAGAACAGTATGGAGGTTCCTTATAAAACTAAAAATAGAATTACCATATGACCCAGCAATCCCACTACTGGCTCTATACCCAGAGAAAACCATAATTCAAAAAGACACATGCACCCCAATGTTCATTGCAGCACTATTTACAATAGCCAGGTCATGGAAGCACCTAAATGCCCACTGACAGATGAATGGATAAAGAAGATGTGGTACATATGTACAATGGAATATTACTCAGCCATAAAAAGGAAGGAAATTGGGTCATTTCATTGTGGATGTTGTAGATGGATCTAGAGACTGTCATACAGAGTGAAGTAAGTCCAAAAGAGAAAAACAAATATCGTATATTGATGCATATATGTGGAACCTAGAAAAATGGTACAGACGAACTGGTTTGAAGGGCAGAAATAGAGACACAGATGTAGAGAACAAATGTGTAGACACCAAGGGGAGAAAGTGGCGGGGGTGATGGTGGTGTGATGAATTGGGAGATTGGGATTGACATATGTACACTAATATGTATAAAATGGATAACTAATAAGAACCTGCTGTCTAAAAAAATAAATAAAATTCAAAGAAACCCCTCATGGGTTATCAATTATTTAGTTTAAATTGTCTATTATGTAGGCAAAGTAATACAGAAAAAAATAATGCCATCGGAATTTTGATAGGGATTGCATCAAATCTATGGATGGCTTTGGTTAATATGAGTATTTTAACAATATTAATACTTCCAATCTGTGAACATGGAATATCTTTCCATTTATTTGTGCATTTTTCAATTTCTTTCATCAGTGTCTTGTCATTTCCAGTGTAGAGATATTTCACCTTCCTGGTTAAATTTATTCATAAGTGTTTTATTGTTTTTGATACTATTCTAAATGGGATTGTTTTATTTCTTTTTCAGATAATCTGTTATTGGTATATAGAAATGCTACTAATTTTTGTATGTTAATTTTATATCCTGCAATCTTACTGAATTCATTAATTATATCTAACAGTTTTTTGGTGGAATCTTTAGGATTTTCTCTATATAAAATCATGTCATTTGCAAACTAAGACCATTTAACTTCTTCCTTTCTGGTTTAGATGCCTTTTATTTCTTTTTCTTGCCTTATTGTTCTGGCCAGGACTTTCATTACTATGTTGAATAAGGGTGATGAGAGTGGGTACCCTTTTCTTAGTGGAAAAGATTTTAGTTTTTCATCTTTGAGTGTGATATTAGCTGTGGGCCCAGCATATATGGACTTTATTATGATGGGGTACTTTCCTTTTGTAACTAATTTGTTGAGAGTTTTTATCATGAATGGATATTGAATTTTGTCAAGTGCACTTCCTGCATCAATTGAGATGATGATATGATTTTTGTATTTCATTCTATTAATTGGTGTATCACATTTATTGATTTGCATATATTGAACCACCTTGCATCTCAGGGATAAATCCCATTTGATCATGGTGAATGATCCTTTTAGTGTGCTGCTGAATTTCAGTTGCTAGTATTTTGTTGAGAATTTTTGTAGTATTTTGTTGAGAGTTTTTGTATCTATATTCATCAGGGATATTGGTCTGTGGAGTCCTTTTCTGGCTTGGGTATTGGGGTAATGCTGGCCTAGTAAAATGAGTTTGGGAATGTTCTTCCTCTTCAATTTTTTGGAAGAATTTGAGAAGTATTGGCATTAACTCTCTTCTAAATGTTTGATAAAATTCATCAGTGAAGCCATCTCGTCCTGAGCTTTGCTTTGTTGGGAGATTTTTAATTACTGATTCAGTCTTCTTAGTCCTTATTGATCTGTTCAGATTTTCTGTTTCTTTCTGATTCAGTCTTACTAGGTTTTACGTTTCTAAGAATTTATCCATTTCTTCTAGGTTGTCCAGTCTCTTGGCATGCAGTTGTTCATAGTAGCCTCTTATGATCCTTTGTATTTCCGTGTTATCAGTTATAATCTCTCCTCTTTCATTTATAATTTTGTTGATTTGGGTCCTCTCTTTTTTTCCTTGGTAGTGTACCTAAAAGTTTGTAAACTTTGTTTATCTTTTCAAAGATCCAACTCTTAGTTTTGTTGACCTTTTCTACTGTTCCTTTTCTCTACTTTATTTATTTTTGCTCTAATCTTTATAATTTCTTTCTTTCTGCTAACATTGGGCTCAATTTGTTCTTCTTTTTCTAGTTCCTTGATGTGTAGACTTTTTAGAGCATAAGAAACTTACAAATTATAAAAGTAGTAGATACCATACATCCAAGTAGATGGCTATTATTTAAACATGCACACACACACACATTTCGTTTTTTTTTCAAAAATGAAGTTACATTAGCTATTATTTTACCAATTTGTTTTTACATAAAATACCATAAATATTTTCTGTCTTAGGCTAGCTCTCATTTAAAATTGTTTCCTTAACAGGTATCTAGTAGGGCCTAATTCCCAAATGCATCTCCTCAGAGCCTAGAACGGTGCCTGGCACACAATAGGTGATGGGGAAGCTGGATGAATGAGTGAATGTCAATTATAACAAAGGCGTCAAAGTGACTTTGTGTTAATTACTGTTTATAAATCACACAGTCCAACCACAATGCTAGAGTGTCCTTAGTGGAATAATTGAAACCCTGGTGTATTTCAGGTACTTTTAAAATTTTTTCTAAAAAGCTTAATTTAAAAGTATTCACTTAAAACCTATGGTTCACGCACGTGGCATTTAGACTCTGAATGTACAATTCAGTCTTACTTGGAAGGACTCACCGTGGTCTCCCCTTCCCTTCAGAACCCCAGAGGCCTCCTTTTGTTGGTCTGTGGATATTAAGAGAGAAAGTGACAACAGTGACCTAAAATCTGAGATCCTCATTCTATTCTGGGTCTGAGTGCCGATAAGGTTTTCAACTTTGGGGAAATTGCCATGTCCCTGTGTGTCTCCTCTTTTTCCGTTTAATGGTGGATGATGGGGATTCTCTCTGAAGAGCTCTGAGGTCCTGGGATGGAAGTGGAAGCCGCCTCTGGTCTGGGGCGTGTCCCAGCTCCTTCGAGACTTGGAGCCCTAGGTACCACATCCCCTGGGCTCTGCTCTCTGCCCCCCCTCCCTCTCCTGGGCTCCCCATCTCTCCAGCTCCCTCTCTTCCTCCCTCCACCTGTGTCCCTTTCTTTCTCCCTCTCTGTCTCTCTTTCCAGACAGTGGACACAACAATGTCTCTAGCAGGGTCTTGGGAGCCTCATGCTCCCAGGAACTCATGCTCCATCTTGGACTTCTGGAGTTCAGACACATGGGAAGAAGCCCAGACTAGCTTCTAGAGACACGTGGTCCCCCCGACAGCCAGAGCCACCTTCCAGCCAGGAACAAACCATCAGAGACCATGCAGCCACATCTCTGCCTGATGTCCAAATTACTGGTCATGGAATTGGGGCAAAGAAAGAGGCTGCTCAGCTCTGGAGGGATAGGGTAGTTTCTGTACAACAGCAGACAGGGACTCAGGTATGTTCCTCTAATTTGCATGTAGGTACTAATCGGGCTATACTTTAACATTCTCTGTATTTCCATCTCTGTCTCTTTATTTATTTTTTTAAAATTTATTTTATTTTTGGCTGCATTGAGTCTTCGTTGCTGCATGTGGGCTTTCTCTAGTTGCGGCAAGTGTGGGCTACTCTTTGTTGTGGTGCGGGCTTCTCATTGCAGTGGCTTCTCTTGTTGCAGAGCACGGGCTCTAGGCGCGTGGGCTTCAGTAGTTGTGGCACACGGGCTCTAGAGTGCAGGCTCAGTAGTTGTGGCACATGGGCTCAGTTGCTCAGCGGCATGTGGGGTCTTCCTGGACCAGGGCTCGAACCTGTGTCCCCTGCATTGGCAGGCGGATTCTCTTTTTTTTTTTTTTTTGCGGTACGCGGGCCTCTCACTGCTGTGGTCTCTCCCGTTGCGGAGCACAGGCTCCAGACACGCAGGCTCAGCGGCCATGTCTCACGGCCCCAGCCGCTCCACAGCATGTGGGATCTTCCCGGACCGGGGCACGAACCCATGTCCCCTGCATTGGCAGGCAGACTCTCGACCACTGCGCCACCAGGGAAGCCCCTCTGTCTCTTTTTATTTACACAAAATGCCATGTCATCTCTTAAGTGGTACTGAGAACGAAATATTTAAAAGCATGTACTTCTGATCACACTAGAAAGGCTTTTTCCTTTTTTTTTTTTAGTATAAAAATGATTCTGATCTTTGAGTAGAAATTCATAGAATTAGTTCAAGACTCCCTAAGTTTATCAGTAAACATCATATCTTTCAGTGGCTGTGGATACTGGTGCAGTGGACAGAGAGACAGTCGAGCCCATGTCTTCTTCAGCCACCAGACATCATCCTCTGAGCAACTTCATAGCTTCTCCACGTAGACCTGCATGTCTGCTCATCAGTGATAAAAGAAAAGGTAAATTCCAAATTTCATTCCTACTCATTGGTCCATTTGTCCTTTGCTCCCCAAGTATCTACCGGAACACCAGGGCATGTGAACTGATCTTTGCAACAGCTTCTGGAAGTGGAATTAAAAGTTAACGGTGAATGTCAAAGCTGTCAAGATGCTCTGGAATCTAGCCTGTCGACTTCCTGGGAAGTTTAGAAACTGAAACTTATCTTCTAGGCAGGACCACCGGCTAGTGGACAACAGGGCCCCTGGGCGTGGGTGCCTCCTGTTGGACCCGCTGCGCTCTAACCCTCCTCCTTGCGGCTGCCCTTTCGATCGTGTAACTCAGCCCATCACTCACAGCGAGCCGCCCTTGCTGGTGCCGGGGGAACAGGGCACTCTCCTGCCCAGATGAGTGTAGCCACCATGCTCTGACGGTCACCGGCCTCTTCCCTGTAGACCTAAGGATAGCAAAACAGCAGTTCACCTTCTGAAAGGTTCTTTTCCATGATACCAAGTCCTTAATGTTTACAAGTTGCCTTTTTCCTGGACACTCTTTCCTTAAGCTTATTTACAATAAGCACCCACCAAATGGGACAATGCTCTCTGCAAACATCACCTGCTGTGAGGTAATCCCCATAGAAGAATGTCTGTGAGCAGTTTACACACCCAGACAACCTGCCTGTCCACCTACTCTGCACCAACACTTAACAGGAGTAGGATTTTGATTTACAAAATCCATTTACAAAATGCATATACTTTAGAGAATCTCTTTCCTCTCTCTCTCTTTTTTTTTTTTTTTTTTTCGGTACGTGGGCCTCTCACTGTTGTGGCCTCTCCCGTTGCGGAGCACAGGTTCCGGACACGCAGGCCCAGCGGCCATGGCTCACAGGCCTAGCTGCTCCGCAGCCTGTGGCATCTTCCCAGACCGGGGCACGAACCAGTGTCCCCTGCATTGGCAGGTGGACTCTCAACCACTGCGCCACCAGGGAAGCCCTCTCTCTCTCTCTTTTTTTTTTTTTTTAAAGTAATAATGACTTTGGATCCAGACTGAGGGAAGTCTGTATTCCTTTGTAGTGGTAAAAAAAAATGATACCTACTCTTGTTGATCTATGCAGTGTTCCCACAGCAAAAAGCAACAGAGATTCAGAAACATCATCAGATTGCCTTTCTTTATTCAAAGAACATTGAAAATTGTGTATATTTACAGACACCAGACCCTA
Organism: Mesoplodon densirostris; assembly: GCF_025265405.1. Taxonomy (NCBI): domain Eukaryota; kingdom Metazoa; phylum Chordata; class Mammalia; order Artiodactyla; family Ziphiidae; genus Mesoplodon; species Mesoplodon densirostris. The sequence goes on along the minus strand of NC_082664.1, from coordinate 155,378,500 downwards.
GAAATTGGAAAGAGATAAAATTTACTGGCATATTGTTGAAAGCCAAGCATAGCTGGAATTTTTCTTTCTTCTTGCAAACATGTAAGCATATATACAATCATAGATTTTGTTGGTGCTTCTGATTTATTCAACAGTGTTCCTGATTCCTATTCTATTACTCTTAGATGTGCATCTTGAAGACATTCATTATAAGACTTTCCTCAGATCAGAGAGATGAAAAACTGTTTCCATTTTTAGTCATTTAAAAAGGCCACTAAGACATGTGCTCACTCAAAAAATGTTTAAGTCTGAGCTTGTGTTAGTTTCGCAGCTGGGGCCCATCTGACTGGAATTTGTGATTGATTGTGAAGCCGCACCTCCCTCTAAGGCACTGCTGATGCTTTTCTGTAGAAAAGGAAGAAAGTTCCCTGCCACCTCTGTTGCGTCAGTGGTGAAAGCAGGTGGCTTGGCTTTGCGGACGTGTCATCTGACGTGACCAACAAGAGTGTCTGACGTGCTGGTGTCTGTGATGTCAGTAGGCTAGACCATCCTGCCGAAGTGAAATGACACGAAAAAACTGCACTTAGGGAAAGAAAATGTCACGAAAGCACTAAAGATCTGAAGCAGGGGGACCTCTGGGTTCAGTGACAGGGTGGAGACAGAGAGGCACAAGGAAGCCAGCACGACACAGCTGTCCTGTCCCCAAGCAGCGAATGCAGTGTCCCCCGTGGTGGGAAGTCTTGTGAGGGCCACACCGTGTGAAGACAGGCCCCTCTCCTGCTGAAGCCCTGGGGACGCCCAGAGAGGTGCCCTGGCACTGCATGGAGCAGAGAGGAACCGGAAGATGGGTCCTCCCTGAGAGCTGGACTCAGGACATGCTCGGTGGAGTGCCAGCAGGTGGTGATCCTGGTGAGGTCTCAGAGGCCTTTCAGGAGTAACACTGGTCTTACATAAGTGATTTCAGAAAACAGGAAAGAAAGAAACATCCCAACTTGTTGTATGAGACTGGCAGAACCTTGATACGAAAACCAGATAAGGACATCACCAGAAATGAAAATCACACGATGAACATGGATGCAGAAATCTTAGGCAAAATATTAGCAAACTGAAATCAGTAAAATGAGAAGGAAAAATACCATATTGTCAAGGTGGATGTGTTTTAGAAATAGATTATCATTAGAAAATCAATCACTAAAATTCAATGTATTTACATGTTAAATGAGAAAAATATTAGCTCACCTAAGTAGACTTATAAAATGCATTGGATGGAGTTCAGCATGCATTCATAATTTTAAAAGAAGCACACCTCTTACTTAGCAAACTAAAAATAGACAGGGACTCCCTTAATCTGATAAAGGATAGACCTGCAGCAAACACCGTACTCAATGGTGAAATGCAGAGAATTTGCCTGAGAGGTGAACAGAGGACAGGGCTGTCAGCTAACACCACTTCTATCAACTCTGTGTTGGATGGCTCCTCCAGAGCAATAAGGACTAAAAGAGTTAAAGTTATGGGCTTCCCTGGTGGCGCAGTGGTTAAGAGTCCGCCTGCCGATGCAGGGGACACGGGTTTGTGCCCCTGTTCGGGAAGATCCCACATGCCGCGGAGCGGCTGGGCCTGTGAGCCATGGCTGCTGAGCCTGCGCGACCGGAGCCTGTGCTCTGCAATGGGAGAGGCCACAACAGTGAGAGGCCCGCGTACCGCCAATAAAAAAAAAAAAAAAAAAAAAGATTTAAAGTTATAAAGACTGTAAAGGAATAAATAAAATTATCATTCCTCACAGATGAATGTGCACATAGAAAAACCAAAGTAAATCTATAAATAAGTTACTAGAATTAATAAGTGAGCTTTGCACTGTTTAATATATGAAAAATTGCACATTGTATTGCATTGTATTTCTTTATCCCCCCTTTTTATTTTTATTTATTTATTTATTTATTTTTATTTTTTGCAGTACGCGGGCCTCTCACTGCTGTGGCCTCTCCCGTTGCGGAGCACAGGCTCCGGATGCACGGCTCAGTGGCCATGGCTCACGGGCCTAGACGCTCCACAGCATGTAGGATCTTCCTGGACCAGGGCACGAACCCGTGTCCCCTGCGTCGGCAGGCGGACTGTCAACCACTGCACCATCAGGGAAGCCCCCCGCCTTTTTATTTTTGAAAATTTTTTCTGAGTTTTTTTTAAATAAATTTATTTTATTTATTTATTATTTTTGGCTGCGTTGGGTCTTTGTTGCTGTACGTGGGCTTTCTCTAGTCGCAGCAAGTGGAGGCTACTCTTCGTTGCAGTGTGCAGGCTTCTCATTGCGGTGGCTTCTATTGTTGCAGAGCACAGGCTCTAGCACGCAGACTCAGTAGTTGTGGCACATGGGCTTAGTTGCTCTGTGGCATGTGGGATCTTCCCAGACCAGGGCTTGAACCCGTGTCCCCTGCATTGGCAGGCAGATTCTTAACCACTGTGCCACCAGGGAAGCCCTTTTTGAGTTTTTTGCATTAATTTGTTTTATTGGAGTATAATTGCTTTACAATGTTGTGTTAGTTTCTACTGTACAATGAAGTGAATCAGCTATATGTATACATATGTTCCCTCCCTCTTGGACCTACCTCCATCCCACCCATCTAGGTCATCACAGAGCACTGAGGTGAGCTTCCTGTGCTTTATAGCATGTTCTCCCTAGCTACCTACTTTACACATGGTAGTGCATATATGTCAATCCTGATCTCCCAATTCATCCCACCCTCCCCTTCCCCTCCCTGTGTCCACATGTCTATTCTCTGTATCTACATCTCTATTCTTGCCCTGCAAATAAGTTCATCTGTACCATTTTTCTAGATTCCACATATATGTGTTAATGTACGATATTTGTTTTTCTCTTTTTGGCTTACTTCACTCTGTATGACAGACTCTAGGTCCATCCACATCTCTACAAATGACCCAATTTCGTTCCTTTTTATGGTTGAGTAATATTCCATTCTATATATATACCACATCTTCTCTATCCATTCATCTGTTGTTGGACATTTAGGTTGTTTCCATGTCCTGGCAACTGTAAATAGTGCTGCAATGAACTTTGGGGTGCATGGGTCCTTTTGAATTGTGGTTTTCTCAGGGTATATGCTCAGTAGTGGGATTGCTGGGTCATATGGTAGTTCTATTTTTAGTTTTTTAAGGAAACTCCATACTGTTCTCCATAGTGGCTGTATCAATTTACATTCCCACCAATAGTGCTAGAGGGTTCTCTTTTCTCCACACCCTCTCCAGCATTTATTGTTTGTAGATTTTTTGATGATGGTCATTCTGACTGGTGTGAGGTGATACCTCATTGTAGTTTTGATTTGCATTTCTCTAATAATTAGTGATGTTGAGCATCTTTTCATGTGCCTCTTGGCCATCTGTATGTCTTCTTTGGTGAAATGTCTATGCATTGTATTCGTACAGTCAAGAAAGAAAAAAAATAAACATTTGTAAAATATACCATTAAAGTAGCATCAAAAAATGTCAAACTCTCAGAAATCTAACAAAAGACCTCTACAGGCAAAATTATAAAACTTCTTTGTGAGACACCGAAAGAGCCTAAACAAATGGCAAGCTAGGGAGGCCCATGAATTGGTAGATGCAACACTGTGATATAAAGTCTTCCTGGGCTTCCCTGGTGGCACAGTGGTTAAGAATCTGCCTGCCAGTGCAGGGGAAACGGGTTTGAGCCCTGATCAGGGAAGATCCCACATGCCACGGAGCAACTAAGCCCCTGCGCCACAACTACTGAGCCTGCGCTCTAGAGCCCGCGAGCCACAACTACTGAAGCCTGTGCACCTAGAGCCCATGCTCCGTAACAAGAGACGCTACCACAATGAGAATCCTGCGCACCACAACGAAGAGTAGCCCCCACTCGCCGCAGCAAGAGAAAAGCCCGCACAGCAACGAAGACCCAACGCAGCCAAAAATAAATAAATAAAACAAAATAAAAAATTTATAAAAAAAAAAGTCTTCCCAAATTGATGAGTGTTTCCAAGTAGACTCAATAACACTTCCAACAGGTTTTTGTTCATTTTATTCTTTTAGTGTAACTGGATAAGTTTCCTCTAGAATGTAGGTGGAGTTGCAGAATGAGGTGGGAAGGTTGCTGTGTCAGTGGTGCTGGGGGACAGGTGAGCCCACCAAGCAGAAGAGTGCAATGTAAATTCCAACATCTGGAACCAACCTTGGAGTCAGACTCAATGGTTTTCTTGTCCCTTGAGAATGTGTCCTATTGTCCTGGTTCTTCATGGGCTGGGTGGTTTGGGATTGTATCCTGGTCGTGTGGAAAGGAAGCTGCACAGGTCAAAATTCTGGCATTTTTCTCCATAGGATTGTTTCCTTTGCTTGGTAGGTGTTTTCTTGGCTGGGCTGGAGCTGCAAACAGTTTCTTGGGTGGTGGTTTCAGTCCATTCAGATCTCTTGTCTTCAGCGGACTTTGAGCTGTCGCACGTATGTGAGATTTCCCTGCAGAGAAACGGTATTGTATAAGTTTTCTCCACAAACTTGATGAGTTGTCTGTTACATGCAGCTGTTAGGAGACAATGGCCTGGATGGAGAGGACCAGCCTCTCTTGAAGCTTTACAGTTTACCATTGCAGCCACGGGACTTCCCTGGTGGTCCAGTAGTTAAGACTTTGCCTTCCAATGCAGGGGGTGTGGGTTTGATCCCTGGTTGGGGAGCTAAGATCCCACATGCCTTGCGGCCAAAAAACCAAAATATAAAGCAGAAGCAGTATTGTAACAAATTCAGTAAAGACTTAAAAAAAAAATTGTCCTCATCAAAAACACTAAGAGAAAAAAGAAAAACCCTAAGGGTCCTTCCAGCTGGAGTCTCTGATTGCACAGAGGTTCACATTTCCCCGTTCAATGTGAAGATGCTGTGCGGCAGCTGAAGGTGTTTACTGAAATCCAACTTAGTGACTGTTCTGTCTAAACTTGTATTATCCTCATTCCATGAACTATTTTAAAATAGAGTAGTAAAAAAAGCCAACTAGGATCTGGAGGCCTATCAAACAATACTTTTCACTTTTCTAACAGCGTTTATTCAAAGAGAAGAATATATATATATATATATATATATATATATATATATATATATATATATATTTTTTTTTTTTTTTTTTTTTTTTTTTTTTTTTTGCTGTACGCGGGCCTCTCACTGCTGTGGCCTCTCCCGTTGCAGAGCACAGGCTCCGGACACACAGGCTCCGCGGCCATGGCTCGCGGGCCCAGCCGCTCCGCGGCACGTGGGATCCTCCGGGATCGGGGCACGAACCCGTGTCCCCTGCATCGGCAGGCGGACTCTCAACCACTGCGCCACCAGGGAGGCCCGAGAAGAATATATTTTAATAGCTGTTGAACTGGGTTCTTGCAGACCTCAACCTTTTCTCCTGGAATAAGTTAGGCATTTTAAGAACCTGCATTAACTCCCACAGTCCGTAGTCCAGAGCAAACAGAAGTGGTAATGCAGACCTTCTGTGGTGTCCAACATGTGACTTTCTTTCCTCTTCCTCTCACCACCCATTGAGTGTTGGCCTCCAGGTTCATTCCTGGATCACTGATCTCACTCTACCTGATTTAGCAGCCCAACCTCATCCTTTCCCAAGGTTTCAGTTACCACTTAGGTGCTAATTACTCTTAAATCTTTATCTCTAGTTCTACGTACCCTTCTAGTGCTGGACTTAGGTATCCAACAACCTACTGAAAATTTCAGTTTCTCAAACTCTACGTGCTTCATATTTAACTTATCATCTTCTCTCACAAACTGCTTCTCCTCCTTTCTCTGGATCTTGGCGATTAGCACCCCCGGTTGTCACAGGAGGGGCCATAGTGATGCAGTATGGTTGGCATCAGGGCTTTAAATTTAGTTTGAAAACCAACTAAGGGAATCAGGACCAGAAAGAGCCAGAGGGTGAGTGAAAATCATGAGAGGTTCAGGACTGGTGCAGGAAAATGACTTCTCCCATCAAATCTGATGAGCAGGGGCAGGGCTGAAACTGGGAAATAATGTCAAGAGTCAGGTCAGTCAGAGGCAAGGAGGAATTGACTTTAATAGGATGAAGGAGAGAGTGAGGTTGGAAGGGCACCAGTGCTGCGGTGTGGGCATCTTGCCCTCTGGGCTGTTGGCTGCATGGTGACAGCCACACCGTGACACTTCCCTGAACACGCCGTGCTCTCTCACTCCTCTTGCTTTTGTACTTGCTGCTTACATTTCCTGATGTGCCCACATTTTTGTCTTTGTCTGAACTTTTCTTCTAATTGTTCAAGACTCAGCTGAAGTATCTTCTGTGTGAAACCTTACCTCGAACTCTAGACAGAGCCACTCTCAGCTCTGTGTCCATCTCGTACCTAGCTGTTTTTCTGCAGTCCCCACATTTTTTATGTCTGTTTATGTTTTTCTTTTACTTTACTTTTTTTTTTTTTTTTTTTTTTTGCGGTACGCGGGCCTCTCACTGTTGTGGCCTCTCCTGTTGCGGAGCACAGGCTCCGGACGCGCAGGCTCAGCGGCCATGGCTCACGGGCCCAGCTGCTCCGTGGCATGTGGGATCTTCCCGGACCGGGGCACAAACCCATGTCCCCTGCATTGGCAGGCGGACTCTCAACCACTGCGCCACCAGGGAAGCCCTACTTTACTTTTATTTTAATAAAAGTAATATGTAAAAATATTTTGAAGTTAAATAGTGGTTTCTGATTTCCAGAAATAGCAGACTGGATTAGTCAGATTAACTCTCCATCTAAAGACAACGAAAAGTATTATATAACATAGCTTTATATAATAAAAAGTAACTTTAAAAGTATCAGAAATCTGAAAAGACAGTAGGAACTCCAAATTATTGTATGAGAGTCTGTAAAGAGAGTTATAAACATACAAATATACTGTACGTGAGAGTATACATGCTCATCAAACGTGTTCATGCCCTGAGGGCATTTCCTACAGGACCGGAGAGTTTTGGCTCTACATCCACAAAGGAGAAGAGGAACAGGGGCTTCCCTGGTGGCACAGTGGTTAAGAATCCACCTGCCAATGCAGGCGACATGGGTTCAAGCCCTGGTCCAAGAAGGTCCCACATGTTGCGGGGCAACTAAGCCCATGCACCACAACTACTGAGCCCACATGCCACAGCTACTGAAGCCCGTGCACCTAGAGCCCATGCTCCACAGCAAGAGAAGCCACTGCAATGAGAAGCCCGTGGCAATGAAGAGTAGCCCCTGCTTGCCACAAGTGGAGAAAGCCCACACGCAGCAACGAAGACCCAACGCAGCTAAAAATAAATAAATAAATTAAATTAAATTAAAAAATAAAGAGAGAAGAGGAACAGAAGTCAATCCCAGTATCCGAGGTCTTAAAGGAGACAGTCCTGACGTTAAGCTGGTTCCTGGAAAGGGAATCACACTCAGAGTAAGGGTGAATCATACCTAAATCCGCCCTCTACCCCAACCATGGGAGATTTTAAAGAAAGCTGCCTTGGAAAAAAAAAAACAGAACAGGAGAAAAAAAAGAAAGAAAAAATTCCAGAGATTCTGGGACCACAGATCAACTCTTACAAAGATTTGCATGTGGGCACACACAGTCTAGAACTCAGAGGCCAAGGAAGATCAAGCTATGGAATTGGTTTGAGATGGTTGCACCTGTTAGTATGCCCTAACATTTTTAGAAAGAAATACAAATGCTCTCCGAAGGAGGGCATATCCATCCTAGACTTTGGGTAACCAACAAGTTCAAGTAATTTTCAAGGACAGTGACAAGCAGGAAGTCAGAAATAACAAGGCACCAAAGTGAAAGTGGTGGAGGCTGGTAGGGAGACAACATGAATGAGAATTAGGAGAACACAAAAATAACAGAAACATAACTGTACAGATGTCAAAGAATGAAATTACCAAACACACATTTTGAAACAACTAAATATATCATGTTTAAAGAAATAAAATGAAAACTGGAAATATATCCAGGAACCATGAAACTCTGAAAATAGAACTTCCAGAAATAAATACAATAACCAAAATTTAAAACTTAATGGGTATCTTATAAGACAAAAAGAAAATTTTCAAATCAGCTAAAGAAAATGGACAGATCACCTTCAAATGATTGACAGTTACTCACATCTGGATTCTCAATTGCAACATTGAAAGCAGAAAACAGTTTATTGATATCTTCAACTGCCAACCTAGAATTCTATATTTAGTGAACCTGTATTTCATGAATGAGAGTGGAGTAAAGACATTATCACAAGTAAAAGCTGAAATAATCACCAATGAATTCCTCACTATAGGGAATTCTAAAGGAGATACTCAGGCAGAAGATAAGTGATCCCAAACGCAAGTTCTGAGATACAAAAATAGAATAACAGGGCTTCCCTGGTGGCGCAGTGGTTGAGTGTCCGCCTGCCGATGCAGGGGACATGGGTTTGTGTCCCAGTCCGGGAGGATCCCACATGCCACGGGGCAGCTAGGCCTGTGAGCCATGGCCACTGAGCTTGCGCGTCTGGAGCCTTTGCTCCGCAATGGGAGAGGCCACAACAGTGAGAGGCCTGCGTACCGCAAAAAAAAAAAAAAAAAAAAAAAAAGAATAACAAAGAGAGAAATGAACAAACAGGTAAATGTAAATGAACATTGACTGAATGCAATGTTAATAATAATATTTAGTGGGGCCTAAAAAGGAGAGATAAATTATGGGGTATACATGGAGTTAAAGTGTTCTAAAATCCTTGTATTATTCAAGAAAATAATAAAGGGTTTTTTTTGATAATCTAATCATTGGTGCTATAATTTCTAGAGTAAGATAATTAGAATGCATAACTTCCAAACTAACAGAGGGAAAAATTGAATAATAAGGAATTCTTAGCCAATGAAAACACTACAGAAAAGGAGAGAAAAAATAGAAGACATGAAACAAGTAGAAATCACAAAATAAGATGGCAGATTTTAAAATATTATCTTAATAAGTACATTAAACATTATTCAATTCTATGGTTTAAATAAAGACAAATAGTGCTATACTGGATTTTTAAAAATTGAACTCTGTATATCATGAGAATAAAGGGAGAATAATAGTAAAAGGATGGGAAAGATGTCATTTGTATTTGCAAAGATATTTGGTATAAATAGATTAATACCAGACAAAATAGATTGTATCAGGCAAAAAGTATTGTGAGAGATAAAGAAGGATACTTCATGATGATAAAAATTTAGATAGGATTATCTAAATTTGTAGGTACCTCATAAAAATATATAAAGCAAAAATTTGATAGAGCTATAAGGAGAGATAGACAAATTCACAATTATAGAGGGAAACTTTATTCTTCTCATGGATTGATAGATATAATGAGACCAAATAAATAAATAAATAACCTGTTGGTTAAGATACAAAAGACTGAACAATGTAATTAACAAACTAGATTTATGGCATCTATTGAACATTATAACCAACCACAAACCTCCTCATATTATTTTAAAAAACACACAAATAATTTACAAATAATGAAAAAAGGCAAGAATTAAAATATTTCAAGGATTGAAAGAATCTTCAAATATTTTCTGGTCATAACATTAGGGAGAAATCAATAACAAAGAGTAGGTAGAAATTTGCATGTCTTTGGGAATGAGGAACAACATTCTAAAGTCATATGTCAAGTAAGAAATTATAATGAAAATTAAATTTTGAACTGAATAATGAAAATGCTACATATTACAACTATAGATGAAGTCAAATAGAGAAAAATTTATAGGTTTGTATCCACATGTTAGAAAAGAAGACAGGTTAAAAATTAATGAGGTTAGTATGCATCAAAAAAATTTAAAAAGCAACTACAAAATAAACACCAAAAAATTAAGAATAAAGTAAATAATAAAGATAAAAGCAGTAATTAAATTAAAAAAACAAACATACAGTAGGAAGGCTCTAGATGGCTAAAAGTTCTTTCATAAAACCAATAAAGTTGATAAAACCTCTTGTGAAATTGATAAAAAATAGAGAAGGTACAAATAAACAATACTGGAGTAAGAAAGAGAATATAACTACAGATGCCAGACATCTTAGAAAGGAGATATTATTATCAACTTTATACCAATACATTTGAAAATATAGATGAAGAAGATGAATTTTAGGGGAAGGATACCAAGACTGACTGGAGAAGAAACAGAAAACTGCAACAGTCCCAAGTCTTTAAAGAATTAAATCAGTAGTATGTGTGTAACCTGAAAGGAAAGCCCCAGGCCAGCTGGCTTCACTAGGTAGTTATTCTAGACATTCAAGGGAGAAACAGTTTCATTCTTACCTCACACCTCCAGACAACAAAAGAAGAAGAAACATTTTATGATAGAGCAAAACTTGAGACCAAGGACAAATAGGTAAGGAATATTTCCAGGCTAATTTCACTCATGGACATAGATGTAAAATTTTTCAAAATGTAGTAAAGCCCCATCACAATACAATAATGAGATTCAAATAAAATCAATTGTGTAGACATAGGTCCCATGATTATGAAGTTCATGAGTGGCCACATCAGACTTGCACACATGCCTCAGCCCCTGATGTTGTTTCATATGTGTGTGCTGGGGGGGGGTTCATATTTTTCCTTTATTTATTAAAAAATTTTTTGATGTAGACCATTTTTAAAGTCTTTATTGAATTTGTTACAATATTGCTTCTTTTTTTTATGTTTCGGTTTTTTGGCTGTGAAGCATGTGGGATCCTAGCTCCCCAACCAGTTATCGAACCTCCACCCCCTGCATTGGAAGGCGAAGTCCCAACCACTGGACCACCAGGGAAGTCCCCCCCTTTTTTTGTCTTTTATTTTCCCCCCTTCACCTTTGTTTCTGGCTTTTGTTTGTCAAATTTTGGCTTCAATATCAGTGGAGAAAATTTTGATTTTTGTGGTGACTGGGCTGTCAAAGACACTGACATAGATCTCAGAAACCCACTGATTAGGCTGGAAGAATACTGGGGATGCAGGGACCTGCCCTCTACTCCTCCATCTCCCAGGAAATAAATGATTACCTGCAACTGCCCTAGCCCCCTACACAACCCCTGAGGAGGTTAAGAACTTTAATCAGCCTCTGTTTGAGAAAAGGAAGGAAAATTGCCAATGTATTACTCTCAATTTCAGATTATTTGGGGGAAAATATTGATGAGTTTTACATAAAACTAATTCAGCAGTAAAAAGGATAATACATTTTGACTAAGTCAGATTCATTCAAGGAATGCAAGGTTGGTTTAACATTTTTTAAAAATCAGTTAATTATTTTCCATATTAGCTAGCTAATACAGGAAAAATTATATGATCATCCCAGTAGGTGCAAGAAAAACACTTGATAAAATTCAGTATCAGATTAAAAACTGAGTAAACTAGGGCTTTCTTAATCAGATAAAGAGAAGGTGCAAAAATCTACAATAAACACCAATTTAACAAATATGTTTTTAAAAAGTATGAAAAATTTCCATTTGAGATGATGAACAAGAAAAGGACACCTCCTATCACCACTATCAGCACTGTTGCTCAATACTGAACAGGAGGTCCTGGATGTACAATATGACAAGAAAAAATCAAGACTAGTAACTTTAGAAAAGCAGAAACCAAGCTATAATTGTTTTCAGATAAAAAGATTCTATATGTATTAAATAAAACATTTTTACATATAAAATATTAGAACTAATAAGAAAGTTTATGGCAAGGTCACCAAAAAATGAAATCAGTATAAAAATTCCATTATATTTCTATATAAGAGCAACAAATAGAAAATGTTAATTTTAAAATATACTACTTACAGAGCATCCAAAAATAGCAACTAGGATAAATATAAAAGAATGATGTGAGGAAAACTATGAGGAAAATTCTACAACTTTACTGAAAGACGTGTAAATGGAGAAATAGGCCATGTTTACAGAATGGAAGATTCAAAATGCAGAGGTTATTCATCTCTGAATTGATCTCTGTATTCAGTGTACTCCCACTCCAGATCCCAATAGGTGTTTTGGGAAAACGACATGTGACAACATAATTCAAAATGTGAAACAATTCCAGGGAGAAAAATAGCTGAGGCAGTGAAGAAGGAGGAGAAGGAAGGATGGGAGGGAAGAGGTCAAAGAGGGAATGAGAAACCTCAGTTTGTCAAGTGTTCAGATATTGTAAAGCTATGTTAATCAATACCATGCTGTATTGGTGCAGAAATAGACAGACGAGTGAAACATACAGCCTGTATGTGCGTAGTCATATTCGGCATAGGGAGCAATTCAGAGCAGTGGGGGGAAAAGTTTCACTTATGTTCACCAAGATATCATATATGAGATTATATCAGATATGTATCAGATATAATCATATAATACTAAATTATATTATTGTATTTTCCCCATAATAACCCAAGTCTGGAAATAACTCAAATGTCCATCAACAGTGGAATGGTAGAATGGATCAATAAACTTTTTGGGGCTCCCCTTGTGGCGCAGTGGTTGAAAGTCTGCCTGCCAATGCAGGGGACATGGGTTCGTGCCCCTGTCCGGGAAGATCCCACATGCCGCAGAGAGGCTGGGCCCATGAGCCATGGCTGCTGAGCCTGCGCGTCCGGAGCCTGTGCTCTGCAATGGGAGAGGCCACAACAGTGAGAGGCCTGCGTACTGCAAAAATAAATAAATAAATAAACTTTTTGATATAGTCATTCAAAAAATATTTACTTAGAACCAAAAAAAAAGAGTAGGTTGGTTACATGAAACAATATGAATGAATCTATAAACCTAAAGCTGAATGAATAAAAACTAAAACAAAAATTATACTTACAGTATAATGCTAATTATATAAAGTTCAAAAGTAAGCAAAATTAAAATATATTTTATAAGGATGCATTCAAGGATGCTTATGAAAAGCAAGGCTAGAATTACCATAGAAGACAGGAGGATGGTCTGCCTTGGTGGGAATGAGTGTATTGTAGTCAGAAAGGACCTTTGGGCTATAAATAATATTCAATTCCTTGACTTGGTTCATGGTTACTTGGCCTTATAACTTTGTTATGCACCTTTTGTATATTATATTTTGCAATAGAAATGTTTAAAATTAGAAAAATTAGACTTCCAATGAAAATTAATTTTCTGACATAGTTGAGAGTTAGTTGGCTTTCTACATATTTGTCAAATGCTGAAACATTTATGTACATTCCTGTATATGTTATCTTTTACAATAAAAGCATATCCTTGTATAATTAGGCTTCTAATGAAAAATAGCAGTCACCAGACCTAGCCCATCTTACTACCTAGAGGCAAGCATGGTCAGGTTTCCTGGTGTTTCTTTTGGTGTTTACCTCTATATTTCTAAATATAAGCTTACAGTTCTGTATCTTTAATTTTCATCTTTAGATACTATTTATTGGCTGTCTACATGATAAGATGTGGACATGGATTTCTTATCTACTGTTTTCTCTCTAGGCCCACACACACGTTTCTTATTTTCTTCCTCCCCAACTATATTGTTTTTCATTTATGTCAATATCCAGAATTTACCTTATTATGACTATGTAAATATCATTCATCACCAAAATAATTCAACTCCAAACTCCTCTCAGTGTGTTCATTCTGTTAGTTTCATTTTTTTTCTTGGAGACATCCCCCAGAAGCCCTCATTTTTCTCCAATTTGGACTGCTCTTTACATTATCATGCTTATGAAATAGTTTTCAGAGACTTCTACTACCAGCCATGAGAGAGTAAATGCTCTCCATTGCCAACAACCACAGTACTGGACAATACATGGTATGATTCTTTTCAGGCTTTGAAAAATGAGCATCACAGAAGAAGAGACACCCCTGAGGAGAGCACAATGTTGCCCCATGGCTGTTCTGCCCATCAACCTGGAGGTGGTCTCTCTGAACTGAGCAGGAAGATGCTGAAGTTCAGATCTTTGAAGTGGTTGGAATTTGTTTGGCAGGGTTTCTGAGGAATGAATGCTTCACAGAGAAGTGCTCCAAGAAGTCTGCATGAGGATTCTTTGTGAGTCTTTAGCTTAAGACTGGGGTGCACAGGCAAAGGGCGAAAATCCATGAGGCTTAATAGAGATCACCTGCAGGCTGAGAGCAAAACGGTGACAACAGACAGCACGTGGTTCTGGAAGACATTCACACACCAGCCAAGGCAGTGGAGAGACCTCACTGAAAAATTTGGAACAGAACTGAGATTCCAGAAAGGCCAAAATGTAAGAGTAAGCTTCACACTCTACAGTATGGACACTTCCTATACATGAGTTCTAAACCAAAGTAGGCCCACTCCAAGAAAGAATAAAACCAAGGCTGACAAGACCATAAGTAGGTACCAATGATTTCACTGTCTGCCTGAATAAACTGAACACCTATAAAGGAAGAAGACATGACTTTGTCTCTCTCCAACACATCATACACAATGTCCAGCATACAATGAAAAAATTACTGCATATGCAAAGAAATGGGAAAATAGGAGCCATAAGAGAATATGCAGTTTTTGGAAACTCATTCTTTGTTTCCCAGATGTTGGAATTAGCAAGCTAGAACTTTCAAGCAGTGAACACAAATGTACACATTTATAACAGCTGTTTGAATAAACGGCCATGATGAGTGAACAAATGGGGACTCTCAACAGAGAAATGTAAATTATAAAAAAAAAAAGAACCAGAGGGAAATTAGAAAAATGCAATATATGAAATGAAAAAGTAACAAGATGAGCTTAACAGTGGACTGAAGGAGTTAGAAGGAAGTGTCAATGAGCAGTTCAATCTGAAAAATAGAAAGAAAAAATATTGGGAAAAAAAAAAGAAACATGGACAGAGTCATATTGACCTGCAGGACCATATCAATCCATGCAACATAAGTGCAGAGGAACCCAGGAGAAGAGGACAGCAAGAAGGAGCAGGAACAATATGTTGGAAGAATAGCTGAGAATCACCCAAATTGTGTGAAAAGTGTAAACTTATAGGTCAAAAAACTCAGCAAACTCTATGCAGGATGAATACAAGGAAAACAAGACACACTGTGGTCAAAATGTTGAAACCAAAGATAAAAATCTTTTTTTTTTTTTTTTTTTTTTTTTTTGCGGTGCGCGGGCCTCTCACTGCTGTGGCCTCTCCCGTTGCGGAGCACAGGCTCCGGACGCGCAGGCTCAGTGGCCATGGCTCACGGGCCCAGTGGCTCCGTGGCATGTGGGATCTTCCTGGACCGGGGCACGAACCCGTATCCCCTGCATCGGCAGGCGGACTCTCAACCACTGCGCCACCAGGGAAGCCCAAAGATAAAGATCTTGAAAGTAGCCAGAGGAAACTGACAATTATATACAAGTGAGTGATGATAGAAACTATGGCTGATTTCTCATCGGAAGCAGTGGAGGCCAGAAGACAATAGAACAAGATTGTGAAATGCCAAAAGAAAAAAGCTGTCAACCTAAGATTCTAACTCCAGCAGATTTTCGAACATCATTCAAAATTGAAGATGCAGTGAAGATAATTTGTTGCCAGCATTATCACACTATAGGAATTCTAAAGGAAGTTCTTCATGACCCTAGATAGAAATTCAGATCTGCAAGAATAAATAAAGAGCATCAAAACTGGTAAATAGAAAAGACTACACACCTTCTAATTTTCTTCTCTTAAGAAGACATATAACTGGCAAAGCAAATATTGTCCCACTGCTTTGTGGCATTTGTAGTATATGTATATGTAATGTGTGTATATGACAATGATACACAAAACAATGCAAAGATGTACAGGAAAGTGTCCGTGAAGGAGTTCAAACAGAATACTAAGAAAATATTTGGTTAATCCAAAATAAATCAGGAAAGGAGGAACAAAGGAATGAAAGACAGAAAACTAATTGCAAAATGATCAATCAAGTCCAACCACCCTAACATTCTATTACAAGCAGATATTGCCCACAATTCATCCTTATGGTGTACTGTGAACCTGGATCCTTTCTTTTTGTTTTTCCTAAAAATAACTGCCTTATTTCTTCTATCAGATTAGCTTTTTGGAGTAACCACTGGTAATTTTCCCCATCCCTTACAATAGTCTCTCACTAAAATTTTATGCAAGATCAATCACAGCAATTAATCTATCAATTCCATTTTTAACTTTTTTGCAGCGAAGACATCTCCACAAATCTTGTGTTTCCTCCATGTGGCGTGGCTCTGTTCGTGTAACATTCCTAGGCTTCCTGTATTTATAACCAGAAACACACACAGGTAGACACACAGGTGCACACATGCATGCACACACTCTGCGCCAGAGAGCGAAGTATCTTACCTGACTAGTGAGAACGAAGAAGACACAGCACAGCCTGGATGCTGGCTTCTGTTCCTCTTGTGGGTGAGCTCTGTGTGGAGGACACACACTGCATGCTGGTCAGCAAGGGCGGACTCTGCCTGCAGGAGGAGCCTGCCAGCCCCAGGCGGCTATAGGAGGACATTTCCAGGGCCCAGTACTGGGGAGCCCATTTGCCTGCAGGTGTAAGACACATTCACCAGCAACAGTGTTATTATAATAAAAGTGAATATTTGGTCTCCTAAAAGATTATAGAATCAGAGGCCCTATCAGAACAGGGGTTCATCTACTAATGTGATTTAAGACATGCTGATATTAAAATGAAACTATTTTAGGTGACAAAGAAAAGTAGCTTATCAGTCAACTGAGTCAATTACTGAGTGCTACCCATTTCTCTTGTGCTAGACATAAAGCTAATCTCTTTCATAATCATCTTTTATTGCTTTTGTTTTAGTTTAGTATTTTTTATTATTCAAAAAAAATTGAAGTTGTATATATATCCGTGCCACTAATGATTTCTTCTGCTGCTTCAATCCCAGTTCATGATTCTGGTCTGTTCGTTTCATAATTTTCTCTTTAGTACTTAGTCCTTTGTAATTTCTTGGTGTTCGATTTCTTGGTAAGTTTCTATCTAGATTGGTTTTTTTCCCATATCAACAGCTATTATGTTCAGTTGAGTTGTGTCCCTCAAAAGAAGGTATGTTGATGTCCTGGCCACCAGTTCCTCAGAACGTGGCTTCATTTGGAAATAAGTTCTTTGCAGAGTCAACCAAGTGAAGGTGAGGTCACGAGGGTGGCCCTGATCTAGTGACTGGTGTCCTTATTAAGTGGGAAACTTGGAGACAGACACAGACGGAAGATGAGGTACAGAGGCCAGTGTGACAACGGAATCAGAGCCTGCAGTGATGCAGGACAAGCCAAGAACCGCCAGGCACCAGGAAGAGGCAAGGAGGGGTGCTTCCCCAGCTGACACCCTGATTTCAGACTTCCAGCCTCCAAATGTTGAGACAGCATGTTTCTCTGGCTTAAAGCCTCCCAGTTTGTGCCATGTTGTTACAGCAGCCCTAGGAATCCAAGGTCTAATTTCCACAGCAACATTTCAAAGTACCATTTTGCTTCCCTATTTTTAAAATTTGTATCTGGTTTATTATATCTTAAAAATTATTCATTTTCATTTGCCTGTATTTGTGTTTTGTTCCATGAGTCCTCTTTCCTGTTTTAACACTGTTCTTCTTCCTTGAGTGTATGTTCCTTGAAACGTTAACTTGTCTGTGTGTGCACCTTCCTCCTTCCTTGCTTGCAGCCTCCGTCTCTTTCTCGTACTCTTCCTCTGCTCATTGTCTTTCTCTTTCCATCTTCAATCTTTCTTGTGCTTAAGAGGATTTTCCTCTAGTTTTGTGGGGAATCGGGGTCAGAGAGAAAAGACCACGTTGCATCTGAACGAGAGCCGAGCAGCTCTTGTTGGACACAGCTTCCACAGTTAGAGATCAAAGCCACACCTGAAGATTAGTGAATTTTTCTAAATTAACTTCCTTATTCTTTACCTTCTTCAGAAACACACTGCCCATGTGGCACTCATTAAATTCCTCTTTGTTCTACTGTGACTTGCACCCACGTCCTCTTCTTCCCAAGGTCTGAAACCACTGCGAGAATTTGTGGAGCCTTTGGGAACAATGCCTGATTGCATAGAGTGGATGCTACAAGGGACCACAGGTTTGGGAAGTCAGGTGGGTGAGAGAGCCACTCCAGCCCCTGCCCCTGCCAGCCTGGGTGTTTGGAGGTGGCTGGGGGCAAACATTTGGTCTAGAACTTAGTCAGATTCTCAAGAGGGCTGAGGCCTCCATGCTGCTATTATGTGAGGGCTGAGTGGTGAGGCTTTCCCTGTTCACTCATCGAGAACTGGGGGCTCTGAGGGGCTCCCAGCTGGGGCCAGGGTGGCAGGCCGAGAGAGACTCGAAGGAGACAGATCTCAGGAACCTGTCCAGAGTGCATGACACCCCAGGGTCCCATTCCCCTCCACCTGGGGTCTTCCCACGCCAACGCCCGAGGTCAACGAGGTGGGGAAATGCCAGCTGCACAACATCTGGGAAGGGAATTGAGGCAGCTGGATGTGCAGCTGCCGGCAAGAGGCCTGTGCTTTGAAGGCTGAGGGAACTCGAGGTACAGCTGGGCAAGGTGCTTGGGATTCAGATCTTTGGAAGATATGGGATACTTCGTAAACTCTGTCAGGTGTTCCAGACCAGGACGGCCTGTGGAGACAGCTCCCGCCTACTCCGTTCACACCTGTGTCTCACTTGGCCCTGAGCCGGCCGGACAGTAAGTTCCTGGAAGTACGAGCAGCATCGTACATGGCGCCCGGCAGGGGCTTCATGCCCGTCGCTTTGTAAAACTTTCCATGAATGATGGACATCGTCTGAAATCCTTCATGACCCCATGTAAAGCAAATGCAGTCATTTTGAATGATTCTTTGTCTTATTAAAAAAAATCCTAAGAATATTAACATACAGAATAAATCCAAAACACTCAATCGCCCAAGTCCAATTTTCCCCCCTGAGATTCTCCAGGTTCCTGACTTTCTATCATCTGTCCGCCCAGACCAGCTTCAGGGTGGATGTAGCCACTATGGCTGAATCAGTGGTAACTCAAATGTCTGCCCCACAGATGTGCAGGAGGGGACATGTTGCCGACCTGGAGCCCTTTACGGGCTGAGTGTGCCAGTCCTTCGGGGCTGTAAGTGTTTGTGCTGATGGATCACAGCTACTCACTTTCCTGATGGGATAAACTGTTGCTGGGTCCCCAGTGGGGGCCAGCGACTGAGTGACACAGCTGTACAAAGGCTGGCCACCAGTTCTGTGGTGCCCCTGCCCCATCCGTCTGTGGACCGGGCCACTGAGGCCTGCTCTTTCCCTCCTGCCCTGATGTGCTCACTCCCGAAAGGCTCCATTTTTAAGAGGATGCCCTCAATAAAGCATGTGCCCTGAACCCTTGTCTCAGGCTCTGCTTCTTAGGAACCCACCCTGCATCACCCGGTCCATTTACACAACTGTGAGCATTGCAAGGAGTTGAAGCCCTAGTCCTGACTAAGGTAAAACCTCCCGGTAACTGGGATCTGGCTGTGCTGTGCTGGTCCATCCTCTCCTGTTCTGCCCTGTCACACAGTCAAAGCATGAGGTTTGTCTTCTGATTCGGGGGAGGGTGCCGGCTGGAATACCGAGGCCCTGGAGTCGTTGGGACCTTCTCAGACCAGCTCGTGGTCAGTGGTGGACAGTGTCAACAGCTCAATCTTTATTTTTATTTACTTTCATTGAGTGTGTGTGTGAGCTCATACAGACTGACTGAAAAGCACTGATTTTAATTAACTTCACAACAAGATTCTGCATGTTACACAATTAAATTTTTTAGACTCCACTTATGAACCTCATGGTGGAGTTTTTCTTGGCAGAGCAGATGCCCTTCAGGAATGTGCCTGACTCTCTCTATGTATCAATACATGCTTCCATTTTGAAGGGATGAGGTCAATTTTATAACTTTCTTTTATGATGCTATTCCACTTTGTGGATTTTTGTTGGCAAAATTTTAGTCCTCAACCACTCCCTTCTTTTCTACTTCAAAAGCTTATGTTTTAACATCCAATAAAATCTTATATCTTAGAATATTTGGTAAAATATTTTTTAAAAACCTGTGTGTCACTTGTCTCAGCCATTAATTGATATGAGTTCTGGGAATGACAATTAATTTTAACATTACCTTAATTAAGCCAGAGTGTAGTCAATCATAATTGGCAAAGGAAATATACTGTAAAAATATGATGCAATCTAAGACCAAACAGGAGTAATTTTTGGCTAATTTGTTGTTTTGTGCTATTCACATCACCATTAGCATGAGTGATTAGAATTCACTAAAATGATCAGAAGTAATTACATTATTGATAATTGTGTATTGATTTGTAATTACATATACAAGGATACACTCAGACTATTTGTCCAAGATAAATTTCACACACTTGTTTTTCCATCAAGACACCTTTGACTCACAGTTGAATTCTCAGCACTTCCAGTAATGGTCTGGAAAATTAGACTAATTTGCCGTGGGATTCTGTGGGATTACTTCTTTTTATATATATAAATTTATTTATTTTATTTTTGGCTGCGTTGGGTCTTTGTTGCTGCACGTGGGCTTTCTCTAGTTGCGGTGAGTCGGGGCTACTCTGTTGCAGTGTGCAGGCTTCTCACTGCGGTGGCTTCTCTTGTTGCTGAGCACGGGCTCTAGGAGCGTGGGCTTCAGTAGTTGTGGCATGTGGGCTCAGTAGTTGTGGTGCATGGGCTTAGTTGCTCCTCGGCATGTGGGATCTTCCTGGACCAGGTCTCGACCCCATGTCCCCTGCATTGGCAGGCAGATTCTTAAGCACTGCGCCACCAGGGACGCCCTCTGTGGGATTACTTATTACTCCTCTTTTGTGGGTACACTTGTTCTTAGGTGAATAGGTTGGATAGCTCTTACTTCTAGAGGAAGGCAGTAGCCATAACAGAAATGCAAACACAAGTGTGGTTCAGTGAATTCAGTCACATACACATTGTTTAGTTAATTCTATAGTGATGTGAAAAAAAGTCACAAAAATGTTAACGATCTCTTTCATGCATAGAGTAGTTTCATTCAAGGGTTCACGCTGCTTTCTAAGTACTCATTCATTAAACCCAAACTTTCTGTGTCACATTGCTCACTTTTGCTCTTTCTTTAAACCTAACACTCTACCCAAGCTGAATTCCTGATAATATGTTAAGACCGAAATGAAACAGAGCTAAAACATAAATTGCCAGGCATAGTTCTGTAGGGAAATTCCAGCTTAAGAAGGTTCTGTCGTAACAGGGGCGTGAGCCCCCTCTCCCTGGATTTACGATGTGCTCGGAGAATCCGAACAGAGTATTTGACAACCAGCTCTTCCTGGTCACTTCAGAAAAGGTATAAATTTCTCGGAACTGGGATCCATAGGAGAGAGCACGGCATGAACAAATTCTGTAGGAATCTGACTAGGAGTGAGAGGATCAACTCTCATCAGCAACAAGGCTTCGGGGCATCACCCACGAGTTACCTGATTAATCAGCACCCCTTTACTACCCTCTTCCACCCCAACCAGGTTTTCTCAAGTCTAGAGCCCCAATACAGGTGAGTAATGAAGTTTTCATTCAGAATTCGCTTGGAATTCGGTGAGACAGAACAAAATAGAGGTGAGGTACTGCAGGTCGGCAGAGGGGTAACAAATCCCCCACAGCAGACAGTCAAGCAAGACAGCGACAGAGGTCCCCCAGTGCTGGCTGTCACGGGGTTAATTACTTAATTACTGTTCCGTCCCTGCCCCTCTGTGGAACTCTGTGGAACTCAAAACCGTGGAGGAGCAGAGGTAGCTCACGTGTCCCGTGTCAGCGTCCCTCAAGTCCCGAGGCCTTGGGCTGGCTACCTCTCCAGCTTTTCTCTCCTGGACACCTACAGGTTTTGTACATGTCTCAGACCCTCTGGGATTTGTTATGTAAAAGCTGGCTTATTTCACAAATTAAACCATGCTAGTGTGTTGATACGTGCTAATGATGCCTAACTCTTCCCAAGTAGCAGTCATGAGATGTCACAGTGGCTTTCTGAAGATAAGTGACCATATTTCACAGGTGTAGCTCTGAGGATGGAATTTCAGGGCTTTCGGAGAGCTTTGGAAGCAAACAGCCCTTAGCAGGTATTCAATTCATTCTAATAAACCTCTGTTGGGTATTGTTATGCCCACCTTGACATCCACTTGAACCAGGTTTTTATACATGTAAGCACACAAAGCATAACTGGGTTTTCACTGAGCGCCACTTTCACTGAGACTGGCCAGGACTGGAGCAAAAGGAGATGAAGGGAAATAGTCTTTCCCCTTTTCCAAGGCTGGATTGTACTTTGAGAAACAGTGTGCTGTTTATACGTCATTCAACACAGTGGGGGAATCACAGGTGGACTAGCTGCCCAGTAAGATGCACATGTTAACTACAAGCCCCAGGAAGAACAGGTGGGAAGAGAGGTGTGTAGTTCCAGGTGGAAGATTAGGAAGGAAGCCTTCATGGAAGAAGTGGCATTTGACCCTGGACTTGGATGGGTGAAATCCGATGTGTGGCTGTGACTTGGGTGGGGGAATAGGAAGAGGACAGGCACACGTCAGCAAAAGAGACACAAGAAGGGGAGATGCCCCACAGGCAAGTGAGAACTCCTCAGGTGACCGCAGGTGCATGCAGGGAGCGCAGGATAGAAAGTAGGGAAGGAAACTTTGTGTCTGTGAAGGCTTCGGTGTCAGATCAAGGAGTTCTTTGGTTTGTAGGCAGAGAACCATTGTAGACCGTAGAGCAAGGGGACCGTAACCCATGGCAGCCCCAGTAGGAAGATCAGAAGGGGAAAAACAGGGTAGGGGCTCTGAGGCCCTGAATTAGGCAGTGGCAGTGGGCCTGTCGGGTGGATGTTACTGAGCTTGACAACGGCGTGACTCAAAGCACAGAAACCAGGAGAAGGGGGGGCTGCTCTCGAGTAAGAACACAGTAAGGGTGGGAGGCAAGCGGAGTTTGATCTCAGACATAACGTGTTTTGAAGACGTGGCAGGACTTCCAGATAAAGATGTCTCTCAGGACATTGGAAATGCCATGAACACTCTCCCAAGTGTACTTAGTAGTCATACAGAGACCTGCCCAAATGAAGACGCATCTGCTTGGAATCCAAGTAGACATTCGATGTGTTTAGTGTAACATAGTGGTTTTCTTTGGAACCAATCTCAGTTACAGCATCAGACGTGGATGATCAAGACCCACCCAGGAATTAAAACAGAATACATACTTTTATTCTGATACCATCTGGACCTAGACTGACTTGACACACTCGTTGTGTGGAATGCGCAGGTCCACTTTGCTGTAATGAAACGAGCGCAGAGATTTGGAGACTGGGGTTTGAATCCTGGTTCTGCTGCATTTTATTTCTCTAAGGCCTTCACCTGTAGCCCCAGATCCTCTTGAGGGCTCTCTGCCTCAGTGGTCTGTTTATCCTGAAAGGGGGAGAGACTGTGGTGGAGCCATACCGATGTGGCCCCCCACGTCCACTGGCTTTACGTCCAAGACCATAAAGCAGAGGCGTTTGGGGTTCACCCGTTTCAAGCTCATCATTGATCCGTATTAGATCAGTGAGACCTATGTAAGAAATACCCACAGCTCTCTAGTGGTCACTGTTGTTCTATCAGTGGGAAGAACAGAGAGGAAGAAGGCTTGGTCCTTGTCCCCAGAGCTGTCACTCAGACTAATGAGAAAGATAAAGGCCAAGGAGATAAGGGCAGAGACAAGTAGATAAGATAGTGGGAGCACAGTAAGGGGGAGGAGAGATTTTTCTGGAGTTGATGTTAGGGACGCTGTGGGAGCGTGTGGGCA
This sequence comes from Mesoplodon densirostris, assembly GCF_025265405.1. Taxonomy (NCBI): domain Eukaryota; kingdom Metazoa; phylum Chordata; class Mammalia; order Artiodactyla; family Ziphiidae; genus Mesoplodon; species Mesoplodon densirostris. The sequence goes on along the minus strand of NC_082664.1, from coordinate 155,354,817 downwards.
GAGAAGGGGGGCACTCAGGGTGAAGGCCACTAGGTCTTCAGGAACCAGCTTGTGTGGGGTGCATGGTGTGACTGCAGATAGGGGTCAAGTGGTGGAGGGTCTGGAGTCTCCCATTAAGAGGGTGGACTTGTATTCAGTAGACAATGCAGGAAGTATTAAATTGCCTATTTTTGAAAGGGGAATAAATGCCACTGTGTTTCCGGAGCCAACTTCAGCCCCTCCTGCCACAGGGTCAAGCAGATGGTGGTGGTGGGGCCACCAGGAGGTCTGCGGTAGGGGCTGAACTGGGAGGAGTGGGTCCGGAATGAAAATGACATGCGAGAGCCTTGAGGGGACAGGGAAGCAGAGGGTGCGTGAAGACAGACAAACACTCCCAGGACTCTTCCCAGCCTGGATCATTAAGAAAATGGTGGAAGTTATTAGAAGCCAGGAGGAGGGGCTTTTTTGTGGAGTTCGGGGTTTGGGGGCATCTGGGTGATGTTATTCAGTTGGACAGTCGGAGGGGTGAGTTAGCCTCCCCAAACGGTCAGGACTGGAGGCCCAGGTTTGGTGATGCCCCCAGAGGTGACACCGGTGCGGTGGGGGCGGAAGAGAGAAGCGCGGAGGACGAGCCGTAGGGCCCTCGGGCGAGGGCGCGGGAAGACCTGCTGAGGACACGGAGCCCCGGGCTGAGGACGGGCCGGGGTATCAGGGCGAGCGTGGTCGGGCGGGAACGTGGAGATTCGGTGACCCATCTCTCCTCTAGCCGCCTTCACGGTGGGGAGACGGAGCCGAGGGAGAGGCACTGATTGTAGCCTCAGGGCCAGGCTGGCAGGTCCTACATCAACGCGAATTAGGAACTTCCAGCCTACTCCTCTTTCCACAGCCCACGCTGTCTTTTACACCTCCCGCCCCCAACACACAACGCATTTATTAAAAAAAAAAAAAAATTCATCCCGCAAAGACCCGGAACGCCGAGGCCGGGGCTCCAGCAGGTATTTTCCTGCCTCAGGCCTGGGTAGGCGAGGGCCGGGCCGGGGTTGGGGAGGCCCCGCTGGGCCGGTGTGCGAGCCCCGCGCCCCCGGGAGCGCGCGCTGCGCCGGCCCGCCCTCCGTCCCCGGTGCGCGTCCCCGCCCGGCCCAGCCCCGGAGCGCGTGTCCACGCCGCCCCCGCCCCGTGCGCGCTCTTCGCCGTCACGCGCGCGCCGCGGAGCCGCCCGGTGGAGTGGCGGCGGGCGCGCTCCGGGCGGGACGGGGGCGCGGGCGCGGGCGCGAGGCCTTCGTGCCGGGGCCGCGCGGAGGAGGCACCGGGGAGGAGCGCCGCCGCCCGGCCTGCCGCCGCTCGGTGCGGGTCCGCGGGGCGCGAGGAGCGGCGAGACCGCGGCCTGGAACAAAGGGAGGCCGGCTGGGGCGGGGGCGTCGCGAGCATGGCGGACCGCAGCCTGGAAGGCATGGCGCTGCCCCTGGAGGTGCGGGCCCGGCTGGCCGAGCTGGAGCTGGAGCTGTCGGAAGGTAACAGGCCCCGCGCTCAGCCGGCCGCGCTGTCACGGGGGCCGGGGCGCGGGCGGGCGGGCGGGGGTCTCGTCGCGGTGCGAGCGCGGCCCCCGCCCTGCGGCTCCGCGTCGTCGGCCGCGGCCCCGGCGCCGGGGCCCTGGGGAGCCGGACGGGGCCGCGGGGCCGGGGGCGCAGCCGGGGCGCAGGACGGGGCCGCGGGGCCCGGGGCGCAGCCGGGGCGCAGGACGGGGCCGCGGGGCCCGGGGCGCAGCCGGGGCGCAGGACGGGCCGCGGGGCCGGGGCGGCCTCGCGCGCGGCCTGGCGGACGGGGCCGTGTCCTTGGTGCGCGTCCGAGCGCTGCCCACCGCGGCCGGGCCGGGGGCGGTTCCGCGTTGCGCGGCCTGAGGCTCCGCGGGCCTCGTTCTAATGCGAAACTTGTCTTTGGACTTGAGGTTTGACCGCCGGTGTCCGAGGCATCCTGGCTGGACCGGGATAGTACTACTATTGTTCCCGTCCGCTGGGATGTGAAGGTTGGGTGAAATTGGAAAGCCTCCTCCCTCAGGCCAGGGTCTGTGCCGCGTTCCCATCGTCCCATACTTAGAATTTGTGACAGATTTTCCACAGTGATTTCATGGAGTGTTATATACGGTTTCTTATTTGCTCTTAATGGTGGGATCATGTGCTCAGCTGTCATAAGTTTCAGATCGGATTTTGCTATGTCTTAAAAAAAAAAAAAAACCACTGAAGTTCCGAAATGTTGAATGTTTAATATAGATTTAGAATTCACCCAGCTCACCCTGGGAAGGCCACTAATACACTGTGGGGTGGGGATAGGCCGGCTTGTCTCGAATTTATATTTGGAGCAGTTATAGTGGTGAACTTGTATGTGTGTGTGTGTAACGGTTTTGTGGGGCTGGCAGCCAGAAAGTAAATTCATTCGTGCCAGTTTTCATCAGCAGGGAGAAGCTGGTGTTGACCGTACGGTTTCCTTTTTAACACTTTCAGGGCGAAGAAGGGGGTACAGGTGGGGGCCTGGGGTGAAGTGTCTTTTCCGATGTCACAGACTGGAGATGTTTCTGTTTCACATTTGGGGTTCTGCAGGGTTCTGTAATGCTCAACTGTCCCATAGGAGGAGACTGTTTCCTGGACTCTGCTCAACAGACACTGTTCTGAAGGGTTGGAGATGATGAGAGTGTTGATGGTACCTCAGTGCAATTCCCAGCTGGGCGAACAGTACTTAGGTCTACACTGGTGGATAAGGTGTGCAGTGTGGACAGATTGCTTGGAGGGATGAAGTGCCCACTGGGAAATATTTGCCCAAGTTCTTTGATTTTGTCAACGTTCACATGGGTTTTTCTCCCTCACTTTACAGGCCCCCGTAGCTGTGCACCACAGTTGTGTTATTTACAACACCATATCATTCATGCATTCTCTCCAGACAAGCACTTCTGCTATGTCTGTATTATACTGATGTTAAGTGTCAGTACCCTACCTGTGTTGGCAAAGCGGGAAGCCGTCTGAACTCACCTCCACCTCTCCCGTCAGTCTGGGATGGGCTCACATTTGCTTCTGCACATCTGGGACAGTGCGTGGCCCCTGGTGGGAGGGGCTGCTTGTGGATGTGGACACTCACCTGCTAGATTGCACTCACCTGTCACCATCAGTCACTCCTAGAATGTGTCCCTGTTGACCAGGGTATGACAAACCACTTTAGACCAAGGTGTGCTCAGCCTAGTTCTCTGTGAATTCCTTGTGTCCCTACAGATTTTTAAAAAGGGTTTAATGAGTTTCTTATTGAGTGTCTGGGCAGAGAAAGGGGTGTGTGTTTGCATATGGGAATCACATTATTGTTTTTCTCTCTCTCTAAACTCTGCTAGGTCTGGCTGCTTCACCCAAGAGTAAGAGTCAGAGGGTTGTTGCTTTGGCCACCCAGCCTCAGCCCGCCTCTCCCCGCTTTAGCTGTGTCATCTTTGACTTGCTTTGTCCATGCTGAGTCGATTGGGTCTCTCTTTAAGGTCATTTGGAATTTTGTGTCTTGTGACTATGTAGAGTAGTTTTACTGTCTTAAATTAGATGAATCAACTTGTTTTCCAGTATTGCTTAATAGCAACCAAAGAATGGAGGGATCAGAAATCTGTGCCTCTTTACACTTTAGAACTTAAAATCCCCCAACATAGCCACTTTCAAAGTGAAAAGTTAAAAGAGCTTTTAATGCCGAGTTATTTAAGCATATTGCTTTCATATTTTATCTTCAATCAGGATTCATGTGGAGAGAATTCTTTAAATTAGTCTTCATCGTTTTATTAAAATATCAGAACATACTGTGGAAACGTGTGGATGTTCCAGTGCTCAGTTCCTACAAAGGAGCATGGGAAAACAATTCCATTTTAAGCACATAATGTAGGTTGAAAAAAGAGTAGACTCTTCTTTCAAAGTTCCTATATGGCCTGCCAGCTGTTAATGGTTGTATATCTTATCTAGATTAGTAGACGCTGGTCCAGTTTTGGTTTGTACTGTCTGCTGGTGCTGCTACAGACACTTAGGTTACTTTATTTTATGGGTCACTGTTTGGTAGAGGGTTGCAGATTGACTTCTTGGCTGCAGAAGTCAGATTTTCACTTTCCTGCCCTGCTGGTTGCCTCCTCTTTTCTTTCCACTGTCTGTTGCTACCCAATGCTTCCCTCTTGGGGGAAAACTGGGCTGCTCTCCCTGCAGAACTGGTGCCAGCAAAGAACAGGAGATTTCTGTGGGGAGATGTGGTGGCTGTCCCTCCTATGGGCAGTAATGGCCTCCAATCCACAGGTCTGGGTAAAGTCTTTGGTGTGGAGCCAGGGGTTGTCGGTCTGGTGAATTCTTGGGACTCAATGTGAAATGGAGAGGAAGCCAGTGAGCTGGCTGGTTGCTGGGTGCCAGGTGGGGTAGCGGTGGCTCTTTTCTTCACACACTTTTCCCTAAATCATTTTTTTCTTCCCTTCCCTTCATTCTTGCCTTTTGGAATCATGCATTTTTCTGTTTGGCTTTCAGAGGGCCCCCAGGTAGTTTCATTAATATGTAAATAGACATTATTTGGCTTAAGGAAAAACTTTAAATGGAAACACTGGCAAAGCAGAGAGGAAACAAAATTTCTCAATAAAGACAGACTCATGTCTTATTAAAAAAAAATCAGTTGTTGATTGAACTTCAGCAGTAAGTTTCTGTGTTAACTGACGGCTTGTGTCCTGGGCTGTACACACCCTGGACTTGCAACTGTAGACGATATCGTCCCACTGTTTCAGGAGCGGTTGAATTCTTATTTTGGTAGGACTTTGGGAAATTGCCTTGTGATGTAGCCTGTGAAAACTGTTTGATGTTTGCAAAAGAGAAGTCTGTTAGCTTTCTACTTTGTGCCTTTTAAATTGTGAGTGTGCTTACTAACTTCCTAACTCTTGCTTATGGGAGTTACTCAGTTTGTAAGGTACATAATTACTGCAACTATTAGTTATGTTCTGTAATCGAGTCCAACTTAACATTTTCTGGTAAGTGTGAAACTACTCAAGGAAGGAGGTGCATGCTATCAGTTCTTTGTGTTGATCAAGGGACCAGTAATTTTTTAAATTGCAGATGAGCAATTAACATGCAGCTGGCATAATCCTGTCACCAGAGTAAAATCTTAAAGAGATGGCCAGTTGGAAGGTTTGTAGATTTGGGGGTGTGTGGCATTTTCAGGGCTGCCAGCACCATATAGCAGATACGCTTAGCTCTAGAACGTGAGTTCTGTCCCCATCAGCCCCTGTGCTTTTCTTGGAGGTCCCTGTGGCTGCAGAGGTGGCCACCCAAACTGAAGCCTGCAACCACCTTCCAGGGTCAGGGAGAGACCTGCTGTCTCTAATGCAGCCCAGATGTTCTCATTGAAAGGAAATAGTGGACTCTGGAAAGCAAATGTGTGAAAAAATGCTTTCTTCTAGAGTCTTGTTGATAATTTGTTGTCATTGGGAGGGGAGGAGGGAAGGGGTCAGCAGATTCAGGGAATAATAGCTGAGCCGCTCCACCGGGGATCAGACCTCACCATTGTTAACAAAACCTGTTCACTCTGTCACATCGTCTCAAAGCTGCCCCCAGTAGCTGTACGTATTGTGGTGAAAGAAATGGACTACTTGGCTTGATAAATCTAAAAGATTGTTATCTGAATTAAAAATATGTACAAAATGGCAGCATTGATATGTGTGGGATGTGAAATGTGTGGACCTGAATTTTAAGAGTTCTTCAGAGTTATGAAAATAGTTAAATTTGAATGTTCTTTTCTTGATGAATAAATATAGATGTCAAATTTAGCCAGGAAATTAAAGGCACTGATGTGTAAGGTTGATCCCAATGCTCAAAAGATCTTTGTGGTGCTGTAGTCATGCTTAGAGCTGAATGTTGTGAGGTCACAGCTGTAACAACGACTCTATTTTGTTTCATTCTGGGCCCACTGTCTTTATATTCTTGTTATGGTTTAGAGGCTACAAGCTGTTGGATGATATGAGTCACTTTTTGCCTTCCTCCTCCCAGCCTTTTTCAAATGGGTTGTCTCTTTTTTTAGAGCTGATTTTTTTTTTTTAAAGCAGTGATTTATGGGATGAGTTGTAGCATTCTTCTGAATTGCAAAGAGAATGTATTGGATAATCTTCATTTTGATGTCATGTATATAGACTGACTCACCAGTTCAAATCCTAGTCATATTAAGATTCTGATAATTACTCAGGTACCTTACTAAAAGCAGATGCTCACCTGCAGTTATTGGCTTGGTTTCGCACATCACTGTTTATCCTGGTACATGGAAGGCACCTCAGGGGATGCGATGGGCTCTGGCCACTGTTTACTGTTCCTGTTCTCTGGTCTCTCTGTCTGCATGCCTCTACTTCCAAGGTTGCCCGTGTTCATTTTCCTTCTTTCATGACCTGTTTGTGTGCCCTACGAACGGTACCTACTAGCATTGCCAGTGCTCTGTTCTGCTGAGAGGGTCAAAACCTCGTCACGTCTCAGAAGAAGCAGTTACATCCATTTGTTCTTGATAATAAATAGCGCTCTCAAAGGGGAGAATCTAATTGAGAATCCCAGCTGGCGGGGGTAAGAACATACGAGTCAGGTTGGTACGTATATGGCACTTTCTTCAGGACCCAACAGGGTGTTAATGTTCATAAGCCCTTAAGACAAATAAAGGCTAAGATATTGAGTGTAAAAGTCAACATGACAACAAGCAGCCTTCTTTTGTGGGGTGGGGGACTGGGGAGGTTGCTCTTTAGTTTTGTTGCTGTTGAATATCGTGGAGAATGAAAGGTGCTCTCTGTGCTGAGAATCACAAATTGAGGTGGTTCTTTACCAAATGCTTTGTGCCATAGGTATGAAAAATCCGGGAAAAAATGACCGAAGATAGTGAGGACTGAGAGATTCTGTGATTGATAGTGGCTTAAATAGATCTTTTTCTTCTGGGCTGCCGGTTTTAAATCTTTTTTTTTTTGCTTATTAAGTTGGAAACTGTTTCTGTGTCCTCATGAAAAGATTGAAGACTGCGGGCCAGATCCAAACTAGTTCTCTTGGCACCAGCGAGAGCAATTCCTTAGATACTTGTCCGCAATTATGCACAATTAATATTTTTTTTTTACCGAATTATCTGGTTAGTCAAGTCACATATTCTTCTATTTTTTTAATTAGAGGAATACGCTAACATTTTAAAATTATGAAGTTAAAAAACTCATATGTAAATATGTCCCCTCTTCAATGTGGGCTGCTTCACACCCACCAGCCTCAGGTCTGAGGCTCTGGCCAAGGAGGAAGGCAGTTCCCTGCTGGACACTCGGTCCTGAGTGTCTAATTAAAACCAGAAAAGTGAGTCTCTCGTGTTCTGACCATGTGTCTTACCAGTGCAGCTTGCCATGTGTCAGGAGTTTATAAAACATGTTAAGCTTTAGTGGGGAGAGGCCCACACATCTCAGTTTCCGTGCGGCAGGTCTTAATCCGCCTTCGTGGCTTTGTTCCTGCCACTCCCTCGAGTTGGCAGAGCCACATGTCTGGACCGCTTCACTCTCGGGAAGAACACAGACCTCCACATCGAGCCCTGTCCCCTTCCTGGCCAAGCCCAGAGTCATGTCCTTGTGAAGATGCAGGTGGCGTCGGTCTAGCTGACTAGCTCTCTAAGGAGGCGCTTCCTGGCCAGCTTACCTGAAATGAAAACAGAAATGTAAACTGTGTTACTAATTAACCTTACCAGGAGATTCTGGGTCTTTATGAATACAGTAGTATAAATGGAGATTACATGCTTTATTGCAAATAGAGCACATCCAGTTATGTCACTGTCACGATACCTGACAAAATATAGCTTATAAACCTTCACAGAAGGATAAGAGGAGTCGCAGAGCCTGATGTCATCAGGGGACAGGAACGGGTGAAATCTGGAGTTGGCCAGATGCTTTAGGAAGGACAGGCTCACTCTGGAGCCATCGGTCTGAGGGGCTGGATTTGGTGCAGTGGGCACTGAAAGCACAAAAATCCATGCTTAACTTGTGTGTGACCTTCTTCTTTGCTTCTTGAACCTCTTTGGGTCTTTTTCTAAATCCTGTTTGGAGATTTATGTGAAGATCTTGAGAATTCTCATGCGAGTGTCCACTGAGAAGTCTTTCTATGGCTTTTCCTACATTGGGAGGGCCTGTCCAGGGCTCTGCAGTTGTGGCATCACCCCGGATAAACCACCAGGCTCTCCCAGTTTTGGTGTCCTCGGCTGTCAGATAGGGTTAAGAACTCTGCCTTTGGGATAGTAGTGGGGATCAGCAAGGCAGAGTCACAGTATCTGCTCCATAAATATCCAGCCCTGCAGTTTCCCTCTGAGGTGCTGTCCCTGGGACAGAGTTCCCTGCCCTCCCGCCTCCCACTTTATCCAGGTGATTTGAGTTACAGTGGCCTTCGGAGAAAAGCAGTGGAGAGGAGGCATAGGCCCGGGTACGGGAAAGCACTTTCACTTTCCTGTGCTTGGAGGGTGCACCTCTTAATAGATGCTACCTGGGCACTTACCCTGTGCTAGGATAGCTTCAGAGCTGCAATGCCTCTTTTTTTTTTTAAAGGTAAAACTTCCTTTCTGGTGGACTCTTTGTGTCAATATTCCTGGAATCCCTTTTTTCAGCCCCTTTACTTTTCAAGAGAATAATTGGGGAAAGGTGTCCTAGGTTAGATTCAAGTCCAGGTGTGTCCAGGAAGGACATCCTATTAGGCTGTAATCATCGAATCTCAGGACCATGTGTGGACCTCCAATCAGAGTCGTTCCAGCGCTTCGTGGAGGAAGGGCTTGACCATCTCCTGCAGTCCCCTCACCACAATGCCCCCAGGACAAAACACAGAGCTCCACCGCTGTGACTGTGGGAATTGTCCTCCTGGAGGTGTGTGTCCCCCTGCCCTCAGTGTGTGTGGAGAGGGACTGAACTGGCACCCCTCTCGTCATGCCCCCGTGTCCTGTCCCGAGACAAGTGCACGTGGATGCTACCCAACAGGCCACACAGGTAGGATTGCGTGAGCCTGGGCAGCTCTGAGAGGCCAGGTCAGAGCCAGGGCTCACCATGGCAGTGGACCCGGGGCTCTGTGCCCCCCTCCCAACACCTGTAACAGGTCCTGGGCTTTTATCCTTTACGATCACCCTGGCAGTTATGTCGGTTGAGTGCCATGTGGGTTTGTGAGTGAGTGGGATCTTTTTCTTATCGACTTTCATAAGCTGCTTCTTTTAAAATAAAAACCAGAGATAGTTTGAAGCACCCCCCCCCCGCCCCCGCTGTGAATTTAATGGTATCACAGAAGTTATGGCTTCAGTTATGTGTAAAAACAACTTAAGAGTAACACCAAGTACTAAGGTGGAGCTGTACTTCAGGATAGCTTAAGTGAGCATCATTGGGCTTCGAAACATCTTTTGTTTTTTCTTGTTTTGATGAACGTGATGGATGCTTGAAGGCTGTTGAGATTTAGTAATATAAAGTAGTGTTTAAGGAGCTCTTTAAGCAAGGGTGCAATTCCATTAAACTTAAGTCATTAAAATACACCTATTTAGGGACTTCCCTGGCGGTCCAGTGGTTAAGACTTAGCCTTCCAACGCAGGGGGTGCGGGTTCAATCCCTGGTCAGGGAGCTAAGATCCCACATGGCTTGCGGCCAAAAAACGAAAACATAAACAGAAACAATGTTGTAACAAATTCAATAAAGACTTTAAAAATGGTCCACATCAAAAAAAATCTTAAAAAAAAACAAACACCTACTTAAACCCAAGGAAATAGTGTATCAACTTGCCAAGGTGGAAACTTTGTTAGTAATGTTACTAAGGTACATTATAATGTACCTCATGCTTACAAGTTACTGTTGCAGTGCCTGTCCTGTAGGGAAATTCTGTCAACCTGAGACTTGGTGTTTGGGTGGGTTTTGTTGTTTCATTTTGCTTTTATCTCAAGTGAATATAGTCTTATTGCAAATTGTGGGGCTAGGCTTCCCCCACGAAGCACAACATTGACCTGGGCCAAATGAGAAATAGCGCTTGGGGTTATTTTGCTGTTGATATCAGAGTTCAGACTTTGAGAATTTCTGTTACTTGTACATACATTAATATGAAAAGGAAGTAGAATTCTGCCTCCCTGTTTTAGATGGTGGCGAATTATTATTTAGCTATCATACCAGTAAAGGATTTTCTAATGGCTGTTGGTATTTTAGAATTTCTTTCCTGTTATTAGGAAGATCTGGCCTGGGACATGGGGAAGAAAGTAGCCTTGATTTTGCTGTTTCCTTCATGACATGTTGAATTTGACACAAATAGGATTCTGGATGAAATCTGCCCTTTATGGAAAGTGTCTAAGTAAAACAGGCTTTCTGAAAGTGTTGTACAATATTCTGTCTCCCGTGGATACAGAGGAGCAAAGCCTTGGGGAAGGAATGTGGGCAGAGGTTCCTTGGATGAGCTGCCATTCCTCGGGTGATGGGGGTGCCTACCACAGATGGAAAGCTCACAGGCTGACTGTGTCATTGTGGTCGTAGGGCAGGTTTGATCCCTATCACTAATTCTTGAAAGATGATGTGGGGTGGGGAGCAGTATTTTAGAACACTAGCATTCCTTGAAACAAAGATATGAAATAAAGCTTATCCATCTCACGGTGCCTTATAGCTTTTATCTGCTTTCATATTGACCTTTTTTAGTCCTTTGAAAATATTTTCTAGGGAAATGACATTAGCTTCTCTGTATAGATGAGGAGACTTCAAATGATCAGAAACTCATCACGAGCCTAGAATCTTGGCTTCCCGACACATTTTCACCATCACGAGTGAACTGAACCACCGAGCTGCTTTCTTTTTTTTTTTTTTTTTTTTTTGTGGTACGCGGGCCTCTCACTGTTGTGGCCTCTCCCGTTGCGGAGCAAAGGCTCCAGACGCGCAGGCTCAGCGGCCATGGCTCACGGGCCCAGCCGCTCCGCAGCATGTGGGATCTTCCCGGACCGGGGCACGGACCTGCGTCCTCTGAATCGGCAGGCGGACTCTCAACCACTGCGCCACCAGGGAAGCCCGAGCTGCTTTCTTTTGAAGCATGATGGGGATCCCGTCTTCTCCTGTGAGATCAGCAGCGGGAGCTCTGTGGAGTCCTGGGTGCTCTCAGGAGTGTGGGCAGTGGGCAGCGCCCTCCCCAGCAGCCTGTTCCAAGTCAGTGAGGAAATCGGACGAATTTCCCTTGCATGTGGTTGTAACGGGTGGAGGCTTATGCTGCACGTTTTCTTAGCTGGCTGCCCCTAAACTTTGCATTTAAGATCGAATCTGTCATCTAGGGGATGAATATATGGGTGTTCGCTGTACAACTCTGTTTGCTATTTGTTTGAAATTTTTTTGTTTCTCATGGAAGATGAACATCCTTTATTTATTAAAAAAAATTTTTTTTTTGGCCGAGTTGGGTCTTCGTTGCTGCGCGCGGGCTTTCTCTAGTTGTGGTGAGTGGGGGCTGCTCTTCGTCACGGTGCGCGGGCTTCTCATTGCGGTGGCTTCTCTTGTTGGGGAGCGTGAGCCCTAGGTGTGAGAGCTCAGTAGTTGTGGCTCGCGGGCTCTAGAGTGCAGGCTTAGCAGTTGTGGCGCACGGGCTTAGTTGCCCCATGGCATGTGGGAATCTTCCCAGACCAGGGCTCAAACCCATGTCCCCTGCTTTGGCAGGCGGATTCTTAACCACTGCGCCACCAGGGAAGCCCTGGAACAGCATCCTTTAGAATCAGGAGGCTGGATATGGTATGGCTTATCTGAAATCTTAATCGTTCTGGTCAAGAGACGATGCTGTTAGTTCTTATGTTGTTTCTGGGAAAAATATTCTACATGAGGTTCCAGGAATAACCTCTTCAGTGTCTCTGCAAGAGTGACCTCTCTCAAAGCTTCCTATTACTAACCAGGATGATGGCGATCATGTTTAAGCCGCCACCAATCACTTACAAGGCAATCAATCTTAGGTCTTTTATGTAGAGTGCTTTTATTCCAAGTGGAGTGCCTGTCTGACCTTCTCCAGGCCTTGCAGGGATGCAGGCCACATCTAATGGATGTGATCCACCCTCATCTCTGGTCCCCAGAGAACCGGAGTCTTGTCAGTAGGGGTGGACAGTGCATAACTCGGATTTTTAAATCAGACGTTGCAAATTGATGTCTTTTTTGGCGTGAACAAAGTCTGTTATCTCTGTTTATGGGGGAGGATGCTTACATGTCTCAGGCCACCACTCACTGATTGTTCACATGTGCTAAGCACTGCATTAGGTGTCTTACATAGATTACCTTTTTTTTTTTTTTTTTTTTTTTGCATTACACGGGCCTCTCACTGTTGTGGCCTCTCCCGTTGCTGAGCACAGGCTCCAGGCGCGCAGGCTCAGTGGCCATGGCTCACGGGCCAGGCCGCGGATGTGGGATCTTCCCGGACCGGGGCACGAACCCGCTTCCCCTGCATCAGCAGGCAGACTCTCAACCACTGCGCCACCAGGGAAGCCCAGATTACCTTTTTTGAAGGACAGTTGTCTTACAAAAAGGGAAGCACATTAGTGAGCTTGCCTGAGGTCCCGTGCCTGAGTGGTGAGTGCGAGTCGGCCAGTTTGCCCCGGACGCTCTCCTGGCACCAGCCTCCTCCCTTCCAGCTCCCGACAGGACACCACCCTCATGTAGTGAGTTAGGAACCCAAGTCAGAAATGGAATGTTGAAAGAGATACCAAGTTTCATGGTATGTGTGGTGACTTTTCTTTTTTACGTATTTACTTTCGCATACCTTAATGATGTGTTTTTTCACCTGATGTAACAATTAACTTAATTACCAGCCATTACTGGTACAGAGTTCCATGAAGGATATTTTAGGAACCTGTGGTCTCAAAAAAGAGCCTTTATTTTCATAACTATAATATGCTTAATTAAGTTGTTGGGATTGTGGCTTTCTTTTGTTATTTTATTTTTTGTTCCTTGAGTGGAAGCTATTTAGTGATTACGCATAATTGTGAAAATAATCTAGTGATTAGAGGATCTTGTTAGGACAAATCTATGTCTCCTTTCTTTTATGTAAATACAAAAATCTTAATCCAGGTAAATGTCGGCAGGAATGACCATGTATAAAGTGGATAAGATTTTTGTGTGACGTGGTCACCCTGGGATATTGTCTCAGGAATTTTCTAGAGCATCCATCTTTATTCTCACTAGTTTACACCCTCCCCGTTCCCTGATTATTTCCATTTGCACCAGAAATTTGAATACAAGTGTGTCCAAGATGGTACTTGTATGTGTGTGCATGTATCATGCCTTTTTGCTATAAGATGGACTGTTTGAATAGTGCTTTTGGACACTGACAACTTGGTCAGAAAACCGGTAGCTCCTCATTAATAAAGGTAGATATTCTAGTATCAGGAAGCCCTGAATACGTTCTGTGTTATATTAAATAAATCAATCCCAGAACAAAGATGGTTTTGTGTACTGTGTATTTGCCATGTCTTTCTTGTAAGAAGTGTGAATGTTTCACCCACTTATCGGAAATCCCATGACTAGCTTAAACAGAGAACATGGATTATTCTGTCTCCAGATCATTTTCATGTATTTATGATCGCACCTGTTCTATTAGCTGTGAAAGCCATCAGTCTTGGCCTAGCTGGGCCCATGCTGATAGAATTAAGGGAAACAAGGTCATTTCCAGCTTGTTTTAAACCTAAAAGCTGCCCGTTATCTGCATAATAGCCCAATCTTTAAAAATGATACAATTTGACTTTTAGTGGATTATAATTAATTTGGTTATCTATGGCTGAATCATTTCACTGCATTGTGAATTAACTATTTTTTCATAATATGGATCCGATCCAGAAGATGGGCTGTAGGCTCGGAGTGATGACACTGTTACTTGTAACTTAGACTAACTCTTGGTTTCTCTGAGATGATAACCATACAGTCGTATATTTAATTCCCGTTTTTCACGTTGTTCTCAATTCTGAGTCCCTACTGGTCATCCCTTTCACTCACGTTCTTTCCTTTCTTCTCCCTTCATCCTTCTTCTATTTTGTTGTCTTTCACCCACAGACCCTCACTATATGGTGGATGTGTGTGTGTGGTGGGGTCCTGACTGCTGTGACTTTTTGATAACCTGTGGAAAGGACTTTTTTTTTTGAGCAAGACACCTCTACACCTCTAAATGAACTTTCAGTTGCCTAAATATCACCTGTTTTGTGGACTGTCTGTGGAAATTTTAATTGTTTTTTGTGGGGTTTGGCTGACCTTTCTCTGCCCCACCAATTACTCCACCCAGCCCACGTGTACTCAAGCTCTGCAGGCCTAGTTCAACACTGCTTATATGCAAAATAATTAACAGAGCTCTATAAATAAGAAATCACATGTTGCCACATAAATAGTTTCCCTGTCATTTGAGTGTGGATTGTTTTTGCTCCTGTGGTGGCCCTGAGGATTCTGGCCTTTGTTTGGAAGCACCTCACATTGAGGTGGGTATGAAATGTAAAACTGATTACAGTATTATTATCACTCACAAGTGGACAACAAAGATGCTTTCATCTGAACAGCAGCTGAAAATTAGGGTGTGTTCGGTTTGGATGTTGGATGACCTTTTTGAAAAAAGCATCTGGCTTTTGTCATACTTTGAAAGCTGTGCTTATACTGTTTTCTGTGTTTTACTTAGAGTGTCTATAGTTCCTAAAGGAGATATTTGCTTATTTTAAGAGGATAAATTACTTTACAATAAAAATACTCTCTGGGGATTTAGATGGAATAGCTTTGCCATATTATTTGTTGTTCACTATTTAATACTAAATATAGTGGACTTTTAAGTGGCTGATATGCCCCACCCCCTTGCTGGTGTGTATTTAGGTGGAAGAGTGTATGTGCGTGCATGTGTGTGTGTGTGTGTAGGTGCAAACATACACATGTATATCTAACTGGTTCAGTCACATTTGATTCCAAAGTTAGGGGTTGTTTTTGCCACATGAGAACTTTTGAATTGTTCTGTTCCTTAAGCATTTACTTCATTTGCAATTTATTGAGCGAGGGTCTCTTGGTAACTATGGGAGTGGTGACAGCTGTTTTTATAATCCAGGAGATAGGATGGAAGCCAGTGGGAAGCTCAGTATCGATAGACAAATAATTGAGAAGGATCTACTTCGAGGCCATGTGCAGTCAGACACCCAGTGAGTGGTCTCAGCAAGGAGGGTTCTGAGTGCCGAGAAGGGAGCAACTGGATGCTGGGGGGCAGCCCTTCCCTCGTTGTGCCTGGAACACCTGTGTTTGGGGTGGGCCATTCTGACCCTGCTCCCAGCCTGGCTACTCCCGGCCTGACTGCTCTGGCTGAGCTGTGGTGCTGGGGCCAGGGGCTCGGGCACTGAGCCTAGTGGAATGATGGCACCGGGACCTTTCCTGCTTCTCAAAGGCACACGTGAGTGATTGTTTTTATTTCTGCATGCGTCCTGTCCCCCTCCCCATTTTTCCTTTGGGACCCTTGCCCACGGCCTGGGAGCGAGCCCCCTGCCTGTTTCCAATGTGGGGAGCACAGTGCTTCTCAGGCAGACATGACTGCAGGGGTGGTTCCTGGCTGGGGGCTTCCTCTTGTCTTGTGGGCCTGGGGGAGCATGATGGCTCTGACCACGTGCCTTAGCCTAGGCACCTTCCCCCAGCCCCCCTGCCCAGACCGCAGCCAGCCAGCATCCTGGCACCTGAGGCCATGGCCCTTGCACAGCCCGGCAGCCACCCGAGGAAAGCCAGTTCAGCTTGCGACTGTCACTGCCCTTGAAATTTGCACAGGTGTGGCCAGCACTCGGACGGCCAGGCTCTGTTTTACCATCTGTTGGTTCTTTCCTGCGGAAAACAGGCAGTTTATTGCAGTCACCTGGGAGGCTGACTCCCTGCCCCAGCTCCCACCTTCTGAATGACGGTCTTGGGCGGGGCAGGGGTGTGGGTCTCCAGGCAAGTCCAGGGCAGCTGGCCAACCTGTGGGACCCTGGGGCCTCTCCACCCACTCGAAGTTTATAGTACATTTCTTGGTACAGGGGTATCAGAGTGGAAGGAAAAGAAGTAGGCAGCAGGAAATTCTGGTTTAGTCTTGACTCTGGGAGCATTTGGGGTAGGTAATTGTGTCCTAGGCTTTATTTTCAACTTTCCCAGTAGGTACAAAAAGAATAATTGCGCACAGATGGCTGGTTTGAAGAAAAATGAAATCCAGAATTGTGTTATGTGAACTTTTATTTTAAATATATATTACCCCCCCCCCCCCATTAATGCAGAGGAGGAAGGATGCTAAGAGCTAGGCTTACCTCCCGCATCCCACCTGGAGTTGGGGTGCACATCAGCGATGGGGGCAGTGATGCCAGATGTCTGCCAGCCTCAGGTGGTAACTGCGGGTCCTTAAAAGTTCAAGCCCTGCGTCAAAGCTGAGGTGGAGCCCGAGCCTTTGCGGAGAGAGGAAAGTGGCTTCTGTGAGGGATTTGCATCCCACTGCTGACCTGTACCAGCAGATTGTGTTCAGGGACCAGGGATGCTGAGTCCAGGGTCAGCTTTATGGACTGTTCCTGGCATTAGATCCTGTAAGAGAGAAGCTCAGCTCCTGTTTTTATTTGACTCTCACACATTTTACCCGGTTCCCGTGGTTGATGGTTTTCCAGGGAAGTGGTGTGAGGCTTGCTCAGGGCTTCCTTGAGGGAGAGGCAGAGTTTCATGGGTGGTGGGCCATCATCCACGCCTTATCACACAGGGGTCAAGATGTAGACTCTCCACACTTTTTAGGAAAAACTCAGAATCTTCTGAACAACTGTGTGTGTTTTTCTTCTGAAAAGCTTACTCATATACTGTAAAGTTTTCTGGAACTTTAAAAAATATTTTCCCTACTAGATGGTATCATTAGTGGACTTGTACAATTAAAAACCTTGTTCTAGATTACATAGTTACCATTTATCCCCTTCCCTCTTTTCTTTCCATGAAAAAAGTACCATTTAGCTTTGGAATTAAGTTAATAATGAAATAAAGGTCACAGATATGTAACATTATGTGTTAAAATATGTTAAAATATGTATGTATACTTTATATAAGTCATCAAAAGAAAAAAGGAAAAATAAAGAGTGAGAGGACCCACTGGTGCAGAAACGTTACAATGATTTTCTGTTGTATCCAGGAAACCTAAATTTTCAAAGCTCCGTGTTTACTTTTTCAACCTCAACTTCCCAGGCAGATCTGTCTTCACCAGCCCCAGGGTAAAGAGTGAAAGATGGAAAGATGATTTTGGCATTTGCCAGTCATAATTCAACAGACATTTTCTTATTAGTTGATAATTTAAAGCGTTTCACAGTTATAAAAATTTGCTAACATACTTTTTTTGAGTTTATTACTATATGTTTCTTCAGGAGTCTGTGAGAACTGTGTAACTTTTCTGCTATTCTGAATTATAATGTGTTGAATTAGGAGTTGTAATTCCTCTGCCATAATGTTTATTAAAAAGTTCCCTATGTATTTTTAGATGTATATTTGGAACAGTTTAAAATGCTTGATACACTACAATTTTAACACATCACAAATATTATTTTAGAATATAAATTGATATTTAAAAAATCGGTAAGTAACACTATAAAAATTGGGACAAAGATTTTTAAAAACCTGTAATTTTACAATTCAATGTCATACCAATACATTTTATGTCTCCATGTCATTTTAATTAGTCCAGAACTATAACAGTGGTGAAACAAGGTTGGTGCTGTCTAGTTTATAACAGTGTTTCACATATATTGTTGTATTACTTTATGGGGGGGAATCCATTAACCACATGAAACAGGTTTTTGTTCTTTCTCAGTAAAAACAAGGTTCGAGGTTAAACATCTTGTCCAGGGCTCACAGTGAGTGAAGGTGGGCTAGGACCCACACTCAGGATTGCCGACTGGATAATTTCTAGTCAAGAAGTCACAGAAGTTCAGTGGACTTTCCTAAGGCGGTCCTCCCTTTCTCCCTCCTGGAGCAAAATAAACTTGATAGGTCCTATGTTGTATCATATAAAGGTTTATCTATTACAGGGCACCATACTTTTTTTTTTTTTTTTTTCTTTTTGCGGTATGCGGGCCTCTCACTGTTGTGGCCTCTCCCGTTTGCGGAGCACAGGCTCCGGATGCGCAGGCCCAGCGGCCATGGCTCACGGGCCCAGCCGCTCCGCGGCATATATGGGATCCTCCCAGACCGGGGCACGAACCCGTATCCCCTGCATCGGCAGGCGGACTCTCAACCACTGCGCCACCAGGGAGGCCCCATACTTTGTTAAAGAAAAAAAAAGGTAGAAGAAAGTTTACATGTTAAGATGCCTCAGAATTGAACTATGTTGAAAACACAAAACTTAATCCTTTCTATTTTGGATATTAACCTCTTATCAGATAAAAGGACTGCAAATATTTTCTCTCACTCTGTAGGTTGCCTTTTTAATTCACTGATGGTTTTCCCTTGCCGTGCAGAAGCTCTTTAGATTAATGTATTCCCACTTGATTTTTGCTTATGCTGCCTGTGCTTTTGGTGTCTTATGTAAGAAATCATTGCCAAGACCTATGTCAAGGATCTTTTTTCCTCTGTTTCTTTTAGGAGTTTTATACTTTCAGGTTTTTAATCCATTTCAGGTTAATTTTTGTGAGTGGGGTCCAGTCCATTCTTCTGCTTCAGTAAGTGGTGTTGGGAAAACTGATCGTTTTCCAGTTTTCCCAACACCACTTATTGCAGAAACTGTTTTTTCCCTATTGTCCTCATATAGCAAAACAGCAAATAATCCAATTAAAAAATGAACAAAGGACCTGAATAGACATTTTTTCAAAGAAAACATACAAAGGGCCAATGGGTACATGAAAAGGTATTCAACATGACTAATCATCAGGGAAATGCAAATCAAACCACAATGAGATATCACCTCACACCTGCCAGAATGGCCATCATCAAAAAGACAACAAATAACAAGTGTTGGTAAGGATGTGGAGAAAAGGGAACCCTTGTGCACTGTTGGTGGGAATGTAAATTGGTGCAGCCACGATGGAAAACAGTATGGAGGTTCCACAAAACATTAAAAATAGAACTAGCATACCATCCAGCCGTTCCACTTCTGGGTATTTATCTGAAGAAAATGAAAACACTAACTTAAAAATTTATATACCGCCATGTTCATAGCAGCGTTATTTACAATAGCCAAGATATGGAAGCAACGTAAGTGTCCAATGACGGATACATGGATAAAGAAGATGTGGTGTGTATGTGTATACACACACACACACACACACACACAATGGACTGTTACTCAGCTATAAAAAGAATAGAATCCTGCTCTCTGTGACAACATGGATGGGCATTACACTAAGTGAAATTAGCCAAAAACAAATGTTGCATGGTATCATTGATATGTGGGATCTTACCAAAAAAAGCTGATTTTATAGAAACAAAGTGGAATGGGTGGTTGCTGGGGGTGGGGAAATGGGGAGGTGCTGGTCAAAGGATACAAACTTCCAGTTATAAGATGAGTAAGGATCTGATGTACAGTGTGGCAACTGTACTTAACAATTAGGTATTATGTACTTGCAAGTTTCTGAGAGGAGATCTTAAACTTTCTCACGAGAGACACACACACACACACACACACACACACACACACCCGGAGTTAACAATGTGAGGTGAGGGATGTGTTAATTATCTTGACCTCGGTAGTTATTCCTCAATGTATATGTATGACAAATCATCACATGTACACTTTAAATATAGATAATTATATTTGTCAATTACACCTCGTAAAGTTGGGGCAAGGAACTTGATTCTTCGGATAGGGCTTCTCACCCTCGGTACAACTGAGTTCTTTGTGTGGGGGCCGCCCTGTGCATCTTAAGACACTTAGTATCATCACTGCCTTCTACCCATCTGATGCCACTAGCACCCTCACGCCCAGCAACGTTGCCCCCTGCGGAGAATCGCTGCTTTTGATGGCACAGTGAGACATGCACTTTGCATTACTTGATTAATAGCTGTTTCTAGTTTTTGAAAATCTAGTTGTGTGACAGACCTGGTCGAATATCGGTGTTTGGTTAGACAGACATATACACCTCACTGTCCAGACCTCAACTGGTGCACGGGTTTGTTTTACAGGAATGTGGCCCGTCTGATGCCTGGATCCTGAGGTGTTTGTGTGTCTGTGGACGTGTGTGCTTCTGTGCTTTTGCCTTACGTGTGTTGGAGCACATCTGACGTTCCTGTTGCCCAGGGTGCAAGATGCAGGGCTCTGGGGATTTCTGCTGTGTTCCATGGCAGGAGTTCTGGGGTCGGAGATACCAATCCCTCTGTAAAGACTCTTCTCACCTTTTGGTTATGGTGGAGGGTGACACCCCCCACCCCCCGCCGTGTTCCTGGTCCCGTTGGCCTTTGCTGTCCCAAACCAGGTCCAGTCTGTGGACGGTTACCCTTCAGGCCTTTCTATTCGTTTATCAGTTCAGTTGCCTTCCTTTACCATACCTGAGTTTCCCACAGTTTAAGCTGGATGTAGAATTACAGCAGAAACGCGGCCCATGCCAGGGCAGTGAGGGGGTCACCCCCACGTTCCCCCCCGCCCCCCGCCCCCGGAGGGCAGTGCTGCCTAGTCGTGGTCAGCGTCCATCCTGATAGGGCCCAAGGTGTTTAAAAATCTTCCCTAGGGCCTCCCTGGTGGCGCAAGTGGTTGAGAGTCCGCCTGCCGATGCAGGGGATACGGGTTCGTGCCCCGGTCTGGGAGGATCCCATATGCCGCGGAGCGGCTGGGCCCGTGAGCCATGGCCGCTGAGCCTGTGCGTCCGGAGCCTGCGCGTCCGGAGCCTGTGCTCCGCAGCGGGGGAGGCCACAGCAGTGAGAGGCCCGCATACCGCAAAAAAAAAAAAAAAAAAAAAAATCTTCCCTAGTGAGGAGAAACCCATTTGTCTGATGGGATCACAGTCTCCATTCAGTTCACCGAGGAGCCCTGAACCGGGACTCCTGGTGACAGCGTGTGGAGACGCGGACGCTCCCATCTCTGGACGTTGGGCGGGTCCTTGGAGTTGGTTCCTTGGTTTTGGGCGACTGTCTTGCCTGAACCACAGGCGCGACATGGTGCCTCTCACTGCTGAGTTGCGATTTCTCAGAAAGAGAGCAAGCCAACATTTGAGAGACAATCTCAGTTTAGAATCTCAGATTTAAAGCACTTATTATTTCCTATAATATTTTTATCATTGCTTCACCCACACCTAATTTGAAGGCAACATTTGTTTTTCTATATCAAGTCTTTGTAAAACATTCCACTTAGTTTTCATGGAACCAGTTCCTCTCTTCGAGTCCCATTTTATTTTTGGGGTGGAGTAACCCGTAACGGGTACACCGGCAGGGACAGACGTAGGGACAGATGCACCTGTTTTGTGATCTGCGGCCGCTCGGCTGGCGAACAGGAGCAGGGTGGCTTCGGTGGCCGTGGCCTCGTGAGCCTGTGGTGGGGACGGTGGGACGTAGCTCGTGGGGGGACAACGCCGGTCGGTCATGGTGGACCCTTCACGCTCGTGGGCCTGAGCTCTTGTTTGGCAGCCATTCATCGTGTCTTGCAATGTCACCAAATTATCAGGAAAGGTTTTTTTAAGAACATATGTTCGCTTAAAATGTGAAAGTTTTAGGTATTCCACACAGAGCTTGTAGGAGGAGCTGGGGCCTAAGATGAATGCAGGTCTGATGCTTACAGCTTCCTGGGAGATAAAATGTGTGTGAGCACCACTGGGGCCAGAACGTGAAGTCCTCACCTGTCGGGTTACTGCGGAGCCAGAAAGGGTTCTGGGGGCATCATGGCTGATCCCAGCGGTGCGTCTGCCAGGGCAGCACGTGCAGGAGGGGGGCACGGCCTGGGTGGTGACGCATTGGCTGGCAGAGTGCATGCCAACAAGTGAACTGACAGCCCGACAACTGAGTTGGGGGAGGAAAGAGGAGAGGGAGGGGGAGTGGGGTTTGAAGCCGGGGTTGGTGGTATTTGGGGTAACAGGAGCAGGTCTGGGAGGAGGGTGACAAGTTCATTTCAGACTGGACTTTGAGATGCTCTGGACACCACGTGAGCTGAGAGTTTGGAAACGGGGAGCGAGGCCTGGGGAGGCACCTGGCCGGAGACGGGGTCGGTGGTCCCCCAGCGGAGGTGCAGTCAGTAGTGAGTGGAGGAGGGCGCAGGTGGGAAGCAGGGAGGCTGAGGAGGGTGCACGGCTGGTCGTTTAGAAGGAGAGTTGGGAGCAGTAGGGGCCATGGCGCCGGGGTGAGCCAGTCACAGCCCCGGGGAGACGGAGCCCCAGTGCTACTGGAGCAGGAGGCCAGGCCTTGGGCCATCGGTACCGAGAAGAGCGGTCAGGATGGGAGGTGGGTCTGAGGGTGACAGCATTTCCCTGGGGAGAACATGCCTGCAGACTAGGGGGGCCGTGGAGGGAGAGGCCGAGACCACCAGGAAGGCGCCCAGTGGAGCCGGGTGCCCATGGAGGGCGTGGCCCCCGCCTTGTGGATGTTGTCTGTACACGGTTCCTGGGGTGACCGCCTTACACAGTCGGTTCCAGGGCCCCTGGCGGCATCTCATGCTCTGGGACCCTGTGCGCTGAGGTCTGGCGCCCTTGGGACGCCTGAGCCCTCAGTCTCCGTTGGGAGCATGGTCTCCAAGTTGTCTAGTTCCGTTTCCGAGGCACCCACATCCGGTGGGGGGCAGGTGCATGGCTCCCCTGGCCCTCCTTCAGTCCTGTGTGTCCCTTCCTCTCTGGTGACAAGTGACGAGTGGGAGTTAGCCGTGGAATCTGCAGAGCTCGCCCAGTCACATACGGCACCTGGATGAGAACTGGAGTCAGAGGTGTGGGGAGGGACGACGGGGAGAAACATGGAATTTTCACAGTGTGGACAGTGGGTCTTCATGGAAGAGAAGATCGTGGGATCTTTGCCAAATTATTTAAATATTCTGACTGATCATTTTCGTCATCATTATATGGGAGCTGGGGGTGAATATAGCTGAAGGAAGAAAAAAGGTTTAGGAGAAATTCAGGATAGAACTTGCATTCTTCTGATTCTGGGGTTTTGTCTGAAAATGCCACTTTTATTTTTGGTTGGATGCTTTTTAGCACTTGTGTTGCAGCATTTGGAACACTGTATTTTTGTGATATGTTCGCTGGGAGGTGTTTAAAATTAGATTCCTAGAAATTGGCTGTGGAAATCACGGCCACACCTCGTGGATCGTGTTCTGAGCACCTGGTCGTGAACCTGGCTGTGCAACTGTTTCTAGTGTTTTCAGGACGCCCGACGCATGGGGTCTTCTCCCCGGGTCTAAGGACTTTGTAGCATCCTTATAGCTCCTCTCTGTCAAGCGCGAGCCTCACTGTCCTCATGGCCCTGTAAGGCAGACGTGCATTTTAAATGTCATCCTGCTTCCTCTCTCTGTCCGTTGAGTCTTCCCTGTAGCTGCGTCAATAGGAAGGTAGGAAGGTGGGATCTTCATGTAGACGCCAAGCTCCAAGCTGAATGTTCCCGGTCACATCTGTGTGTTTCTGGCGTGAGAGGAACCCAGGCCTTGGGTTCGGTTTTGTGCATTTTCCCCTCTGGTTCACTTTGCTGTGGTGTTATTTCTGAAGGCTGTTTCTTTGCCTTCAGTTTTGACAACTGTGATTTAATGCCTGAGATGATGAAGGGTAGTGAACAGGGCGTGGAAGGAAGGAGCAGGAAGGGCAGGAATTCTCTCATGGTTTTGGTCAGAAGGAAATCAGTCCGAGAGAGAAAACATCGTAAGTGGGTCAGGCCCCAGGAAGTCCTGGGAGTAAGTGGCCCCACCTTCCACTGCTCCTTCCTACAGGCCTTGTCACCAGGGGCCCAAGAATGAGCACACTCAGTCTGAGGCCGAAGCCACGTCTCTGCTGCCTCTGACCATAACCTGCAGCTTAGCTCAGTTCAGGTTTGAGGTCACGGCAGGGCACGGGGCATGGTGAGGCTATGTCATTCCAGGTGAGAAACATGCAGTAAAGGGGGCTCATTAGCTTTAAGGAGGTGCATTTGGGGGATGGGAGTGAATGACTGGGCCCCCTGAGTGTGTGCATGTGTGTATGATTGTGTGCACATGTGTGTTTCTGTGTGTATGTGTCTGTAGGCATGAATGTGTGCAGATGCATGTGTATGTGTTTCTGCGTATAACGTGTGTGGTGTGTGCTTGTTTGTGAGCGTGCGTGTGCATGTGCTCATTCTGTGCGTGTTGAGGGGCTGGGAAGCCCTCTCTGGGGGCCGCATCACTGGACAGCCTCTCCCCTGATGCTGCAGCCCTCTCTCTGGCCGTCGGGCAGAAGCGCCTGAACGTATAGAGACTTTGTCTACGCCCATCGCGGGAGTAAACGGTTTAAATGGGGGCAGCGGTTGAAATACAAATACCATCAGGGCCTGCTGGTTGTAACCTTTGCAGAGAATTTCCTGGATACGACAGAAGACAAACATGGGCCTGTTGATAGTGGTGTTTGGTTAATTGGGGGGGACTGGTTAATGGTTAGGGTTTCTGTAACAGAGGCCTTGTGGACTTTTGTAGGATGTGGGAGAGGCACCCGCCCCCTGCTGGTTTAGTGACACCAGGGCTCGGTTTCTCCTGGTGACTTTGGCCAGAGCTGGGACAGCTGCTCTCAGACCCACTTTACTTTCTCCATGAACTTGAATGTGTCACTTAAAGACCAGTGGAGGTGGCGTCCCCTCCATGTGGCCACGTGGAAGCCTGACTCCTCCCTCTTTAAAGCTACGGCTGTCAGGAGTGCAACTGTGTCAGCAAGGCTCCAGGTTCCTTAGGATGGCGCAGCTCTGTGCCCTTCTGTCTGAGGTGCCAGGCATCCCCCCGCCTCAGTTCTGCCGTCCTGGAGTCTGCTGTGTGTTTCATGCCTGCTGTCCCCTGATGGGAGTCCGGGGAGCCTCCTGCTATGCTGGTGACGTGAGGCTGGCGGGTGTGCCGGATGATGATTCTTTGTCGATGTCGGTTTTCCAGGATCCTGCTGTGGACCTTGCTCTTGTCTTCATAGGAAACCAGAGGCTCCAAAAGAAAAAGCCCAGAGAGGTCTGGCTGTAAGATATGGTTAATTATGTAGAAGAGGTAATAGCACTGGTTATAGCGAAATGTGCATTCACATATAGACAGACATTATCACTTTAAAACACGGTGTTTATCAAACCACATTGGAGTATTGCACTTGAGAAGAGCTTGGAGAAGAGCTGCTGTGAAGTGTAACCGGCTTCTCTCTGGGGCGGTGTCTGTAACTGGTGGGACAGTGCGTGTAGCAGGCCGGGTGGAGCACCCACCTCGGGCCCTTGATGGTTCTTCTTTGCTTTACGATGAGAATCAGGACTGAGCCCGATGAGAGGGTGGAAAGGCGGTTTTCTCTTACTTCTAGGGCCCTTTATTCTCAGCAGCGTTTGATGGCCCCTATTTGCTTTGTAGTATCTGTGGTGCTCTGTGCATGCTGTATAGTAGGAAATGGATGTTTTGTGTAAACAGGTGCATCATGCCTGGTACATGTCAGCTGCTCAGTGGCTTTTAGCTGTTGTTAATATTCCAGTTATGTCTCTAAAGTACTTTCCCTCATTCGAAAAGAGATACGTATGTATAATACATACCAAACAATGTGGAAAAATCAGAGCCTTTTCATGAAGCGAGGTTTCATTTTAACAAAAGCAGAAATGTATTGGGAAAACCCCCCAAGGACTCAGGATGCAGGGCCCTCTGAACGTTTCGTACTGTGAATGGTTTTATGTGTCCAGCTGCTGTGGAAAGGACTTCTGATTGTTCTGCCTTTTCTCCCTTCTTTCATCTGTGGTCTTTTTAGGGAAACCCTTAGTTACCAGAGAGCACCAATGAGTGTGTGATTAAAGGCAGCTGTGATGAGGCAGCTTCGGGGAGGCTCTATGCTCTGCCAGCCCTGGGGCTGCTTCGGGCGCCATGCGGGGGCTGCCCTCATCTCTGGCCTGTCCCTCGGCTGTGGGGCTCCTTCGTGGGACCCTGGCCGGACACCTCCTTGCGGGAGAGTGAGTGGCACAGCCAGTGCTGGGTCTTCCCGAGGAGCGTGTGACGTGCGGCTGGCAGCTGTGACCTGGTCCAGAGAGACATGTCTGCAGGCGTCTGCGAACCCAGACACACCAGCAGGAGCCCTTTCAGGAGGAACCAGGACCTTCTCTGCCGAGCTGTTCTGGTCTCATCCTTTCGGAAGTCCTTCACAAAGAGAACTTGGGTTTCTCAAGCTTAAGAATTAGTCACAGGACAGTTTAATGTCCTTTTGGAGTTGCTGGCCTTGCTGGGAACCCCATCCAGCTGCTGACCATTAGAGTCCTATGTTCCCCATCCCAGTGGAGGACTCTTAGCATTTCTGAGAGAATGCTGACTCTCATTTTAATTCATAACAGATGATCACTCTAGCAAGCTCCAGAGTCGGAGCTGTGACACGACGGGTATAAACCCCGAGTGTAAGCAGAGGACCGGGAGTGGATATACTTTGCCTTAAATCCCATTTGCTCCTCAAAGGCCCACCTCCCTTGCCAAGTCCTCTTTGACTGAGATGCTCCAGGTCACAGGATGTCCTGGAGTTTTCGATGACTTTTGTCCTCACACAGTTTAGATGGTGGTGCAGGACCTGGACCCACTAGAAGCGGAAATCCCATCTCCTCTGTCCGGGGCCCAGGGCGACTGTCCACCCCGGGGGCATGCTTGCTGATTTGGGGATCTCTTTAGGATTTCATGCAGCTGTCTTTGTGGGAAACCCTGTTGCTTCTGCCCGGCCTGGAATGAAGAGGGATCAGGAGAGGGAGTGGCTGGGGCTCCGTGGAATTTCTCAGAGGCCTTTGGCTTAAGGGATGTACTTCAGTCAGAAGCTCGACTCGGCACCCCAGTCTTTGTGTTCCCCCAGTAAAACAGTGGTTTAATGTAGCTTCTCTCCTGTCTCCTCGATTACGGTGTCCCTCACGTGTTTTACACGCTACTTTGCTCTTCTGTTAACTAGCTAGTCGGTAGGGAGATTCCTGCTCACAGTGGTCTGGTGACTGGTTCTCTTGAACTGTTCCTGGAAAGATTGTGGATTCAACCGCAGCAGCGCCCTGGAGAGAGTGTCGTCCCAGGAGCAGTTCTCAGGCCGTGGAGAGGCGGTGTTTGTGCACAGGGTGGCCAGGCCCGGGAGGATGCTGTCCAAGGACCCCGAGGCTTATCAGTGAGCCTTTAAGGGGATTGTTGATTTGCTAAGTGCACTGAGGATTTCTCAGCCATCAGGGCGTTTTAGGGGATTTCGGTGGGGTTGCTGGTGGAGGCCCCCAGGCCGGCCAGCATGTGTGTGTTTGTGGCTGAGGGCAGTGGGCCAGTCACATGCACTCAGGTGTGTCTCTTTTCTCCCCAAACACTGTCCAGCCTGAATCCCTGTCCTTCCGAGTCCTCTGCAGGACATTCCTTCTGTCAGGAAATGTACCCCTTTCCAGCGGCACCCGGGGAGGGTGTGGGCATGGCCGGAGAGGACTCAGGGCTGCGTCGTGGCTGAGGGAGGGTGTCTCCTGAGCTCTAGCCCCGACAGCTGGGCGGACAGTGGGAAGCGGGATGGGGTCACGGAGGGCAGCCTCTGCCTCTTTTCCTTCTTTACATGCTGCAGGCCCAGGGAGGTGGTGTCATGCTTGTCGGAGGTGGAGGGGAACCAGCGTCTCTGACGTGCATGCGCACGGGGACCCCGCCCCAGGGCAGCACTCTGCCCTCATCCCTGCCCCCACCCCCACTGGTAACCAGCCCTACCAGTGGCCGCACAGCCTGGCCAAGCTGGTGGCATAAAACTGAGGAACCGTGGTGCATCAGCCGTGTTCCCTACAGGGCTGCCCCGCAAAACCATGGGGTCGGGCGTGGTCCTCAGCCTCCAGCGTGATGTTGGCATTTTGGGTCTTAGCAACATTTTTCTTGGAAAATTTCAGTCTCTAGACATCCAGATGTTGTCTTCTAACCAGAAACGAGTGGTTTTCAGTAGGAGGAAACATGCACGATGGTTCTCAGTGACGTGCTTACATCCCGAATCTGGAAACACTTAGTATTGAACGGAGATGCCAGGGCCATCCTCCCACACGCTGGGAGACATCCCGCCGCAGGGGACTGAGTCTCGTGGCCCTGGGTTTTGGGTATTCAGCTCACACCCTGTGCAGGAGAGTAGGATGAACCGTTTGTGTTAGCAGACAAAAATTGCACGGCTCCAGAATGTGAGTGACGGACTGTGCCCACAGCTGGAAGACCCCCCTCCCACGTGTGATTGTCCATTTTACCACCTGAGGTTGTGGCTGGTAGATTTCCTCCTGCCCCACGTCAACTGCCCCCTTGGGCTCCACGCCGCCTGCCACTCATGGATGCACAGTGACAGATGAAGGCACCCTGTGGGCGAGGAAGTGGTGACCGTAACGTCAAATGCGTGCCTTTTTGTTCCTCACTGTCCAGGCTGTGCCGGGCTCTGGGGGACCTCCAGGTTGCCCCCGCTTGGCTGAGAAAGGTCTGGCTATCCCAGCTTATGGCGGGGGGGCGCCCCAGGAGTCATGACCTGCTGTTACATGGCAAGGGTTTGAGGCGTCTAGGGAAATACCCGCAGTTTAGCAGGATGGAAATTACAGTGCAGCCTGCACCGCACCAGAGCTGCTAAGAAAGAAGGAGCAGGATCTGTGTTTTCTGGCTGGGAAAAGTGCCCAAGAAAGCAGAGAAACGGGACAAAAAGGGTCATCTCCCATGATCCCATTTCTGTCAAAAAAAAAAAAAGATGCAATCTTTATGGGTTCATGTGAGTGGGGAAAATGTGCACTCACATTTTCCAAGATGCTTGGAAGTGGGGAGGGGGTTTGGGAGTGGGTGCGAAGGGGTGCCTACCTGTTACTTTTATGTGATTTTATTTTTCAAAGCAAATGATTGAAGTGGGATTTGAGTGGTGGGTCGGCCTGGCTGCGGTGACGAGTGGATGTGAGCGTGGAGCAGCTTCGACCGATGACGGTTTCTTGGTCACGAGAGGTTGGGGTCCCAGGTCTTGGGCAGAGGTGGCCGGGGTTCCTGGTGTGCCTCCTGCACAGCAGTTGTGGCTTCCCGAGGGGAGGCGCTGCTCCGGGCTGAGGGGCCCCAGCTCCCGGGGTCCCACCAGGGCTCACCCTGCGTGAGGAGGCAGATGAGCAGTGCAGGGCGGCGGTGGAAGTGGGGTGGTTGGCTGTGGCCTTTCCTTGGGGGGGGTCCCCCCGGGATGTACAGCAGTCGTTGAGATGCACCCCATTCCAGTTCTGGGATCTTGTTCATGTTATTATGGTGCCAGCTCTTGGAAAGTAGGGTTAATTGTATATTTCAGGACTGTTAATATGGTATTCCTCAGGAATGTCCTAATGTTTCCTTTTATTTTGTACCCTTGAGTTCTAGAGATTCCTTCCTTTCTGTAGTTTCCTTCATAAGTTACTCTTCACTCGTCCCTTCACCGTGGGGACAGATCTTGGGTGGGGATTGCCGTACTGCTTGTCTAGCAGCTACACGCCCCACGACGCTTAAATGGAGAGATTTTTTCTGTGCCAAGGATGGTATTTGGAAAACTCCCAGATTTTTGGATAAGGAAAAATTTTGAGGATGTGAATTCATTTAAATAAATGTTCCAAGTTGCTTTCAGGGGCATATACTCTTATAGTATAAAAGATACACCTTTTTGGGGAAATATTTTTTAAAAATATATTTTATTGGAAAGGCATTGAAACACAGTTCAAGACAAATTTAACTCTTTTGCATACTACCTTTCATATGGATCCTTATTGTATAACTGTAATGTTCACATACATTCTACCATGTCTTCTGTTTTTTACCGACCATTTTTTTTTATTCAGTCCATCGTTCCATCATTCCAGAGTTTTGTGGTGCAGTTCCTTGAGCTGAGTGCTGGGCCAGAGGTAGAAACGAGAGACAGATGTGGCCCCTGATATAGTGGGGGATGGCGTGCCTGGGATGAAAGGGGCTGGTGGTGCTTGGGGGGCGGGGCAGAGGCGAAGGCTCCCAGTGTCTGGCGCCGAGCGGGAGGGCCTGTGGGTGGACCTGCAGGCGGCGGGCCCCCTCCCAGATGGAGAGTGAGGGCTCTGCCCACGAGGAAACCGTGTGCCCTGCTGGACGGCTGGGGTGGACCCGTGCTCGGGACCACAGGTGCCATCTCCACCCCCCCCCCACGTGGCTGTGTTACTGGGGTGTGACAGGGCAGTGCCACACTGGAAGGTTGGTGGCACATGGTCACCTACGGGGGCCGTGAGCGTGTTCGGTGTAAGCAGGGCGTTCTCTTACCTCACATAAAAAGTTTAATGATTTTCTGCCAGAAAGAACCTGTTCTTTATTTAAAATAGAGGATCATTTGGCAAGTGATTTGGGATTTTGGTTTAAACTAAAAGTAAATTAATTTCATCTTATGGCCCTCTGAACATGATCTTTAACTTAATTATTCATGGAGAATTCGAATAACACTCACATGCTGTGTTCTCTGACTTCTGATTTCCCTCTAATTCATGGCATTTGCTCTAACATGACAAAACTCTAAATCTGAGAATTATTGGATAATGTGAGAAAAGAAAAAGTTGGTTCTCTGGTGTTTTGCTTTAAGGGAGTTGCATTATATTACATTTATTTAATTTTCTCCTTTTCAAGTAGGAAGAATTATTTCCTTATCAGATATAAACTTATCTGAAAATTAATAAAAATAAAGGTAACACACTTGGAAGTGCAGTATTTTAATTTAAAAGTATTTTTACTCACCTTTTTTCTGTCCTTCCCCACCTCTGGCCTCATTGCTTATGTTCAAGCTTGCTTATGAAAAACAAATATTATTATTCATAAGCATTAATAAAGTGGTTTTCAACCCAAGGAGTAGGATGTAATTCCAGCAATGGAAATTCTCAACCAAGAGGGTCTGTGGGAAGTTCGGAAGTAAAAAAAAGATACCTTAAACTTTTCCCTTGTGTTTGCGCCCACCTCGAGAATCAGACAAGAATCAGATTTAATTAGCTGAATTTCCAATTTAAAATAATTTGATAGTCTAACGTACACTATTACAAACATATAAAATTCTACTTGTGCGTTTTGGTTTTTTCAGTTGCTTGGCTTAATATGGCAAATGCATCATGAATCATTTTAGTAATTACCGTAAAAATTAATGTGTGCTATAATCAAGTATTATAAAATTAACAGCAAAGATAAAATTGCACTTATTTCTTTTGTAACGAGTTTGTCTTTTCTTAGAATGTCTATGTGTGCTTAGAGAGTGGACAGACCACCCGGTGCCTTCTGGTCCCGGGGGTCCTCATCCCTACCGGGTGTAGAGGTGGGTGTGGGTGATTTGGGTTCGTTGCGATTATCAGCGGTCGAGTGGCTCCCGGGTGTCTGTAGGTGGCTGGCGTTCTGCTCTGTTCCCGGGTCCCCGTCAGGGCTGGGGAGGGTGCAGACGGGGCTCCTCTCCCTCATGGGCATCCAGCCCACACAGGGCCAGTGTCTCCTGGAGAACAAAACGAGTGTCACCCCAGCTTTTACACATCCCCTTTCCAGAATGTATTTGAGTGAGCATGAATGTTAATTCACTTTAATTTAAAAAATAATTATACTATGTGCTACTTTCTAGGAAAAAAGTCCAGTTGATTTAAAACATGAAATCAGAGTGACAGGTGGGATAGCATTTTGAAGGAGGAGGGCTTATGTGCTGATTGCCAGTGCTTCCTAAACTGTGGAGTTTGTTTTACTTTGCATTTCAAAAGTAGCACACTTGTTAATATAGGAAAATAGAGGGAAAAACAATCCTCCGCCTTCCCTCCATTGAGAGAGAAACATCATCAGCATGTTGATGTCCTGGTGTTTGCTGTTTATTTTTTATTGCACGGTGATCATATTGCATATATGTCACTGTCCACGATGACTTAAAAAACACTTTCACTGTTAAAAGTAGTATATGTTTTATCGTAGAAAATTGAGATGTTTTTGTTTAAAAATTACTCGTAATCCCACCAAGTCATTCATGCCCTATAATTTTTTTGGTTTTCTTATATACTTAAATATAAATTTTTGTAAAGAGTAAATAATTTCCTAAACACTTCTTGGATGTGGGGATGGGGCAGACAGGCACGCCGGGGAGAGACCTGGGGTCAGAGTCTGTCTGAGCTAATTTCTGAGTTTGGGGTCCCCTCAGGGAAAGGAGACCCCACAGTCATTTCTGAGCTTTGATTTCCTTTTTGATGAGAGCGTGTCCTTGGGTCAGTGTGGCAGGAAGGGAGCTCGGGTGACACGGGGCCGCTTTGCCAGCCCTCGCCCGTCAGAGCCTGTGTCTGCCACTTCTCTGGGGACTCAGTGTCGTGGAGGCGAAATATGAGGCGGCTCGACTCTTGTATCGTGGAAGAGAACCTCTGTTTTCCTCCTGACTGTTTTCAGTCTTTTCTCCCTTTGTCTTCATGATAACAGTGACGTTCGGCTCCGTCTTTCTGGATTGTGCTCCTCGCCAGCTGAAGCCCTTCCCTCTCCATCCTTGCCGTCAATCCGTCCCTACCATCACTTCACTGTCGCTCACGTTTCCAGGTGCATTTGGCCCGTGTCCCATGGACCCTGGGTCTTGCGACGCCGGGTTTCACAGCTTGACTGTGTCCGAGGCATTGGTGGACGCGTTAGTTTACTTCCCTGTCTCCATCAGGACTTTTGAGAAGCAGCGGAGCTTATAGCGAAGCTGCCGTCTGGATGCCGTTTCTACCGAGCCGCCCGGCTCCCAGAAGCGAGGGGTCCTGCATGCGGTGCCCCTGCGGGGGTGGGGTGGCTGTTGTCCGGGCAGGAGCCGGTTCCAGTCCACCCTCTGGAGGTGAGTCTGCAGATCGTGTTCTTCACTAACACGTCTGGAACGCTGTCTGGAGGGGTAGGGTTTCACCAGTGAGTCTCACTCTTTTTAGAGCCCAGGACACAGGTAACTTATTAAGACGGAATCGTTGTCAGCGTCTGGTTGTTAGGAATGTCCGGGAAAAGCTGCTGGATGGCTGCCTTCCCAGCACCCCTGCTGCTGCTCCTTGCCCTGGACCGAGTTCCCCGTCCTGTCCCTGAGGGTGGCACGTCCTTTGTCCTCTGAGGTGTGCCAAGGACTTTTTACTACAGTGTCTTTTCTCATTTTAAATAACAAGTCAGCTTACATAATCAGTCTTTTAAATTGTTTTATCTTTTAAGACAGCGTCCTGCGCTGTCTTGTGCCTCCGCACTGTGTGAATTGCTTGTCCTTCTCCACTGTGAGTGGAGTTGGAGTCGTTGGATCCAGGTGGAGAGAGCAGTACAGCTGTTTCCCTGTTGCACGTCCTCCTTGTGTTTCTCTCAAGTAACACGTGTGCTTCGGCACGTTTCTCTCCAGTTCTGTGACCTTGCTCCACCCTCAAGTGAGCCTTCTACTTCTTATATTTACCCCCGACTTAAAAGCATGAAGTAAGATGTAATAAAGCAAGTGCATCAAATGAGAGTTCTTTGAAAACTGGGGGGATAAACGGTAAAAAGTATTGATACGTGTAACATCACAGAGCGGCCAGAATTCAGTACTGAATGGATAGCATTGGGTGGCCAGAAGGGATTCCCTGTGCATCATCGGTGCCTAATGTGTATTTTTTGATGAAAATGGACTTGGTGGAAGCGTCATGATGAAGACACATCCCTTCCAATTCAAATGGTCTGTGATCAGAATGATGAGTCTGGTGAATTAGGTCTGAGACCGTGACCTCAGCGCTCTGCTGTGATGTGTCGTGTGGGATGGCGGGCGGTTTATTCCATGGGCTCCCGTGTTGAGTGGTTAGATCTGTTTTTTACTTTCCTCCGTGGAGTCCGTGCAGAGTGTGGGGAAGGTGGAGTTCACACGGGTCTGTATTATGTTCCTTTCCTAAATTAGCCTCTGGGGAACACCAGCTGTGGTTTAGAGTAAAGGCAGAAGCGACTGTCCTGTCTCATGGAGACTTCAGAGGCCCTGCAGGCCCCACCCTGCGACGTGCCAGGCCTGAGGCTGTTACTCTGGACAAAGAGAGAAGCTGTTCTAGAAGGAGCTGGTACCGACATGTCATTAGGGACACAACCTGTTCAGGGAAACCTGCTTCTTACTTTGGTGTTTAAATTGGCACCCGGTGGACATGGTCTTCGGACATTTGCCCTGTAAATGTGCCCACCTGGTTTGCTGCAGTGGTTCCAGGGCTCTTGTTAGAAATGCAAACTCTCTGGTCCCACCCAGGCCTTCAGAATCAGAAATCTGGGGGAGGGAGCCCCCTCCCGCCTTTGATACGCCTTTTGCCCTCTGGGCAATTCCAGTGAAGCTCAGGGTTCAGAAGCTCTGGTTTACTGGCTGCGAAGAACCAGGCTCCTGCTGAATTTCCAACATAAAGAGGCCAGGTTCTGAAACAGCTAGTTACAGTATTGTGCGGCAGAAAAATAGAAACGTTTTCTTAAAACAGGCATGGTAAGAAAAATGATTTCTTTCATCGTGTTTAGAAAAGATTTCAAATTGGTAGGCACTGTTTGGAATTATAGTGAGCTCTGTACTTCCTGTCTTTGCTTATTGGAGCAGGATATGAAACCATTCACCCTGGTCAGTTAGAATACAAGCGGTCTAGCAGGACTACACCCGTAGCACGCCGAGTGTCGACCAACTGACATTTTCTCGGGAGCCCAGCAGGAGAGAAGGGTGTTTCCGTGCGCTGGTAGGAGGGTCCTGGGGTCTGGATTACTGAACAAAAGCCACAAGTATGGTGACGCAGTGAGCAGGACAGACTGAGTTGCCCGGCTGTTCTTTGGTTAGAGTTACTGTGTGGTTGGCCTGCCTGTAGGTCCCAACGCCCCAGCTCCGGTGACCCCAGAGCACAAATGGGCCTCAGGGGTTCGCCGTGTAAACCGTCCTCAGGAGCGAATCCTCTGAGATCACACAGGCTGTGGGGTAGGTGAAGGCGTGTCTCAGGTCTGACCTAGAGGAATGTGGTGTGACCTTGAGATCCTTTCAGATTAGAACAGATTTTTCACTTCAACTATCAATAATTTGTCGGGAATGATCTTGGACCTATTCCCCACACCCCCTTTTTTGATAGGAAGGGTGGAAGAATCTATATCTTAATAAAGTCTCAGTATGCCACCTGGGATGTAACAAAGTCACAGAAGAGAAACGTGGCCATATGATCATGTGATAGTGCATGTTCACACATGTGCTATGCATGTGCACGCACCCGGCCCCTTTTGGTCACGTGCTCTCCGTTGCCTTGACACGGGCCCTTCAGGGTCAGGGCATCTCTGTCTCCATGGCCTGTGGCTGGCGGGGCCACCGTCTGAGGCAGGCCTTGCCGTTTCTCTGTCCTCTTCCCGCCAGCCCCTCCTGGCGGCGTGGAATTTGAGGTCCACCTGCTATGCTGGTTTCAGGGCAGCCTGGCTTTCCGTGCCGTGTGCCAGGGTTGTTTTTACTGCGAGCTGATTTCCCGAGGTGAGGCTCCCAGGCCAGAGCTGCAGCTGTGGCTGTCCTGTCACCAGTGCTCGGGACCCCGGCGCCTGGGAGTGTTGTCTCTGTGGACGTTACTTCTAAAGGCTGCTTTGTGCTCCCGTGTGGATGCACTTCTCTGTCTATGGAGACCAGGAAGCAAATTGACCAGGCAAGGCCTCTGGCAGCCTGGGCAGGAGGCGGCAGCCTGTCCGGGCACGGTCACCCATGTCACTTGGGTGCCCTCTGCACGTGGCCTGGGCCCTCCGTCTGGGGAACAGTCAGGCAGGGTGGGGCCCTGCGGGGGAGGGCGGACCTCTGGCTGCGGAGTCTGTGGGTTCGTGGGGGATGGGATGGGGGGCTCAGGCGTGGAGGGGGCGGCGGCCCGGCGGCCAAGCTTCCTGCCCACGTCAGGATGAGATCTAGTGAGCCTACTCCTGTGTGTGGCCTGGACAAGGGTTCCAGCTTATCAGGCCTCAGCCTCGTCTACAGTGGGCACAGTGCCTGCTCCAAAGGGCAGAGGGCCAGGAAGCATGCTGTCCGGGGCGCCAGGGCCCCGGCTGCTGTTAGTAGAGCGTCCAGATGTGGGCAGGAGGCTGCCTGGCTCTGGCACGTTTATCACCACGATGGGAGGTAGCCTCTGCCTGGAACTCGCAGTACAGCCCTGTCACTTCCCAGGAGAAGCTTGTGTTTTCTTGTGTTGCTAAAGGTGATGTACTTATTCATGTTAATGTCTTGTTTTGCAAGAACTGTGCTTTGGGAATTTAAATATTTAGGCTAAATTATCATGCACGATTGGATTGCACTATGATATTACTCTTTGTAAAGACTTCCGGTTTCTCATTAGAAGTATTTACCTTTTCTTCAGTTAACTGAAGCAAAACCTGCTCTCAGTATGAAGGAGCAGCTGTATAGTTAGGATGTCAAATTATGTAGCATTTTCCTAAATAGCATGTACTCTTCTCAAAATTTTTCGAATTCATTTATTCATCAATCATGGATTGGATGCTTCTGTCCTAGTTCCCTAGTCACTGTTCATATATATTTTTAAACAGTTACTTCTCTCTATCTCTGGAATAAAAATGCACTTAGAATTTGGCTTAGAGATAATTAAGCAAGATGCTTTGGCACAGTAGTTGTGTTTTATTTTTACTAGAAAATGTTTTCTCGGACTCGGCACACAGGTGATGGCAGGCCCTTCTTGCCTGATGCTCACACATGTTCTGCGTGCGTCGGGGATGTGTGCCCACGGTTTCTCAGAATGAAGGAAGGGTCAGGAGATATTCACATTCTGTTTTGGAGGTAGTCCTTGGGCAACAGATTTGGTTATTTCCTACCAGATTAGTTATCTCTTTTAGTTAACTCTCCCTTGTTAAACTTTGGAAAAGAGAGAAAATGAATTTAACGGTGATTTTGGCCTTCCAAACAGTGAAATCACGGGAGACCCTGGAATTTACAATCGCCTACCAGAACAAGGAACACTGGGCAGTCTTGGATGGAAGTGGTGGGTGTGGATCGTTGGCCCTTTGGGAAGATGCTTGCGTTCATGTGTCTGAAGCCTCTTTCTTTCCACGTCATCCTGAGCTGTCTCAGAAGCACAAGCACTGTCTTCTGCGGATCGGTGGCCTTTTTCGTCAGGTGATGACTTCGCTCTCACGTCTTGTTGCCTCAGCCATCCAGGAGGACTATGCCGCTTCCTTCCCTGTTTGGGAACCATCTAGAATCTGACATAACAGTATGATCTGACCTGGTTCTTGCCCCGTCTTTGAAACTTGACACTTATTCCGATGGGCATCGTGTAATTTGTCATGGAGGAAAATTAAGGTAATATTGTATGAGGAATATAGAAGTATTTGGAGAAAAAAACATGTGGATGAAATCTGTGACCGTAGCCATTGAAGAATACTGAGACGGTTGGAAGGAAATCTCGCAAATATCTGTGGGGGGGGGAACCTTGTGGAGAATGAAGACCCACACTGCTTGTGTGTCTTCCACATCAGCATCTGTGGTTGAGTGTCCTACAAATGCAGGTGAGGGGCCCTGCAGCCTTGGCTGTGCTCTCTTTTCAGGAGAGTTTTATGGCACGAGGGGAACGTTTACCAAATACTCAGATAAATGCCTCCCCCACGGGCCTTGGCGTGTTAGTGGTGTAGGAAATGGGTCTGGAAAAAACAGCCCTAAGTCCTGGAGAAATGCAGATTAGGATCACTTAAATCATCTTGTGATACCTAAAGCCTTGTAAATATGCCTTGTAAAAATAATGTACATATCACCTTATTACATGTTATGTTTTCACAGCAATACTTATACAAGAGCAGAAGTTAATGCCAAATTTTGTGTGTCAAAACAGTGATTATTACTCACCACATGGCACTGAAGAAATAAAAGTTCACAAGTTAAAAAAAACAAATAAAAGTCCACATTTAAAGCAAAAGGGAAGGGGTGAGCTGGGAAAGGATCTCTTATTTACTGAGGCTGGTCCAGGAGGAAGTGATGGAAGTGGTCAGTCAGCATCTTTAAGCCCAGCATGGCAGCTGATTCTGGTGAGGGTCTTCCCTGGATGCTGGAAGTGTGTGTGTGTGGTGGGTGGATAGGGGTGGTAGCTGGGAACTAACTGAAAAGAGGGAAATGCCCTTCTCAGTAAAGAGGCTGCTGACTACTGAGCAGGCAGCCCTGGTGCCCTGACGGGGCAGCGCCCATCTCCGGTGGGACGCAGCGTGAAGCACGCCTGAGCTTTTCAGACTTTGTGGGCAAGACACCCACCTAGCATCCCTTGAAAGCTATTTGTGATTTTTCAGGGTGGGGTGGCCATGATTCTGCACTGTGGTAGGCAGTACGTGACCCTAGTCAGCCAGGTTGCTCTGAAGAGTTTACCTGGATTCTTGTGAGCAGGAGGTGTGGGTGGGGAGAGGAACAGTGTGGTGACTTCTGAGGAAGAGACCATCTCGAGTAGTGACGTTCTTCGAGACACTGGGACTCGTGAAAAAGTGAGGACCATGGGAAATAGAGAGTGTGGGGTGGGGTACGGGGAGGGGCGGGGACTGTTACCAGTGAAAAGAGAATAACCAAATGCAGCTGTGACCTGGGTTGGATTGGTTTGGAGAAGAAACAGCTGTAAGAGACACTTGGGTTAATTGAGCTAGTTTGATTATAAACTGGACTATGATAATATGAAATTATTGTTAATTGTCTTATGTGTGATGATGGTTTGTGGTTGTATAGTATCCTACTTCTTAGGAAATGTCTGGCTGAGGAGTTGGGGGTGAGCAGTTAGAAGTCTCCCACTTACCCTTCAGTGGGCCTGGGGGAAGGGGGATGCTGGTTGGATGGCGGGTGGGTGGGTGGGTCAGCAGATAACAAAGTAAACATAACTAAATATTAACAGTTGTCGGATCTACGTGGAGAAAGTTTGGGTACTTTCATTGTAGCGTCCTTTCAATTTTTTAGTATGTTTAAAAGTAGGCGAAAATAAGAAATCTGGAAATTAAGAGAAAATATCAAGCTGCATTTTTGGATTGAGATATAGGGTATGTCTGTGTAAGTATTTGTGATGTGGTTCTCATGATTCATTGTAGGATTTCTTCCCTTTGGGTTTCCCACGTAGTTTTCCTTTCTCATAAAGTTATTTTGTGCGTAGTTAAAAGTGTAAATGATACTAAAAATATCTATTTAGTGTGGATTGCCTTAAACATTGGAGAATTGGTTAGAGAAACAACTTATAAAAATTTAAGCACTGCCTGTTTTAATGTCTATATTAACAGTTTCCTCAGATACAGACATTTTGTTTGAGTTGTCCTGTGTTGACGGTCATCTTTACACCCTGGGCTAGAAACGACCGTGCTTGGCCCCTGAGTGTGGCCCTCTGTGTGCCCTCCCTGTGCCCTTCACGGCGCTGGTGTCTGTGCCTCGCTCCCCACTGGACTGTGCCTTCCTCAGGGTCAGCCAGAGCTGGGGTCACCCAGCTAGAGCATTGGCTGCAGTGAGTGCCCTGTAACCGTGCCCTGGATGGGTGACCGAAGGAACTGTCTGTTTCCTCCCCCAGGGGGCTCAGGACCCCCTCTCCCTGGGGGCTCTGAACCCCTCCTGGGCATGGCTCTCAGGACCCACTGGTTTGTGCAGCCCCCAGGGTGGCCTTGGCTCCAGACTCCAGGGAGGCGGAGGGTGATCCTGCTTGGTCTGTCTCTGTGCCTTTCCTGACAGCGGCAGGCCTATGTCCTGTGGTCACTTCCTCCCTGTTTGGAAGAACAGGAGATACCCGGGGCAGACATCTCCGTTCCAGCTCAGCTCACTCAGTGCTACAAGTGCTCCTTCCCTATTCACTGTGATCCTGCCACTCTGCTGCTGCTTGTTTTTGTCTGAGATAAACCACCGGCCCCTCTCCTCTGCCTGAGCCCTGGGTCTTTGTTCAGTGTCCGACTTGGACATCGGTCCAACCGTCCTAGACATGCTGCCCCAACGCTGGTGATGTTTTCTGTCTGTCAGGAAGAACAGAGTCCATTTAGCCACCTAAGTGGGCCTTTGGGACAGGGTTTGTACCTGTAGAAAATCAGTCCCATAGCTGTAGTTCCTTTATATCAACAACCTGTTTATAAACAGCCAGGAAATTGTCAGACCTACTCCTGGTATGTGTATATAGTTTTTTTTCGGGGGGGTGAAGAGTAACCTCTTTTTATTACGTTAAATCAGGACCACTCAGCAATTTATATTGTGAGTTTCTTCAGCATTAGTGATGATAAAAATCTGTGACATTCTCCCTGTCTCCCTGTTTCTCTCAGGTTGGAAAGGGGGGTGTCTGCTACCACCGTTTGTAAACTCCTCTTTGTGTGTTTTGTGCGTCAAGGGGACCACTCTTCTCAAGGTGAATTCCTGAGCTAGATTCAGTGAAACTGGAAAGTTTGCTTAAATCTTGTGTGTTTATGATTGTTCCTAGAGACCATCATCGCAGGCTGTTTGAATCTTGAAGAGTTTGGGGCCAATTTGAAATAAAGATTTACGTAGGTGGATCGTTGAGGACGGACTTTTCATCAAATTTGCTTCACAATATGCAATGCTTCTGTGCTACTTTCAGAAGAGTTTAGGATGTTGACAGTTTCATGAGCATCTTTTCCTAAGGAACTTTAGTTTTTTGGTGGTTCATCATTTCTACATGAATGTTAAGCAGTGGCCTGGGCTAGATTGAAGGTTAGTTCAGTGCCGACAACCTCAACCACTGAAGAGGCTCACTTGGCATCCCTGGAAGAAAGGGAGGGGGGACATTTCCAACTAGGACCTTCCTACTGTCTGGTGTCACTTTGAATTTTCATGAGCTGCTACCACTGTGAGTAGAGGCTGGTTAGTGCAGCTGGTTCATACAGGCAGGTGGAAAACGACACATTGTGAAGCTCAGAGATACGATGCCAGGAGAGGTTAGAAGTGAAGGGGACAAAGCAATTCCCCTGGGTGTGCTGTGAGTGTGGGGTCTGAATATCTAGAAGGAGGCATTATGTAGACACTGATATTTTTGTTGGTGTTTCTGCCAATGAAATACTGCTAATTTGGTTACTAAAACAAGATTTCCCAGATGGGAAGGCTTCATGTTCTTTGATTACTAGGGTTTATAAATGTAAGGGTCATCACCAGTGGAACTCAGGCCAGGCTAACCCGAGACAGTTTGAGATAGTGGAGACTATCTGGGGGGACCTTCTGGGAGGAGGTTGGTCTGCTGGGACCATAGAATCGTCCTTACAAGAGGCGAAGCCAGGAGAGAGTCAAGGGTTTAAGGAGAAGAGCTGTGTATGTGCCTCTCTTTGGGGATTTGAACACATTTCTTCACATTGATTCACAGGTACCCTTTGTGGCTCCCTCCCCGTGTGCCAGCCACCTGCTTTGGGTGGGGTTTCCCAATGAGTAAGTCACAGTAAAATGTCCTGGTGGTGACGGTGGCCTGGTTGTCGGTCAGAACATCAGCTCTTTTCATTTTACCAAGTGTCGAGAGAGATGCTGTCCCCCGGTGTCCCTCCTCCTGCTCAGTGTCTGCATCCCAGAACACACATGGACCCAGGTCTCCCTTGAAAAGGCACCCAGGACAGGGGTGTGACATGTGCCCAAACATTGAAGTAACACGAAGGAATGTAGAGTCATTTTAGGATAAAGTATTTTATTAAAAGTGTCCTAAAAACAGAGCCATCACCAGCTAGATCTCCACTGAAATGGAAGGACTGGGTGCTTGTCCCCTTGAAGGCGCTTCTGCAGAAAGTTTCGAGTTCAGTGTGATGATAGGTGACTAGGTTGAGCGGCTCCCAGGCAGAAGCCACCCAGCTGAGCTCTGGCCCTGCCCTGGGTGGTCCTGCCCCACGTTGTGCCGAAGTTAGTGGGCTGGTCCTCACTACCTTTCTGAGATAAGAGTTATAACTCACCCAAATAACATTCTTCATCTTAATAGTTTATCTCATCTCAGACCTCAATAGAAAAGGGACCCTCCGTGTTTTTATGACCTCAGTCAGCCTTTTCTGAAACCTGCTTCAATGTTGCTTTATAGAATTACACCATCTCTTTTATTAATTCCATTATTTTAATTTACTCATGTGCTCTCAATTCTCCCCAACCCCAAAATTAAAAATAACATTTGATCCTACTTACTAGTTTCTAAAGGCTTCAAAAGTCCTTTGGAATATTGGTTATGGAATATTGGTGGTTTACTTATGGGAAAATTACATTTTAAGTAGAGTATTCGAGTGGAAGTGATGCTTTGTTTTCTATCCTGGATCTGTATAAAAATATTAAAATGCCTTCACCGAACTTCATACTTAGTGATGTGGAGGTGAAAAGCCCTCTGCCTCGGAATACATCACTGAAGTACATATTGAAAAGG
Source organism: Mesoplodon densirostris (assembly GCF_025265405.1). Lineage (NCBI taxonomy): Eukaryota > Metazoa > Chordata > Mammalia > Artiodactyla > Ziphiidae > Mesoplodon > Mesoplodon densirostris. The sequence continues at coordinate 155,312,555 of NC_082664.1, read as the reverse complement.
TTACTCCTTTCCTGAATTTTAGATGCCTCTTAAGGGGTGGCTGGAGAAGGGGGTGTTTAGCATTGAGTGAACGTTTGATAAAGATGTGTCTCAATGTAAAATTAGTTTAAAAAAATCCTTAGCGTTCCCTCTAAAGGTCCACTCCTTAAGGAAGGCTCTTGTGAAAGTGTTTCAGGACCTTCTGTGGACTGTTCTACTCCTGGTGTAGCTGCTGGTTGTCACAAAGTGACACATTAAAACAGTATTAACATTGATCATTAACTGTGTTTCACATGTGATCATGGGTGTCACTCTTCTTGAATCAAAATAGAGTCCCTGCTGATGATATATTCTTATGCAGATTAAATTAAAATGGAGATTGCTACAAAGCTATAAATGCCCCAAGGGACAGAGAAAAGCCTGCGAAAATAAGATTCCAGAATACTCACTATGCTTCCCCTAGAAGATGTGAAATGCAACAAATAGAAAGTTCCAAAGAAAATGGTACTTTTAAAATTTGACTTATTTTACTACATTAATTAAATAATTGAAACAATTTGCATTAATTTTAATTACTTAAAATTAAATTAAATTCATAATTGAAATAATTTTAATAATGTGAATTATTTGAATTAATTTGTTACTTTAATTAAATTAATAATATATGAGATAATTTTAATTATTGATTTGAGTTACGTGAATTAATTATTTTACCCACTAAGAAGTCTTAATGTTCTTTGAGGGCAAGGTCCCTCCTTGCTGCTACTTTCATGTTTACCATATTGTCTGTTTCCTGAAGGTTTTCATGTCATGTGACGACCCTATAACACAGTCTAGCAGGATGTAGAAGGGAATCCTAGAACATCTGCCACAAATATATTGTCTTTGTTCTGTACCACAAGGTACGTTAGTCACCATGCCTCACTGTTGGGATATCTGTTTAAGTAGGAAACAAATCAGAACTTCTTACCTTTATTTTTAAGACAAGGTTAAATGCTTATTATGAACTTCTGCTTTTGGTACCAGATATTTGATTTATGTAGTGAGATTGTCCCCATACCAAAGAGACAGAAGGAGCCTGTTAGCTCTGCAACCCTGGTCTGAACCAGATCAAAGAGGTCTTATTAATTATTCATTATGACATTTTATATGTTATTTTACTCTTCATAATTACCAGAGTCTGTATAATTAACCTCTCATTTAGTTGAAGTGCTTAACATGAAATAGGGCTATAATTACAACTATTAAAGAAAGTATATGGAAGAATTTAAAAATCTTTAATTAGAAAGAAAATTGTTTTTTTTTTTGTTCAGCCCCATAGTGCAGTTTTTCCTTGTGTACAAGTATCTTTGATTATTTAAACAAAGAGAAACACCAGAAAAGCAAAGCAGTCAGTTCTGTTCTGATTGGTGCTAGTTGTGTGGTTTCATTAACCTCATGTTGTGTTTCTTGGGATAGAGATGTGGGCCGAGTCTGTGAGCACCTTTGATTTTACAACACAGATTTTTACAGTGCCAGGATAGTTGGGTCCAGCTTTGCTGTTTTATGGATGAGAAAGCAAACGCTCTTCAGCAGCCCCTTGGGGAGCAGGTGCCACCCCTGGAGATGGATGTGCCAGGGTCCACTTCCCAGCATGGAACCTGTCTCTTGCCCTCAGCTCAGGGTACCAAAACTTGGGAAGAATTTAGTGCAGATCTAGTTAGAATGAACTTAACACAGAACTGGTGGTTAGCTTTCCATAAAGCGCTCTGGTCTCAGCCCCTCCTTGAGGACACCTCCTGTGACTCACGTTTGGTGACCCCCAGGTGGCAGCCCAGCAACGACATTGAGTCTGATCCACAGGAACAGTGGACCCATTTTCCACATAGTCAGGCTTGAGCGTCATCCTTCAAGCCCAGGTCCATCTATGAAGTGTCTGATTGGCGGTGTCTGTGTGGGTAGCCACCCTCGACCTGGCCTCTGGCAGGTGGAGGGGGGTTGGATCTTGGACTTCCCACCTCCATTCTTGCAGCGCCAGGGGCAGGTCTGTGTCCAGGGTGGCCCTGATGCCCAGGAGGGACCCAGGCTTTGAGATGAACCTGTATCCTTGTGTTGATTTTGGACACAAAAGGGAGAAAGGGACAGTCACAGCCACCTCTCAGGGTCACTGTAAGAATCCCCACACCAGGTGACCAAGGGCCCCTGGCATGCGCAGACCTGAGGGTCAGGCATGGTGGCTCCCACGGCCCGTGTGTTCTCTGGCTCCCCACTGCCATAATGTGTCGAGCCTCTGCCTCCTTTTCCGTGGACCCAGGCGATGAGGATCCAGATGGGCCATCTCTTCTGTAATCTCTTCCACCCACTGTCCTAAGGAGAGAGCTGATCATGCCATTCCTGGGAGCAAAACCCACAGAAACAAAAAACACATTTCTTGTTAAGCTGCTCAGAGCCCTCCAAGCCCACACTCCACGAATCCACCTCGTCCACCTGTTGGGCCCAGTGGTTCCTGGCCTTGGCGACCTTGATGCCCAGGGCAGGGGACATGGGATGTTTCTGGAGGTATCCTTCTAAAACACGTATTTATTTAATTAATTTATTTTTGGCTGCATTGGGTCTTCGTTGCCACGCGCAGGCTTTCTTTAGTTGCAGTGAGCGGGGGCTACTCTTCGTTGTGGTGCACGGGCTTCTAATTGTGGTGGCTTCTCTTGTTGTGGAGCACGGGCTCTAGGTGCTCAGGCTTCAGTAGTTGTGGCACATGGGCTCAGTAGTTGTGGCTTGCGGGCTCTACAGCACAGGCTCAGTAGTTGTGGCACACAGGCTTAGCTGCTTCTTTGCATGTGGGATCTTCCCGGACCAGGGCTTGAACCCGTGCCCCCTGCATTGGCAGGCGTATTCTTAACCACTGCTCCACCAGGGAAGCCCTGGAGGTATTTTTGATTGTTGGGGCTGCGGTTGGGGTGACGCTGGCACCTGTGGGGAGAGAGAGGGAAGCTGCTACACACCCTGCAGAGCAGAGGACGTCTCCACGGCAGGTGACCAGGTGTCAGTAGCCCTGAGGCTGAGGAACCCTGCAGGTTTGGCTGAAGGAAACTGTTGGTGGTTCCTGGAGACTCAGGATGCTCCCTTCCCCTCTCTTTAATCAGGCGCTTCCTTTTCTCTGACAGGGTCCCTGCTCCGCCCATTTTTGCTGGGTAACATTTTTCCACCCTGCAGGGCTCCTGAAGGCTGGCTGTGTGCCTTGGCCTGTCTGACCCTCCGGTTTGGACCTGCCCTGGACGAAGGGTGTGGTCCCCGTCTGCACCTCCATCCCATCCCCACCTGGCACAGAGCCTGTTGCTGGGCAGAGCAGCAGGCTCTCAGTGGCTAGAATATGCTTGTTTGGGCTATTTAAACATTATTGGATGTGTGAAAAGTTTGAGTTTGGTGCTTGCAGACTTTTGAGCTAATGGGTCTCAGCCTGCAGTAAAGAAATAAGCCACCCAGGTGTACTTAGAGGCCACCTTTGCTCTGTTTATGTAGTGATATTTTATCTTGTTAATTCTGGATGTTATTTCAGCCTAGAGAATGAGGTCAGCATGTGGTTAACATTGTCTTGAACCCCAGTTCTGCTACTTAGCAGTAGTGTAATTTCTTGCAGTTACTAAACCTTTTTGTGTCTTGGTTTCCTCCTCGATTAAGTAGCAATAAGTTATTACATGTGAGGCACTCAGAACTGTGCCTGGAATGTGGTTGAGGACGATGTTAACAAGCTTTCAGATTTCTGATTCTGCATGTTAGTATCTGGGTAAACCCCTAAGTCATGGGAAAAAACTGTGTGCGCAAAAAAGCTCCAGTCAGGTGGGGATGATACAGTGAGGTGGACCTGGTGGGCCCAGCCTGTGGTGCATCTGTGCACACGAGCGTTGCCCAGGAGGTGTGCTTCTGTGCTGGCTGCAAACGGTCGTGGCCGAGAGACGCTGTCTTGTTTGTGCCCGGCAAGGGTGGACCAGGCCGGCGTTGCAGGCATCTTTGTTGGTGACCTCACTCTCTGTTCACCTGGCCTTAACGGAGGCTAAGGATTTCCAATAGACCATGGCTAATATGTGAGGCAAACCCACCTTCCTCGGGGGCTGTGGAAGCGGAGGCAGCCAGTGCCCTCGGTTGGGGGGAAGATGAGATTCCTCGCAGGGGCTTCTCGGCTTCTGGCCGCCAACAAGATGCCCATTTTCCCTTCTTCCTACGAACAAATCCCTGGTTTTGCTCGGGGAAGCTGTGGGCTCAGCTTAAAACTCAGTTTTGCAACGAGCAGTGGCTGGGAGACAGGTTCTAGGGAATGAGGCGTTTGTCAAGGTTCCTGGGGAGGGTGTCCCTTTTGGGATAAAAAACCAAACAACCCCCAGCCCTCTCACCCTCTCTTCTTGCCCGGGACACGCCCATGATGCCCAGTGGCAAAGCAGCTTCTTGGGGTGTAGGAGGAAAGCCACGTGAAGGCTGGTGGGTGACAGCGTGGCCCGTGAGGGTGTTGTGCGCGCTGCTCCCCGAGGCCCGCTCCCTCGTACCACAAGGCGAGGGCCCTTGTTACGTGAGCCACTGCCGGGTTTCCTCTTGAGCCAGAACTCCTGCCTCAGCGAGTGACGTGATGAGATCTGCCCTAATGACAGGAGGACAGAGCCTTGAGCTTTGTATGATATAGAAGCCTTTTGATCTTATCAGTAACTCACAGGAGAATGGTGTCTGTAGCCAAAGAATAAATGCTAATGGTTCGTGGGGGAAATTAACAGATTGGCTCATGAATGGTCTAAAATGGGAGTTCTAGCGAAAAAGCAAAAACAGGTTTTAGTTCCACTCACGGTCTGTGACCTTGGCTGTTCTCCCCTGAGCTGGGCTCAGTAGGTGGTCTCGGACTCTTGTTCTGTGCTGGCACTTCCCCCTCTCTCCTATCCTGTCCCAAATAGGCCAGAGCATCTTTGGGGGCAGCGCTGAGCCTCTTTAAAGTGGTGGAGCCACTTCAAAGGAGCGGAAAAATGAAATGTGCGGGGAGGAGAAAGAGACCAGAAGCGGAGGTGAGGTGGAGAGAGGAGGTGGCACTGTGACTGTTCCTCCAGGGGCTGCTAGTCAGGTGGTGTCCCCCGCACCCACTCTAGCCCCCTGTGTGGATGCACCTGATGCCAAGTGGACACAACTGAGTTCCGTCGGGGGTGGTGGGTGGTTGGTTTAAAGGGATGCATGGGCCCAGGTCCTGGCAGCCGTTGTGGCTGCTCTTTACCAGCTGTGTGGCTGTGGCAGGTTCTGTGACCTGTCCTTACCTCTGTTTTCCCATCTGTGAAATGGGGTCATAGTTCTACCTCAGTCATATGGTGGCTGTGAAGATCACAGGTACGCACGTCACAGGTTCTCAACTAGTGTGGCCGTTGTTTTTGTTTTTTGGCCACACCGTGCGGCTCTTAGGATCTCAGTTCCCCAATCAGGAATTGACCCAGGCCCCAGCAGTGAAAGCCCGGAATCCTAACCACTAGGCCACCAGGGGACTCTCCATGGCCCTTTTTAATGAATGTTTATGGTGACAGGATTGAGGGTTAATTGAAATTTGGGAGCAGCATCCCATCAAAATCCTGGTTCCTTATTTGTTTTCATTTATTCACAGTGTATCAGCTTGCTTTACTTTTGAGTACAATTTGAGTAGTTTGTTAGTTTGGGATGAACCCAGAGGCTCATCATGTGTTTCATTAGATGCAGCTCTTCTCGAGTCCAGTTTATGGAAATCTTGGCATGTTGCTTAGAGGCCCTTTTCTGGGGGCTTCTATGGTAATTCATCTTCACTGTTTTATTCTATTACTGTCTAATGCAGTATCCTTCAGTATTTAATTCTTTTAAGCTGAAGGGTCGTCATTTAAAACTAAATTTTTTTATATACAATTTCAGGTTAACTTTAATTTTGGGGGGAGGATTTTAGACAACTGTTTGCCATTTGTAAATAATAAAACATTCGGTGCAATTTGGAAAGGTGGTCTCTGTATTTATTTGGACACATTAGGAGCTACTGATGTCCCTGACCCGAAGGAGACAGCAGGATGTCTGGCAGGTATGTGTGAGGCCGTGCGTGGCTTCACATCTTCGGTCAATTCAGGAGCGCTTTTTCCTATTTCCCCCCGAACCTCCTCCTCCTGTTCACAGCCCCCGTGTACTTCGCCAGCCCTCGGAAGCTGTGGAAAGCGATGTCTTGTCGGCTGCTGGTGGCTCAACCTACAGGTCCAGGTGGAGCCCAGCTACGTTTCCTTCCCCACGGAGCCACGCCGGCCAAGGAAGCGCTCTGAGCCACATTTTTATTATTTTTAAATTTTTTATTATTTTTGGCTGCGTTGGGTCTTCGTTGCTGCACAGAGGCTTTCTGTAGTTGCGGCGAGCGGGGGCTACTCTTCGTTGCACTGCGCGGGCTTCTTACTGCGGTGGCTTCTCTTGTTGCGGAGCATGGGATCTAGGCACCTGGGCTTCAGTAGTTGTGGCTCACGGGCTCTAGAGTGCAGGCTCAGTAGTTGTGGCGCACGGGCTTAGTTGCTCCGCAGCATGTGGGATCTTCCCAGACCAGGGCTTGAACCCATGTCCCCTGCATTGGCAGGTGGATTCTTAACCACTGCACCACCAGGGAAGCCCCTGAGCCACATTTAATCCAGGAATTGGCTGCAGCCAGCTGCCTGTTTTCAAGATGTATTTAACTGTTTACATGGTGTTTCCTGTGGGCTGAAGCTGGTGTGTGACTGTCTGTTAGTCATCGTCATGGGACTTCATGTCAGTCTGACCAGCACGGGCAGGTGGAGGGATGCTGGGCAGGTCCACCAGGCTGGTGGGCCAGTGGATCATAGAAGGCTTGTTGTCCACCAGCTGCAGTGGAGTTCAGGTTTTGTAATTATTAGTATAAATAATGGCCAGCTGAAAAAATGCCTGTAAATTAGGTTGACATTTTTATTTTCAGAGTTGTCATCTGGAGCCTGGATCTAAAATGCAGGAGATTATCTAGCAAAAGTACAGTTTGAGGTGATCTTTCCTGGGTGTCTGCTTTAAGATAGACAGTGAGTCCTAGTGGTGTTGGTTGTGCTGTTAGAAACCTCAGTGGGTGAAGGTGGGGGCTGCTGACCAGGCCTGCGGGGGTGTGGGTGCAGCCTAGTGCACCCAGAGAACATCGGAGGCTGGAGGGTCTTAGGGTTCTCTGGGCTCCTTGGGACCCAACTCTCTGGCTCAGGTGCAGTTGTTTCCGTCTCTGTGTTGTCATGGTGACGCAGGTGCATCTCCATCTTAGCACTGTTAACATTATTTTGTCATTTTCTTTGTGCCCACTAGGGCGAACGCTTGCTTAGAGTCTGCTCAGTAAATCCTTCCTGAATCAGTAAGTTACTTAGTTATGTATCTTGGATATTTAGTGTTTATAAATGGGCTTTGTCAAGGCTTCTGGCTGACTTTGGAAGGCAGTCCTGTACTAGGCTGGGTGCAGAGCTGGGCTTGCGTTGCTTTGCTCTTTGCTGCAGGCAGGAACCGCATGCCTGCCTGGTGTTGGTTGGAGTGGATTCCAAATCACGCAAGGGTGTACTCCTTTTACATTCATATACTGTGAAAATGCAACTATATTAAAATTTAATACAGCATTTCCTGTGCCTTTTGGGTGAGGTACACATTAAGTGGGGAAGCAGCCGGGCCTCCAAGAGGAGCTGAGGAGCCAAATCTGTCCCTGTCTTTATGTCACGTTAGTGCTTTGAGGCCTTGGGAAGCTCCTCATGTGTGGTTTCATATGCTCTTCATGGCCCATTGGAGTAGAAAGGGGAGATGCTATCTCCGTTTTACAGATGTGAAGGCAGGACTAGGTTTTTGGACTCAAAAGGTACACTTTACCACTGTGTCACACTGACTCTGGGATAAATGAGAATGAGCATAACCAATAAAAAATATCTGATCAAGAAGCTTTAGGAAAGCATACATTTCCTAAAACATTTTCAAACAAACTAAAAACAACTGATTTTTTCCTGTTATTAAGTAGTATTAATTGAAAATTATTTGGCAAAAAATACAAATAATCTTACCGCCAGGAATAACCTCTTTTAATATTGTATCTCCTTCCAGGGATTTCTCAGTATCCACCTATCTACCCATCCACCCACCCACGCACCCATCCATCCACTCACCCACCCATCCACCCACCCATCCAACTACCCATCCTTCCATCCCCTTACCCATCCAACTGTCCATCCATCCACCCACTCACCCACCCACCCAACTATCCATCCATCCACCCACTCACCCACCCACCCAACTACCCATCCATCCATCCACTCACCCATCCAACTGCCTATCCATCCAGCCACCCATTTATCCATCCAACTACCCATCCATCCACCTATCTATACTTAAACCAATACTTCTGTATTCTGAAATAATAATTTAAATAATAAACTTTATTACTTGCTGTTTTTTCTACTAGTATCATATCATGAAAAATTTCCATGTTAACAAACATTCTTAACAAATGTCACTTTTAATGGCTGCATGCTATGTCGCAAACCTGAATCATGAAAGTATCTATGTTAGATCAGGTAGGTGGGACTTCATTGTTGGAAAGAGTGAGGGAGCCTCATCACACAGTTGGCACTACCCGTGCAGACTCAGGAGGGCATGAGAAAGAGCAGGAAGTAGCCAAACTAAAGCCGCAGTTTCATTCCTTGATGTCCTGCCAAGGGAGGGAATACCCCAGGAAGGTGGTTTGGAGATCAGCAGCATTGCTGTCAGCTGGGAACTTGTCAGAAATCCTGATGCTGGACCCCACCCCAACCCTATTGAATCAGAAACTCTGGGGTGGGAGGAACCCTCCCAATCTGTGTTTCATTAAGCCTTCTTGGGGGTTCTGTGCAGATGAAGTTTGAGAACCACTGCTGTAGGATTCAGCCAGTCAGGTTCAGACCTACCTGAGAATACCAGCTTGAGGGAGAAGGTTCCTGGACATCTTGCCATATCTGTAAAGCCTGCTGTAAGGAACTCTGGCAGCCACGGTGGCCCCCAACTATTTCAGAGAGCTAGCTGCATGGTTGGGAAAGTTGGGAACGTAGGGCGTGAACCCAGAAAGGTAGATGTCGGTAAATGGAACCATGCACGAGCTTGAACAGGGCCAGAGGTCCACTGAGAGGGCTTATGGGCTTTGGGTCCAGATCTGCCAGCCAAAGGAACCAAGATTCAATTACTGCCTGCTGTGTTGTAGGTACTATGCTAGAAATTTAGACTAAAATAATTTGAATGGATTTTAAGGCTTTAATAATTAAAGAAGAATGTGTCAACTTTGATCTATTTCCTCGGGAGTTATTTCACCAATACCTTTATGTTTTGGGATAAATACTGTGATGTCAACCAGGATTATGAGAGATTTGCCCTTTAATGGAGTGATTGCATCCTTTCACTCACTGACGCAGGCAGGCAAATGCAAACGATGGGGTTTCAGACCTAGAGTCAGTCCTGGGTTTTATCTCATCAGCACGGGATTTTATAAGAAACTCATACAACTAAAGAGAAAAAAAATGAAAGAAAAAAGAAAACCCAAAACACAAACAATCCATTTTAAAAATGAGCAGAGGATCTGAATAAACATTTTTCTAAAGAAGACATACAAATGGCCATCAGGTACATGAAAATATGCTCAACATTACTAATCATCAGGGAAATGCAAATCAAACCACAATGAGATATCACCTCACACCTGCAGGAATGGCCATCATCAAAAAGACAAGATAACAAGGTTGGTGAGGATGTAGAGGAAAGGGAACCCTTGTGCACTGTTGATGGGAATGTAAATTGGTGCAGCCATGATGGAAAACAGTATGGAGGTTCCTCAAAAACATAAAAATAGGGCTACCATATGACCTAGCAAATTCTCTTCTGGGTATTTTTCCAAAGGAAATGAAATAAAAATCTCAAAGATATCTGCACCCTCATGTTCATTGCTGCGTTATTTGCAATAGTCAAGACATGGAAGCAAGCTAAGTGTGAAATCAGTGGATGAATGGATAAAGAAAATGTGAGGTATATATATTATTTAACCATAAAAAGAAGGAAATCCTGCCATTTGCAACATGGATGAACCTGAAGGACATATTGCTAAATGGAATAGGTCAGAGAATGGTAAATACTGCATGGTACAAACTGTTATGTATAGGATGGATAAACAACAGGGACCTACTTTATAGCACCTGGAACTATATTCAATATTATGTGATAAACCATAATGGAAAAGAATATGAAAAAGAATATGTATATGCATAACTGAGTCACTTTGCTGTACAGCAGAAATTAACACTGTAGATCAACTATACTTGAAGAAAATAAATTTTAAAAAGACAAATACTGCATAATCCCTCTTATATGTGGAATTTAAAAATGCCAAACTCATAGAAGCAGAGAGTAGAATGGTGGTGCCAGAGGCTGAGGGAGGAGAAACGGGAGATGCTGGTCAAAGGGCACAGACTTCCATCGTAAGATGAGTAAGTTCTGGGGATGGAATGCAGTGACCATAGTTAACAACAACTTTCAAGTACTGTATTATGTACTTGAGAGTTGCTGAGAGAGTAGATCTTAAATGCTCTCATGGCAAAAAAAGACAAAGTGAGACTGTGCGGTGGTAGAGGTCTTCAGCTGCCCAACTGTGGTGTCACACGTGATGCTGTTTAAATGTATCAGATTGTCAGGTCACCCTAAACTGACACGGCATCACACCTCAGTTAATCTCAATAAAGAGGGAAAAGAACTTTTGTATTTGTGTCCTAAGAAGGGCACCCAAATTCCAGTTTCCCATTTACCCACCTGCTGCTCCTGAAGGCATTGATTTGATGCCTTGTTCAGACCCCTGGACGCCTGTTCCCGAGACCTGTCCCCATGGTGAACTGCTACGTCACAGGAGGGACATCTCACTGGCTGTGTATCCACTCTGGCCGGCTCAGCACTGCATCCTTCACGTGCGTGGTCACATCAATCCCCTGAGGGGCACCGCATGGGTGGGGAAACTCGGAGACGTTGTTTCTGTGCCCCAGGCTTGATTCCAGGCCTGTCCCTTGGTCCCATGTGTGGTTTTCTGTGCTGCTTCACTCTGGTGGGTGGGCTCACCAATGGGAGGCTTAGGAAGAGTCTCACTGTGCCACCTTCTGAGAAGGAAGGACACAGACCTAGTCAGGAGGAATGTAGATTTATGGCATTTCCTCCTATGACCATAGGTTTAAAAATCCATACTGGCAAAGAAAAAGATCTTTTATAAGGGAAGCAAATTAATTTGCATTTGACTGAAGACACTCTCTTTGCTTGAATAGCTGGTTTGTTTATGAAATTGGTCCCACAAACAATATACACAGATTAGTTGAAGTTTTCATCTGTGTTCATCTGTAATGTAAATAGGAGCTGTTATTGCAGTCCAAATTGCTTGTGAATTTGCATCAGATTGTGGTCCAGATTACAAACTGCTGCTTGACAATTTAATTGATAGAATTGTTAGAAATTATGTACTTGTTTTGGAGCCCAAAGTAAAAAGAACTGATTTTTTTCCCACAAAAGCCTATAATCGAGGAGTAGACAGTGTCGGGGTTGGGGGGGACGTAAGCCCGAGTTGTTATACTGAAGAGGGAGAAGGGCCCTATGCCATTTCTCAGGGGTCTTCAGGATGGCACTGGAAGAAAAGGGCGCTCGGTGTGCAAGAATTCCACCAGGAGTTTCTTCCCTCAGATCCTGAACCTCTCATGTGCTCATAAAATCTGACTCAGTTGGTCAGTGCAGCCTACTGGCAGACAAAAAGCAATTAGTTTGGAAGTAGGATATGTGGTGGCATTTGGTAGTGTTTCATTCCAAGAGCCCTTTTGGATCATCTGATGTGAGCCACAGTTCCTGCTGTTTGGAGGCTGTTGTAATCCAATGCGTGGTAGAGGTTTTCAACACCATAGCCCAGGAACTTTTCCAAGTGGATGTTTGCTCCATTGGTTAAATCTGTCAGTGACATTGTTTCAGGTGAGTAAAGAGTTCCAGCAAAGAAAGAGCTCAGGACACCTGCCATTAGCCGTCTCTTCCAGAATCCCAAGAAAGTGGACATTTTATAAACATTTATACGTTGGATACGGGGTGTGTCTTAGAGAACTGAAGTTTGGTAATGCAGTGTCCTTACTTCCCTTCTGTAGTTGCAGATAAGTGACTATAAATGACCTTGAGGTCTCAGTGGTGAAATCTCGATGAGCTGAATGTATCCGAGGAGACAAAACCCTGTTAACAGGCACAGTAACCTCTTCCCTGTTATATACAACCCGGCCCCGATGAGAATATCTGCAAGTTTCTGGGCCCTGCAGAAGGGGCCATGTGGTCCGTGGGGTTAGATCGAAGACATACACCATTTGATATCTTCTTAACGGCTGTGCAAATGACTTCTCCTGAAACACAAAGCAAGTGGCATACACACGATTTCTATTTTTGTCACTTGAACGTTGGCAGAAGTGGCTGCTCAAACCTGACGCCCTCCATGGTAGGATTTCCACTCACGTCCCCTCGAGGAGCATGAGATGTGTTGTAGGAAGTGTCTCCTCATCACTCCTTTGTGGGAGGGCCCTCTTTCCAAAGGGTGACACCTGGCTGGCTGGGCCAGCCCATCTTCCCTGTCTTGCTACCTGTGCAGGTGGGTGTGATCACCACTTTCAGAAGAGGAGACAGATGCTGGGGATCAAAGCCAGGTCTGTCTGACTCCAGAGACCGAGTTCTTCTCATGGCCCCTGTTGTCCAGGTTACTGAGGAGATTTTCTTTATGATCACCTCTTGAATTACTTGGAAGAAACCGTAAGAGCTTGTGGTCACGCTGACTCCCTCAAGCTGTGACGTACACTCTGGTAGCCAGTAACCACAGCTATTAGTCACATGAATTAAAGAAATACATTCGGAAAAGAAGTTTATTAATTGAAAGTTCTGTCCTTGAGTCACACTTGCAGCCTCTCAGGCGTTCAGCAGCCCCACGTGAGCATTGGCTTCTGTTTGAACCAAGAGGATCTGGGACGTTTCCATTTCCATGGAAGTTCTGCTGGCCAGGGCCGTCCCAGCGGGAGCACCTGGACAGGAGGGCCACGTGAGGTCCTGAGGTCTCTGTTGTCCATGAACCTCAAGGTTCGTGCAGGCCAGGGCGGCTGCCTGCTGCCTGGGCCGCTTTCTTAGTTGGTGCAGGGATCTGGTGGGGGCCACGGGCCGTGCCTGTGCTTCCCTGGCCAGGCCCCACCTCAGTGAGTCCTCGGGAATATTGTGGCAGGTCCCACCATACACACAGAGGGCAAACACAGCAGAGTTCCCGGTCATGTGATCTCGAATTGTGGGCACAGGTGGGGCTGAGCATGGATTCCTGGTCAGGTGCAGAAGCTGCATCGTCGTTTGTGTTATTTGTGTGGCAAAAAGATGTGGTTGCTAATGTGAATACAGACATACGTGCATCCTGAAACGAGAGAGCCTGGGAACAGCTGCTGAGTTAGCTTTCCTGGTCCTCAGCAGCTGTCAGAGTGCTGTGGGCTGGTTTGAATGCAGTGGCTGGTTTGGATAACCCAGGCTCCCTGGCCATCTATGCAGAAAAAAAATCCCTGAGTCTCTTAGGCTGGAGGAAGGTGGGGGCAGGGGACTGGTTTGGATGGGCGAAGGTCAGACATCAACGCATCACAGAGTGGTGGTCCGGGCCTCTCCCCTCCAGGGGCTGCAACCCGGGAGCCACAGGGAAGAGCCTCTTGGACTCCATTTCCAGGCCACAGTTCCTGGTATAAAGTCCACTTTTATTAGAAATGTGTGGCACGGTAATTCAGGAGCAGATGGTACAGTGGCTTTAATTACCTGCTGTTAAATTCCCCTTCCAATTATCATGAATTAGAAACGATAGTAATTATTAAAAGAAGTTGGAATCCAAGCCATCCAGGGTGGATGCTGACGTGGTGTTTGCCTGGTCCGGCCTTGCCAAGAATGTAAACCTGTGGAACCATTTGATGCCTTAACTTTCCTCCTAGTCGGTTCCTGGGCTGCTGGTGCCGGCCCCTCCAGGTCTGCCAGGCACATAACTCAAGTGCTAGGACAAGCGACTATTTATGGAAGTAACACCACATTATTTTATCAGTCGGGTTGGCATTTTATAGGTGTGGACACTGAGGCCGAGGGGAATTACATCTTCGGTTGTTTTTAATCTCTTCTGAGTGAGTGGTAAACACCTTCCATGGGAGCAGAGTGCACAGACCTCGAACAAGTCACGGGGGGTCCCTTCTTGAACCCTCTCCCACGCAAGATAAGCTGGCAGCCCCTGTGCTCGCTGATGTGTGGGCCTCGCCAGGAGAAGAGTCCAGTCAGGAGGCTGCGGGTTCCCACGGATGCTCTTTCCTGACACTCTGAAGTGTGGAGATGTTGGCACTGGGCAGTTGCGGGCCATCTGGGGGATGGACGGCGGCCTTTACCGGAGGCCTTCCATAACTGTTCTTGGCAGGGGAGCTAAGATTTCTTGCTGGTTTTCTAGTAGGTCCCACACTGGGATGTGCCCTGTCCGGGGAGAGGGTTTCTGGAACTGAGTGCCCACTCCGGGCTCAGCTGGAGCAGAATGGTGGTGAGGTGTTAAAAGGCGTTGTTTTCTCGTGATTGGCTTCTGGGGATCCATTGGCCCTGATGCTTGTCAGTCTTACACTTGAATGAGTTTGAGGATCGCCCCGGGCCCAGCTCCAAAGCTTCTGCGTCCCTGGATTTGGGTGGGGCTCAAGCGTGTGCCAGTTTCCAGCTCGGAGACGCCGGTGCCCTGCCTGCCTTTCTTGGCTCTGGCCCCCACCCCCACCCCCACCCCACCCTCTCATGGACTTGCCAGGAGCAGGGGTACTTCATTTCCTGCACACCTGCTCTATAAAGTTCTTACGGAACGGAATTAGAAATCTCCTGTGAACTCTTAACTCATTTGTTATAAATTTTTGCAGCCATTTCCTTAGAAATAGGAGCACTGTTCTTGCACATCTGAGACAGTCGGCACACATTTCTGCTGTCAACCCTCCGAAGCCACAGGCGCTCCTGTCCTTTGACCCCCATTTCACATGTGTGGGATGTTTCATTTTAGGCAAGATGAGGGAAGCATGTGGCTGAACCTTATCCCTACGACAACCAACCCCAAGTACATGCCTGCTGAGAAGGCTGTCCTTTAAACTTCTGAGTTTACTTAAGTATGAAACCAGAACGTAAGCATTTCTTTCGGTAACTAAAACGGCCCTTTTTGACTTGGAAGAGTGGACACTGGCTCCGTGAAGCACCAGCATCTGTTTTGTTTCTGGAAGCTGCACCTGTGCTAAAGCAGTGAGCAGACGTGTAAATCACGGTTCTTTCTATGGAGGACGTGCGTGGTCCCTCCGTACTGCTGCTGGTGTGGAGGAGTCAGGCTGAGAAGGGTGCTGCCTGAGCTCACATTTTAGGTGTCTCTGCTCTTTTGAAATCAAATTCAAAGCAAAATTATTACCTAGGGGTCTTTCCTCATCCTTCTTCATTCTTTCTCCTTGAGGTTTTTAGATTATCTAATAACTGAAGTTTTCCCATCCTAGGATAACTTTCCATCTTCATATCCTCATTTAAAGATATCACTAAACACGCTGTATTGGATTTATTAATTTTTTTAAAAAATAAATAAATTTATTCATTTATTTATTTTTGGCTGCATTGGGTCTTTGTTGCTGCGCGTGGGCTTTCTCTAGTTGCGGTGAGCGGGGGCAACTCTGTTGCGGTGCGCGGGCTTCTCATTGCGGTGGCTTCTCTTGTTACGGAGCACGGGCTCTAGGCATGCGGGCTTCAGTAGTTGTGGCATGCGGGCTCAAAAGTTGTGGCACACAGGCTCAGTAGTTGTGGCTCGCGGGCTTAGTTGCTCCACGGCATGTGGGATCTTCCCAGACCAGGGATCGAACCTGTGTCCCCTGCATTGGCAGGCAGATTCTTAACCCTGCACCACCAGGGAAGCCCCATGGATTAAATAATAACTTTCCTATGATTTTTCATCTTCTTTTAACATATATTTGACATTTTATTTGCAAAAGTTAATAGGGTGAATTAGTTTATTCTTGGTTGTAACTGATGTAATAGATCCCCTAAAAAATAATAAAATACAGAAAAGGCAGCTGTGTTTGAAAAGTCCTGAAAATAAATGAATCACTTGGACAGGGATTTGGATGCCAGTTTAAAGTGGTTCCAGTACAAATACCAGTTGAGTGGGCCACCTGGAGAATCCAGCGGGGTTGAAGTCATAGAGATGCTTGTATTTCAACCTCTCGACGTAATGCCAGTCATATTAATTCAACTACTGTGTGTTGAGTGAGGAGGGACCAGGCCCTGTTCTAGGAGATGGGGATTTAGTCATGAATAAGAAACAGTCCCTGCCCTCAGGGGCCTTTCTTTTTTCTTTCTTCCTTTCTTTTCATTGAATAGAAAGCATAAAATCTTTTCTCATCCAGAATAAGTGAAGTCAAAGGACATGCTTAGCTTTTCTACTGCTAAATCCAAAAAGACTTTGTGGAGGGAAATATTAGAAATTGTTGGTGAGAGGGACGGCATTCCAGGCCCTGGGGCCTCTGGGAAGAGCTGTAGTGGACAAATAAGTTGGACAGACTGCCTGAGGTGGGACGGTAGGAAGACTGGGGGTGGACTCAGGAATTCTGGCAGAGGGCTTAAAAACTAGGCAGAACGTATTGAGCTGACATTCGTTGGCTGGTCCTGGGCCTTTGTGCCACCTCCTCCTGCATGGCGGCCTGTCTGGTTAGTTTTAGGCTCTCCACAGGAGCTCAGAGCGCCACGCACGCGAGTCCCACGGGAAGTGAGGTGGTGGCGGGGAGCTGCAGGACACGCACTTTGGTTTCTGTCTTCCACTTGGGCGCCGGCTGGATCTGACCCAGGGGCAGATGAGGCGGAAACTGCACAGACAGAGCTTCATGTCAGCCCCAAATATGCAGGTACATTTTTGCTCCCTTTAAAGTGCCTTCAAACCTGGCTATAAACTGTGGGGTTATCTGTTAAGGTTTTGGTATTGCAGATATTTTATTTTCTAAGAAGTCAAGGAACTTGAGAGTATCCTGGTAAATACTCTCAATCTTAGATTAAACTAAATCATTTGAAAGAAAGGGAAACTATTTTTGGGAAAAATCATCCTCTTATTTCAAAGATGAAAAGATGACTTATGTTGTTTCTGAATTGAGTTAATTATTAGGTGGTATGAAATAATTTTGAAAAGACCTATGGTGCTTAAATTCCTTAAAGAAACTGCTTTGATACAAGATGCTGCTGGTATTTACACTCGGTCTCAACATTGCTTGCTGGACTGGAAGTAAACGTAAAGAGCATGGGATGCTTCTCCCTCTGTGGTAGTTTGCAAAAGAAAAGTTCCTGACAGCTGAGAGAACAGCCTTCCACCAATTTCTTCCTGACTCCACCACCAGAAAAAGTTGTCATCTTGTTAATTCTGGAGTTTACTTTTGGAAAGTTCGTATAATGAGAGAAAAGGTCAAGTGCTTGAACAGAGACCTGAAGTTGGGGGAGGTTGTTAAATATGTTCTAATCGTTATTTGTTTCTTGATATTTTTAGCTATTGTACATTAAATTTAGAGCAGTGAGTCAAAACAGCTGGATGTGTCCTTACCTCTTCCCTTTGTGATACAGTATTCCTTTGTTTATGTGACTCTAACAGCAGAAAAATGATGATGGAGGAGTTACGCTCGTGACATAGGAGTTGGCTTTCTGCTGCGAATGTGTTAGGATTTTTAGGGGAACAAGTCAGTCATACTTTCAATGTTGTGCTGCACATTGGGGAAACCATTGCATTAATTGTTCCTGTAATGAAACGATTCTGGTTTTATCCAAAACACCCTTTGTGTTGTGTCACATGAGAATATGCAGCAGTTGGAGGAGAGGTTTATCTCCAGAAAGTCTGTCCTGAATGGGCAGAGTTGAAGGCAGTGTTAATAGCGTTTTGAGATGAACTGTGTTTGTATGTAACGGGTTCTTTTTCAGGCTGTGGGAGGGAGATCTGGGAGGCCTCTGTCAGATCTGCTGATGAGCATTTGTGTGTGTTCCAGTGAGAGTCTGAGGATTTGGGTTTGCGCCCTGCAGGGGTGTCTGCGAGCCCAGCCTTTTCCTTTGGACCACTCACCCCACGGGATTGCATGAGAGTCACTGTCATCACCATAGATTCCCGTGTCTTAATGAGAATGGTACCAGTGGCTGACTAAACCTAGTTTGGTTTTGGTTTGGTTTTGTCTGACCCTGTAGAATGCTGAGAATTTTATCCCTTTGGAGGATTGTAGATTGTGATTCTTGTCTGAGAAGAGGTTACCCAAGTCTCTGTTGAAGACAGCAGCCATACTATTATTGTAAAATGATACCACAGGGGTGTGTGACCTGAAAAGTCACCTTCAATCTGAGCTGAACCAGAAGGGGATTGATGTGGGCGGCTCCTGGAACACGTGTTCCAGGGTCACCAGTTCTTGAACGTGTCCTTGCAGTAATCGCATCTACGTTTTTATCTTAGCTCAGTGAATTATTAACTGCTTTCAAGGGGCAAAATGGTCAAACAGGTTAGAGGTGAAGTCTTGCTGTGTCTGCGAGTCGTGCACGTGCTCGACCGTCTACAAGAGGCGGGTTGGCCCTGACACTAGTGTCTTTAAGGCCTCCTGGTGCAGAGACAAGTTCAGAACTTTAAGTCTTAGGCTTGAGGCCCTCTTCCCTGGGGCGGAAGAGCCCATGTAGAGTAAAGAGGACATTGTAGGGCCTGCTCCGTGCTTGGCTCCACACTGGGCCTGTCACCTCTCCATGCACAGCACGCACGTGTGTGTGTGTGTGTGTGTCTGTGTGTGTCTGTGTGTGTGTGTGTCTGTGTGTTAGTAGCCCTGGCATGTCCCTGAATATGGAAGGTGGTGGTTTGGGCTTTTTTTGGTGCGTTCTGGCTGCCTGTCCAATAATTGCTAGAAACACCTCTTCAGACTCTAGTCTGACTCCCTGTGATAAAGCTTTCAGCTTTACGCCCCCAAATGGAGCAGACTGTGAGGATTTGACATGATTAACAGGTCAGGGATCCTACAAATGTGCCTCATGCATCTCCCAGGCTTTAGGGTGGGTCTGGTTTCTGAGATGGCAGAAACATTGTTCTTTAAGAGGGGTTTTGGATGGAGTCCTTAGGCAGTGGGACCCTCGTCCTAATTAAGGAGAACTCCAGATCCCAGAAGAGAAGTGTGGAGGGTGGTGGCTGCTGGGGGGTCCCCTCCGCCCCACCCCCAGACAGGGGTGGAGCCCGAGGGGGCTGGGCGTGAGGTTCACTGGCCGAGCCCTTAAACGCTGAGGCTGTGATAGAGTGGGTCTGACTTCTTTACTTAAATGGAATTTATTCTGAAGAGACGCTTAGGAGTCAGAATGAAGCAGAGTGAAGGAAGGGGTTGTTGTTCGTGTGCTTTCACCCCACATTCATCCGTGCCTCCCAGACCCTGCGGCAGCTCGGGGCCCGACAACCCTGTTCCGGCATGCAGCCTCAAAGGGTGCCCTGGGGACCAGAAGTGGGGAGTTGAGTTTTCGTGCTGGGGGGAGTTTCACAAATGGAGACCCCCTAGAAAGACCCGTAGATGGTGCGTTCTTGGGAAGGGGGTGGCACGAGGGACTGTGTGTGGGCTCTGCGCCTTACAGCGACTCACCTCCTGTTTTCCTGGGTTTTGATTGGTTTGATGGAGGACCTTTCCCCTTTGTTAGCCTCATAGAGCATCCTCAGCTTCCTCGTTTAGTTACCATTGTGTCAGCATGAGAGTAGTTCCCGAGAAGGCATTTGTAGTGCATAGCCGTTGTTATTTTGTGGCTGGAGAAATGACCTGCAAGTATCAGTGACCTATTGTTCATAGTTTTGAGGGGGATCAGTACCCCCAAACAGGTGGACAGGGAAGTGAAACACACGTTCTACTTTAGAAACGTGAGGCCTGGTTCAGTGCAACCTGCACGTTCATTCCAAAATGGGGGTAATGAAGCTTCATGGTTTCTAGTTTCTGCTGAGAAGAGCAGTCTTGTATAAATTCAGTTTCTGTATTTAGGCCAGTGTATCAGTTGATCTTGTTCTCTGTGGTGTTAATGTTTTTTGGTAGGAAATTTAGACCTTATCAGATCCCTGAGTACAAGTTGAAAGAATGTTTCAGGAGATTCTGGAATCTATTGTGATTTTAATAGATTGGGATTCTCATGATTTCCTAAGATCCCCCAAAAGCCAGTAGTTGAGATAGTTGTAGAAATCCAGTTGTGCTGCCCCAAATCCAATTCCCCATCTTAAGAGGAAACACGGCTTGAATCTAAAATGTTCCACGTTGAAGCCCTGATGAGTGATGCACCAGTGGCGGAGGTTGTGACCCAGGGAACATCACGAGGAGGGTCCTGGCCAGAAGGAGAGAGTGAAGACCACGCCCCACGCCAGGTGTAGGCAGTCCTCGCTGTTTTTTGTAAGCCTCAGGTGTGCAGCTTAAACCTTCCGAGTTATCTTAAACAATCTCATTGTTCATGGCTTTTGATTCACCTTGTAGTTTGTAGATTTTTCAGATGTTGATGGCCTTTTCTGCTTCCTTGAACTCTAGTTTTTGTAAGAGACTAGAATTGAGAATGTGTAGGAAAAGCAGCAAGCCAACATTTTGAGGAGAAAACCTGGAATATATGGCCTGATCCCAAGTGAAGATTCCCATTTTTCTCTCCCCCCAAATTTTAGCGCTGCTGCTCCCTAAATGGCCAGGAGTAAATCATGCTTGGCCGAGGCATAGGCAGCTCCCCTAATTAGCTAAATAGTTCTTGTCTTTTTTCTTTAGTGCATTTGTGGAGGAAATTCATTTCTGTAATTATGGAGATACCTTTTTTTTCGGGGGGGATAGTTACTTTGAAAAGAAACATGGAACCCCACACTATAAAAATTTATGTATTCAAGAGCCTGTTTTATTGTAATAAGATTTAGTTAGAATATTAAAGTTGAAAGCTCCTTATATTCGACTTTAAACTTTTGTGGGTGTGCACATGGGTCTGTGGGTTTCTCTGTGTGTGTGTGTCTGTGTGCATGTGTGTGTATCTCTGTGTGTGTTCCTGTGTGTGTGGGTCTGTGTGTGCGAACATGCACATATTCTCCATCACACCATGCAGCTCTGGAAATACGTTGGCCCCTCAGTACTTGTTGGTTGGCTGATTTTTTTTGAAGTCATGTTGGTTGACATCCCATGACTGTGTGGTTAGTGATTAATATGGTTGTTGTGTGATGTAATACTTGGGTCCTAAATTTAAAAGTTAAATAGAAAATTAACCACAGACATTCTCTAAGTAATTTTTACTCATCAGCACTTGTGGTTGGCAGAATAATGGCCCCCCAGAGATGTCCACATCCTGATCCCCAGTGAGAATGTGTCACCTTCCATGGCAGAGGGGACCTTACAGATGTGACTAAATTAAGGATCTCAAAATGGGGAGATGATCTGGGTTATTGGGGTGGACCAGTGTCATCACAAGGGTCCTTATGGGAGGGAGGAGGGTCAGAGTCAGAAAAGGGGATATGATCGGGTCAGAGGTTGGGGTGGTGATGCGGTGCCTCCAGAAGCTGGAAAAGGATGAGGGACGGACTCTCCCCAGAGCCTCAGGAGGAGCCAGACATGTCCACACCTCAAGGTTCGCCCGGTAAGACTTCTGACCTCCAGAACCTTAGGAGATAAATTTGTGGTGTCAGAAGCCACTAAATTTGTGATAATTTGTTACAACAGGCGTAGGAAATTAAAGCAGCGCTTCTGTTCATTGCCTCTGAGTGTTTTAGAAATGACCAGGTTGAATCAGCCTTTCAATGTGCCTTAAATTATAGTGAGAGGTGGTTTCTAGGAGATAATAGGTATTTAAACTACAGTGGAAAAGAAAATTGGACAGAAATAGTTATCTTCTCTGAATCTATTATTTGGGCCTTTAAAAATGACATTAGGATCACATAGTTTGTTCTTGTTAATAACATATTGTGTTGGAAACACTTGTTCAGATCTCACTGGGGAATTAGTATGCATTGCTTTTGAGAATAAGGAAGGAAAGTAATATGAGAGGTAGAAAAAAGTTGTGGATCAGCATTAATCCGTGTTTGAGGACTGGGACGCAGTGAAACTGCGTACTTCGCTGAATGTTCTCACTGCAATTTTGTGTACTTTGTAATAAATAATGTTCAGATAGATTTCATGTACTGATTGACGTGTTAGAACTTCAGTGTGAACATGGGACGTTTTCCCAAGCACAGTGGTGTGGTAGGGCATTCCTGGGGCAGGTTTGTTTGTTTTGTTTGGTGGGGTGTGGGGCAAGTTCTTGGCCAGTTGCCCCTGAGCGAACCATCCTTAGTGTGAGCACAGTGAGCTCTCCCGCAGCCCGTCTGGTGGGTTGCATCGCCACTGATGTCACTGGGGGCTTAGGAAGGCGGGCAGTGCCCCCACTTAGGAAGTGAGGGAATGCCTGGTTTGGGTGGGGGTCATCTTTGCTTACCCGTCTCACCCACCAGGGAGCTCTGCGAGCCTCTCTGTGGGGTTTCCGTTGGGGCCCATCGAGAGGCAGCGATTAGTGGTGTGCTGACCCGGGCTGCAGCGTCAGGGCTGCTTTGGTCGTGTGTCTGTGCCAGAACCGAGCCCTTTGCCTCGCGTGTGCTGTGAGGACTCGTGTGGGCCGGGGGTTAGTGCAGAAACCCTCTGGGAGCTTCGGCGGAAGGAGTGGAGCCAGGACTGCTGGGCTGTGCTCCAGGCCGTGGAGACCTCGGCTGACACCTGAGTAGTCCTGAGCCCTGCGTCTTGCCAGGCAGGGTGGCTGAGAGGTCCCCCTGCCCCTTTACTTACCTCAAAGAACACCCTTCCGATGAGACCTGGATGAGACCCCGATGCCCACCGTGAGCCTGGAACAAGCCCTTGCAGACCGTCCCAGATCCCACCTTGTCTGCTAAACCACGAGCTGGGCTGCTCCCACCACTGGTCAGTGAGAAGAAAGTGTTAGCCTCTCTCCATCCCCAGGTCCTCGAACCCGAGCCCCTCCTCAGGGTCCCCCAGAGCAGCTGGCCTCAGTGAAACCCTCTCTGACCTGAGTCTGACCAGGCCCTTTGCATCCCATTCCCCACACTCATCCTTCCTGGCCTTGCTAACTCCTCCCTGTAAAGGAAACACCCTTCCTGCCTCACGCTTTAGGTGCTGGCCGATCTCGGGGTCGCAGTGTTCTGACCCCTGTTGTAGGAGTCTCCTCTCCCCACAGCAATAACCCCTTTGAAGAAAGTCTCTCCTCCCCAAGTTCAGATTTGTTTTTCACCTGCCATGCGGCTTCAGCAGAGAATGGCTAGAGTGGGCGGGAAGGAATCCTCTGCCGTCTGCATTCCAGGCGTGTTTGAGCACATGGGGAACCCTTGTGTCTGGAAAACCTATTTTTAGTTTTCCAGCTTCAGATGGAATTGAAATTGAGTAAGCCAATCCTCAGCATCTGTCTGGAACCATGAACTATTGTAGTTATAAAAGGAGTTGTTTCTTAAAATAAAAAAAATTTTAAATAATAAAAGTGGTCATTTATATGTAAGATTTTTAAAATATTGAGGGTGTTTCTACTTCTCTTGTATGCATTTTGGTGTCTAAAATAGGAATGGTGATTTTTGAAGCACAGGTGTATCTTTAAACTACTGTTGAGTGTTATAAGCCTTAATTTTTTTTTTTTTTTTGCGGTACGCAGGCCTCTCACTGCCGTGGCCTCTCCCGTTGTGGAGCACAGGCTCCGGACGCGCAGGCTCAGCGGCCATGGCTCACGGGCCCAGCCGCTCCGCGGCACGTGGGATCTTCCTGGACTGGGGCACGAACCTGTGTCCCCCTGCATTGGCAGGCGGACTCTCAACCACTGCGCCACCAGGGAAGCCCCTTAATATGGTTTTATTTTTGATTTTTGCCTCATCTGTGAAGCAGTCAAAGTGTTATAACTTAAAGTAGGTAACTGCCTGAAAAAAGCCATCTTTTTGGTTTTCTTTCCTTTGTAACCACGCGAGGAAGTACAGCGAGTGTAGACGGAGTGGTGAATTTATTTCAGGGCATGTGAGCAGACTGGAAGGGTGCAGAAGCTTCCAGGAGTGCACTGTTTCGCATGTTAATCTGAAACACACCCTGCATTTTGGCAAAGCTGGTTACTGAGATGCTGTTTGTCATCACACATTGGAGAGAGATTTTAATGAGCCTTAGAAAACCTTGGTTCATTCCCCAACTTTGGTGTAGGAAGGGCTACGAGGAGGAGCTCAAAGCCTGGATCCTGTTGTGTCTTGACTCAGTTAGGGAACCGCTTTCCTGTGTGCCGTCAGAATCTGTACTAGTTTTTATTCTTCAGACTTTGCTGAGTAGTTGCAGGACCAGAGGGACACCAGGCCTGTGCTCCCCGGACACACGGCTTACTCCACGTGATCAAATGGTTCCCCTTTCAGTTCCAGGAACCTCCTCTAGTCCTGCACCTGCACCGAGGCTGGCTGTGTCCTTAGACACTCCTCTGGTGGTGACGGCACCATGGCCCCCGTGCGGCCTGCAGTGGAGCATAGACTGCATCTTGCCCCTTCGCTGGAACACCTTAGTTTTTATTTCAACTAAGGTGGTGGGGGTTATTCAATAATAACTTTTATTCATTATAATAAAAAGTTAAATTAAAAAAAATTCTGGAAAGGTTTAGAGAACTCATTCATAATAATTAAAGGCATTTTTTCTATCAGAGCCCACACTTGGATTCTAAAAATACGCAAACCATTTCTAAGTTTATAAACTCTTCAGCCTAATTTCAGTGGAATCAAAGGCTGAATGTGTTGAAATGATCTTGCAGCTTTCATTGGTCAACGGCAATAAGAGGGAAGCAGTTAAAAATAACTGCTCATCTGCGGGGTACTTTTCTTTGTTTTTGGTGGACATGGCGGGGCATTTACTTGGCTTTTTCGCAGGATGAAGACAAAGAATCTTTAGGTGATCCACACCACTGTATCTTTTCCTCTTGCTGTTAAAATGTGTTCTGTGGGTTCTAAGAGCTCAGACCAAGTGTTTCATGATGTCCTCGTGTCTGTTCACATAAATGCTGTTTAACAAAAACTGTATTGTACACGCTTAAAGCTGAATACCCCTTTTATTATAAAACAGAGAGAGATGAACAATAAGCGTTTTGTGGGAGGGACTTTAAGAATGATTTTAGCCTTTTCCCTGAAATGAAATAACTTTTTCTTGGATTATTCATGTATTAAAAGGGAAAAAGGAACTAGATCACTCCAGATTCTCAGTGAAATTTAAGAAGTACTTAAATTCATCTGATCTCCTTTTGGAAGATGAGTTTTGAGTTTGGATATTCAGTAAACTGTATTGAGGTTAATTTCCAAAGTTTCCTACCATTCACCTTTCTGTTTTTAGCTCGCATTTCTTGCTCAGAATCTAAATGTTTTATTTGGAAACTCATGACTTTCATATTCAGTAAACACCATGAGATATGAAAGGACAGATGGGAGGGGGTGGTGAGCAGTTGGGACACGTGAGTTACAGGGCTCGGTTTGCCCCAGTTCACACTGAGCTCTGGGCTTTATGGGTCTGCAGTGTCAGCTGCGGCAGCTGGATGAGATGAGCTGGGAGGTTCCTTCAGCCCTTTTTAGGTGAGTACCTCAAGGTGCCCCTGGGTGACCCAAGGATGAGCAGCGCGCTGGCGGACGGCAGCTGCACTGCCCTCCCTTCAGCCGGAAAGCGGGTGGTCAGACTGTGCTTTGCTGTGGTTTTGTCTGTTCTTGACCTGTTGAGCCTTCCCTTTTCTCCCTGATCTTTATCATTCTGCAGTTTGGGAAGTGCCTTGTGATTCCAGGAGCTGGCTCACCAGATATGTTGCTAAATATCACACAGATAGTAGGAGCGGAATCACACTCAGATTAAGTTGACACTTCTGTGAATTCCTTTAACTTTTGTTTTTGCTGGGTATTGTGTTCAAATGGATGTCTTGGTTAAGTCTTTACCTTTTCTGTGTGCGTGGTTGACTACTTCTGACCTTTTCAGGGAAGTCTCACTTCTGCTGGAATCCGAGGAAGGGAGAGGCTGCCGTCTCCCCAGAATGAGGGGACATGGCCTTCATCTGTCCTCCTACGGAGCGGAGTCCAGATTCTGCTCTCCGAATGCGGTTCACAGCCAGGAGAGCTCGTGGTCTGTGGAGCCCGATTTGGGCTGACTTGTCCTTTCTTCGCTTACTTTGTTTCCAAGATCCCGGTTTCACAGAGCCTTTGTGAAGCAGGACGAGGGTCCACATTTGTCTCTGATGCAGAAACTTTCAGGGCATGGGAAGGTGCCCGTGGGGGTGGCCTGTGGTGAAGTTTTCCCTGCTTTTGACAGAAAGGCAAACATCCATGGGCTTTTATTTTGCCAGTGACAGTTTAAAATAAAATAAAGTGCAAATTCACCAATGGTGCCGGGGTGCCTTCAGCCACTCCCTGCCTGGCTTCAGGTACTCTGCTTCACATGCTGTCATGTTTGGGCAGCAGTGAAGGTTCTCACTTTGTTATTCTTATGCTTAAGAAAATAAACCCTCATGCCCTTCATGCTTTGGATTTGAGGAGCAAGTGCTTGGGACAGGTGGGGTCTTTGGCACAGCAGGGGGCAGGAGGGGATGAGGAGTCCAGGGCCAGCATTCCAGTGACTGTGTCCCCCTGGTGCCCGAGTGGGGTTTGGATTATTTCCCATGGGAAATGCGTGTCTTAATTGTACGTGTGCTTTGTGAGGGTGGCCTTTTGGATCAAGGGAGAGGAAGTCCATATTGTGATTCTTCATTGATTTAAAGCCTGAATTTATGACTTTTTGTGTATAGTATCATGTCATCTGCAAACAGTGACAGTTTTACTTCTTCTTTTCCAATTTGGATTCCCTTTATTTCTTTTTGTTCGCTGATTGCTTTGGCTAGGACTTCCAAAACTATGTTGAATAAAAGTGGCGAGAGTGGACATCCATGTCTTGTTCCTGATTTTAGAGGAAATACTTTCAGCTTTTCACTATTGAGTATGATCATGTATGGCCTTTATTATGTTGAGGTATGTTCCCTCTCTGCCCACTTTTTGGAGAGTTTTTATCATAAATGAGTGTTGAATTTTGTCAAAAGCTTTTTTTGCTTCTACTGAGGTGATGATATGGTTTTTATTCTTCAATTTGTTGATGTGGTGTATCACACTGATTGATTTGCGGATATTGAAAAACCTGCATCTCTGGGATAAATTCCACTTGATCATGGTGTATGATTCTTTCAATGTATTGTTGGATTCAGTTTGCTAGTATTTTGTTGAGGATTTTTGCATCTACGTTCATCAATGATATTGGCCTCTAATTTTTACTCTTTGTGGTATCTTTGTCTGGTTTTGGTATCAGGGTGATGGTGGCCTCATAGAATTGAGTTTGGGAGTGTTCCTTACTCTGCAATTTTTTGGAATAATTTCAGAAGATATGTGTTAACTCTTCTTTAAATGTTTGATAGAATCCACCTGTGAAGCATCTGGTCCTGGACTTTTGTTTGTTGGGAGTTTCTAAATCACAGTTTCAATTTCAGTACTTGTGATTGGTCTGTTCATACTTTCTATTTCTTCCTGGTTCAGTCTTGGGAGATTGTACCTTTCTAAGAATTTGTCCATTTATTCTAGGTTGTTCATTTTGCTGTTCATTTTGCATAGGTTGTTTATTGGAGATTTTTCTTGTTTCCTGAGGTAATATTTTATTGCTATAAACTACCCTCTTAGAACTGCTTTTGCTGTATCCCATAGGTTTTGGATCATTGTGCTTTCATTTTCATTTGTTTCTAAGTATTTTTTTATATCCTCTTTGATTTCTTCAGTGATCAATTGGTTGTTTAGTAGCATATTGTTCAGTCTCCTTAGTTCTCTAAGTCTCTAAGCCTCACAGACTTAGAGAATGAACTTATGGTTACCAGGGGGGAAGGATAGATTGGGAGTTTGGGATTGACATGTATCACTGCTATATTTAAAATAGATAACCAACAAAATTTACTGTATAACACAGGGAACCCTGCTCAATACTCTGTGATAACCTCAATGGGGAAAGAATTTGAAAAAGAATAGATACATGTATATGTATAACTGAATCACTCTACTGTACACTTGAAACTAACACAGCATTGTTAATCAACTATAGTGCAATATAAAATAAAAATTTAAAAAAAGAATAGGCTGAATTCTTCTACTTCAAGAAAACTATTTGCCCATAAAACTCAACTATGAAAATTTATAATTGGCAGTCCCTCAGATAGTATCCTATTTACCGATAAAAATTATAATAATATAGTGTCCCAAATATTATATATTTCAAACTATTTACTAATGCAGACTAAGCTTTCTTCAAATTAGTTAGAATTAAGGACCTTTGCTTATGAAGCCAAGAATCTTTTATTTGAAGAAATAAGTTGAAATCTTGTGATTCAGGGAAATTAAAAATTTCATGCTTAGCTAAACACATAGAAGTTAAATTTTAAAGTTGTAAAGTTTAGCAATAGAAAAGGTTGAGTCCTTTTTTTTTTTTTTTTAATAAAGCCTGAATTTATGCTCGATTTAGGAATCTTGCAAAGCAGGGATGGGACGGGAGGCCGCCCACGAGTGTCCTCAAGTAAACGCTGCTGTAATAACATTTTCGTTTTTGTGTAAGGACTAAACACTTTACTCCTGTGGTGATTCACTGGGCACCCTTGGTGCCTTGTCTGGAAAGACACGTGGAGTTTTCCTTGGGGATGACTGGTTATCCATCAGCTTCTTCCAGTGTTGACTTGACTGCGGCACTGATGGGGTCCAGGGCAGCTGCCGTGGGGTGAGGGCCGAAAGGAGGGCACCCCTGCCCTGTAGGGCGTGTGCAGGGGGGGCAGCAGTGACGCTTGGGGACATGGGGCGGGGGCAAGCTCAGTCCTGACTGATAGTTTCTTCTGTATTTTTATAAACAGAAAGGAGAGAAATTGGGGTCAGTCAGTACCTGTGGGTGTAAGTTCTGCCCTTGTGACGTCCCAGCTGTTGTCAGTAATATTATTTATACTCCTCTAACCTTAGGCTTCTTTGGTATAAAAATATGAGGGGACAGAAATAGTTCACGGGCATATAAAGACTTACATAATCATCAATAGGCCTCATTTTATCATGAATCATGTATTATGAGCAAATCATGAAACATTCATTTAAATTTTAAAAATATATTTACTGTTCTCATTTTTGTGGCAAACATTGATTATTGGTTGATACTCGGTAAAATGTTTCACATTTTTGTAACTAGGGCCATTCTGTCTCTGTGTGTCCTGGTCAGTAGGTGTCTATGCTTGAATTCTGCCTGTGGCCCAGGAAGGGTAGAGCGTGTTGGGTCTCAGGGCTGGGAGGAAACCTACAGGTTACTTCAAGGAAATAACCTGCCGGGCTTCCCTGGTGGCGCAGTGGTTGAGAGTCTGCCTGCCGATGCAGGGGACACAGGTTCATGCCCCGGGAAGATCCCACATGCCGTGGAGCGGCTAGGCCCGTGAACCATGGCCGCTGAGCCTGCGCATCCGGAGCCTGTGCTCCGCAACGGGAGAGGCCACAACAGTGAGAGGCCCGCGTACGGCAAAAAAAAAAAAAAAAAAAAAAAAAAAGGAAATAACCTGCGGTTATGGAATAGCTTCCAAGTGTTGTTTGCTTTTCCTTTCCCTCTGTGTGTTTGTTCACCTGCTTCACTCTCATCTCTTCTCTTAGGTTGTGAACTTGTCTGAGTGGTTGCTTTGTGTCTTTATCAAGTGCTGGTAATGGTGGCTCATGAGCAGGAGCTGGCAGGGCTGTAGGTGGAGGCTGTCACCAAGGAGCTCAGACAGCGTAGCGGTGACGCCGCTGACACCTCTGCCGGGATCCCTTACGCTGGTTCAGTTCCCAGCGTGTCCTTTCCGCCTGGACTCCCATCTTTCTTCAAGGAGAAATGGCTTACTTGTCTTTGTCTCCTGAAGTATAATTTTTAAAAATAGTTGAATAAATATATACAGAATAAATGGGTGAATAAATGATATGTTTCATAAGGAGGAAACTTAATATCAAGTATTACATGACTATCATGGACTTATTAAATATTTACATTAATATAATGAATTTCATTTTAAAAAATGAGGGTATTTTGTTTATGCGATCTTTCTGTTTTCCATCATGCTTATTACTTATGTCTCCTCCGTGCTCTTCAGAGTAGGGAAGGTATTATCGTGCCTTTGACAGGGAAACTGAGGAACAGGCCGTAACTGCACATCCAAGCAACTCGGCAGCCAGTGTAGGGCCTGTGACCCTCGGTTCTTGGAGTTTGTATTTGTGCCCCTTTTAACACAACAGGTCCAAATGTGTCAGGGTCCCCTTTTGATCAGGGGAGGATAGTCAGTTAATTTGTTTAGGTGTCAGAAATGATTGCTTTCAGACTTAATGATGTTCATAACACAAACAGTAAACAGTTATATAAGAGTTAATATCCTGCCTGCAGGATGGTCCTGAATAGTAGATTTCTAAAATAAACTAGGCAAGAGATGATGAAAGCACTAGTTTGGAGGGCAGGGGATGCGCTGAGAGATACTTAGGAGGTGAAATGAATGGCAGTCGGTGGTGACTTGAGGGTCTTAGAAACGAACGGTGGAGAATCAATTTTCCTATTTGGGGCAGTTGGTTAGATGATAGGTATTATTTTCCAACAAGGAAGATAGGAGGAAATGGGGATGGGTTAGGTAGTGAAGGAGACAGTGAGTTTTGTTTGGGGGAAGTTGTGTTTGCGGTTGGGGGCATCCCCAGTAGGAATGTTCAGTGGGCTGTGGGCAGAGTGACCAGAGTGGAAGAGGGTGCTATTGAAGTCATCTGGGAACACAACATAAATCAGGACACTGGGCAGACACGTTCTTACTATCACCCTAGGTGTGGGCATCTTGGGGTTTGAAGATGGAGATTTATGAATCCTTAGGGTGGAGTTGGGCCAAGACAAGGGTAAGACACCCAAGTGGAGTTGTCTGCTGAGGGAGGGCAAGGGATAGAAACCTGGATGAACATTATGGGCAAAGAAGGAAAATCGGCAGAGGACACAGAACCCCTTAAAGACCCCAGTAACTATGGGATTCAAAGGCTAAATAGCATAATTCAAAGTTGCTCTTAGATGTTTACGGGATTTATAGATACACACAGAGGCAAGAAGAGCTAGTCAGTTTATCACAACTTGGAAACTATAAGTTTTAAATCACAGGGTTAGCAATACTCTTTTTAAGCAAACATTTATGATAGATGCATTCCATCTAGTAATTTCCCTTAATGAACTTAAAACATGTTTTTCTTTATTCCAGTTAATATGATAACTCTAGTTTGTTTGGCTTTCACTGCTGTAGAAAATTCCATTATTTGAACATAATTCATCCATTTTCCTGTTGATGGGCATTTGGACTATTTGGTGTGTGGGGGTCTATTTAGAACTTCAGGATTTCTTCGTAGACGCTAAGAATGTTATAATTTGATAACATTATCTGCCATTTAACCAGCATGAACTCTGATTGCAGCCATACAAAAAGACTGTTTTAGTTTATTGATAATACATAGAACCATTTTATATTCAAATACACACAAATGTGGAGTCTAACGTCATCCAAATGGCTCCTCAGATCTTAAGTTTGTTTATTTTGTTATTAAAAATTTCTGCTAATTCAGCAAATGTATTAATTATACAAAAATCTGAGAATGTGAAGTTATATGTTTAGAACTGAAATAAACTGCATTTTGATTAATAATCCCAAATATATGGCCATGATGTTTTTTCTTTTTACATGACCAGTGTTCTTCATTGAAAAGTGAAATTATATTTTAATGTATATTTTCTATCTCCACACTTAGAATGGCACATAGTTGTTTAATGAAATGTAAAAATTTATTGCACAAGAATATTCCCATTTGTGGAACATAATTTCCCAATAACCAACTTGCTGTAGATCTACCTTAGATGCTTCAACTGTCATTGGATGACTTACCATTCACCTCACCTTTAACACATCGGGATTATTAAACAGAGTGGGTTTCTGACAGAGGTCCCTGTTTCATTGTCTTGAAGTCTTTAAGTGTGTGTTTGTGGGGAGGGGGTATGTAGGATATTGTAGCGTCTTTCTGTTTACATCTGAAGTTTTTATTTGAAAGTTTTTTTTGCCTGATGTTTTCCCTATTTCTATTTCATGGACTTCATGCTTTCATCTAACTCATAAAGTAAATAAATGAAAAGGAAAATTTCATTTGGTCACCAGCATGACTTTATTTGCAAGGCTCAAATCAACTGGGTATTTGGAAGTTTCTGTGCAAATTGATAGTATTTTTTTGTTTTAAAAAATAAGTGTGGTTATTTGTCCTCCAAATGAGCAACTGTCTGGTGGTTTTGTTGAGAAAAATGCAGCCATGAAACTGGTTTTAAAAGATGTGGGAGTGGGTGTGAGAGGTTGGCTTACAAATTATACCAGGATTGGAAAAGCTCCTGCATCATCTGTGGTAAACGGAGATAATTATTTCACTTCTAGTGGTGATGTACACGGAATCCCTGTTGCAGCATTGATCTTGACAAGTGAAAGGTAAGAACGGACACTTTGTTCAGCTCGAGCCTTACCTCTTGTAGATGGTTTTCGTGGGTCCCTTTGAGGACAGAGTAGGGATTCCATGACTGAGGCGTAATTAGCGGGCAGTGAAGAGGGCACAACGGCTGCAGGTCCTGGTGGATCCAGCTGATCGAGAGCCGTTTCCTTTGGGCTCCTCAGGTCCTGTGTATGCGCTGACCCTCCTCACATGCCTGCAGATGACCTCGAGAGTGGGGGTGACTTGAGGGGAGAGAGCAGGGGGCTCATTCTGGTCACTGAGACCCCAGAATAGGACAGACAGGGTCTGGGGCCCTGAAAGCAGCCAGCCTTTGCTCCCGAGAATAGGGGAGTTTCCAGAAGAGTGCACTGTCCAAATGAGGCTGAGCAAGAGGAGGGGTGGGATGGCACTGGTTTTCCACCACCTCCCATCCTCCATGGTCCAGAGGGGTGACGAGGAGCCCCTCCCTGCAAAGATTGTCCCTCGGGCATCAGATTTGCACTCCCAGCCCTCAGGAGGATGGGCAGTGCTGGCCGAGCTCAGCTCCTTCCATGACACCCAACGTTTGCTCCATTTTTAAGTCCAGTTACCCAAAGGTGTCAGATTCTTGGGTCACAGGACTCAGTTTCTTCCTGTCTGTCATCCCTTTCATTCAGTTTATCCACCATATGTGAAGAGCCAAACACATTAATTTGTATTCATACCTGGTGTTTAATTCACCAGAAATAGTTCTCTCTCACTCTGGACTATTTATAAAAATTTAATCCTTCATAGAATGAGGATTGCCATTACTAGACACAAGATACAACAGGTCATAAGACAACTGGTTTGGGAATCATTTACTTTACCTCATACCTGAGCAGAGAGTATTTATGGTTAAATAAGGAGATCTCTGAGGTCCTTGCCAGTTCAAAGAATTTTATGAATTTTGTTAGACCACTTTATTCTTTTTTTTTTTTTTTTTTGCGGTACGTGGGCCTCTCACTGTTGTGGCCTCTCCCGTTGTGGAGCACAGGCTCCGGACGCTCAGGCTCAGCGGCCATGGCTCACAGGCCCAGCCGCTCTGCAGCATGTGGGATCCTCCCAGACCTGGGCACGAACCCGTGTCCCCTGCATCGGCAGGCGGACTCTCAACCGCTGCACCACCAGGGAAGCCCTGGACCACTTTAGACAGAAGGAAATGTTGCATGAAGAACAGTCCAGAGCTGTTTGGTGCCGTGCCATTAATTCATTGGAATGAATGTATACTTTTCTGTGGAGCCCTTTTGAAAGGGACAACACTTTGAATACATACCTTCCGGTATGTTTGTTACCGAAACGTGATCATCCCATGGGGTTTTGCACTGTATGGTTGGCATACATTCTGTAATATTTTGTGATGGTGGGGTGAGGAGGGTTTAGCAGACTAGCATTTTGATAACAGTTAGTTGGTGTGGGTTGATGTGTGTGTATATTTCTGTCTTAAGGTGGGAATATTTCCCACCATCTGCCAGACATCTGATTCTTATTTCGTAGAGTTTCTAGGTTCCTTCTCCTTCTATTTTTAATTTGATTTCTAGTAATCTGAAGGCAAAGAAATGGAAAATAAGAACCATCTAACTCACAGGGACCGAACCCTATGTAGGAATAGACAGTAGCCTCTTTCTGGCTCTGTGTTTGTTTAAAGACTGCAGTAAACTCTTCTGTTCACCAGTCAGGGCATGAGTTGTCTTGTTTAACCTAGATGTGAATCAATCAAAGCTGGCATGTGCCTTGTTTATGATGTCCCAGATTTAAAGGAGCGTGTGCTGCCAAAGGGGTCAGCATCCGAGTTCTTTACTGAACCTCTTGGGTTAAAAGGAGCTGTGGGGCCTTGAGTCACCCGAGGGTCATCACCAAGAGACGATGATCAGTGCGGGAGTTAATAATTCCAGCCTTTCCAGGGCTGAATAACAGAGCTTGCGTGTTTGTAAGAACCTTGTGCTTTGTATCACGGTGTGTTCCACTTGAGGCACTGTACTACTTTAGCTCCTTATTTTGCACCATGCACAAACTATGCCTTCTTCCAATAATTACTTACCCTTTGCTCTTGTCCCAACATCGGGCCCTCTTGTTAATGGACCCAAGAGGCCATCTGGTCCCAGGCCTCCATGGGGCAGGCCCTGGGCTGCCAATCTGGTCCCCGGTTTAGTGCATCTCAGTGTGGTTGTGGCCTTGTTCTCAGGACCTGCCATTCAGAGAGAGTGTGTCTGTCTTTCCTGCAGGTTAGATAGCTGTGTAGGGCCACTCTACTGGAAACCACCTCCAGTTTTTCACCTGTTTGTGCTGCACCTTGAAGGTACTTACTATCTAGTCAGTGTTGATCCAACCACCTTAATGTGAGGATGTATTCATATTATAATTTTAATTAAAATATTTTCAGTAGTTGTTTATGAATGTCATTCTGTTGTTAAATTGTTGGAGTTTTTATGGAGAAATTGGTGCCATGTTGATAGCCTTTGGAAACTATTTTTAAATGAATTGCTTTCTCCCTAAACGTATTCAAGTTTTACATGTATATTTGCCTGGAAGCTGTTAAAGCATTGATCTGTTTACAGCTGTGCTGCCTCATACCTTCCTTACAAGAAGAATAACATCATATAGAGCATTGTTAGTTTGTTTTGCTTCCAGACACATTTTTTTTCCCACAAAGAAACATTTACTAAAGTAAGTAGTAAATTATAATATGCTCAGGATACAACATGGATCAATAGACAGAATAGAGGGTCTACAAATAGAACCACACAAATATGGCCATTGATTTTTGACAAGGTGCAAAACCAATTCAATGGAAAATGGATAATAGTATTTTCAACAGATGGTGCTGGAAGCACTGAGCATCCATACACAAAATAAATGAAAAACACCTTATACAAAAGTTAACTTTAAGTGGATTCAAACTCTCAATGTAAAACTCTGAAACTTCTAGAACTAAACATAGGAGAAACTCTTCTTGACCTGAAGTTAGACAAAGACATAATAGTATGATTCATAAAAGAAAAACATAAGTGGAATTCATCAAAATGAAAAACTTCTGCTCTGTGAAAGATACTGTTAAGGAAAATGCAGAGACATTACACATTGGGAGAAAATATTTACAAATCACGTATTCTACAAAGGACTTGTATCCAGAATATATAAAGGACTCTTCAAATTCAGTACTAAAAAATCAAACAATTTAAGTGGACAGAAGACCTGAACAGATATTTCATTGCAAAGGATATAAGGATGGCAAATAAGCACATGAAATGGTCAGTGTGACTAATCCTATTGAAAGGCAAATTATTATACAACCATGATGAGATGCCCTAATAGAATGGCTAACATAAAAAACATTGACAACAGCAAGTGCTGGTGAGGATGGGAGACTGCAGCTCTCGTGCATTGCTGGTAGGTGTGGAATGGTCCACTCTGGAAAACAGCTTGGCGGTTTCTTACAAAAATAAACATACACTTAACACTTGACCCAGCAGTCCCACTCTGGATAGTTACCCGAGAAAATCAAAAGCTGAAGATCAACAAAAACTTGACCTTGAATGTTTATAGCAGCTCTATTCATAGTTCCCCCAAACAAATGAATAGTTAAACTGTGGTATATCCATAGCATGGAATGCTACTCAGCAGTAAAAATAAGCAAATTGTTGATCCACATAGCAACTTGGATGATCCTCCAGGGCCTTTTGCTGAGTAAAAGCAGCCAGTCTCAGAATATTACATTCTGTAAAATGCCATCTACATGATGTTCTGGAAAAGAGAAAACCATAGGAATGGAGAACAGATCACTGGTTGCCTCTGGCAATCATCATTCTACTCTATTTCTATGTGTTTTGCTTTTTTAGACTCCATATATAAGTGAGAATATACAGTATTTGCCTTCCTCTGTTGGCTTATTTCACTTGGCATAATGCTCTCAAGGTCCATCCATGTTGTTGCAAAAGACAGGATTTCCTTCTTTGCTATAACTAAAATTCCATTGTGTGTATATACCACATCTTCAGCTGTCAGTGAACATTTAGGTTATTTCCATGTCTTGGCTATTTTAAATAATGCAGTAATGAACACGGGGTTGCAGATATTTCTTTGAGAAAGTGATTTCATTTTCTTTAGATAAATACCAGCAGTGAAATTGCTGGATCATATGGTAGTTCTATTTTTAATTTTTTGAGGAGCCTCCATACTGTTTTCATAGTGGCTGCACCAATTTACATTCCCACCAACAGTGCATAAGAGTTCTTTTTTGTCCACATCCTCACCAACATTTGTTTTATATAGATCTATAGATATATATTTTTTGATGATAGGCATTCTAACAGGTGTGAGGTGATATCTCATTGTGGCTTTAATTTGCGTTTTCCTCATGATTAGTGATGTGGAGCACCTTTTCATGTACCTGTTGGCTGTTTGTTCTCTTAGAAAAATGTCTATTCAGGTCCTTTGTCCATTTAAGTGGCTTATTTGCTAGTTTGCTATTGAGTTTTATGAGTTCCTTACGTATTTTGGATATTAGTTCTTTATCAGATAGATGGTTTGCAAATATTTTCTCCCATTCCATAGGTTACCTTTTCATTTTGCTGATTGTGTCTTTTGCTGTGCAGAAGACTTTTAGTTTGATATACTCCTACTTGTTTATTTTTGCTTTTGTTGCTTGTGCTTTTGGTGTCTTATCCAAAAATTTGTTGCCAAGAACAACATCAGGAAACTTTCCCCCTGTGTTTTCTTCTAAGAGTTTTACAGTTTCCAGTCTTACATTTAAGTCTTTAATCCGTTTGAGTTGATTTTTGTGAGTGGTGTAAGATAGGGGTCCAAATTCATTACTCTGTGTGTGGTTATCCAGCTTTCCCAG
The DNA here is from genome assembly GCF_025265405.1 of Mesoplodon densirostris. Lineage (NCBI taxonomy): Eukaryota > Metazoa > Chordata > Mammalia > Artiodactyla > Ziphiidae > Mesoplodon > Mesoplodon densirostris. The sequence continues at coordinate 155,275,137 of NC_082664.1, read as the reverse complement.
CACCATTTGTTCCCAGCATACATTTCCCAGCACCATCTGTCTTTTCCCCATTTAGTGTTCTTGGCTCCCTTGTCAAATATTAGTTGACCGTATATGCATTCATTACCCTTCTCGGTTTTGAGGGCATTATCTCTTTGGAGCCTTCTGGGTCTCTTAAAGAGCTATGTTTCCTGGTTGAGCAAATTGCTTTTCCCTTTTATATGGCAGTTAGGAATGTTAATGAAAACAAGAACTCCCTCCCCCAACATTTTTGTGTGGTGATTAGTGTATTCAGGTGTAGATCAAGTTCATTCTTTAAGGGCCACAAGTTTTGCAGTTAGTGTTATTTTAATTATCCCTCACTTTTGAATGGCATTTTTCCAGTTGTGCCTTGAAAGGCATTGTAAGCCCAGAGGGAAGTTAGGGTATTGCTGGTTTAGAAGCATCTAGTTCAGCCAGTTTTCCTGTATCCCTGTGAACTGCACCAGGTTTTCACTGGCTCCACTTTGGCAAATAGAGTTTTAGCATGTGCATCATCTCAGCTGAAGCCTTGGTTTGTGGTTCTTGGTTTTATACAATTATTCACTCAAGTATTAAAAATAACAGTGCCTGAGAGACATCTGAATGCTATTTGCTGAACACAATCTATGTCCATTTCTTCAGGAACATTTCTAAGGTGACGTGTTAACCTGCCATTTTCTACACATGTGCTATTTAGTTCCCCTACATTTAGATTGGAAATTTCTAAGATGGTCTTGTCAGTCTCCTCCCAAGTTCTCTTATTGTCTGAAGCCAGAAGAAGATTTATTCTCATCCTCCCACTTCTCAGGCTCTCTATTTTCTCAGTCTGTTTGGGCTGCTGTAACAGAACACCATGGACTGGGGGCTTAAACAACAGACATTGATTTCTCAGGGTTCTAGAGGCTGGAAGTCCAAGATCAAAGCACTGGTAGATTCCGTCTGACGAGGACCCACTTCTGGTTCATAGGCGGCGTCTTCTATGCCCTCATAGGTGGAGGGAGGTCTGTGGGGTCCGTTCTATAAGGGCACTAGTCCCATCATGGGGCTCCACCCTCATTACCTCATCATCTCCAAAGGTCCCGCCTCCTAATACCTTAAGGATTAGGGGTCAGCCTATTTGTTTGGGGGACACACATTCAGTCCACCACAACTATAATGCATGAGGCCTTTCCTCATCTGCGCTGGACCCCATACACCTGAAAGCCTGCAGAATTTCCTATCCAACCACCCACCTCTCAGGTGCTCCCTCTACTCTCCGGGCATGCCCTCTGTTTCTCACGTGCACCTTGTATTACCCCGAGCATGCGCTCTGGGGCTCACGTTCCCCGTGCTCTCCCGGCATGCCCTCCGCCACTCATGTGCGCCTTGTTTTCTCGGAGCATGCGCACTGGGGCTCACGTGCCCACGTATTCTCAGTCGGCGTTGTGCGACCCTGCTGAGTGAACGCGGGATTGCTTGCTCCGCGATTGCAGCGCGGTACTCTGAGAGGAAGTAGGATCTTAATCCCCTGTGAGGACGTGTGGTGAGCCTTCTGGCCTCCCTGGAGGTGAAAGAACAAGGCCCACGCCTGCACCTTTCCTCAGAGTGGTCGGCGTCCGCGGGCCTCAACCGTCTGCCAGGACCACCGTCCGTCAGCAGTCTTGTGGCGCCCAGCTCCTCGCCCCCCGGGACATGGCCGGCTGAGGTCCGCAGACCCAGTGAGCCATGAGGAGACCCACCGTCAGGTCCCTGCGTAGGGACCTCCTTGGATGTGGGCTCAGGTGTCTGCCCTCCGGCGTGAGGGAGCCCAGTGGAGAGTTGGCGTCGTCGCCAGGTGAGCAGCTGCCCTGCTTCCCACCTTCCGCTTCTGCTTTCCTGGGGGGCACGGTGTGTATGTGGGTGCGGGCCGTGGGGGGCGCGTGAGAGGGCCGGGCGCGCGGGCAGCGCCAGGTGTGTGTGGGGAGCGCCGGCGCTGGCGGCTGGGCGGCCCACACGAGGTGTTCTCGTAGCTCCTGCTGATTCCAAACCGAGAAAGGAGCCGGCAGCTTTGGGGGAAGGAATTTTGAGCCGTTATTTGACCTGGGTAATCAGAGGATAGCCTTTTGTGCTGCACCCGCCTCTGCCACGGGAGGCTGCATGCCTTTTTCAGGTTTGGGAACGCAACTTCATTCGTCTTAAAGTGTGTTATTAAATTTTAATGTTTAAATTGCGGAGTGTATTTTATGGCTTTTGTTTGATCTCTCTCTCAGTTGATTTTTCTTTTCGCCGTTAAGACAGGAGGCGTTTTGAGGGAGATAGCTAGATGTAGTCCCCATTCTGAAGATTTAAAGTAAATTCTGGAAGTACTTTGTATAGGTTGTAAAATAATCAGCTGTGCCTGTGAACGTAAGGTGTATGTGACTCCTGAGCAGAAAAAGAGCCCAGCCACTGAAGGGAAAGTAGATGTTTGTGGCGTTTCTGCTTCCTTTCAGCCAAGAAGCTGGGCAGGAGGGAGTTACAGATAAGTAAGCTTTTCATAACCCTGCACGCCTCTTCCCCTGCGTTTAGTGCCCGGTGGTTCTGTCCTCTGTTTCTAAGTGGCCAGGATGGTTGTCTCAGACCGAAGACTCATGACTCAAGACTCGTGTTCTCAGACCGAAGACTCGGGGTGTTGAGGCGGGAAGTGTCTAGCAGGCCCTCAAGACCTGGTTCGTTATGAGCCGATTCAGCGGAAATAAGCCAGGGAACCTTTCTTGTCCTGCCTCTCATGGGCCTGGAGACTAGATCCTGACACACGCATGCATGTACGTACTGCTTTCAATGGAATTTAAACAATAGCATTAAGTATAGAAAACATTAAATGGGTCAAACTTTGTTCTCACTTGTACTAAGTGTTGTGGGTGTTTTGCTTTCTCCCTAGAAAATCATCATCAGGGGCACCAGGTCCCCCTGCCGTGGTAGACGGGGTGGTCTTGGTGGAGGACAAAGGTTTGCATAGAGCTGAGAACTGCAAACAAATCTCCTCCCAAATCTTTGAGGTGTGCTCCTGTGTTTAACACGACATTAAAACTGTGAAGTTGTAGAGGAGGAATTGTCACCACTGTTGAATGTTTGAGGTCTCACCCCCAGGTTGAAGGGGCGATGAATGGTTTGCCAAGTCTTCTTGTCAGGTCTGGGCACAACCGGGTCACATGCAGAGTTGTTGGGTTCTTGGATATGTGTGGCTCAAGTTTTGGTTTAGATGGCAATGTCTCAGACACATTTTAAAGTGCTCTCTTATCAGAAGGAGATGGATGATGAATCCAGCAAGTTTCTTTTATTCACAGGGAAAAAAACAGTTTGTTTTTCTCAGATGATTTGTGTGTGTGTGCTTTTTCAGCCTGAAACGTAACTCATTAAAACAGGCACATTTCTGAGAAATGACTATTTGTTTAAATTACAGGTAAGAACTTGCAGTTAAATTTTGTACAGTCTGTGTGGGTGTCCAGACTTCCTTCTTTGGTTGTATTGGAGCCTACATGACTTGTGGGTATTCCTGAATTAAGGAAATGGGACATTCCCAGAGAGTGGGTTTTAGGATCGTGAAGCAGAGTTTAGGGTGGTGATTGTTTCGGAAGTGAATGTGTCATTGTGTCTCTGGTGCAGAGAGCAGCCTGGGTTGATTTCATTGTGATGTCCATAGAGACCAGAGAGAAGGAGAAGGAAAGGATGCTAACCAATGCTTGTCCTGTGGCAGCAGGTGGGCAGGAGCATGCCTCCAACCCCCATCGCCATGTGACTGCTGACTCTGCTGGCAGCCACTGAGGACAGTGGGCCTTGGGAGTTGGGGCAGTTAAGAGTTGAGGAGGAGAAGGAAGTGGTACTTTTTCTGTTTTGGAGAGGCTGGCTGGTTAATTCACATGGGTCAGCTCAGGGAGCCCTGACTGTGGGAGTGAGGGGTCCCTGTTTGCTGGTCCGCAGTGAGTACCTGACCCCTAGTCCTCGAGGCAGATCCAATTGTTCTCCACTGGAAAATGGGTTGAAGTAGTTTTATAGAAATGCATTTACCACCATTTGGCTGCACTGTCTCTTTCCTGACAGAGCCTGGTGTGCTTATACTCACCACCAATGGGAGAGACTATGACAGTGGCTCTTCCTTGCAGAGTGAACTCAGTTTGTGCAGGTTTCAAAGCAGGTGATTTTGCGAATGTGAAGGGTGCTGGTGCTTAGGATGCTTACTCCTGAAGTGTGGCACAGCATCAGTACAGCAACAGGTGCTCGCACCACGTGGCTAGCACTGCCTCAGTTTGCGGGAAGCCAGGCTGCCCCAGCTCTCAGAGTCTCTTCATTTAAGCGTATCTGTTAGCATCTAGTCTGATCAGCTTTGTACTTTGCTTATTCTCTGTTTTCTTTCCTACTTGTGCCTTTTCATAGAACACTAGGATGAATTCCACTTCACATTCTTTGTGGAGATGGAGCCGTCTATCTGGAAGCTCTTTATTACACAATGAAAAATAAACTTAGGTGAAATACTTCTTTATAAAACCCTCTGTGCATACAGGTTTCCCGCCCTCACCGCAGGCTTGTTTCCACAGTGATAATTCGTTGGGTCTCTACCAGCAAAACTGCAAAGGAGCAGTTGGTGTGACTATTTTTTTTTTTTAAACTAGAGTAGACATAATGAAGGAACCATAACCTGTTGGACCCCTTTGTGAGATCTGATTTGAGATATATCAGCTTTTTTTCTGTGCTATGGTAATAACCTTGTTTTTTTCATCTGAAGTGGTACAAAGCTAGTGGGACGAATTTATTTTTATTTGAACTCCTAGGAAATGTTTAAATAAAACAGTTAACTAATTGTTACCATTTTCTTATCACATCAATATACTGCCTCATCAAGTTTATCCTTATAAATTATTCCCTCTACTTTTCTGAGTACTGGCATATTAGAGAATTCAGAAGAAAAATCTCCAGAAATATGTATGCTGTCATTTTATCTATTTCTTTTTTAATAATTTAAATAAACTGTAACTGACAGAAGACTCTTGTTGCATTGTATCCTTCCTTTTGAATATTTGCAGTGTTCTATCCATGATCTTCTCCTACTGTCATTTCCTTGTTGCAGAGCAGCAGTAGCTTCTACTCAGGTTGGTAATGTTTTTCTGTGCATTGCACCTTGCAAAACATGCTTCGGTAAACTTCTAGCTGGAATCGTGTAGTGTTGTAAGTCCCAATTAAAATCATCTCCAGAGATGCCTTTGTTTCTTCCTACTGTAGCAGGAGAACTCTCAAGTTGGTGTTTCAGCTGTAGGACGTAGCTACCAGCATCCACATCATGGGCTATTGTGGAAATCAGGCGGCTATGTGCCCATGCTAGCTGTCTCTGGTCACCAGTGTTAGGTTTCTTTTATTTCATTCAGAAGGTAAGATTTCAAGTGCTTTGCCCTCTGACGGCAAGATGTTTTGCCTCCCAGAAACGTCCAACCACTGCTTTCTACCTCATGATAGGTGGCATTATGGAAATAAGAGAAACGCACATTCCACGTGTCCTGAGCAGCCCTCCTGTTTTCTTCTGCAGCTGTGAGACCTGTTAGTTTTACTGGATTGCGAAACTTTGTCAGTGTAGACCGATGCACCATGAGGCAGAGACTGGCATTTAGGAGATTGTGAGGAACATCTAAATGAAACCGACTTGGGACTGCAGTTCTGCTTAAGAGATGGAGGCTTCCCTGGGTGTCAGACATTACCACGTTAGATGTCTCTCAGTGTTGATGTAACACGACAAGAGAAGTGATGTGAGAAAAACGCAAAGCTTGTGGTTGAAGGTTGACAATTTCTAGGCTGGTGTGTGTCTAGGTTATGCATGTGTGCATGTACTTGAAGGTGTGCAATTGATGTGTGTCTGGGGTGTGTGAGGGAATGTGCACATGTGTGGTGCGCACACACATGCATGCAGGAACCCCTCTGTGGTTTTCTGAGACACACATGTGCTGCCCATGGTGGCTATCTGACTGGCACCCTGGTGCCTCGGTGTCTGCATGGCCAGTTGCCAGCTTTCTTCCTCAGCTCAGCCTCTACCTCATATTTGCCCCACTTCTGTTGTACTGGCTTCTTGACAGCTTGATGTATTCTTGACTCTGAAAAAATCCTGCATTGGGGCCCTGAAGCAGTTACTGTGGAACCTTACAGACCTGGAACAAGACTTGTTTGTGTCCTTTGGAGAAATGGGCTCCAGGGAGGTGGCATATGTTAGGGGAGCAGTCGGCGGTGTTCAGCCACCCCCCAGGATGGTCACTTGGATGGGTTCTCCTGAGACGGCTCCTCACTGCCCAAGAGCAGCACACGTCCAGTGGCCTGGTCAGTGGATGCTGAGCTCCGGGAGGGTCATCTTGCCTCCCCAGCTCCTTTCTTGACCTTCCTCCCGTTTTTCACGTTTGGGACACCTCCGAGAAGCAGAGCACAGGACAAGACCTTCCCCCCAGCTTCCTACTGGTGCACCACCAAGTGTGGTGGACAGGCTGGAGGAGTCCAGCTCTTGTCATTGGCTTATGACGGGCAGCCACCTCCAGCTGAAGTTCCTTCATTCCTCTGAAGTTTTGTTTTGTTTTGTTTTTTGTTTGTTTTGTTTTGTTTTTTGATTAGATAGTGCTTCTTCCTAGAGTCATAGACAGGGTTTCTCGGCACAGTCCTCTCCCCACTATGAAAGTATATCCATGGGCTCTTCTTCCACTTCTCTGCTGTTAAAAAAGTAACAGTACTTCTCAATACTACAGTGAGTTTTTTGCTTATATTAACAACCTATAATCAAAGGTTGTTTGATTACAGTTTTTTGCTTATACTAACAACATGTAATCAAATATGCTTTTTTCCTATATTGCAGATGATTTCTTTGATAAAAATGATAGTATAATTACTGGTCTAGAAAGTATGCAGATTTTCAGGGCTCTTGGTACAGATATTTAATTCCTCCCCAGAGGAAGATATTTACTTCCTCACCTTCCACAGGTTCCTAATGAATCCTTTGTTGCTCCTTGTGTCATGGGGGAAGCTGGATGTGTAAAACAGCCTCTAAAAGCCTGAAAGGGTCTGGAGGAAGTGTTTTGCCCATACCTGGCTTTTCAGAAGCAAATAAGTAGTAGGTTTGTGATACACTTTTTTTTTTTTTATTTTTTTTTAGTTTATTTTATTTATTTATTTATTTATTTATTTATTTATTTTTCTTTTCTTTTTGCAGTATGCGGGCCTCTCACTGTTGTGGCCTCTCCCGTTGCGGAGCACAGGCTCCGGATGCGCAGGCCCAGAGGCCATGGCTCACGGGCCCAGCCGCTCCGCGGCATATGGGATCCTCCCAGACCGGGGCACGAACCCGTATCCCCTGCATCGGCAGGCGGACTCTCAACCACTGCGCCACCAGGGAGGCCCGATACACTTTTTTTTTTAATAACCATTTTTAAAAATTGAAGTAAAGATAATTTATAATGTTGTGTTTGTTTCAGATTACAGTAACGTGATTCATGTGTGTGTGTGTGTATACACACACATGTATTCTTTTTCAGGTTCTTTTCCATTATAGGTTATTACAAGATATTGAATATAGTTCCCTGTGCTATACAGTAGTGCCTTGTTGTTTATTTTATATACAGCAGTGTGTATATGTTAGTCCCAAACTCCTAATTTATCTCCCCGCCCCCACCACTATCCCCTTTGGTAACTATAAATTTGTTTTCTATGTCTGTGAGTCTATTTCTGTTTTGTAAATAAGTTCATTTGTATCATTTTTTTAAGATTCCACATATAAGTGATATTATGTGATATTTGTCTTTCTCTGTCTGACTAAATATAATCTCTAGGTCCAACCATGTTGCTGCAAATGGCATTATTTCATTTTTTTATGGCTGAGTAATATTCCATTGTGTGTGTGTGTGTGTGTGTGTTTATGTGTGTATCCTTTTTATCCATTCATCTGTCAGTGGACATTCAGGTTGCTTCCATGTCTTGGCTATTGTAAATAGTGCTGCAGTGAACTTTGGGGTATGTGTATCTTTTCAAATTAGAGTTTTCATCTTTTCCAGGTATGTGCCCAGGAGTGGGATTGCAGGATCATATGGTAACTCTATTTTTAGTTTTTAAAGGAACCTTCACACTGTTTTCCATAGTGGCTGCACCAATTTACATTCCCACCAACAGTGTAGGAGGGTTCCTTTTTCTCCACACCCTCTCCAGCATTTATTATTGTAGACTTTTTCATAATGGCCATTCTGACTGGTGTGAGGTGATACCTCACTGTAGTTTTGGTTTGCATTTCTCTAATAATTAGCAATGTTGAGCATCTTTTCATGTGTCTGTTGGCCATCTGTATGTCTTCTTTGGAAAAATGTCTGTTTAGGTTTTCTGCCCATTTTTTGATTTTTTTTTTTATATTAAGCTGTATGACCTGTGTGTATATTTTGGAAATTAATCCCTTGTCGGTTGCATCATTTGCAAATATTTTCTCCCAGTCAGTAAGTTGTCTTTTTGTTTTGTTTATGGTTTCTTTTGCTCTGCAAAAGCTTAATGTTTAATTAGGTCCCATTTGTTTATTTTTGTATTTATTTCCATTATTCTAGGAGACAGATCCAAAAAGATATTGCTGCGATTTATGTCAAGGGGTGTTCAGCCCATGTTTTCCTGTAGGAGTTTTATGGTATCCAGTCTTACATTTAGATCTTTAATCCATTTTGAGTGTATTTTTGTATGTGGTGTTAAGAGAATGTTCTAATTTCATTCTTTTACACGTAGCTGTCTAGTTTTCCCAGTACTGCTTATTGAAGAGACTGTCTTTTCTCCATTGTATATTCTTGCCTCCTTTTTCATAGATTAATTGACCATAAGTGTGTGGATTTATTTCTGGACTTTCTATCCTGTGCCATTGATCTGTATATCTGTTTTTGTGCCAGTACCATACTGTTTTGATGACTGTAGCTTTGTAGTATAGTCTGAAGTCAGGGAGCATGATTCCTCCAACTCTGTTCTTCTTTCTCAAGATTGTTTTGGCTATTTGTGGTCTTTTATGTTTCCATTCAAATTAAAAAACAAATTTTGTTCTAGTTCTGTGAAAAATGCCATTGGCAATTTGATAGGGATTGCATTGAATCTATAGATTGCTTTGGTTAGTATGGTCATTTTAACAATATTAATTCTTCCAATCAAGAACACAGTATATCTTTCCATCTGTTTGAGTCATCTTCGATTTCTTTCATCAGTGTCTTATAGTTTTCAGAGTAGAGGTTTTTTACCTCCTTAGGTAGGTTTATTCCTGGGTCTTTTATTCTTTTTGATGAAATAGTAAATGGGATTTTTCCTTAATTTCTTTTTCTGGTATTTTGTTGTTAGTGTATACAAATGCAGCAGATTTCTGTATATTGTATCCAGCAACTTTACCGAATTCATTGATGAGCTCTAGTAGTTTTCTGGTAGTGTCTTTAGGATTCTCTATGTATAGTATCATGTCATCTGCAAACAGTGACAGCTTTACTTCTTCTTTTCCAATTTGGATTCCTTTTATTTCTTTTTCTTCGATTGCTGTGGCTAGGACTTCCAAAACTATGCTGAATGAAAGTGGCGAGAGTGGGCATCCTTGTCTTGTTCCTGATTTTAGAGGAAATGCTTTCAGCTTTTCACTATGAATTATGATGTTAGCTGTGAGTTTGTCATGTATGGCCTTTATTATGTTGAGGTATGTTCCTTCTATGCCCACTTTCTGAAGAGTTTTTTTTTTAAATCATAAATGGATGTTGAATTTTATCAAAACTTTTTCTGTATCTATTGAGATGATCATAAGGTTTTTAATTCTTCAATTTGTTAATGTGGTGTATCACATTGATTAATTTGCAGACATTGAAAAATCCTTGCATCCCTGGGATAAATCCCACTTGATCATGGTGTATGATTCTTTTAATGTATTGTTGGAGTCAGTTTGCTAGTATTTTATTGAGGATTTTTGAATCTATGTTCCTCAGTGATATTGGCCTATCATTTTCTTTTTTGGTGATATCTTTGTCTGGTTTTGGTATCAGGGTGATGGCGGCCTTATAGAATGGGTTCATAGTGTTTCTTCCTATGTGGTGTTTTTGGAATAGTTTCAGATGGATAGGTGTTAACTCTTCTTTAAATGTTTGGTAGAATTCACCTGTGAAGCCATCTGGTTTTGGACTTTTGTTTGTTGGGAGTTTTTTAAATTACTGATTCAATTTCAGTACTAGTAATTGGTCTGTTCATATTTTCTGTTTTTTTCTGGTTCAGTCTTGGGAGATTGTACCTTTCTAAGAATTTGTTCACTTCTTCTAGGTTGTTCATTTTGCTGGTGTATAGTTGCTTGTAGTACTCTCTTATGACCCTTTGTATTTCTGTGGTGTCCATTGTAACTTCTCCTTTTTTTATTTCTGATTTTATCGATTGATTTGGGCCTTTCCACCCCTAATTTTTTGATGAGTCTGGCTAAAGGTTTATCATTTTCGTTTATGTTTTCAAAGAACCAGACTTTAGTTTCACTGATCTTTTCTATTGTTTTTTTTTTTTTTTTTTTTAGTCTCTATTTCGTTTATTTCTGCTCTGATCTTTATGACTTCTTTCCTTCTACTAACTTCGGGTTTTGTTTGTTCTTTCTCTAGTTGCTTCAGGCATAAGTTTAGGTTGTTTGAGATTTTTCTTGTTTCCTGAGTTAAGCTTGTATCACTATAAACTTCCCTCTTAGAAATGCTTTTGCTGCATCCCATAGGTTTTGGATTGTTGTCTTTCATTTTCATTTGTCACTAGGTATTTTTTGATTTCCTCTTTGATTTCTTCAGTAATCAGTTGGTTGTTTAGTAGCATGTTGTTTAGCCTCTGCATGTTTATATTTTTTGCAGTTTTTTTCTTGTAGTTGATTTCTAGTATTATAGTGTTGTGGTCGGAAAAGATGCTTGATATGACTTCAGTTTTCTTAAATTTATGGGGGCTGGCTTTGTGGCCCAGCATGTGATCTATCCTGGAGAATGTTCCATGAGCACTTGAAAAGAATGTGTATTCTGTTGCCTTCAGATGGAATGCTCTATAAATATCCATTAAGTCCATGTGATCTAATGTGTCATTTAAGGCCTGTGTTTCCATATTGATTTTTCTCTCTGGATGAGAAGCATATACAGTTTGAGTTTGAGCAGTTTGAGAAGCATATACAATATCTGTGCATTGATATAAGTAGAGTGTTAAAGTCTCCTACTGTTATTGTGTTACTGTCACATGTTAACAGACATAAAAGGAGAAATTGACAGTAACACAATAACAGTACCTGGAAGGCAGGAGTTTGTTTTATACTTTTTGTAGCTACAGGGCTAATGGCTGTAAACCCTTTGAATGGCTGTTTATTCCTTGACAGACTTTCACAGAGTTTTGTCCCAAGCACGGTGTTAACAAAAATGAATCCAAGCTTCTTTAATTTGTGAAACTCTCACCACATTTGGAGAACACATTGGCAACTGGTGTGACAAAGTGTAAAAACAGGTGTACAGACTGTTAAGGGCACATAGAAAATGGAATTGACTTAATGTGATAAATTTTTCAAATTTACTTTTGCATTTATTAATTTCTACTTAAAATCCTGATGGGTTTTTTTTTTACCTTAAAAAAATCATTGCTAATCCTGATGAATTGGTGAGAAACTCTGTATGTGTTCTAAATCTAGTGATGTATTCATTTAACTGGAGACCATTCTCCTTGATAGGTACCAGTAATATGTCAAAAGATGGTTCCGTTTCACATTATCAAAGGATTCTTAAATACTACTGGGTGCATCCTTACTGGAATTTGCTCATCTATGAAATGTAAGCATTTCATCTTTTGCTGATAGGTGCACCCAGGGTACAGGAGTGATTTGTTCAACTTTAAACATTTTGAGCAGTTTGAGAAGCATATACAGTATCACAATCAATGAAAAAAATATAGATTATATATAGATCAAGTACCATTTAACAGTTTTTAAAATCTTACATAAATAGAACATAGACTTTAACTGGAAGTGGATCTCTATTTGTGATATTCTGTTCCATCGTATTTGTTATTATTTAGTCTCAGTAATAGCATCTGGTTTTACTAAACTGGAAAGAAAGTAAAGTGAAACAAACACTTATCTGGTACATTCTGTTGGGTAATTTACATGCTAGCTCATTTAACTCTCATGGCAGCCTTATGAGGTAGAAGCATTATTATTGAAGAAGCTAGAGATGAGAAAACTGGGGTTAGAGAGAGTAGAAATTTGTGGACAGTCCCAGCCACTTCTTAACATTGCCTTTCAGCACACGAATAAACAGTCTTCAAAGTCATTTATGATTAAATACAGTTAGTACTAAAACATGATTTAATCTGTGGTGAATCAGCATCTGCTTTACAACCCTGTCATGGCTAATGATGGTAATTATGAATAAATGCCTTCATAGTGTAGTGTATGGAGTCCATTTCACAAACTTATTGGATAAAACAAATGTTGAACACTGTTAGGTACTAGCATATTTGGAATAGAATAGCATAGTTAGACTATGGACCAACAAACGTATATGGCAATTAAATTTTAAAAATCTCCATTACTTTTGTATTAGACAAATGTGCATTCTGAAGTTGTCACAGCTGATGGCAGCTGGGCACATGGCTTGTGAGCCGTGTTGGGAATGAGCACATCTGCTTCCAGAAATAACATCCGTGTTAGGGGAGGGGAATGCTTGAAAGGACAAAAATGCAAAGTCGTTCAGAGTCTGATAAAGTGTGCCCGATAAAAATGCTAACTCAGCTTTTACTGCAGTAGAGATGAGGAATGGGTAGGAGAAGACTGTATTGTACTGTCGTGTATTTCTGAAAATGGCACTGGAAGTTGGTACATTTGTGCCGCAATTGAGTCCTCCCAGTACCGAGAACCTGCTGGGTGCACATTCTGAGTCTGTCATCAGGTTGGAGGGAAATGTGCCCTGCAGTGCCTTTGCCCCTGAGCCTCCCCTCAGCCTGGAGAGGGCGTGGCCTCTGCGTGGCAGTGCTTATGGGTAGAAAAGGATAAGTGTGCCCTTCGTTCCATGTTCTGACAGCTGGTCTTTCCCACCCTCATGGATTGCCCTTCGTGCATCATCCCTCTGGGACCCTCCTCCTCCTCTCAGATTTCAGGGCTCTAAGGCATGTGCTCTTTTCTCCTTTCTGAAGCTGCACACCTGTGTCATTTCATTGCAAGGTTCACATGTGCCCATGGGAAAGAGCATTGACCGTCTGAGACCCCTGCTGCTGTCTCTTAAGGAGAGGTCACTGTTTAAATCACCATAGTCCTCTCTCTCTTTTGCAAACAGATTGACCTGGAGTCCTGGAAGAGTCTTAAGCACAAGTAGGTGCTGGTCCCAGTTCCCTCCCTTATGGCCACCTTCCTTTTTTTGTGATAAAGAACACTTAGCATAAAATTCACTATTCCCTTCCTTTTTAAAAAAAAGTCTGTCTTGATCAGGCCAAGAAGTTTGTACAGTTTGAGTTAGTGCTAATTATTGCTGGTATTTGGAAATGTCAGTTAATATATGTGGCCCTCAAATGATAATTTTATTTACTTTTTATAGAAGCAATCACAGTCTTGCTAATTGTTTTATATATAATATGAATTGTACTCACTCAAACCTTGATACTATCTAAGTAATTCTGAGTTTCCAATTAGTATTTGCAACATTATGCTCTGGTGTTTTTTACAAGATAAAGTTGAGAACATGACAGTATGAGATGGAGTGAGTCCCTTTAGTTCCATTCTCATGTCTATCTTCTCTAAGCCAGGCCTGGCAAACAGATAATGTCGGTTTCTGAGCACCAGCAACAGACCAGCTCTCCTGAATCTTCCCTCCCTGTTCCATGTATGGATGCCATTCCCACCATGATGGTGAAAGCAAGGAATTGGCATATTGAATTAAATGAATCTTTTCTGTGACAAATGGAATCATATCAAACAAATAAGATTTAGTAGCAGACGTTGCATGTATAAAGCATCACATACTGAGAGAGGTCACTGAGCAGTGAGGCTTCCACTTTGCATGAAATGAAACCTCAGTATCGGAGCAACGTCAAGATACCTGGCTTTTGAGTGTTTCAAGAATTGTACATATAACACACTCCATGATTTTTGAGAGCCTGCATAAAAACCTCGGTGGTTATGCCAGATTTGTGTGTGTGTGTTTGTTAATAGGAGCCAAATAACGTTCATATTCGGGCAGATTTTGTGTTTTTTAATTAGCATTCCTTGAAAAGAATATATTGCTTATCCCATCAAGAAGATGAAACAAATGTCAGCTGTACTTTCCTGATGACAACTTGTTAGGATGGCCAATGCTTTTTTCCTATTTTTCAGTTAACAAGCTTGGCTTTGAGACAGAGAAATTTAGTTTGTCAGATGCTGTGTGAGGCTGTCACCTAAGGAATTATTTTCTATTTCCCTGTTATCATTATTTGAAATATGTTTTCTAAAGCATCATCTACTAAATTTTTTCATTTGATTTTATGTGTACATAAAACAACAGAATAGTTATTTTTAATAAACAATATGCACTTCCCAATTTATTCTTGGCTATTTAGTTGTGGGAAGATAATAGTTGGTACCTTTCATTTATGGGTTGATTGTACCGTTTTCTGAAAACATTTCTGTCTTTCTGCTTTTTCAATATTTGGACAGAATGGCCTATTTGTAGAAAATCCAGGGAGATAGGACATCTGGACTCCAGTGATTTTTCTGCTCTTAGAGACCTCAGTCTCTTGATTACTTATTTAGTCTTAATGTGATTGGCTGTTATTTAGTCTAACATTGGGGAGAGTAGTTTCCTGACTATGCTGGTCTTTGAGAGGGTAGCTCTCCAAATGTTTACCTGTGGAGCCTGAGGGAGCCATTTTTGTTTGTTTGTTTTGTTTTTTTTTGTTGTTTTTTTCCATCTGAATTCACACATTTAACTCTCACCTACAGCCCTTTTGGAGTTTTATGGAAGAAAAAGTATATCTGTACCTATTAGATGAGTAGAAGTTATACTAAAAAGAGTGCTCATCTGTGATCTGTCTTGGGGATTATTGGGAAGTTTTGTCCATGGTAAGCTGTGAATCACTATGGTAAAAATTGATTTACAAAGTGTTCACTGTGTCAAAGTGTGATACTGTATACATTTAAACTCACATTCTTCACTGTTGTGATACTCAAAAAAGTGGCAAATAATGGAAAAACAGCTTTTCCTTCATTGAATTCTCGGTAAGAATCTGGCAGTACTCACTTTGGGCAGGAGAGTGCGGAAGAAATACTATAAAAGTGTTCCCGGGCCTCCCTGGTGGCGCAAGTGGTTGAGAGTCCGCCTGCCGATGCAGGGGATACGGGTTCGTGCCCCGGTCTGGGAGGATCCCATATGCCGCGGAGCGGCTGGGCCCGTAAGCCATGGCCGCTGAGCCTGCGCGTCCGGAGCCTGCGCGTCCGGAGCCTGTGCTCCGCGACGGGGGAGGCCACAACAGTGAGAGGCCCGCATACCGCAAAAAAAAAAAAAAAAAAAAAAAAAAGTGTTCCCAATTTGACTTGCCAAACTGTCATGAAAATGATGCCACCTTTCTTGTCTAATCATTTGACTATCTAAGAAAAAGCCATTGTTTGTTCTTGCCAGTCTGAGCTAGTGTGGTCTGGGCTATTATGGTCATCACTGGAAGCCATGCCTTCCGGAAAGAGCTGATCCCAGACAGTGTAAAAGCAGGGCAGATCCACTACTCTGAAATGGTCATTCTTGAGTGCCCATGCCATACAGAGCCCCAAGCTGGCTGAAATGGGAACCCTTGCCCTGATGGAGTTTGGGAATTTTAGTGGAGGAAAGGATGCATAGTTAACTGTGGTGTAGAGGCAGGGCGTGATATGCTGTGAAGTGTATTATAGTGTTGCTGGATAACACTGAACATGGAACCAAATGTGTATCCCATAATGCTTGTAGCTCCTCTGTAACTATAGATCCAAAGCGAATTACAAGTTAGTAACAAAATTATGTAATCTGTGAATTTAAATGACATGTTGTGGCAAAAATGTGCTGCCTACACCTTGAATATGGTAGCAGACTCCTCCTGTCCCCTATGCCTCGCTCCCTACCTGCCTTGGCAGGTGAAGCTGCTTGTGCAATTGTGCACACCTGATGTGGAAATCACAGGGCAGGAGATGATTACAAGGTGGCCATCCAGGCGGGCTGGAACATAGTTATATTAATGTTAGAAATAATCATTGCAATGAAAACACAGAAGGAAGAAATTCCGCAGTGAACCTAATGGGCCCCGAAGATAAGTTGGCTAACTTGGACTGAGAAACCCCATCCCAGGACAGAAGATGAGAGAGAATGGTGAGGGACAGGGGAGCAGAGAGAGGAGGACAGGAAAAGAAGAAGGGGGAGAACAACTTGGAGAGGAGGGAGGGAGGGAGACTAAAGAGTTACTTCTATTGGGCAGCGATAAGCGCTGATTATAGCAGGTCTGTGGGAGCCCCCCTTCCAGCAGAGGCCAGCTTGAAATGACAGGCTGCCAGGGGAGGTGAAGGGAGGCATGCGATGATCATCTCCCCTTTGTCAGTGGGTCACTGATACGGATATTCAATGAGTATAAATCTTCACCAAAGAGATTATTGTCACAATTGTCATTTGTTATGTCCAACTGCAAAGAAAAGCACTCCTCTCTTTGGATTCTTTTTATTTTATGATATTTATCATGGTTCAGTTGAGGGGTTTCTCCCTGGGAATGTTAGAGAATAATAACATCTATTACTCTTCAGAGCAATTGGCTAGCTTCATATTCTTGAGTTGGTGGAGAAAATCTTGTCTGTGTTTTGTTGGCTAATGCAGTTCCATTGTGGCAAAACTGAGGCGATAGATGATGCCTTTGTTGTATAGGGGTTTTGATTAAAAGTTCTGTACTGAAAAATAATAGCCTTTTATTAAATAAAGCTAAACAAGGAATACTTTTTTTAAAAAAATAAATACATTTATTTATTTTTGGCTGCGTTGGGTCTTCATTGCTGTGGGCGGGCTACTCTTCGTTGCGGTGCCCAAGGCTTCTCATTGCGGTGGCTTCTCTTGTTGCAGAGCACGGGCTCTAGGCGCATGGGCTTCGGTAGTTGCCCAGATTGCTCTAAAATGTCCAGCAGTCTAGAAGAATGGAACTATGGTAAATTTGTAAAATAAGGGACCTTGTCTGCTTCTGGATATTCCGTCTCCTCCCAAGTCCTGCCTTCTAGGGCAAGGCCTCTGGGCTCATCTTGTGCAGGTTCTGGAGGACTCCTTTCAGGAGGCCCTGAGGGTATCAGAGACACAGTTTCACATTGATGATGGCTTAGTCTCTTAGAGCCTCTAGTTATGTCTCTTCACTTCATTTTGCAGTGATCTCCAAATAAAGTTGAGCAGTGATTATAAAGTGCTCATACTGTTAGTTATCATTAGCTGATTAACTGATTGCTTGGAGAGGCCAGACTACGCTTTGGCTGGTGGTGTTCTGAATTTGACTTTGGAGTTTATTTTCACACAAGAACACAGGTAGCTATTCTACCATCATAATCATTGTGTTTCTCTAGTTGTATTACTTCTTAGCTGAATTGCCTCCCTTGTTTCAGCTTTTACAAAAATCAGATCTGTTTCAAGCACATGATGTCCACTCCAGCCCTGAATGTCCCACGCTTAGTTTTAAAGAATTGGTGACTATTTTACAGAAAAACTCTGCAGCTGGAGCTAGGCTGGCCAACCTTCTGCTTTATCTTTGCCAGCCACATGAGTCTCTGTTGCATATTCTTCTTTGTTTTTTGTTATTTAAATCCTTTAAAAATGTAGCAATCACTTTTAGCTCACTGGGTCTCCCTCTGGGGCCGTTGTCTGCAGATTCCTGACTGAATTTTACTTATAAGTTTGATCTTTAATTTCACCACGAGTGGGAGTCCTGTTTAATTACTTCACTTCAGCTAAGAATGCTCAACTTGATGCTAAAACTTACTTCACAGTTTTTTAAAGATCTCTTCCCTTTCTGCAAGGCTAGTATCTCTCGGGAGTGGATGCTGTTGCTACACCATCACCATCACAGGCCCAAGAAAATACAGAATGCATCTGGGTGTTTCCGTTCTGTCACTTCGCTAGAGAACAGCTCTGTGAGACATTTACTGCAGAAACGTTCTAGTAGATCCACAACTGTTGTCTAGATCAGAAAGAAACTTTATTTGTTCCTAAACACGTCACTGGGACATAATTTCTAATCTAATCCTGTGCAATTGGTTTATCTTCTGCTTTCACTTGAATCTATGAGACTTGTAGAAAAATCACTTTTCCTCCTAATTTATAGCTTCAGCTCTGATTTCACAAGTGGATTATAATTCTTACTTTTGTTTCGGGTTCTAGGGAAAAAAACGTCAAAAAGAAACCAATTTCTTTTTTTTTTCTTTTTTTTAAAATTTTATTTATTTATTTATGGCTGTATTGGGTCTTTGTTTCTGTGCGAGGGCTTTCTCTAGTTACGGCAAGCGGGGGCCACTCTTCATCGCGGTGCGCGGGCCTCTCACTATCACGGCCTCTGTTGTTGCGGAGCACAGGCTCCAGACGCACAGGCTCAGTAATGGTGGCTCACGGGCCTAGTCGCTCCGCGGCACGTGGGATCTTCCCAGACCAGGGCTCGAACCCGTGTCCCCTGCATTGGCAGGCAGACTCTCAACCACTGCGCCACCAGGGAAGCCCAAGAAACCAATTTCAACATGTCTTCTGTTGTTTTCCTTCCTCTCCCTGCCTTCCCCCTTGCCCAAACGTGCAGAAGTTCCTGACCCTGGGCTTTGTTGACTGTTCCACCCCAGATGGTCTTCCCCTTCTGGGTAGCAAGAGTGCTGTTTTGCTTGTGACACACATGCTTCCTCTTCCCTCACCTCAGAGGCTGCCTGGTGGCTCAGGGGTGTGACCATTCACACAATCATTCCACTTGTTTACAGAGTGCTGTCACTACTGTGTCGTCCTCAATAAACTTGGAAGTTCAGGTGGTGACTGATTACCATGGCACCCTTCAGTGCTGCCCCAGAGCCTGCTCTGAGCCTTGATCAGAAATGCTTTTCTCCGTATCATGCTGATGCTCAAGGGGTAGCCAAGCTGAACATAATTTTCCCAGAAACATTCAGATGTATAGGAAGCACATTTGACAAAGAAAAACAGCAACCCGGGTAATATCTACTGTCTCTCTATTTTGGTGAGCATTATTGGGAGGATCACAATTGCCCGGAGGGCTGGTTAAAACCCTGGTTACTGTCCTTGGGCCAGTGTTTGAGTTTCTGATTTGGTGGGTCTGGGATAGGCGAATATGTGCATGTTCCCAGGCCGTGCTAAGAACCACAGATTCAGGCTTTGTGCAGCCCAGTGTATGTTAAATTCTATTTACCTAGAGTTACTTCGCCTGAATAGGTCTGTTATCAAAAGAGGTTTAAACCACTGGAACATCAGTTCTAAGCTTGCTTGGTGGTCATTTCATGGTTTATGGAATAGGATTTCTCTAACCTGAGTCTTGATTCAGAGACAGAGCGTTGATGGAGAAGGGGCACAGGGGTGTAGAGACAGCCGTGTTCTCATCGAGGACTTGGGCAGCACTAGCTGTTGTGTCACGGGCGTTCCTTCAGATGCAGGATTAAGAGTTATAGGCCACTGCTACGCTCCTGTTTGAGTCACCCTCAGGAGTTGACTTTGTGGTGAGATCCTCACTGAATCCGAGTTGCCGCAAAGGCTCACGTTCTCTGCTTTCTGCTGGCCTGGGAGCCTTCATATGGATGCCTGCAGCTGGGCATGGGCTGTCTCATCCCTTCCACACCAGCTTTCCTCTTGTTTTCTGAACCTGTAAGCTTCGAAATCCAAGCGAACTCTGAAAACAGCAACAGTGCCAGAGTGTTAAGACCTTTTATTTTGGAATGGAATTTAACAGAAGGGAAAGGCAACCATAGAAGTGAAGGGTTTGGTTGTGTCTCCTTTTGGCTAATAAGAGTTGTGTATAATGAACAGGTAAGTAATAGCCTTCTAAAGAAAAATGCACACATTTGCACTGTAAATACATTAAATGGAAAAGTGTATTTGTAAGAATCCTGACAGAGTAGGCTTTTAATAAATGGTAGTCATTACTATAGTTTTTAAATTGGCAAAAAATTATGTTAAAGCTCTTTAGATTAAGCTAAAATGTAAACTACTGCATTTCTTTTGGACTGAGGATTTTAATACAAAAACACCCTAAAAGGAAGTATTGAAAAACTTTTTATCCCTTAAAATGTGGTCCAGTTGTGAAACAGACTTTATTTCTGCTCCTTTGCTCCATCAAGAAGATCCAAATGCATCAAGATGTAGGTCTTCACGGACAGTAATGAGAGCCCCTCCGCCCCCCAGGAGAATGCAAGATCATGTAAATATTTTAAATGATGACAACAAGTCAGAGACACGGTTCTTGTAAACGATTCTTCTGATGGATGGTTTCTTTCTTCTTTCTGATTCAGCAATACGATTACTGTTCCTAAACTATTCAACATCAGTGTGCCCAGTTGCAGTGTATATAACTCATGTGTTTAACTTCTCTTTGCTCTTGTCAGTTTATACAAGTATGGGTGTAACTGTGCGCCTGTCTTTTAGATTTGGAATGACTCCAGGAGTTTGAAATTTAAGTGCGTTTGATAATATGCTGTTAGAAACATAACTTGCTTGTAGAAAGTGGTAAAAGCACAATTTTACACCTTACTGCTTTAACACGTGTGAATTCCAAGGTTCTAAATTCTAGGTATTATCAGGGTAGTAGTCTGTGGAAAATGCCTTCTTTTAAACTTGGAAAAATTGATTAATCTTCATGCATTGTTTAAAAAGCTAGAACTAAGATGGAAAAGAAATCTTCTGGGCTGATTCTAGTTGAAGACAATTTCACTTCACAGTGAAGTGTAGACTATTTGAAAGTCCAAATAGTGACTTGTTGCGTGTTATTGGTACTGTTTTATATTTCAGGAGTGACACATTGTTTCCTTGAGTGGGTAAAACTTTTGGAAGGGCAGCACTCTTTTCATACTTGGAGATGTGCATACACTCGAATGTGCTGCTCTGCACAGAGGGTGTGATCATGACTGTTTATGCCTGGTCTGTTGACAGAGGACTTATTACTCCATCTGCTGTGGGCACTTGGGGCCCTGACGCTGACTAGGGACAAGTGCAGGCTTGAGCTGGCTCAGCTGCCCATGGTGAGGGTGTCCTTGGGCTCCCTCTCTCTGATGCTCCCCCCGGGAGTGATGATACAGTCCTACACCTGCAGGTACATCAGCTTCATGCCTTCTTTCAATAGAAGAAGGGAAATTTGTGGCAGGTAAGGGGACCAAAAAAGTTTTTTTATTCTGTTCATCCTTAAAAAGGCTTTGCTTTTTCAAGGTTTTGCAGTAGAATATTGAGCTTGCTGGGTTGTGATGCGGTTTTGCTTGAGTATGATAAAGCAGAAGGTCAGAAAGAGAAAAGAATGACTGTATTGTCTGGTTGTTTGAGTCTTCCAGCAAGTCAGGCTGGAAAATATCTGTTGTTTTCTAGTTTTTACCCATATGCTTGTGAAATGCTGAAGAAAACGGGTGGATGTCATCAGTGTTTGGTCCAAATACTATTATGTCAGGCACTGTTCTGAGTGCTTAGATGTATTGACTCACTGCATCCTCACAAAAACCCCAAGAGGCAAACACTGTTATTGCCCTCATTTTACAGATGAGGAAACTGAGGCTGAAAGGGCACTTGCAAAAGATGACAAAGTGAAGTGACAGGTTTTAACACAACTGTCTGCCTTCTGAGCTGATACCCTTGGCTCTAGGCTATGCTGTAGCTTAATGTGTTACCTGGATTTCAGCTTCCAACCAAGGTGGAGTTACAGGGACGAGGTTCACCTTTGCACCTCAAAGAAAACACTAGACAAAATGTATGGACAGTCAGCATCCAAAGAAGGACTGTGACCTGAGAGCGGAAACAAGTGAGGGAGCCCTGTGATGGTCCCTTTACTGCCTGTGGGGCTTCCCAGGCCGTGGTGCAGGGAAGGGGAGCAGGTGGAGCCCAGCAAGATCCATGATCGAGGAGATAGAGCTGATGGTGGAGACCAAAGCATGGTCCCCCGTCTTCTTCAGGGGGTTGGAATCCCCCCTGGCCAGAGGCTGATCATTAGTCCTGTTTGGGGAGACTTTCGTCGAGCAGGATAATTACCTCCTTCTGTCAACTGTGAGCCTTCCTGCTTCCAAGAAAATGGACACACACATATGAAAAAATACCAGAAAGTGATTGGTGGTGGTTGTTGATGGTAACCATTGTGGTAATTAATATTTTCTTCAATTAGCTGATCATTTTGGCAGTCATTGGGTGTTCAAGTATGTCAGTTATTGAGTTTATCAGCAAAGGGAAAGTTTACTGTGAAACCAGCCTGAGAACCAGTAGCGTTTCAAGGAAACAGTGGCACCTCTTCAGTAAGACTGATTCAAGGGCTTATTGCCAGGGAGTGGGACATTCGAGAAGCCTGCATGCTGGTATATCAAGTGGTTCAAGAACTTAAATCTTGATTGACTCTTAATTAACAGTGAGGTAGGTATTCTCCTTGAAAAGATCAGTGTGTACAGGACTCACATGTCACTGAGGCTTTTTATTTCTGTTTGTATCCAGTTCCAGCCACTGAACCCTTCTTAACTTTGTTCTCCAGCTGTCTCTCCCTTCCCTGAGTTCCTGCTCTGTCTCCTGGCATTCCCTCCAAGGGAATACCCTTCCTTTGTGCATGTGTGGTGTTTCCCCACAGACGTTAGTCTCAAAGAAGCCCTACCTGTGCCATGCATGCTGTACGTGTATGTAACCACTTGCTTCGTGTGGCTCTTTTTATTTATAACTCTCAGCTTCTAAAAACCATAATTGTCTGGATTCCAGAAGCCGTAGGCACGGCAGAGACAAGGGGCGCTGAGTGGACTGGGACTGAGAACAGGGAGGGGAGCTTAGTCAAGGGCAGAGATAAGAGTCTCAGGTTTTCTGTGTCTCCGGTTAAAAGACTAATGTCAGATGAGTAGCTGTTTCCTCTGGTGTGGCCAGGCTTCCATGTGGCACACCCAGGTCCCAGCTCCTGCAGGGATTGTAGCCACAGCTGCTCCTCTGCTGCCTCCCTTCTGCAGGTTGTGAGGGAATCCCATAAGTTTGGGCTGAACATGCCAGAGGGTGTGGGGACAGGAGGATGCAGGGACCAGAAGGTGCAGGTACCAAGACAGGAGGGCCACCATGAGTCTCTTCGTGGGCAGAGTCGTGAGCTCATCTTGGTTAGAGGCTTTCCCATGCCGGAACTTTCCCCAAAGGGCAAAGAGGAATCTTGGCTTTTGGCCTGCTGCTGGAACTGTCCTACTATAGGATTTGCTGTTGTTACTGTGAAGGGTGCCAGAGGCTCTGGGGATGTGGGGCTCTGGGGTAGTGACACTTGTTTTGGGCTAATACGTTCCTTCCTGAATTAAAAAAAAGTCTGTGGCTGATGCTATAGGGGAGAAAAAGTAATTTTCCCTCTACCCTTCTGAGTTCTTAACTGAGGCTCCCATAATAAAGGACAGATTAACAAGAGAAAAACCTAAGTTTATTAACACACATATCTCATGTACACATGGGAGATGCCCAGGGGAAATAAGTAATTCCTGAGGTGGCTTAGAATTCAGACATGAAAACAATCCTAACAGGTGAAGGAGAAGTGGAAGGTAGCTCTTAGGAGAGGGGAAGGATTTTTAGGGAAGATGAGTGGGGCCCTTAGAGGATGGATGGGAGGATGGCAGTTTGGTGACAGGGTCTGTCTGGGGGTGGGGTCCACTTCTGGGCTCCTCTCCTGTGACAAGAGTCAGTCTTCCTGGTGGTGAAGCTCCTGGGCAGGGGACCTGTGACCCCTGAGTTCCTGTGGAGGCTCTGTGTTCAGGCGGATGGTGGGGTTCAGAGGAAGCTCTCCCTGCATCTGCTGCCGTTCAAGTGCCTTCAGCTCAAGATAGTCAATACACCAAAGTGGCACATTTTGGGGTGGCACACGTCCTGAACTCCTGCAGTCTTGTTTTGGGGTGACGTGTTCTGCTGCCCTTCAGTGCTGATTACCTTTATGTAAGGAGCACAGTACTTGAGCTGGGTTTACCGTGGCCCTTTTCTGGCTCTTCCCTCTGAAGTTCCCCCGTAAAGACCAGACATTCTAGGCCAGGCTGTTTTCCCAGTTACACATCGTTTCCAGCATCTGGTGGTCCAGGACCAAGTGCCCAGGATCTTCCTTCATTATTAAAATCATTCATCTAAGGTACATCACTGCCTCAGAACTTCTGATCAGCATAAAATATGACCAGTGCTCTCACACCCGGTTGATTATAATTCTAGAGAAGAGGAAAAATTTCACTCTTAATTAGTTTGTGTGATCTCGTAGATGCAAATATATAATTCCTATTAAACTTTCAAAATCTTGAAAGTTTCTTTCAGACTCTGTTGGAAATCTCAGGTCTGTTGCCACTACTTCACTCTCCTTCTTACCAAGGAAGAAATTGAAGAAAGACATAAGTGACTTCTTCAGGGTCACAGTGAAGGCTCCTGGCAGAGCTGGGGTTCTGCTCCTTCCTCTGGATTCTTCCCTTTACATCATTAATGAGACAGCCTTGGCGGGGGTGGTGGGGGGAGCGTTGTTACAGGGCCTCAACTGTTAAACTGGCCAAGTGGACTAACTGACATGTGTCATTATTTGGTCCATTGTTGCCTCAATTAACTTAGAAAAATAATATTTACCAGAAACAGGTAAAGTTAGGGCCCACCTTTGCATTCCAGTGGAATTCTTTGTGCTGCAATACTTCCTGTAGAGTGACCATTTGTTGGTAGAGGAATAATCCCAGAGTTTCAAAGCTGGGAAAGACTTAACAGTCTTTAGGCTGTACAGATAACTATCTGACAAATTGTGGATTCCTGAAATGTTAACTTATGCTTACCCATATCAGGGACACACCTTAAGGTATCAGATTCACACTGAGGAAGAGCGACTTTTCCTTAACCATGACAGTCTGACAGACGATGGCCATACCCTGCCCCCTTGGCCCAACCAGGCTTGTTCCTGCCTCTGCCCCTTATCTGACTCTCTGGGCGTTTGTCTTTAAATTTCACCAACTCAAGAGTTGTCTTGAGGACTTAATCTGAAGTAGTAACTCCAGGGCACCATCCCCTTAACCCTAGCAGTAACCAGTATTGCTCTTTTATTGTTTCTTACTACTTCCTCCTCCTTCCTGGCTCCTTTCTTCCACCAGAACAGTGACTCCCTGAGAGCTGGCCTCTATCCTGTAAACAGTGCTGGATTTGTGGGGTCATCTGATAAATATTTACAAGCAAATGAATGACATAGACATTTTTAAGTAAAGAAAAAACTGTTGTTTTCCAGAAGTCTTTTGTGAGCTCAGGCTTTATTTGTATTTAGGCTGCCCTATTTCTGCTGGCTTGTAAGTAACCAAATTATGGATTGAGGACTTTTAAATGCACATGTGTGTCTGTGTGTGTGTGTTACGTGTTTGAGTGTATCTGAAAGGAATGAATACTCACTTTTAGAATGATGTAAATGATGGAAGGTGGACAAAACTGTTTTATAGGGGAAAAAACTGCCTTATAAACGCTCTGCAAAGGATATCTAGAGTAAACACTCAAAACAAATGTTTTCATAAAAAGCCATACCAAACACTGAGAACTTGTTGGAATTAAGTGTAAATAAAAAGCAGTACCAAGCACAATCTTTGCATGAAGGCTCATTTCACAAAACACTAATAGTTTACCCTCATTTTATAAATAGCTGGAGAATGAGCCTGTGAAAACCACATTGAAAAACTAATTTATTTCATTAAAGTAGCATTTGTGGGCTTCCCTGGTGGCGCAGTGGTTGAGGGTCCGCCTGCCGATGCAGGGGACACGGGTTCGTGCCCCGGCCCGGGAGGATCCCACATGCCGCGGAGCGGCTGGGCCCGTGAGCCATGGCCGCTGAGCCTGCGCATCCGGAGCCTGTGCTCCGCAACGGGAGAGGCCACGGCAGTGTGAGGCCCGCGTACCGAAAAAAAAAAAAAAGTAGCATTTGTCATTTCCCATTGTCATTCATCGAGCAGTGACAAATGGTTTAATTTACATGCTGACATTCATTATAATTTTTAATCTTACTTTAAGCTGGTTGGAACATGCCAGCAGTCCCAACTTTCAGGCATGTTTAGGTCAGTGTTTTGTACCTGACCGAGTCTCTCTGGGTGGGGTGGGGTGGGATGGGGTGGGAAATGCCCTTGGTCGGGCCCCATGAGTGGGTGCAGACAGAGGTGCTCTTTGCATTCAGAATGGAGAAGGTTCTGGCTGTGCTGAGGTCAGTAACGAAGGTATGTAGCTTCAAGAGACAACAGAGAAGATTCTTCTGTCTGTTTTGCAGCTCCCCTATGCTACCACTTGATGAAACTCTTCCACCTAAATGTTGACAGATTGTTGTGGGCTTACCGTTACCCATCTCATCGTCACCCATGTCCTACTGACACGTTTGCTTCAGGGGCCAAATCTGGACTCCAGTTGCCCCGCCTCCACAGCCTACCCACGGCCATATGGCCCTGTGTAGAGGGGCCTAAAGCCTCCCTGGATTTCCTATTGCTAGGAAGACTGTGGTGGTTCAGCTCTTTGAAATTAAAGATAGATAGACCAAGTGTAATACAAAGTCATGCAAATCAGTACTGTAATATGGTAGTTTATGAACACATAATTGTATCTTCCTTTACATATTTCTGAATGATACAGACTTTGAGATTTGGGGGTGAATTTTTAGAATTCTACGAGGTATAACTGGTTAAATGATTTATGCAAATGACTCAGGTCTTCTCATGTCAGGTAAGAATAAGGAAGGTGCAGGATTTTGTGTTGGCTATGTACGCTGGGAATTTGCTTTGAACCTGTTTTTCGATTGAGAAAATGAGGGAAGATTTTCCTACCTGGAAGGGCTGTTGTTAGGGAGCCACAGCATCTGGCACCAAGTTCTCAAGTGATCTAGTTTTTATTATATTTAATATTTTGGTAACTGTGTGTCTCACAACAACATGCATTATCTTTGTATTAGGACAGGAGCAAACCAGGAACTACCTTAATCTAAAAAAATACTAGGCTGAAGTGCTCCTCTCTTTAAGCACTTTTGTTACTTCAGTCCTGGCATATAATCCAGCTGTGCTGGCGACGATGCCGGCTCTACACTACCACAGTGGAGTAGAGACATCGCAGTGTCACGAGGCGACACTTGCCCTCCCCCACCTCAGGCTTCTGCCTCTCTCCCCTGTCTCTCTTTCTCTCCCCCTTTGTCTCTTCCTTTTCATGTCTGTCTGTCTCTCTCTCTCTCCCCCTCTCTCCTTGACTCTCTCCCTCGCTGTCTCTCTTCATCTCTCTTTCTCTTTCTCTCCCCCGTCTTTCTCTCCCTCTCCATCTCTCCCTCTCCATCTCTCTTAGTCTCTCTCAGTCTCCCTCCCACTACTCTGGCCCTCTTAACACTTGTCTGGGAAACCAGAGGGAAAGAGCCCAGTTACTACAGAAATACAGGGAATTTTATGTGGACTACTTTTGCATCTTGTTTTTCATTTTAATCTAAGTACAAAAGGCAAGTGTCAAAACAAAATCGTTGTTAATTACTCTCTGCATAGTCTGAGTCTGGAGCCTTCCGTCAGAGCTCCAGTAGTTGCAAGTGTCTTGGCCTAAGCCCATTGGTATTCTTGGCGACACTCCTACGAAACGTTTAGAAGTACCACAGGATGCACGCAGGAAACGATAGTATAATCTCTGATAAAAACTGCAGAATCCTGTTTAACAACAATTTTTCAGATTTGTCCATGGGCAAGTCTTTGGTTTAATAAATATTTATTGCCAGTCTCTGCTGGTTGCTGGAAATGTGGAGAGAAGGCACAGCCTCTGCTCTGGGAGCAGCCAGTGTGCCAAGAGGCAGGTGGAGGGCTGGCATGTGTGCAGCGTGCAGTGGGGACCCAACCCAGTCTTGGTAGAGTGAGCACCCAAATATAATGGTTAGAGTTTGGAGAACTCGCACACACACATGTGTGTGCTTCTGTGAGTACCTACCCATGTAGGATCATATGATGTACTTTGCACACTTTTTTTCACGTAACATTATATTGTGAACATTTTCTCATGCTTTAAAATATTCTGTGAAACGCCCCCACCCCCCCGGCAACCTTTGAGGTAGTGAGAGGAGTACAGTGTTGCTAGTATGTAAGAAGCCCAAAGGGTGACTCTGGATAAGCCCAGGAAGGTGGGTAGAGGCCCATCACACAGGGTCTGGTACCTGTGTATATCAGTTACTTGTTGCTGTGTTTCAGATTGTCCCCAAGCAACCAACATTCATTATTATACAGTTTCTGTGGGTCATGGGCTCAGGGCAGCTTTGCTGGGCGGTTCTGTCTATGGGCCTCTCATTGTGGTCAAGATTATGGCCAGGCTGCACTCATTTGAAGGCTTGACTGGGCCTGGAGATTCTGCTTCCAGGATGGTGCCCTCACATGGCTGTTGTGAGAGGCCTCAGGGCCTCGTACCTGGCCTTTCCCCAACCACATGGCAGCCGGCTTCTCCAGAGCTGAGATGTGAGAGGACTGGTCACACCAAGCAGCCCTGGCCCAGTGTGGGAGGGACTGTGCAAGAGCGTGAGCACCAGGGGGTGGGGTCATGAGGCCTTCTTGGAGCTGGCTCCCATGCCGTGTAGGATTTTGGACATTATCTTAAAATGGAGCCTCAAAAGGATTTTTAAATAGGGAATTGATACAATCTGGCTGCAATGTGGAGAGCGACAGAGGAAAAGTGGACATGCGTTTGGGTGCTAACTGTAAAAATCAGATCAGGATACTTGTGGGGAAGGGCTGGTGCTGTCCTTCCCAGGGAGGGACTGGGACGGGCCGTGGGCGAGCTTCTGGGGTGGGTCACAGAGTTTTGTTTCTTGACTTGGTGGTGGTTAAAAGGTTCACCTTAAAGTAATTCATTAAGGCATACATTTGTTTTAGGTGGTCTTCTTTATTTTGTTTGATGTTACAGTAAAAAGATGTTTTTTTAAAAAAATTTTTTTAGAGATTTTTTTGATGGGGACCATTTTTAAAGGCTTTATTGAATTTGTTACAATGTTGCTTCTGTATTATGTTTTGGTTTTTTGGCCTTGAGGCACGTGGGATCTTAGCTCCCTGACCAGGGATCAAACCCACAACCCCTGCGTTGGAAGGTGAAGTCTTGACCACTGGACCACCAGGGAAGCACCCCAAAAGATGGTTTTTAATAAAGTGGGAGTGGGGGATTGGTTAGCGGCTGTCCCAGTGACATGGCAAGAGCCAGGATGTCTTGAAGGGGAGTTGCAGCTGTGGGATTGCCCATGGAGCGGGCCGGTCAGAGAGAGAGGAGGGCCGTGGGTTGGGCAGATTTGTCCACTTACCTGATAGAGGGACAGCAGGGAGTTGGGGAGACTCCCAGGTTTGCTTTGGGCGCCAGCTGGATGGTGGTGTCATTTCTGAGCTGGTTTCGTGGAGCACGAGGTTGACATCAGCTTGGGCAGGCTGAGTGTGTGAGTTCCTGGGGATTTCCCATGGAGATGTGCAGTGGCTGGTTGGTTATAGGGACCTTCTTCTCAGGGAGGGTCTGGGCTGGGGTGAGGACATGAATGGGGCTCGCGCTGGGGGAGAGAAGCGGAAGGGACGGGGACAGAGCCTGAGACTTAGTCACGAGTACAGAGTGGGTCGGGCTGGGCATGGGGGTGCTGACTGGCAAGTTGAAGTGCTGTTTCCTTCCGGAGTCTCATGTTTTCCTTGGCACCCTGCTCCTGAGTGTGCTCCAGTCGTGTGAGGGTGGCAAGGAGAGTTGACCCTTGACGGCTTCTAGGAGGAGGGGTGGGGAGCATGAAAGTGACTGCGACTTGTCGGCATCTTACCTTTATGTTTGTTTCTTTAATTACTTTGCATCTCTGATAAAAATGGTTGGTTATTGAAAACAAGTGAAACAGAAAAAATAAGAATGAGAAAGAATGTGGAGCAGGCTCATAAAAAGAATGAAAAGATCAGTTTTTAGAAGGGGAGTTAAAGATGGTAAATGGGTTTGCTAGAAGTAGGCATGAGGCAGAGGCGTATGGCACCAGCCTTAAGAAGAAACAAGCACTTGGGTTCAATGGTGAATGTGCTCAGTGGTGAGTTCTTTCCGAAGCCGCCCACCAGGCTGTGGTGCAGGGATATCCCCGGGCCCCGGGTGCCCCTCATGTGGATTGATTTCCAGGAGCAGGTTCGAGGTAGAGAGGCCTCCCGAGGGACCTGTTACACCCCAAAGACTCTAAGGTACGTTTGGTTATTGATTCCAGTGCTAGAGGTACTCTCAGCGTTGCCCTCCTTCCAAGCTTGTTGGGGGGCATCAGCTGTAAGCAGTAGCTTAATTTACTAGTTTTAGGCACAAAACATTCCAGAATCTTAATGAAAAACATTATTAGGACAGTAAGTAGGTTTGTTATACCCAATTGAGAAAAATGCTTTGAAATGAGCTTTGGGGAAGGCATGGTGACTGAAATGGTGAAAATAACGAGAAGGTTGAATTTGAAGAAAATTGTTCTCAGGTCGGACCTATGACAGTATTCTGAGGAAGATTTGGGAGATAAAAGGATAGAAAATGGAGGGAACAGAGTGGAG
This sequence comes from Mesoplodon densirostris, assembly GCF_025265405.1. Classification (NCBI taxonomy): domain Eukaryota; kingdom Metazoa; phylum Chordata; class Mammalia; order Artiodactyla; family Ziphiidae; genus Mesoplodon; species Mesoplodon densirostris. The sequence continues at coordinate 155,244,500 of NC_082664.1, read as the reverse complement.
AGCAGCTTGCCCGCCGCCGTCCTGTTTCCTGGCATCTCTCTGGGTGGACTTGCCTAGTTTTATTCTGTGCAGGAAACTGGGAGGCTCTTACCTTGCCAACCTTGGGTGGCAGCTGACCCTCTGCTCTCGGCAGCTGGGAGTCTGGAGTCGGGTGAGCACCTCCTTCTCTTTGCTGGGTTTCTGAGGAAGCTCCCCGAGGGCTGATGATGTTCACAGTTCGAGGACCCTCACGCGTGCCTGTGTGTCCCTGTCATTCTGCCTCAGGCCACGCCCTGGACAGGTGGGGGCAGTGACAGTGGCCAGGGCCCGTGGAGCAGGAGGGCTGAGTGGTGTCCTTGGCCGAGTTGGTCTCAGTTGTGGAGTACGTCATCCACACGGCCCTGTGGTGCCCACGGCTTGGGGTGGGGAGGCCAGGCTGCACCCCCCCCACTCCCTCACAGCGTCGTGGAGGACTTGTCCCGGAGGAGAAGCCTCTGCTCCAAGTCGCTCTGCTCAGCTGGACAGTGAAACCGTGTAGAAGTGCCCGAGTGGTAGGAAGTGTCAGCCATTCAGTCGTTGTTTGCCTGGATCATTTTCTAAGATGTGATTCTTGGCAGCGGCTGGGGTGCGGGCGGGAGCCAGTACCAGTTCCTTTCGCTGGGCTGTGACCTGGGCACACAGGCACATAGCCTGGTCTGGGATTTCTTGTGTGTAAAAATGAGAGTTTTGACCTCAGCAGTGATTCACAGGTGTCCAGAACATGACCTGTTTTATTAAAGAGCCTCTTCAAACAATTATAGTAACAGCAGTGTGCTTTTTTTTCTTTCTGACACATGTTTTTACTGTGGACCTAATATTGTGTCAGATACTCTGCTAATCGTGGGGCTACAGAGATGAATAAGGTACCGCCTCCAGGCCCCTGGGTGTTGCCATTCTTAGCCTCCCTCTGAGTTGAATGTTAGAATCTAGGGGTTGGAAGAGACAGCAAGCCTTCAGCCGAGCAGGGATATGCTGGGTGACAGTGTTCCTCCCACTTCTTGTAAGACTCGTGTTCTCACAGAGCTCTGCAGTGGGCACCGCCTCGCCCTGACTCCCTGGAGCCTCTCTGCTTTGCCTTCTCCACCAGCTCAGAGCAGTTCTGCGCTTTCTTCCCTCGATGCTCTTCATCATCAGAGCCATCCATCACATCTCTCCGGCCTTCCCTCTGCCAGACAAATGGAGACTCTCTTCACCATTTAGCACGTGACACAGATTCCCCACACTTTACTGTCTTAGTCCTTCTTTAGGCAAAGTTCCTGCAAGGCAAGTTAACTAAAAATTAACATATAAAATACCTCATGCTCAAAATCCATTTTCTTTTTTGTTAGAAAGCCATTTAATTGTGCTGATTGGAGAGCAGTGAGGAGTGTGGACTTCTGAGCCTCTGCCTGGGTGCAGACCTCAGCTCTGCCCCCTGCATGCTGTGTGCCTTCTGGCCGGTCGTTTACCTTTCTGGGCCTCAGTGTCCTCTCTTGTGCAGCGGATCACTAATGGTACCTACCTCACAGGGCTTTATGAGGAGGAGTGACACACTTGTCACATGGCAGTCCACTGCGAGACTGTTGAAATCCAGAGTCCTTCCAGTTAGTCACTGTTGAGCACAGAATAAGATTGCTCCTCACTCTGTCTTCGTTCTCATCTCTCTGAACTTCTTCTATTTGCCAGTGTAAGTACAGAGAGAGTGTCTCCCAGCTGGGCTGCAGCTGAGAGGGCAGAAATTCATGGACTGTTTTTAAGGTCAGAGCACAAGGAGCACAGGGAGAAATCCTAGGATAGAACAGAGGTCTAAGGCAGAAATGAAAGCACAATTGTAGGAGAATATCTCACTTTGTAAAAGCTGGGTGTCTTCAGATAAGCCAAGTTCCTTAACATTTATCTTAGCATACCTGAAAGTTCTGCTGGCAGCCCTCTCTGGACCCTGTTTCACTGAGAATTCAGAGGGCAGTTTTTTGAAAAATGGGCAAACACAATGGCCATCCTTAAAACGGAAGGGATTGATTGCAGTAAATTACAGTACAGTCCCATTATCTTTGAGGCCTGGGAAACACTGTAAAGTCTCACAGTCTATTTGTACTCACTGATTAGGGCACATGAAAGTGAGTTGTGAACACTCAATTTTGGAAAAGGAAATCAGGCCGGATCCATTTACTTTCGTCCCGTGATCAAGTGACTGTCCTTCTGTACAAGGAGAAAGCACAGGGAGAAGATCCCCCCAAACTTCAAGCATTTTGATGGTTTGCCAGCAGGGCAGGCCCTTTGGTGGGGGAGCAGGCATCACAGGTGGACCTTCCAGAATTGAGATCTGTGGGCCGGTGGGTGCCAAGCTGCCCAATCCCAGGCTCAGCGCAGGTACCACCCATCTGTAGACCCCACAAGTGTAGATGCCTGTCCTGTTTCTAAAAGTGCCTTTTTAGTTACTTAAAGAAATTCGTTCATGATATTCCTCTTACAGTTTACACAGCTGTGAATTCTGCTTCGTAACTCTTGCTTGGGGTGGGATTAAGTTTTTGTTAACTGAAGGCTGACTTAAATCAGTTATTCATTGTTTAAACAGCTTCTTTTTCCTGGGTGGGATCAGTGCTGCCTGCCGCCATCATTTCTCCAGCACTGGGGTTGTAGAGCTCCCTACTGTGGGCATGTCCAGAGAGGAGCTGGTGGCCGAGGAGCTCTCTGTCCAGCATTTCCTCCTCCTCCTCACTTCTAACAATATTCATTCTGTTATTTGATTTTTGACACACACATGTCCTTACCCAGGGAAACAAACATAACTGGGGAAATAACGATGCTGTTTACACCTGAGAGACCCCAGAAAAGCAAGGAGCTTCAAGGAGCAGATGGATGCATCACAGGGGAGGGAAGAGAGAGCAGCCCGTTACGTGGCTAATGAGAGCGGCAGGAGCAGCAGTGAAATATTGATGAAATATCATGTGGGGAAAGAGGCCATGGTTTACTTCTAGTAGGCATGCATTTTTACATTTATTTATCCTTATTTTCTTTGTTGAATTTGCATTAGTTGATTGCAGTTCACATTATTTTTGAAAAATATGCAAAAAAAATCTCCCGGGATAAATGTATTAAGTATGATCCTGGAGGTATTTGTCTACAGTCTCTTTGTGACATTTCTATACCTTGATCTCCATGTTTAAGTGGGAAGCCTAGAACAAGTGTCTTTAATGCATAAGAAGGGCCGCCATGCCTGTGTGATAGCAAGAGAATGTCTGTGTGTGGATGTCATTCCCCGTCACCGTCATGGGATGAGGTGTCCAGGTACAACATCAGAGCTTTCCTAACACAACCCTGCCAGTAAGTTGTGTCCTGGTTTTAAGGCCTGAAGTAGTTGTCCAGTTAGGAAGGGATGGAGTTGCTACCTCCCGTGGGTGCTCCAGCCCTCCAGGGTGCCATCTCTTCTGGGCCTCTCATGTCATTTGTGCTTCCTCTCCACTGTCATCCCACTGTGCCCAGTTTTCAGGAATCACCAGATGGTTTGCTATCGGTTCCTGCTTTGTCCTGCCTTCTGGAGGCACACGCTCTTCAGGGAAAGACTGTCTACCCACTGCCAGTCCACGGTGGTCTTTCCTCAAAGCTTTTGTTCCCTTCATGGGGTGGAAAGAGTCCAGCCTGTGCCCTGGGAACCCTGGCTCTGGCACCATTTCTAACGACACATCCTCTCTTCCCTTGCCTGGTTGTGGGGAGCAGGAAGGGGAAGGATGCACAGGGGCTTATGCCCTCCTGTTTCTCAAGAGCACAGGGCAAAGGTGAGGGAAACGCACGTCCCTGCTCCCCTGAGCCCCTGGCATGTCACATTGAGGTGGCATGAAGTATGTAAATTATTTAGTGATAACTTACAGTCTTCCCTAACAATGATGCATTTTATATAGATGACATTAGAATGAGGTTATTCAATATCTGATCAGACCAAAATTTAAACAGCAAAAAGCAGGCCTCACTGTAGATGTTACTTCCTCCAAGAAACAGTGCTCATCTGAAATGACCGCTTCCTCTTCTTCCTGGAGCTCTTCATAAGTGACTCTTTTAAGGTTCTCTTTGGTTCTGCATTGTATTATAGTTACAAGTGTGTGTGTATATATAATTTTGTGTGCATGCTATCTATTTCTTGAAGGTATGGACTAAATCTTAACTCCAGTTCCACAGCATTCAGTGCACATAAAAGAGACACTTGTTCAGTGAATGAATGGACAAATGAAAAATACAAGTAGTGACTTGAAATCTTATGTGAATTCTGAATGCATCATGCCATACTTGATATTTTGAACTCAAACTTCTGCAGTCCTCTGGGTAAACTGGGCTTTCACACAGGGTGGGTAAAGAATTGAACAACTAACGTGAGTGGTTTGTAGTTTGGGTTCACTAAAATAAACAGAGCACCTGCATTGTTAAGTGTCTGCAAATCCATGCACATCAGGCCCCTGTCATGAACATGCAGCGCATTGCTTTGTGGACTGTTCTGAAGGGGAGGGGGGCCACATGTGAACTGACTGTTTGTCCAGCTGGCACCACTTGGCTCCCACAAGGAACCAGGAGCAGGATGGAAGGGAGAAGAAAGGCACTGCTGCCCCTCAGAGGGCCTTTCATAGCCTGGGCATCATGTGGAGGGAGACCCCTGGCCAGGCCTGTGTACCCCTGGATCCAGGGATTGGGAACAAGGAACTTGGTGGAAAGGACTTTCAATAGCACCAAGCCCTCTGCTTGCAAATGGTTCCTAGCTCTGGGTTGGAGGCAAAATGTAATGTCCTCTGAACTTCCCCCATAAAATAGCAAATTTGGGCTTCCTTGCTCTGTGACAGCAAGGCATATGGCAGCTGTAGAACAAAGGCCAGATCTGTGGAGGCTTCTGCACAACAGCCCCTGTTACCTTTATCACCTCACAGAGCAGCTGGAGCCGGGCTGATTCAGGACATTGGGTCACCTCTCTCAAAGTTGGATTTAAGGAATGAAGTAGAACAAATGTAATTATTTATTTTTGAATACAGAATACGTACATACTTAATATATCAGAATAATAAGGAAAGACTTCCAAACTGTTTCCAAAGCAAAAGCATAAACCATCCTTTTACTTGGCAGGGACTTTACTATGTTTCCAAAAAGCCAGCAAGCACTGTTCCTAAAATAGTCCCATCTGTTCCTCTGCATAGACCCTATTAAATTCCAGCTAAATTTTATCTCGATGTGACAGATTGTAGAATTTTTTTTTTTACTAGAACTTTATGATACTTTATTTCTAAATACTGAATAGAAAGTCTGGAGAGATCTCAGAAATTATAGAACTGCCATTGACAGCCTCCATCAGCCACAACAGAGAATGTGTGTCACCATAGCAACTGTCGTTAGATTGTACACCTGAACCCAGGTCACTGAGACTAGTGCACCTTCCCAAAGCTGTAGAAGAAGCAGTCATTCATTCTCTGAAGAGATGAAGGGACCTTCCCCCTCATTCCCATGTGTGGCTGTTCTCGGAGAGAAGCAGCTGTGGCACATCTGTGAGGGATCTGGAGGGTCCTCCCTTCCTGGAGGCACAAGTAGGGTGGGTCTTCCCATGTGTTGTCGTCATGTCTGGATGAAGGGGCACTTCAGTCAGGTGGTCTAGTGTGGTGAACCTCAAACCTGGGACTGAAGAAGACTGCTCATTGAGAGAACTTTGGGGTTAATTCTGCTTCTGACAGTTAAACAGTGGTTATACGTTTATACTTGACCCTTTCATAGGATGGAGAGTGGACAAATGTCTGGACAGTCATCAGGATCTTGAGTCTGTTCATATATTTTTGCTGAGTATTGTGCTAGGTAAGGAATATATACACTAACTTTTCTGTGCAGCCCACAGAAAACAGACATGCATGAATTTTCCCAGAAGATGCTCCTTATCAGTTGAGACTGAACTTTAACACCGGGAATGTTTTAGAAAAATTTGAAAGTGGTGCAGCAGGTGCTCAGCAGCAGTTCTGATTCCCTTCGCAGGTGCTACTGTGTGGATGTCGAGCTCACACTTTCTGTTGGTCCACGCTGTTCTTGTGAGAGTTTTTGCCCCGGGAGGCGAGGGACGTTCACGTTGAAGTGAATGTCCATCAGTACTTGACCTGATTCAGTCCACCAGGTTGCAGGGGCTCTGGGTGTGGGACCATGAACCAAGGCCTCCTCCTTCCCTTTAAGAGAAGTTGATATGGAAACTTGGGATCTGCTCACCAAGAGCCACTCTTGCTCGAGAAAGGAGGCCAGACCCTGGCTGCAGAATGTTGTGATGTTGCAGCTGGAGGCACGAGCCAGTGCTTGTGGACAGTGTTCCTGGGCAGTATTTGGGAACCGTGGGTCTGGGGCAGGGAAGGGCAGTGAGCCCCACGGTGTGCTGGCGGGGATGGTCTCGATGTCTAGAAAAGGCAGGGAAGCCCTTTGAGAAGGTGAAAGGAGGGAGGGGGGCAGAGGAAAGAGCCAGCACCTGAGCCAGGACTGTTGCTGAGGGGGCTGGAAGCCATGGGTGGGTTTGAGTCAAGGGCCTGAGTCATCTTCCTTCCCTGTTGCCAAATGTCCTGTGGGTGTTTGTTTACTGCTACTGTGGTGATTATCCTGAATGTAAAAGGGATTTAAAAAAATTATAGGAGAAGGAGCCTAGGGATTTGATTTCCTTCTGATTTTCCAGAAGTTCAGGTTTCTGCTAAGTGTGGGAGTGGAATGGGGGTGCCCTGTAGATACTTGTGTTACAGAGAAGACATCAGTACAGACCCGATGTTGTAATGGCCCTGATTATTTCATATGGGAAGAAGGCTCCCACCTACAGCAAATGGAATATCATTAGCTATAATATACAGAGACTGAGAGGGTCTAGAACAACGCTGTTTAATAGAACTTTCTACAATGATGGAAATGTATTTCTGAGCTGTCCCCACATGGTACTGAGCACCTGAAATGCAGTTAGCACAGATGAGGAACCGAACTTTTAATTTTCATGAACTTATAGCTGCTTGTCACCAGTGGTTTCCACATGGGACAGCACGGTTCTGGAAGATAAACCTTGTGCGTGGATAAGGTCACAGTATTAAGTTTGGTATGTGAGTTCTTCTCTTGAATGGCATGTGCTCCTGTTGTGTCTGCCCACCTGTGGCTTGTGTTAGTGATCTGTCTCACTCACAGATGCTTAGTTTTGTGGTAAAGATCTGCACCTGCAGAGCGGGAGGGAGGAACAGTGAGAAGTGAAGAGCCTCAGCTCTGGGTCAGGCCCCTCAGTGTCTTCTGGGAGAGTTGGGGTGTTTGGTAGCAGGCTACCTGCTGCCCTGCGTCTTCCTTGGTGGTGCTGGGTGATGTCTGAGCGTCTTAGTTTCCCTTTCATGTGCCACATCTCCCCATCTGCTAGCATAGACAGTTCATTGGTAATAGTGGGGTCTTTGTCCATACATGTGTGTCATGCTTTCCAACAGGGTGACTTGCTCTTGGGGAGAATCTGAATCTAACAACAGTTGGTGCCCCTCTCAGCATGTGAATGGATAAAGTTTATCTAGTGTTCAGATTTCCTGGGGGTGGGAGTGATAAGGACAAAGTCTAAGAAGGCTCATAGGGGATTGAGGGGCAATGATGCAAAACCTTTGTACACACACACACACACACACCCCTAAATGACTGACTTAACCTCACAAAGATGGATTTTTTAATTGGAGGATTGCTGAAATCATTGCTTGTGGTTTTCCTGATGGGTTTCTTGTTTTCCATCAAGTAGAAAGTAAAATTTTCGTTTCTAACTCTAAGTAGAATTTACATTCTTTTTTTCCATTCCCATTTGGGTGGGGACTGGCCGGATGAACTGTAAGGACTCTTGGTTTCTAATCCTAAATACTTTTTTTTTTTTTTACAATTTTATTGGAGTATAATTGCTTCACAATGGTGTGTTAGTTTCTGCTTTATAACAAAGTGAATCAGTTATACATATACATATGTTCCCATATCCCTTCCTTCTTGCGTTTCCCTCCCTCCCACCCTCCCTATCCCACCCCTCCAGGCTGTCACAAAGCACCGATCTGATCTCCCTGTGCTATGCGGCTGCTTCCCACTAGCTATTCTACCTTACGTTTGGTAGTGTATATATGTCCATGCCTCTCTTTCGCTTTGTCACAGCTTACCCTTCCCCCTCCCCATATCCTCAAGTCCATTCTCAAGTAGGTCTGTGTCTTTATTCCTGTTTTACCCCTAGGTTCTTCATGACTATTTTTTCCCCTTAAATTCCATATGTATGTGTTAGCATATGGTATTTGTCTTTCTCTTTCTGACTTACTTCACTCTGTATGATAGACTCTAGGTCTATTCACCTCATTACAAATAGCTCAGTTTCGTTTCTGTTTATGGCTGAGTAATATTCCATTGTATATATGTGCCACATCTTCTTTATCCATTCATCCGATGATGGACCCTTAGGTTGTTTCCATCTCTGGGCTATTGTAAATAGAGCTGCAATGAACATTTTGGTATATGACTCTTTTTGAATTATGGTTTTCTCAGGATATATGCCCAGTAGTGGGATTGCTGGGTCATATGGTAGTTCTATTTTTAGCTTTTTAAGGAACCTCCATACTGTTTTCCATAGTGGCTGTACCAATTCACATTCCCACCAGCAGTGCAAGAGTGTTCCCTTTTCTCCACACCCTCTCCAGCATTTATTGTTTCTAGATTTTTTGATGATGGCCATTCTGACTGGTGTGAGATGATATCTCATTGTAGTTTTGATTTGCATTTCTCTAATGATTAATGATGTTGAGCATCCTTTCATGTGTTTGTTGGCAGTCTGTATATCTTCTTTGGAGAAATATCTATTCTAAATCACTTTTTGGATTGAGTTTTGGGGTGAGTTGAGCTGCCCTGTATTTCTTCCTGCCAGTGTCCTCTTCTCTGATCTTAGAAGTGTGCTGTATCTGTATCATGCTTTAAGTGTACACAGTGGCCTAAGTTGCTACTTTTCTTTAAAGTCAGCTACAACATTTCAATTAAAATTTCATGCACAACTCAGCTCACAGCCCTGAGCTGTGCAGGTGTGGTGGGTCCAGGGTCTGAGGATTTTGGAGGACACCCCACCTTTTCCTTCCCTGAGAAACCCCCCTCAAACATCTACCAACTGCCCGTTCTCTCTCTTCCAGAGTGTGTTCTGGAAGCTCAGCATCCTGAGGTGTGCTCACGAATGGGTCTCAGAGCCTGGGTGTTTCAGGGCATGGCCTCTTTGGAAGCAGAGCACAACTTTCTCCTTCCCTCTCGCCCTGCTCCCTATGGAGGGCACAGACTGGCACACATAGATCAGAGAGGAGAGATGCCAGAGGTGTTGACAGCGTGTGTGGGCATGCGAGTGGGGAGGAGTGGGCCCTGGGTGTCATGACAGGAGGCAGCGTGTGTGAGAGCACTTTGTAAACCACAGTTATGCTCTGACACAGAGGAGGCTTCGCACAGAGAGCGCATTTGAAGGGAGAGAGAGTGTTCCAGGCTGAGGGAGCAACAGAAGCAAAGCAGGGAGATATGAGGTGTTGGGTTCATCACGGGATGGAGGTGAGGTTGAAAGTAGGGGAAAGAGAGGGGTGTGTAAAATATGTGATTTTATTTATGTCATATATATGTATTTAATATATGTCATGTACATACATATACACACATGTGATTGAGATATATATATATAGATATCTATATATATCTATATATAGATATCTATATATATATATCTTTGAAAAATATTTCTGGGAGCCTGTTGGAAGAGCATATGATCATGAGTTCTCTAGATCTCAGTTTTCATATTTATAAAATGGTAAAAACAATAATACCTTTTTATCTCATGAGTTGTTATCAGATTAAACAGTGTGTGTGGAAGTGCTAGGGGGCTATTGGTGTCAACTTGTGGGCCAAGACTACTCACTGCCCCAGCACCCACTCCACCTCTCCTCCTGAAGAGCAAGAACCCTGAGTGTTTGTAGGGCACCTGCTGTCCAGCCACAAAGCAGCGTCATTTTCCTGTCCTACTGTACTGTGGCCAGTGACAGAGGTTTGGCTATTGAGAAGGAAGTGTGGTTTGCTAGTTCTAAGAGGCTTTTAAGTTAGGGACCTGCTTTCCCTCGTTGACTGGAGCTATAGTAGCTAGTCTGAGACCACAAGACTAAGGGTCATACCTGGGTATGGTGAGCTGGGAGGAACTTGGGCCCCACAGCTTGGTGGAGATACCCTAGTATTATCTGTGTGAGCAAGAAATATCCTTGAGTATTGTTTAAGCCACTGGAAATTCGAGGTTTTCTATTCTGATCCTTTGAACCTAGTCTTAACAGACCCAGGTTATATGACATAGTAACATGAATTTGAAGTCATTACTGGTCTGATTTAATGAAAGCTTGTTAATAAAGTTAAAAATAATTTGGAGAATGAAATTTGCAAGTTAAGCTAATGAGTGTTGGTGACAGAGGGACATCTTCAGCAACATGCTTTAACAAGGAACCAGGAATGAATAGGTTTTATGTATTTGTGACTAGTTCAGTGTACATGGTGTTTAAATCCAAAAGCAGCCTGCTCTACAGGAAGGTAATTCTCTCTGAGCTCTTGATTATAGTTAATTTATTTATAGATTAAATTATTTCTTATTGATAAGTCATGAGTCATTCTCAGTTCTTATCTCAGTGGCCATAGTTGGAGGACACTGCACTGAGCCTTTTCTCTGGTTTAATTCTGAGTTCTTGGTGGTTTATAATTTTGAGTGAGTCTGAATACAAAAGTAAAAAAAAAAGTAATAGTTCACAATTTTGTAAACACCTTCTCATGCACCACACATCATTGATCAGAGAGGTACAATACTGAATACAGTCTCTGAGAAATTCAGAAATTGTAGTTGTGCTATTTCTGCTTTCCTGGTCCCATATCATTATGGCCTAGCTACTTCCTTGGGTTTAGACAGCACTTCTCAGAATGTGGTTTGTGGGCATGCCCAGACCCTCTCAGAAAATCCATGAGGTCAGAAAAAATTATAACAATTCTAAGATGCTATTTGTCTTCCTCACTGTATGGATGTTTACACTGATGACATGTAAGCAATGGTGGCAGAACTGCTGCCATCTTGGCCTGAATCACCAGCCTGTTCTGTTTGACTACATTCTTTGCTGTCACATACTCATGGGGAGGTGGTGGGGGGAAGGCCAGTTTCACTTGGGAGTACACTAGATGAAACAGTAAAAGTTTCAGTTTCATTAAATCTTAACCCTTGGTAGACTTTCATTTAACATTCTGAGTTGATGAAATGGGAAGTGTGTGTAAGGTACTTCTGCCACATACTGCAGTGTGATGGTTTTCTCAAGGAAAAGCACTCATAATGAGCTGAACCAGCCACTTTTTCCTGGGAACTTTTTTTTATTTTAAAGAATGACTTGCAAACTATGACTGTTCAGACTTAGGTATTTGCAGATGTTTTCTCAAAAATGAACAAATTTACTCTTTCACTTCATGGAAAATAACTTACATTTGTTCCGGATGATAAAATTTGAGCTTTCAAGTAGATATTAAACTTTTGGAAATGTTGTATTCACCACTGTTCCTGATGTGACCAATTGTGATTTTAATAGAAGTGATATTTTGATGTTATGTGAAGGACTGCATCAGCCTTTGGAAAGCTGTGCATTTCCTAAGTGACCAATGCGTGATTATGAAATCACATGTGAGTAAAAGCCGTTCACAATGCAAGAGGGCAACGCAACGAACATACAAGGAATTGAGTATGAAAGTTCATCAGTAAGATTTCGGATTCCACATTCCAGACAACCTGTAAAGAAGTGCCAGTTATTAAATTTGGTGCTGCATCAAAGAAGACCAAAAGTTACATGAAAAAACTGATTAAATGCTTCTTTTCCAACTATCAGTGTGAGGCCATATTTAGAGCTACATCTTGCAACAGACTGATACAGAAGCAGACATGAGAGTCCTCTGTCTTGTATCAAGCCAGACATTAGAAATTGCAACAAAGTAGCTCATTGCCACACTTTTTTTTGGGGAGGGAATAATGTTCTTTTTCTTTATGAATGTGTTTATTAACATATATTGAGTTTTTAAAAAAATGAATTAATACAAAATATGTAAAATTTTCTCTTACAGTTTTTCATTTGGTAAATATTAATAGACATAACCCACATAAAAGCTGTTTGTGATCTTGAGCAACTTTTAAGAGTGCAAAGAGTTCCTGAGTCCCAGAAGTTTAGAAAACCACTGGTGTAGACTGATATCAAGTTGTCCACTATTCTTTATATCTTCCATTCTGTTGCTGGAGAAATGGTTGAAGGGATTGCTTTTTTCCTTTCACAATTCAGAATATTTCATATTCTGGACACATTTTGAAAAATAGTGCTAATCTCGTAAAGGTCCTTTGTGGAAGAAGTATTCTATTGAATGTGGTTTGGAAAATACTGGCTGACAGCCAAACCCTTTCCAGGCTTGCCTGCATCTAGATTACACTGTAAAACAGTTAGGAGGACCCAGCAATTAGCCAGAAGGGGGCTTTTTTAGGTGCAAAAAATAGAACTTTTGAATAAAAGTTCATCAATACCTGGAAAACTTTTTTTTGCTTTTCAATTTGTGCGAGTCGGGTGTCCCACAGACCGCCCTCAGGTTCAGTAATTTGCTAGAGGATCTCAGAAAAGCTGCTACATTCACAAATGATTTATTACAGTGAAAGGAAACATTAAAATCATCAGAGCAGAGCACACAGGACAGGGTCCGGGAGAGGTCCAGGCGTGGAGCCTCCAGTCCCCACCCCGGGGCGTCTGCGGATAGCACTCACCTCTTCTGGCAACATGCATGGAGCGTGGCCAACCAGAGGAGTTCTCTGGACCTTGGTGTCTGGAGTGTTTACTCTACCAGAGGTCGACCAAGTAGACGTGGCTGATGGCCCACATGCCTGACCTCTGTCTCCAGCCCCTTCAGGGATCAAGAGGAACCAAGGCCTCCACCATGACACACATCTGGTGTGACACAAGTCCAGGTAAACCAGGACACTTTTATCAGGTAAGACTTTGCAAGAAGCTAGAAGTTACCTCCCAGGAGCTTAGGTAAGGGCCAACCTTCCATTGGGCAAGGTTAATCCTTTACTGCCGTCTTTTAAATTCCCCATGGGATAAAAATGAAGTAAAAAGCCAACCAGTCTTGAAAAAGAACAAAACTGGAGGATTCACACTTTCCAGTTTCAGAACTTACTACAAAGCTGTGGTAGTCTAGACAGTACGGTGCTGGCATAAGAACAGACATCTACCAATACAATAGAACTGAGACTCCAGAAATAAACCCATACATCTGTGGTCAGCAGGCTTTTGACAAGGGTGCCAAGACCATTCAGTGGGGATAGAATGTTTTTATAAGAAATGGTGCTGGCAGAGCTGGATATCCACATGCACAGAATGAAGTTGGATCCTATCTCACACTGTACACAAAAAATTACTCAAAAAATGGATCAAGGGCCTCCCTGGTGGCGCAGTGGTTGAGAGTCCGCCTGCCGATACAGGGGATACGGGTTCGTGCCCCGGTCTGGGAGGATCCCATATGCCGCGGAGCGGCTGGGCCCGTGAGCCATGGCCGCTGGGCCTGCGCGTCCGGAGCCTGTGCTCCGCAACGGGAGAGGCCACAACAGTGAGAGGCCCGCATACCGCAAAAAGAAAAAAAAAGAAAAAAAAAAAGGATCAAGTGTAAGAGCAGAAACTCTGAAAACCCTTTGTATTAGTTTGGTCAGGCCGCCATAACAAAGTAGCACAGACATGAGCTTTAAACAGTAGGCATTCATTTTCTCACAGTCTGGAGGCTAGATGTCCAAGATCAAGACACCTGCAGGGCTGGTTTCTTTTGAGGCCTCTCTCCTTGGCTTGTAGATGGCTGTCTTCTCCCTGTGTCCTCACATGGTCCCCAGTGTCTTTGTGTGTCCAAATGTCCTTTTTATAAGGACACCAGTTAGATTGGATTAGGATCCACCCACATGACGTTATTTAATCTTACTTTTTTAAAGACCCCATCTCCAAATACAGTCAAATTTTGAGGTACTAGGGGTTTCCACATATGAATTTTGGGGGGACACATCTCAGCCAATAACACCCTTAGAGTGGAACATAGGTGAAAATCTTTGACCTTAAGTTAGGCAATGGTTTCTCAGATATGACACCTAAAACACAAGAGACCAAAGAAAAAATAAATTGGACTTTATCAGAATTTAAAATGTCTGTGTTTCAAATGACACCATCAAGAAAGTGAAAAGACAACCCACAAAATGAAAGAAATTGTTTGCAAATTATGTATCTGATAAGGGTCTGATATTCAGAATATGTACAGAGCTCTTAAAACTGAACAATAAAAAGAAAACTAACCCAATTTAGAAATAGGCAAAGGATTTGAATAGACATTCTCCAGAGAAGGTACACAGTTGGTTTAAAAAGCACATGAATCTTGGATAAAGGAGGCAAGAATATACAATGGAGAAAAGACAGCCTCTTCAATAAGTGGTGCTGGGAAAACTGGACAGCTACGTGTAAAATAATGAAATTAGTGGGCTTCCCTGGTGGCACAGTGGTTAAGAATCCGCCTGCCAAGCCAGGGGAGACGGGTTTGAGCCCTGGGCCGGGAAGATCCCACATGCCGCGGAGCAACTAAGCCCGTGCGCCACAACTACTGAGCCTGCGCTCTAGAGCCCGTGAGCCACAACTACTGAAGTCTGTGCGCCACAACTACTGAAGTCCGTGTGCCACAACTACTGAAGCCCGTGCACCACAACTACTGAAGCCCGTGCGCCTAGAGCCCGTGCTCCGCAACAAGAGAAGCCACTGCAATGAGAAGCCCACGCACCACAACGAAGAGTAGCCCCCACTCACCTCAACTAGAGGAAAGCCTGCGCGCAGCAACCAAAGACCCAACACAGCCAAAATTAAAATAAATAAAAATTAAAAAAAAAAGAATGAATTTAGAACACTCCCTAATACCACCCACAAAAATAAACTCCAAATGGATTAAAGACCTAAGTGTAAGTCCAGACACTATAAAACGCTTAGAGGAAAACATAGGCAGAACACTCTATGACATAAATCACAGCAAGATCCTTTTTGACCCACCTCCTAGAGAAATGGAAATAAAAACAAAAATAAACAAATGGGACCTAATGAAACTTCAAAGCTTTTGCACAGCAAAGGAAACCATAAAGACGAAATGACAACCCTCAGAATGGGAGAAAATATATGCAAATGAAGCAACTGAGAAAGGATTAATCTCCACAATTTACAAGCAGCTCATGCAGCTCAATATCAAACAAACAACCCAATCCAAAAATGGGCAGAAGACCTAAATAGACATTTCTCCAAAGAAGATACACAGGTGGCCAACAAACACATGAAAGGATGCTCAACATCGCTAATCATTAGGGAAATGCAAATCAAAACTACAACGAGGTATCACCTCACACCAGTCAGAGTGGCCATCATCAAAAAAACCACTAACAATAAATGCTGGAGAGGGTGTGGAGAAAAGGGAACTCTCTTACACTGTTGGTGGGAATGTAAATTGATACAGCCACTATGGAGAACAGTATGGAGGTTCCTTAAAAAACTAAAAATAGAACTACCATATGCCCCAGCAGTCCCACTACTGGGCACATACCCTGAGAAAACCATAATTCGAAAAGAGTCGTGTACCACAATGTTCATTGCAGCTCTATTTACAATAGCCAGGACATGGAAGCAACCTAAGTGTCCATCGACAGATGAATGGATAAAGAAGATGTGGCACATATATACAATGGAATATTACTCAGCCATAAAAAGAAACAAAACTGAGTTATGTGTAGTGAGGTGGATGGACCTAGAGTCTGTCATACAGAGTGAAGTAAGGCAGAAAGAAAAACAAATACCATATGCTAACACATATATATGGAAACTAGGGGGAAAAAAAGGTTCTGAAGAACCTAGGGGCAGGACAAGAATAAAGACACAGACGTAGAGAATGGACTTGAGGACACAGGGAGGGGGAAGGGTAAACTGGGATGAAGTGAGAGAGTGTCAGGGACATATATACACTACCAAATGTAAAACAGCTTTTGGGAAGCAGCCACATAGCACAGGGAGATCAGCTCTGTGCTTTGTGACCACCTAGAGGGGTGGGATAGGGAGAGTGGGAGGGGGAGACAAGAGAGAGGGCATATGGCAATATATGTATACGTATAGCTGATTCACTTTTTTATACAGCAGAAACTAACACAACATTGTAAAGCAATTATACTCTAATAAATATGTTAGAAAAGCACATGAAAAGTCCAGTATAACTTGTCATTATAGAAATGCAATTCAAAACTACTATGAGATACTACTTCATACCTACTAGGATGGCTATAATCAAAGTATTGGACAGTGACAAATGTCGGAAGGGCTGTGGAGAAATTGGAATCCTCATACATTGCTGTGGCATGTAAAATGGTGCAGCTGCCTTGGAAACGTTTGGCAGTTTCTCAGAAAGTTAAACAGAGAATTACCATATGACCCAGCAATCCTACTCCTAGGCATATAAGCCCAAGAAAATTAAAAACATATGTCCACTCAAAAACTTTTGCAAGAAGGTTCATAGCACCATTATTCATAGTAGTGGAAAAGTATAGAAACAACCCAGATGTCCACCAGCTGACAGATGGATGAACTAAATGTGCTGTATCCATACAATGAAATAGTATTCAGCCTGGAAAAGGAATGAAGGAATACATGCTACAACATGGATGAACCGTGGAAGCATGCTAGGTGTAAGAAGCCAGACAGGAAAGGTCACATACTGTATGATCCCATTTAAATGAAATATCGAGAATTGGTAAATCTTTGGAAACAGAAAGCAGATGAGTGTTGCCAGGGGCTGGGGGAGGGAGGAATGAGAAGTGATGGTTAGGGGTTATGGGGTTTCTTTTTGGGGTGGTGAAAACATTCTGGAATTAGATATGGTGATGGTTGTAGCACCTTGAGAGTATACTAAGAACCACTGTACCATACACTGAAGAGATTTTGTGGTTTGTAGATTGTATTTCAATTTAAAAAGAAACTAAGTACTTCTTTGCTGGTATTGATACCTGGTATGGATATCTTAGAATGTGGAGGATACTGCCCCTAGTATGTGTTACCGTGTAACTTTCATCCTAAAAATTATCTGCCTTGCTCCATCTTCATAGGATCTTAAATTGCATATCCGAGCGTAATACACACAGTACTGTGTCATAACCTGTATTCTTAATTTCTATATTACATAGCAACCTAACTGCTCTTCTTCCTACAGAGAAGGAGTGGACATGTAGGTGTGTATGAGCTGAGTGCTATGCAAAAGAAAATTTCTTTTGCCCGAAAGGCCCTTGATAGAGCAGCAAGAAATGCAATCATAGTACATTAGTTTCATCTCCATGGCAACAAAAGTTTGGCACATTTAATTATTTAAGTCTTTGCTGCAAAGTTACTGTCAGGGCTACCCATCTCCATGTGTTGTGTGTACCCTCACCACGGAAATAGGTAGCAGGACCTGCACAGTTGCGCACCTAGAAAGGTGCATTGATCTGGCGAAGGCTGACAGGACAGGCATGTGGGAGTCGTGACTCCAGAGAGACTCCTAGAGGAGATTTTTTTTTTCCCCGTAAGTGGATATTCAGTCTTCTTTTTTTTTTTTTTTAATTTTTATTGGAGCATAGTTGATTTACAATGTTGTGTTAGTTCCTGTTGTACAGCAGAGTGAATCAGTTATACATATTCATATATCCACTCTTTTTTAAGATTCTTTTCCCATATAGGTCATTACAGAGTATTGAGTAGCATTCCCTGTGCTATACAGTAGGTCCTTATTAGTTATCTGTTTTATGTACAGTAGTGTGTATATGTCGATCCCAGTCTCCCATTTATCCCTCCACCCTTCCCCCCGGTAACCATAAGATTGTTTTCTACATCTTTAACTCTATTTCTGTTTTGTAAATAAGTTCATTTGTACCACTTTTTAAGATTCCACATATAAGCGATATCATGTGATATTTGTCCTTCTCTGTCTGATTTACTTCACTCAGTATGACAAACTCTGGGTCCATCCATATTGCCACAAGTGGAATTATTTCGTTCTTTTTTGTCTGTAACAGCTTGAGCTGTGGGCAAAATGGTCACAGTCCTCCACAGGTGTTCCTGGTATCTGAGCGTTTAGCCACCATTGCTCCTCAAGGATGCACGTTAATGTCCCTGCCAGGATTGGCACCTGGCACGTTCTGAGCTCAGGTCACTGCCCTGTGCTTGACGGGGGCCCCTGCTGACTGAGCTGGCAGGGCAGCAGCATCTGATTTTCAGGGGTGAGGAGGTTTCTCATGCCTGGTTCCTCTGGCCTTTTGCACACTGGCCAGGGCAGGCCTTCTGAGCACTCTGCTGGAGCAGAGCTCGGCTTGTGCAGGGCACACTACTCCTGGTAGGAGTACACACTGAACACCCCCTGATGCCTGTCCACCCACTTGAGCCCGGGGGTGATATGGAGGAAGGGGGGCGTGTTGACGTCATGGAGCTGAAGCCCCTTCTAGAGGTTTCCAAACCTGGCTGCAATCAGAACCAACTGAGGGGCTGTCAAGAAGCCATATTTATGGCACTCCCCAGGATCTTAATTTCTAGGACACCTGTGCATTTTACAGAATGCCCTCCAGTTCTTCCTGCTGTAACCCAAGAGGGCCAACTCACTCACTGATGTATCTTCTAAAGCAAACACCATGTTGGGTAGGTTGTTGGGAAAACCCAGATTAGGTGGACCCAGCAGCTGGAGGAAGATGATTTTTCAGGAGAAGGGTGTTCCCTGAGTTTCCTTCCTGTCACCTGGAAAGATCTCTTCTGTAGGTGAGGACATGAGGTTGCTTTTGAAAGTGCACAAATTGGTATGAGCTTATTTCTTGACTTACTCCTCCTACAGGCCCGTCCCTTTAATCTGTCACCTGCAGCGTTCACGTAAATTAGCATGTTAGTGAATGATATAGTTTGCTGTAGTTTCATTAGGCAGATTCTTGGTGAAGCATTGCTTAAAGAATAGCCTCTTCCTGTAAACCCTTTCAATGTTGGCATAGGTTTTCTTTCTGAGGATTTTGTGGCACTGAAGAATTTTTTTTTCCTTTTTGGAAATAAGGGCACAGCCTAATGATTGCAATATATTTAACCATGAGACTCACAACATTTTAAAACTGGCTTGCAGAAAAATGCTGATTTTTAAAATGCATTTTATTTTTCAAAGTATTTTATTATCTGTGCTATTGAGACGGACAGCATTAGAACACCCACCCCTAGTCAGATTGTTTAAAAATGTCATTTACTTGACTTTGGAGCATTTTTACTACTTTTTAATTACTTTTAATTAAAATATTAAAATTACTTTGTGTTTCCTGAGCCTGGGTTGTCAGCAGTGGGTACTTTGGGAATGTTGGGTGTATGATTTCTGAAATGCTGAGGTGATCCAGGTGGTTGGCCATGCTGAAGAGTTGCCTCCTGATGATGCTGTTCATTCTGAAGTGTGTTTTTCCCAGTTTTAGAAGTAGGAATCCTGAGGAATCAGCCTTCTTTCTACACTATGCCTTTAGGAGAAGGGGAGAGGAAATGTTTGTTGAGGAGTGCAACGCTCTAGGCACTGCATTGTGTGATAACAATTCTGAAAATGCGCCTCAGTGTCGAAATCATTGTAATCTGGTAAAAGTTGGGAGGTTACGTAATTTGCCTGTTGTCACATAGATAAGAAGTGGCAGAAGTGGAATTTGAATCCAGTGCTAATTGTGGCTCCAGAACTTATAAGCAAGGTTGGACTGGAAATGTGGACTTGACAGAGCAGAGATGGCATGGAGTGAGAGAGGAAGAGCGTATAGGCAAAACCTGTGATGTGTTTTCACAGGAATTTCAGAGGACGAGGAGGTCCTCAGGGAGTGGAGGGACCAGGGGAGGCCGGGCCTGGCAGGTGTGGTAAGGGCTGCAGGTGCCCACGGGGTTTGCCTAAGACATTCCTCTTCTTTAGGGCCGTTTCGCCGGAGCAGTGGGGCCGGCGCCAGCTCACACAGATGTAGAAGGCATGCGTCTTGTGGGAAGGTAGCGCACTGCACTGGAGGTCTCTAAGCAGTCTTCCAGGCCAGCTGCCCCTGAGGTCATGGAGCCAGAAGGCTCGCAGACTGGACTCTTGCTCCCATCACAGTTTATTAAATCTATTTAGGACACACATCGAGAAAGCAAAGGAAAGAGGTGGGATAATTCGTACACCTACTAGGTTAGGGCATAACCAGGCAGGGGGCCGCTCTGCTTGGATCCCAGGTTGTGTTGTTTTTAGGACTGTCTCTGAGCAGCTGGGGTTCCAGCAGGGCCCACATGCTTGGCCACAGCTGCATTTGCCAATTAGCCTAATGGACAGTCATGGGTTTATTGGTGCTTCTCAGGCAGAGAGCACATGGGGCCAGGATGGTTGTCAGTGGTGGCAGCTGAGTGAGGCATCATGAATATCCGGTGATGGTGTTAGGTATTCATCCTTAATATTTCATATACAAGTGCCTTGGGGCATTAACATCTCCTGGTCCTTGCTGTCCGCGTATAGCTGTCACCATCTTCTTAGCACGGATTTGTCCTGTGACTTCTAACACACGTTTTCCAGCTGTATTTTGAACTTAAAAGATTCTACCTGTTTTACAAACCACAGCATATTCATTTCCACAATAGAGATGAATATTTTCAAAAGCAAATGGACGTTACAGGATGCAAGAAGTTGGAGACAGTAGTTACAGGTTACTTTTTATTTTTAAAAAATTTTAAATTTCTTTTTATTGTGGTAAAATTTACATTACTTAAATTTTACCATTTTCACCATTTTAAAATGTACAGTTTATTGGCATTACCTGAATTCACAATATTGGGCTGCCACCAACACCATCATTTATAGAACTTTCTCATCTTCCCAATCTGGAGCTCTGTCTTTGTTAAACCCTAACTCCCCATGCCCACCCCAGACCCTGGCCCCCATCATAGAATACTCATCAATAAGCTTTTCAGTAAGAGAGGGGCAGCAGGGAGCGCATGCAGGAAAGACTGTCTTTAGGTTTTAAGGTGTATTTTTAGGTCGTCTTCTCCTGTTTCTGTGGGAGATGGAGGGAAGCAGTGGTCATGTGGTGGTAAATCCCTGGGGCCGCAAGGTTTGTTTTCCTGCCGTGAACCAGGCATATGTCCTCAAACCAAGGTCCAAGATAATCATGGAGGGATGACGCCGTCATCGTTAGAATTCAGAACTTGCTCTCTGTACATGAGGTTTGATGACTAACATCTAATGTTTCAGGGAGACTTGAGAGTCTGAACGCTCATTGCTGATTCTAAGGCGCACGCATCACTTTTATAACTCTCTACCTGTCCTCATAAGTATGCCGTGTGTTGTGTCCTCAGTTTGTGTTGTTAACGTTCTTGTGGCTACCTGTGTTTGAGCCGTGGTTTATTGCTGAGACCGTGAGGAGTAAAGGGACGTAGTGACAGGCAAGGGCTCTCTCCAGCCTGGGGTTGTTTCTGGGGTGTCTGTGGGTCACATATTTCAGTATTCATGGTTTTTTTTAATGTGTTTTACATTGTGCTTAGCTTTGAAATTACATATATTTGCATATTAAGGGTCTGCCTTATCCTGTTAAGTATAATATTGCTGCTTTTCAAAACTCTTGGCTACTTTACTTTAAAAACCAAAACACCTCTCTTAAAATATGAATGTGATTTCTGTAAGAATTTAGAAATTTAAAAATGGATGCGTATTCAGTAAATTGATTGGGATGATTAGTTCAGTAATTGGACAAAATTAAATTTTCTATTATTTTTTTTTTTTTTTTTTTTTTTTTTTTTTTTGCGGTATGCGGGCCTCTCACTGTTGTGGCCTCCCCCGTCGCGGAGCACAGGCTCCGGACGCGCAGGCTCCAGATGCGCAGGCTCAGCGGCCATGGCTCACGGGCCCAGCCGCCCCGCGGCATATGGGATCCTCCCAGACCGGGGCACGAACCCGCATCCCCTGCATCGGCAGGCGGACTCTCAACCACTTGCGCCACCAGGGAGGCCCCTATTGTTATTTTTTTAAAAAAACACAGAATACATATCAAGTGTTTGGACCAGGAAGGACTTCAAAATAGTATAAGTGACTCCTTAACACAAGATTAGCAAGATTTGTTACATAGAAACTTTTTAAAAACTTCTATATTTCCAAATCTATACAAATTAAATTTAAAAAAATCAAATACAGTGAGGGATTGAAGGGCTAATATGATTACTATGTGAAGGGCTTATTCCAGTTCATAAGAAATGCTTTAAAACTAAAAGGTAGATGTGCAAAGATGAATGAGCAAACACTTCACAACTGGGGTAATATAGAAGATTAACAAACACTTGGAAAGAAGTTTTGTCTTATTAGTTTCACACAGGTACAAATTAACGATATGCTACTTTTTCCATTTCTAATTAGCAGTTTTTCAAAATCACATTACCCAGTGCTTGCATTGATACAGTTGTTGGTAGAAGTATGAATAGGTACAGGGGGGATTTTTGTTAAAAAACAAAAACAAAAAAAAACTATAAATCAGAATCTTACAATGTTTATATCCTTTTCCGGATATTCTGAGGTTCTTAGACTTATACTTGAGGTCCTTAAGTTAGACTCGAGAACCAGAATAAAACAGGCTGACTGATGGCAACTTAGATCTGAGCGCACTGACTAGCCATCCTCATCGTCCCCACTCTGAGGTTTCTTAGCTTCAGCCTCCCAGTAATCATCCCCTTCTACTCACTGGAAGGGACCCTGTGATTTTGGCCTCATCTGAACCCCAGAGGACCCTCAGAAGGGGGACAGAGAGAGCTTAGAACTTGAAACTACTTCACGGACGGGAGGCCTGCCTGTTCGTTAAGGGGGACTGGGATGGGGGGAACGGGCTCTGTTGGGCCTGTCATGTTTCTTACTCTGTGTCTTGGAGAGTCATATTTGAGGGCAAAACAAGGAGCTTGGTTGGGTGGGGATGACGCCTGTGCTGGTGGGCTTCAGGAGCACCGTGCAAGCTTGAACAGGCTGCCCGCCACCCATGAGCCAGGCCCGTGGACCTGTCATTCCTCTGGCTTGCTGGGCGTTAGGAGGGAATGTGCTGGGCCTGAAAGGACCAGAAGTCTATGCCAGGGCCATAATTCCTGTTTGTTAACAATGGGAGTTTTAAGAGAGGTTTTACAGAGTGTTCTCAGTGGAGAGTATATACCTGACATAAATTTTCCAGAGCAGCCACAGGAGTCTCTGACTTCCTCTTACGTCCTACGTGTGGCCTTATGTTTAGTGTTATTTTGATTATCAACTCACTCTGTAGGCTTCCCCCACCCCATGGGGTAAATCAAACTTCAACAAAGGAGCCCCTCAGCAGGGCAAATTCCTCCAGGCCACGTCGTGAGCATTTAATGAAGACTGACTGCGCCTGTTATGCTCCATGCTGAGGATGAAAGGCTGAATAGGACAACACAGTGCTGATACCTAGATACTGAAAATTTTTAGTTTATCTCCTGTTATTACAAAACAAGTGGTATCATAGTGGCATGTGTAATGCATTCTGAGGGGAAAAAAGAATGAAAAACTAGTATGTGTTAGCTAATGATTTTTAAATGGGGCTTTGAAATACTTCAGAATTGAAAATGGGACCATGGTAACTCAAGAAAAAGAACGTGGTTTCAGATCTTAACCTTCTCCCTTCGAATTTCACACTTTCTTTGCTGTCCACGTAGAAACTACATGCTGGCAGGAAGGTTTAATCAGTAAAAACTGATGAGACTTTTAAAGGTAACTCAAAGCTGCTCTGTCTTCGCGCCTTCTCACAGTGGCTTCTGCCTCCACAGCTCGCTGGGATTAGGATTACAAAATTTGTAATCCCTTTGGCTGTTTCAGCATCTGTCCTGTGTTAAACTGTGTCTTCCCAAAAGATAGGTTCAAGTTCCAGTACCTGTGAATGTTACCTTATTGGGAAACAGATAAGGATCCCAAATGAGATTATCCTGGTCTTAGAGTGGGCCCTCCATGTGATGAGTGGTATCCTTGTACGAAAGGAGAGCGAGGTCTGAGACACAGAAACACAGACAAAAAGGCCACGTGAAGACAAGGCAGGGACTGGAGTGATGCAGCCACAATCCCAGGAATGCCAGGGGACCCAGAAACCTGGAGAGTCAAGAAGGCTCCTCTGATAGAGCTTCCCGAGGGAGCAGCCCTGCCCACAGGGCCTCCAGATTTTGGACTGCAGGCCTCCAGAACTGGGGGAATAAACATCTGTCGTTTAAGCCATGCAGTTTGTGGTAATTGTCATGGCAAACCTAGGAAACTAAGGTAGCATCCATCTGACTGTTATTTGCACACCATCAGTGCCCAGGATGAAAGTTTACATGGGAATGGGAGATAGATGTTGAAAATACGGCACAAATATGTATGTACATGTACATATGCAGTGCACAGACATACACAGTGTCACACCTCCTGAATTAATGCAGTAACTGCTTGAGTGAATCCACATGCTCTCGGGGCCATTTAGGTGGAAGGTTTGAGTTGAGGGTTTGTGACTTGGGGACCGCAGTCCATGTAAGCACCAGTGTTTGTGTTGTCAGACTTAACCGTTTTATCTTGAGCAGTAAAATAAGTAAGATAATTAAGTTTGTGGTCTGCTGTGAGTTCTGTGGTCGGGTCACGCTGACTCTCAGCACGCATCACAGAACATTAGCATGGTGGCCATTTGTAGCTCAGGGTGAAATATGTAAGAGAAAACCCATGGAGACCTGCAGGGACACACCTGTCACCAAGTGCTGGCCTTTTTGTGAAGAGTGTGCGCTACAGGGAATCCTGGATGTTGATGATTTAGTGTTTAACTTAAATACCCTCGAGGAATTTAGGTCAAATGACCAGTTAGAAATTTGAGTTTGGCAGGCACATTGGAGTAGATAATGGTTCGTGTCAGGATCAGTGATTTTTCTCAGCTCCTTTCTCTTAACCAGCTTATGTTTCCCTTCTCTCCAGGCCGGTCTCTTATCTGGGGGGACGGTTCTGGGGGCAGAAAGCTTTACTGCGGGGCCAGGTGGCTTGTGACAAGGGCTGCCCTCAGGCAGAAGGTCTCTTTGAGCCATGGTGCCTTTTCCTCGTGAACATGCACAGTTGAAGGGTGGACTGCCTGTGCTGCAGGCTTGAAAGGTGCTCTGTGGACCTGCTCTGTGGACCCCAGCATTCTGAGACGGCTTCAGATTGTCTGGGGAAGTGGGCATGGCTCTCTTCTCCCCACAACCAGAAACTAGTTTCTTACTTGTTCTTAGATTTGGCTTTTGAGAACAATTGTAATTTAAAGTCACTGATCATCCAGCAGATAAGAAATACTGTGAGATGAAATAACTAAGTATGTGAGGCCATGTGGCGCATTAGTGGTACATCGGGCTGGAATTTGGTCTCCTAAAACAGGGTTCTGTTTTTTCCTGTTATGGCTTTGTTTGATCCAAACCCCTAAATAATTAAGATGCTGTCATTCAGCAACACACCCGTTTCTTGTTTCTGAGTTTTTCAAAAGGAATGGAAGCAAACATGTTTTGTAATAGAGACCCTAGGTCGGGGTCTTTCTCTGTAAGGTAAAGGTCAGCAGGTGTGGGGTGGGTTGGTGGTCGCTGTCTGGGGTCTGCCAGGGACCAGGCTCCCCTCTCTCATTCCAGCCAGCAGGAAGGAGAGGAAGGAAGGGGGTGGACTGTGCCTTCCCCGTCCGAGTTGTGCCTGACCAGTTCACACCCATGGTTAATTCCTGATCACAAGGTCTCGCCCAATTCGAGGAGAAGCTGGTGAACATCATCTTTGTGTGGGAGGCATGTGCCCAGCTGAAGTTTGAGGTTTGTTACTTCAGGAAGAAGAGAATGGACATTGGGAAGGGGTAGCCAGCAGTCTATCAATATTGTATTATTGATCACTGAAGACGTGAGTTTGGGCATCATGGTGGAGTACCTATTAGAAAGGACTTTAAAAATGTTTTCAGTGTGTTGAACCCTCCATTTCTTTGGGTGTCAGTAATATGCCATTTTGTAATTCCATGTGGTACCATCTCTGTTCCCGAGTAGAAGGAAACATTTGATAAACACGTTGGCACCATAAACAGTATTTTAGGAGGCTGTCTAACCTTGAAAAGAAGAGACTATTTTGAAGGAATGGAGCACTTCTTTGGTTTATTTTAAGTCGTGTTGTGTGTATCCAATTGTGATATCTACTCATCCTGATGCCTTTAGAAATCTGTGTCCCTCTGAGAATCTCCTCAAGGGGAAGAGGCGTGACCTTGTGGAATCTGGTAACTGCTTGCAGTTAATGTGCAAGCTAGATGCTTAGGAAAGTAAGGTGCCTCTTAAAAATACTGATTATGATTTGAGCATCAGAAATTCATTACATTTTTAGTTTCACTACCCTTTAAACCTGTCTCTCCTCAACCTTCATGGGATTTTACTGTGTTTACCATTAGAATTTACTAGAGGAGGGGTGGTCAATTCTGACCCATTTTTAGATATTGACCTTCAACAGACAGAATGAAAAACCAGAAAAATCTCTATAACCCTTAAGACTGGGCTACAGTCTACACAGTGAAGTTCACATGATCAAGTTCAATCATTTTAGTTTAAGAAATATCAGTTCTAAGTGGACAAAGACAACAAGATTTTTAAGTAAGAAAAAACTCTGTTTTGGTTGCTTGACGTAAGATGACAGTTTTGACTTGTTTGCTGATGAGAAATGCCGTGCAGTTTCCCCTAGTTGGATGGAGATTCTGAATTAAGCAGTTTTTCTGCTTGGGCCTTCCATGGAGGAAGGTTGTCCTGGGTTTCCCACTTTGAGAGGGGCCTTGTGTTGCGGAGGAGCGGTGAAGGACACAGGGCTCAGGGGAGGGGCAAGGGGAGGGGGGTGCCGGCTCCAGGACACGGTAGTACCACTTTCTTGGATTTGCATTTGTCCCACATCCAGGTCAGCACACTTGATACTAGAGCTTCCTGCCAGAGTAGGTGGACTGGCCCTTGGACGAGAATGTTTCAGAAGGTGCAACAGGAAGGCTCACGTTTCCTTCTGGTTTAAAAAGTGCATTTACTCATTTAGGTCAAGAATTACTTACAGTGCTGAGAGTGTCTAGCAATGCTCAGAGCGGCCGTCTGCATTTTAGACTGAGGTCCTGGGCTGATCCTTTTGGTGTCCAGGGGAACCCTGTGTTCACCCAGTTTGTCTATAAAATAAGTTACGGAATTATCACCAGTTACAGCCTGATCTTCAGATTCCGTCACGGAGTTTGGCACTTGTGCTTGAGTGTAGTGGGGAGCCCATACCCTTAGGCTGCTGTCAGCATCGTCCTGTGACTGGCTGCTTCCTACAAAAAGTCCATTTTCCTGACCGGAGCACAGCAGGCTTTGCCCTTGGGACCTTTGCAGCCCTTTGTCTAACGAGCTTTCTGTGCCTCTGAAGTTTTCCAGACGTGTCCTCACAGATGATACAGTGATTTCCCCAGAGCCACTTGTCAGACCCAGAATTCCTCAGACACACTGTCAGGTTTCCTTTGGTCCAGACCCGCCCAGCCTCTCTGCGTTGGCTGGTGTTCCCAGGCTCCCCCGACCTCAGTTCAACAAGATCAGCAGCCCTTGGACTGGTTGCTCCACAAGCAGCTGTCACCTGGCTTCCAGCATGTGCAGCGCTCTGCCTCTATGCACTCGTAAAAGCATCCATTTTATTATTAACTAATCTACTTATTTATTAACATTTTAGTCCTGGCATGACTTTTAACTCACGAGGAGGGGCGCCCTGCCTGGCCACCTGCTCAAGCAGCTGGTCAACCTCCTACAAATTCAGAGTCACTCCCTGCCCCCTGCTACTTTCCCCTTTTCTTTGGCCTCAAGTTCTGATGAGAATAGCAGTTATGAAATGGGCATTTGGTGACTCTTCTGTAAAGAAAGCAGAACCTTACCCGTTGGAGGTGCTTGTCCCTTGGGTTCAGAAAGCTATTTTTTTTAACATCTTTATTGGAGTATAATTGCTTTACAATGTTGTGTTAGTTTCTGCTGTATAAAAAAGTGAATCAGCTATATGTATACACATATCCCCATATCCCCTCCATCTTGCATCTCCCTCCCACCCTCCCTCTAGGTGGTCACAAAGCACTGAGCTGATCTCCCTGTCCTATGCAGCTACTTCCCACTGGCTATCTAGTTTACATTTAGTATATATGTCAATGCCACTCTCTCACTTTGTCCCAGCTTACACTTCGTCTCCCCTCCCCATGTCCTCAAGTCCATTCTCTGCATCTGCATCTTTATTCCTGTCCTGACCCTAGGTTCATGAGAACCTTTTTTTTTTTTTTTTTTTTTTAGATTCCATATATATGTGTTAG
This sequence comes from Mesoplodon densirostris, assembly GCF_025265405.1. NCBI lineage: Eukaryota > Metazoa > Chordata > Mammalia > Artiodactyla > Ziphiidae > Mesoplodon > Mesoplodon densirostris. The sequence goes on along the minus strand of NC_082664.1, from coordinate 155,216,092 downwards.
CATATGGTATTTGTTTTTCTCTTTCTGACTTACTTCACTTTGTATGACAGACTCTGGGTCCATCCATTTCAGTACAAATAACTCAATTTCGTTTCTTTTTATGGCTGAGTAATATTCCATTGTATATATGTGCCACATCTTCTTTATCCATTCATCTGTCGATGGACACTTAGTTTGCTTCCATGCCCTGGCTACTGTAAATAGTGCTGCAATGAACAGTGGGGTACATGACTCTTTTTGAATTATGGTTTTCTCAGGGTATGTGCCCAGTAGTGGGATTGCTGGGTCGTATGGTAGTTCTATTTTTAGTTTTTTAAGGAACCTCCATACTGTTCTCCATAGTGGTAGTATCAGTTTACATTCCCACCAACAGCGCAAGAGGGTTCCCTTTTCTCCACACCCTCTCCAGCATTTATTGTTAGTGGTTTCTTTGATGATGGCCATTCTGACCAGTGTGAGGTAATATCTCATTGTTGTTTTGATTTGCATTTCTCTAATGATTAGTGATGTTGAGCATCCTTTCATGTGTTTGTTGGCCACCTGTGTATCTTCTTTGGAGAAATGTCTATTTAGGTCTTCTGCCCATTTTTGGATTGGGTTGTTTTTTTATTTTGATATTGAGCTGCATGAGTTGCTTGTATGTTTTGGAGATGAATCCTTTGTCAGTTGCTTCATTTGCAAATATTTTCTCCCATTCTGAGGGTTGTCATTTCGTCTTGTTTATGGTTTCCTTTGCTGTGCAAAAGTTTTTAAGTTTCATTAGGTCCCATTTGTTTATTTTTGTTTTTATTTCCATTCCTCTAGGAGGTGGGTCAAAAAGGATCTTGCTGTGATTTATGTCATAGAGCGTTCTGCCTATGTTTTCCTCTAAGCGTTTTATAGTGTCTGGCCTTACATTTAGGTCTTTAATCCATTTGGAGATTATTTTTGTGGATGGTGTTAGGGATTGTTTTAATTTCATTCTTTTACATGTAGCTGTCCAGTTTTCCCAGCACCACTTATTGAAGAGGCTGTCTTTTCTCCATTGTATATTCTTGCCTCCTTTATCAAGATAAGGTGACCATATCTGCCTGGGTTTATCTCTGGGCTTTCTGTTTTGTTCCATTGATCTGTATTTCTGTTTTTGTGCCAGTTCAATACTGTCCTGATTGCTGATTTTTTTGTCCGGATTTTTTTTAGTATAGTCTGAAGTCAGGGAGCCAGATTCCTCCAGGCTCTTTTCTGTCTCAAGCTCTTTTCTGTCTCAAGCTCTTTTCTCTCTCAGGCTGTTTTCTTTCTCAAGATTGCTTTGGCTATACTATGGGGTCTTTTGTGTTTCCATACAAATTGTGAAATTTTTTGTTCTAGTTCTGTGAAAAATGCCATTGGTAGTTTGATAGGGATTGCATTGAATCTGTAGATTGCTCTGGGTAGTATAGTCATTTTCACAATGTTGATTCTTCCAATTCAAGAACATGGTATATCTCTCCATCTGTTTGTATCATCTTTAATATCTTTCATCAGTGTCTTATAGTTTTCTGCATACAGGTCTTTTGTTTCCTTAGGTAGGTTTTTCCTTAGGTATTTTATTCTTTTTGTTGCAGTGGTAAATGGGAGTGTTTCTGTAATTTATCTTTCAGATTTTTCTTCATTAGCGTATAGCAGTGCAAGAGATTTCTGTGCATTAATTTTGTATCCTGCTACTTTACCAAATTCATTGATTAGCTCTAGTAGTTTTCTGGTAGCATCTTTAGGATTCTCTATGTACAGTATCATGTTACCTGCAAACAGTGACAGCTTTACTTCTCCTTTTCTGATTTGGATTCCTTTTATTTATTTTTCTTCTCTGATTGCTCTGGCTAAAACTTCCAAAACTAAGTTGAATAAGAGTGGTGAGAGTGGGCAGCCTTGTCTTGTTCCTGATCTTAGAGGAAATGGTTTCAGTTTTTCACCACTGAGAATGGTGGTGGCTGTGGGTTTGTCATATATGACCTTCATTATGTTGAAGTAGGTTCTCTCTATGCCTACTTTCTGGAGAGTTTTTATCATAAATCGGTGTTGAATTTTGTCAAAAGCTTTTTCTGCGTCTATTGAGATTATCACATGGTTTTTATCCTTCAGTTTGTTAATGTGGTGTATCACATTGATTGATTTGCATATATTGAAGAATCCTTGCATTCCTGGAATAAACCCCACTTGATCATGGTGTATGATCCTTTTAATGTGCTGTTGGATTCTGTTTGCTAGTATTTGTTGAGGATTTTTGCATCTGTGTTCATCAGTGATATTGGCCTGTAGTTTTCTTTCTTTGTGACATCTTTGTCTGGGTTTGGTATCAGAGTGAGGGTGGCCTCGTAGAATGAGTTAGGGAGTGTTCCTTCCTCTGCTGTATTTTGGAAGAGTTTGAGAAGGATAGGTGTTAATTCTTCTCTAAATGTTTGATAGAATTCACCTTTGAAGCCATCTGGTCCTGGGCTTTTGTTTGTTGGAAGATTTTAAACCACAGTTTCAGTATCAGTGTTTGTGATTGGTCTGTTTATATTTTCTATTTCTTCCTGGTTCAGTTTCGGAAGTTTGTACTTTTCTAAGAATTTGTCTACTTCTTCTAGGTTGTCCATTTTATTGGCATATAGTTGCTTGTAGTGATCTCTCATGATCCTTTGTATTTCTGCAGAGTCAGTTGTTACTTCTCTTTTTTCATTTCTGTTTCTGTTGATTTGAGTCTTCTCCCTTTTTTTCTTGATGAGTCTGGCTAATGGTTTATCAATTTTGTTTATATTCTCAAAGAGCCAGCTTTTAGTTTTATCAGTCTTTGCTATTGTTTACTTCATTTCTTTTTCATTTATTTCTGATCTATCTTTATGATTTCTTTCCTTCTGCTAACTTTGGGGTTTTTTTGTTCTTCTTTCTCTAATTGCTTTAGTTGTAAGTTTAGGTTGTTTATTTGAGATGTTTCTTGTTTCTTGAGGTAGGATTGTATTGCTATAAACTTCCCTCATAGAACTGCTTTTGCTGCATCCCATAGGTTTTGGGTCATCATGTTTTCATTGTCATTTGTTTCTAGGTATTTGTTGATTTCCTCTTTGATTTCTTCAGTGATCTCTTGGTTATTTAGTAGCATATTGTTTAGCCTCCCTGTGTTTGTATTTTTTACAGTTTTTTTCCTGTAATTGATACCTAGTCTCATAGTGTTGTGGTCGGAAAAGATACCTGATACAATTTCAGTTCTCTTAAATTTACCAAGGCTTGATTTGTGACCCAAGATGTGATCTGTCCTGGCGAATGTTCCATGAGCACTTGAGAAGAAAGTTTATTCTGTTGATTTTGGATGGAATGTCCTATAAATATCAATTAAGTCCATCTTGTTTAATATGTCATTTAAAGCTTGTGTTTCCTTATTTATTTTCATTTTGGGTGATCTCTCCATGAGTGAAAGTGGGGTGTTAAAGTCCACTACTCTGATTGTGTTACTGTCGATTTCCCCTTTTATGACTGTTAGCATTTGCCTTATGTATTGCGGTACTCCTACGTTGGGTGCATAATATTTACAATTGTTATGCCTTCTTCTTGGATTGATCCCTTGATCATTATGTAGTGTCCTTCTTTGTCTATTGTAATAGTCTTTATTTTAAAGTCTATTTTGTCTGATATGAGAATTGCTACTCCAGCTTTCTTTTGATTTCCATTTGCATGGAATATCTTTTTCCATCCCCTCACCTGCAGTCTGTATGTGTCCTTTGGTCTGAAGTGGGTCTCTTGTAGACAGCATATATATGGGTCTTGTTTTTATATCTGTTCAGCCAGTCTGTGTCTTTTGGTTGGAGCATTTAATCCATTTACATTTAAGGTAATTATCGATATGTATATTCCTATTACCTTTTTTTCTAATTGTTTTGTGTTTGTTTTTGTAGGTCTTTTCCTTCTCTTGTGTTTCCTGCCTAGAGAAGTTCCTGTAGCATTTGTTGTAAAGCTGGTTTGGTGGTGCTGAATTCTCTTAACTTTTGCTTGTCTGTAAAGGTTTTAATTTCTCTGTCGAATCTGAATGAGATCCTTGCTGGGTAGAGTAATCTTGGTTGTAGGTTTTTCCCTTTCATCACTATTTCCTTTACCATGTTAGGGAAGTTTTCAACTATAATCTCTTCAAATATTTTCTCCGTCCCTTTCTCTTCTTCTTCTGGTACCCCTATAATTTGAATGTTGGTGTGTTTAATATTGTTGCAGAGGTCTCTGAACTTGTCCTCAATTCTTTTCATTCTTTTTTCTTTTTTCTGCTCTGCGGTAGTTATTTCCACTGTTTTATCTTCCAGGTCACTTATCCGTTCTTCTGCCTCAGTTATTCTGCTATTGATTCCTTCTAGAGAATTTTAAATTTCATTTATGGTGTTGTTCATCATTGTTTCTTTGCTCTTTAGTTCTTCTAGGTCTTTGTTAAACATTTCTTGTATTTTCTCCATTTTATTTCCAAGATTTTGGATCATCTTTACGATCATTACTCTGATTTCGTTTTCAGGTAGACTGCCTATTTTCTCTTCATTTGTTTGGTCTGGTGGGTTTTTACCTTGCTCCTTCATCTGCTTCGTATTTCTCTGTCTTCTCATTTTGTTTAACTTACTGTGTTTGGGGTCTCCTTTTTGTAGGCTGCATGTTCATACTTCCGTTGTTTTTGGTGCCTGCCCCCAGTGGGTGAGTTTGGTTCAGTGGCTTGTGTAGGCTTCCTGGTGGAGGGGACTGGTGCCAGTGTTCTCGTGGGTGGGGCTGGATCTTGTCTTTCTGGTGGGCAGTGCCGCGTCCGGTGGTTTGTTTTGGGGTGTCTGTGAACTTAGTATGATTTTAGGCAGCCTCTCTGCTAATGGGTGGGGTTGTGTTCCTGTCTTGCTAGTTGTTTGGCATGGGACGTCCAGCATTGGAACTTGCTGGCTGTTGGGTGGAGCTAGGTCTTAGCAATGAGATGGCGATCTCTGGGAGAGCTCTCACCAATTGATATTATGTGGGGCTGGGAGGTCTCTGGTCATCCAGTGTCCTGAACTTGACTCTCGACCTCAGAGGCTCAGCCCTGGCACCAGGCCAGAGCACCAAGATCCTGTTAACCACATGACTCAGAAAAAAAGGGAGAAAAAAAAGAAAGAAAAAAAATAATAAATAAAAAACTTTTTATTAATTATTAAAATTAAAAAAAATTAAAAATAATAAAGAGAACAACAAAACCAATAAACAAATCCACGAATGATAACAAGCGCTAAAAACTAAGGTAAACATAAAAATCAGAAACAAATCAGTTGCAGACAGCAAACCCCAAGTCTACAGTTGCTCCCAAAGTCCACCGCCTCAATTTTGGGATGATTCGTTGTCTCTTCAGGTATTTCACAGATGCAGGGTATATCAAGTTGATTGTGGGAGTTTAATCCGCTGCTCCTGAGGCTGCTGGGAGAGATTTCCCTTTCTCTTCTTTGTTTGACAGTTCCTGGGGTTCAGCTTTGGTTTTGGCCCCACCTCTGTGTATAGGTGGACCTCAGGCATCTGTTCCCACCCAGACAGGAGGGGGTTAAAGCGGTGGCTGACTGAGGGCTCTGGCTTATTCAGGCCAGAGAGAGGGAAGGAGGCGCGCCGTGTGTTCTCCTGGGGAAGTTGTCCCTGGATCACGGGACCCTGGCAGTGGTGGGCTGCACAGGCTCCCCAGGGGGAGTGTGGATAGTGACCTGCGTTTGCACTTCGGATTCTTGGTGGCTGCAGCAGCAGCGTTAGCGTTTCATGCCCGTCTCTGGTGTCCGAGCTGATAGCCGTGGCTTGCGCCTGTCTCTGGAGCTCGTTTAGGTGGTGCTCTGCTTTCTGTGGGCAGACGGGGAAGGAATCTCCTCTCCTCGTGCACTCCGAAACAGTGGTCTCTTGCCTCTTAGACAGGTCCAGACTTTTTCCCGGACTCCTTCCCTGCTAGCTGTGGTGCACTAGTCCCTTCAGGCTGCGTTCACGCAGCCAACCCCAGCCCTCTCCCTGGGGTCTGACCTCCGAAGCTGGAGCCTCAGCTCCCAGCCCCCGTCCGCCCTGGCAGCTGAGCAGACAAGCCTCTCGGGCTGGTGAGTGCTGGTCGGCACTGATCCTCTGTGCGGGAATCTCTCCTCTTTACCCTCTGCACCCCTGTGGCTGCGCCTTCCTCCATGGCTCAGAAGCTCCCCGCCTCCGCCACCCGCAGTCTCCGCCAGTGAAGGGGCTTCCTAGTGTGTGGAAACCTTTCCTCCTTCACAGCTCCCTCCCACTGGTGCAGGTCCCGTCCCTATTCTTTTGTCTCTGTTTTTTCTTTTTTCTTTTGCCCTACCCAGGTACGTGGGGAGTTTCTTGCCTTTTGGGAAGTCTGAGGTCTTCTGCCAGCATTCAGTAGATGTTCTGTAGGAGTTGTTCCACATGTTGATGTATTTGTGGGGAGGAAGGTGATCTCCACGTCTTACTCCTCCACCATCTTGAAGGTCCCCCAGAAAGCTATTTTGAATTGAGTAGCAAATAACCAAGGAACGTAATCAGTCCTCCTCGCACTACACTTGATATCTAACACCTTTTAAGCCTCTCTGACACTTCCTTTCTAATTGCAGGAGCAGTTTCACCATGCCATAAAATGCCATCCACATTAGCAAGTCAGGCATTGCTTGGCCTGGCAGATATGCCAGCCTTGGCCACAGGGGCTCCTCAAGGTGAGAACCTGTCAAGTGGCAGTGTTTGTAGAGTGTGGAAGTTCTAAAGTGTAACTCTTGTCTTGGAATACTAACTGGTTAGTGCAGCCCAACCTGCTGGCCTTGCACTGGTAATGAAGTTTTTGGTTAGCAAAAAATTGTAGCTGATTTTTCTCTCAAGGAGAACTTATCCACTTAAAATAATAGCCATAAAACCCCTGAAAGATATAACTTAAGAGGTAAAGTGCCATGCCTGAGGCTTCATGACTAGTTAATGAAGAAATAACTGAAGCATCTAGTTGTGGTCTCTGGTGCTCCTCCCACCATCCACATGTCCCCTTTTCATCAGTGTTTGTCTTCCTCCTGTCTCTTTTCCTGGAATCTCCCTTCTGGAGTAGGTAGTCGGCTACTTTATACCTAAGCATGAGTGTAAAATACAATAAAATAGGCCTAAGCATGAGTGTAAAATACAATAAAATAGGCCTTTGGTGTTGAGAAACAGCTTTTGTGTCTTTTAAGGACAAAAAACAAAAATAAAGCAAAACAGGAGCCACACGAACGACAAGGATGCTGATCTCTTCTCAGTGACTCGACTTGTGGAGATACTAGGTACTACTAGGGCTTCATCTTCTCCCCTAATGACTACCCCGTCTCCTAGGATAAAAACTTTCTCAGGTGCTGTAATTGGAACCAAAAATAAACAGAAATGAGGAGTTTTAATGAAGCAGCATTACGTGTAGACACCTGCTCCGTGAATGCTCAGCAGACCCGGGCTGTGCCGTTGAGAGAGGGGAGTCAGGCCGCCTGTGAACAGGCAGTAGCATGAGTGGAGAAGAGCTCCTGGCCTGTAGAAATACACATTTGTGGGTTGAATTGGTGGGTCTGGCTCCCATGGAGCTTAGGACCCAGTCTGACTGGCAGATTTGAGGGCCATGCATCTCATTCCCTCCCAGTCTTTGCGAAGGTGTGTATGACGTGTATGAAAGTTTGTACCCCAGGAGCTGTCGCGGTGTTTTCGCTCCTGTTTCCAGAGTTTTAAGTAGGCTTTCTGTTCATTTGAACAGGAGGGTGTGCAGCCAGCTGAGCACAGCCCATGCGTGAGGGGATCCAAACCAGCAGTGAAGTCGTTTCCCAGCTGCCCTGAGTGGGACAGTGTCAGTATAGTGGGGCTTACCAAGATCCTGAGGTGTCCACGTCGCCTTACCTCTCTGGGTCTGTGAGCTGGGAGTGGGGTCGATGCATGTGCTCGTGGACAGGAGGGGACTCTAGAGGGCTGAGGCTGGGTGTAAGCTGGGTACGTGGAACGGGGACTGGCAGAGAGCTAGCCTGCACCCCGCAGGGGGCCCCGTGACGCGTTACCAGTACCCACCTCCCAGGTCAGATGGTGTGCAGTAAATGCACAGTGTGTATCCCCAGCAAAAAGCTGAGTGTCACCTGAACCCCCAATATAATCCACAATGGATTGTGTGTGAAAGAAAATTAATGTGAACAATGGATCCCCCCCTTTTTATTGTGGTGAAACATATATAATCTAAAATTTACTGTCTTAACGACTTTTAAGCGTCGAGTTCATTGGTATTAAAAACATTCACATTGTTGTGCAACTAACACTACCATCCATCCCCTTAACTCATTTCGTCTTGTAAAACTGAAACTCTGTCCATTAAACACTAACTCCCCATTCCTCCTTCCCTCTGACCCCTGAAAACCAGGATTTCTACTCTCTGTCTTTATGCCGTAACTACAGATATTTTCATCTCTAAAAGTGTTGTAAACCTAATTTTATTAAAATTGATTTTGAATTAAACCCCATGGCTTTTTAATTTTTTAGTGGGTAGGGTGGGACTATGATGGATGAGTACAGATATTAGACTCCAGCTGTCACGTGTTGGTCCTGGGCATTGCGCGCAGGCACAGTTGAAGGAAGGAAACACAGTCACTTCATGGCGGTGTAAGTATAAACACCGGGATTACGTATGTAGCATAAAAACAGTTGCACGGTGCCTCCATCCCTGCAACCTGCTTTCCAAGTAGAAACGAGACTGCTTAGGGTTGATGCGACGGCTCGGGGCTGCTGGTTCACCTCCTTTCCTAAAAGAAGACTGGTGCACAGTGTGTTCTCGTGTGTTTTCTCTGTACTCGATGACTCAAACCCCATTTGATTCTAGTTCAGGTGAAGTCTTTCTCTTGCAGACTTTTGTACGCTCTTCAGTCTGCTCTCTGCCCTTCTCCTTTCCTTCTGTTTGTAAGTTCAGTGAAGACAGTTGGTGGTAGCAGGTGAGGAGAATCAGAGCCCAGGCCTCAGAAACGAGGGTGTGGAGCAGGGGTGTTCTCCCCCTGGCCACAGCAGGTGACGTGAGTGCAGCTGTGCCCTGGCAGCAGCTCACCCGCAGCTTCTTGGGAATGCACATTCCTGGACCCAGCCCTGACGGGTCAGGGTGTGGGTTCATCCAGACAAGTCATGTCAACCGTGAGCCTGGATCCCTCATCTAAATGCCTGACATCAGGTAGTTGTGAGGATTAAATATGTAAACAGCTCAGCTTGTAGTAGGTGCTAAATGTTCCTTCTTCTTTTTTTTTTTTTTTTTTACTTACAAAGCATTTTCACTGTCTATCCTGCTGTAATTTACCGCTCGTAGGTAGGCAGGATAGGTGTCCATTCTCATTTACAGGTGAAGACGCTTCTGAAGGCTCATAAGCAGCCACAGTCCCCTTCACAATGGTCAGTCTCCTTCTGTCAGCTCATCTTTATTTGGAAAGACTTCTCCCTGTTTGTATTCTTCTTCCTGTTTGTTCAGTGATTAGTAGCTCAACTGTAGTCCACCAGAATGCACTTGTGTTCATTCTGTTGTAGGTTGAATCAGCCTTTGTATTCCCCAAGGTATTTTGTCTCCTTTTGTAAAGATTTCCATCAGAAAGTGCATTTTCAATCACTTTTGATACACGTTTGTGTTGTGGAGATTGTCGAAGTCAGACTCTATTTCAATTTGAGGCTTTAGGAGCTTTAGAAATTCTGAAATGTAATATGAAAATATGACAAAACTTGTTCAAATGGGTGTTTTAAATTTGATATGAAATGACTTGTCACTGAAATATTACTCTGGTTTTAAAGACCGTGGCTCATTAAGAATGCTTTTGTGTATTTTAGACGTGGTTGTCTTTCATGAGGATATTCCATTCAAATTACAGATAAATGAAATATCTTCAATATACATTAGTGCAGAGTGACCTTATTCACAATATCCTGGATTCACCCTTGACTTTCTGACTTTGGAAGTGCAACTGTCTTAAGCTCTATGTGTACACCATCCAGATTGCTTTGAACACATCTGTACACAACCCTCCTTACTCCTGAGTAGAGGGAAATAGACAATACTATGCTTTAAAACGTTGAAGTTCCCTAAAGCAGTTTTTTCCTAATCAGTGTTTCCATTAAAATAAATAAACACACTAGTGCTTGAATTAATTAGCTTCTAGTAATGTTGGATGTCAGGTTAGCAAGTTGTACAGTTTCTAAGTAAAAGTGATCATTTAAAATAGAAACTCAGAGTGACAATGTGTCCTTTATTTTAAAAATAAATGCTGGCACTTCAGAGAACCTTGTTTGCTAGGACTTAATTTTAATCTCCATATACAATTGGAGGATAATTAATAATCTGCTTCAGAGACCTCTTTTGTCAGTGAGATTAGTGTGACTGTCAGATTTGAAAGCTTGTTTATGGTTTATTTCCTATGTTATACATTTTTAAAAATTTATATTTCTGATTAGAGATATGTCTATTACAGTGATTTTAGTTATGACCATGAGGGTAATTAAAAGATTTTCCTATCTCCTCATACTTGACTTTTCAACTATTCTTTAAAATTTGATCAGGGACTGTCTTGAATTGTCTCCTTCCACATTCTTGGTTTTACACAGCACATTTCAGTTTTTGGAAACTGAAGTTTGTCTACAGCCACTTCTGGAAACATTTGGTTGCTCAGTGTAGCACCAAATGGGTCCCAGGAGGATCTGCGCTCCAGCCTCCCTGGGGTAGTAAAGGCTCCTCCTTCAGGAGTCTCAGCATGGAAGTTAAGTCCTGGGGCAGGGGGTAGGGGCGTTGCACTGCTGGGTGAGACCCAGGAGAGCAGAGGAGAGGAGACGTGGCAAGCCCCAGGCCACACCCTAGCTGACTGACACTGACCACATGGTCATTGCTTTTCCTCAGCTCCTGCGGGATCCCGTTGGCCCTACTCCTCAGATTCCTGAAATTGTTAGGCTCCCCTGAGCTTGAATTTTTAGTTCCAGACTCAGAAGTCGTGGTGTGTGCTCTCAGGTTCCTTACATAAGGTACAAAAAAAAAAACACTGCAACCATGCAAACAATTCGAAGCAATTACTGTTTTCTTATTCAAGGCATTGCCTTTTAGTTTCTTTTTTTTTAAACATTTTATTTATTTATTTATTTATGGCTGCATTGGGTCTTTGTTGCTGGGCACGGGCTTTCTCTAGTTGCAGTGAGCGGGGGCTACTCTTCATTGCAGTGCGCGGGCTTCTCACTGTGGTGGCTTCTCTTGTTGCAGAGCACGGGCTCTAGGCACATGGGCTTCAGGAGTTGTGGCTCGTGGGCTCTGGAGCACAGGCTCAGGAGTTGTGGCTCATGGGCTTAGTTGCTCCGCGGCGTGTGGGATCTTCCCGGACCAGGGCTCGAACCCATGTCCCCTGCATTGGCAGGCGGATTCTTAACCACTGTGCAAACAGGGAAGTCCGCCCTTTAGTTTCTTCATTGAAAGCCTTTGGCAGTGAAAGTTGTTTGCCCCATTTGGTGGGGTTTTGAGTTTCAGGTTACTTGCTTGGCTGGTACAGCAGGGAGCTCCCAGCCTGGGACATGGGCTCCTGCTCCTTGCTCAGGCTTTGGGCGTGTGATTTGAGGGGTTTCCCAGTGTGATGTGTGCCTCCTGCCCCAAGGCTGCAAGCTCTTCTGCCTTTTGTTCCCTTCAGTAGAACGTTGTTACATGTTGAAAATCAAGAAAACTAGAGAAGCAAGGTCAGAAGAGGCCTGGGGAGGGAGGGAGGTCAACAAGAGTAGGAAGTGGTGAAAATTGAGGTGAACTGGGAAGTCCATATTCTGTGTAATTAAAAACATAGCATCAAGGGAAGGAGAAGGCAAACTACAGATGGGAGAGAATATTTGCAAAAGACGTCTGACAAAGGACTGTTATCCAAAATACACAATGAACTCTTTAGACTCAATAAGAAAATAAACAATCCAAATAAAAAATGGACAGGAGATCTGAAAAGACATCTCACCAAAGAAGATACAGATGGCAAATATGCTTATGAAAAGTTGCTCCACATTGTGTGTCATCAGGAAAATGCAAATTAAATCAATGAGATATCACTACACACCTATTAGCATGGCCAAAATCTGGAACACTGACAACACCAAATGCTGGTAAGGGTGTGGAGCAACCAGAACTCTCAGTCACTGCTGGTAGGAATGCAAAATGGTACAGCCAGTTTGGAAGACAGTTTGGTGGTTTCTTACAAAACTAAACGTACTCTTACCATGTGATCAGCAACCACGTTCCTTAGTGTTTACCCAAAGGAGTTGAAAACTTATGTCCACAAAAAAACCTTGCACACGGATGCTCACAGCAGCTTTATTCATAACTGTCAAAACTCGGAAGTTTTGTCCTTCAGTAGGTGAATAAACTGTGGTCCATCCAGACAGTAGAATATTATTCAGCTAAAAAAAGAGCTATCAAGCCATGAAGAGACATGGAGGAACCCTAAATGCACAGAATGTCCAAGACCAAGAGTGAACCCTAATGTCAACTGGACTCTGGGTGATGATGATGTGTCCCTGTAAGTTCACCAGTTCTAACAAATGTCCCATCTGGTGGGGGATCTTGATAGTGGAGGATGTTGAAGGTGGGGCAGGCTCTGCATGTATGGGGGCAGGGGATACATGGGGAATCTCTGTACCTTCCTCTCGATTTTCCTGTGAACCTAGAACTCTCTAAAAATAAAGCTAATTTAAAAGAAAAAAAGATAATAGTAAAGGCTGTGTGAGGGAGGTGGCCTGTGGTGTTGTGTGTCCAGGATTTCCCTGTTAATATACATATTGCCAAATTACTCAAAATGTAACTGTGACATTAGCTGATTCACTGAGAAGTTAATCACAGAATCAGTGATTAATTCCAGAACTGGCAGGATGCAGAGATCACCTTGCTCTGACTTCTCATCTTACAGGTAGTGACTCCAGCATTGTGACCAGGAATGCAGCCAGAGTGGCACAGATGGAATTAGACCTGGGATGGTTTTGCTCAGGGTTTGCAGGGTTATGTTTTTAACCTGTTTTTCTTTAGTTTAATGAGCTGATCCATCCTGTGGCACCAAAAGCAGCACAGCTGCTTCATAGATCTGTCTTTGACATAGAGAGTCAGAAACCAAAGGCTGTAATGTACAGTCTTCCCCCGAAAGCAGAATCACAATAAAGAATCCTCATGTTCAGCATCTTTGCTTAAATGTGAGACTGTGGGACTCATGAGTGCAGTGTCACCACTGGTACACTAATTAGGTTTGTCTGTAGGTAAGTAGACCTCATTTTGCGCTGCCTGGAGTCAGACTCAGTGGTTTTAAAGAGCCAGTGCTTTAACTTTACACTTACGTAGATGTTTATTCACCTGTAGTTGTGAAAACCAAGGAATTTGGGCTCAAAAATTTGTGAAAATGCTAAAGTTCGAGCGTTTATGTACTAGTGTATCACAGTGCATGTGTGGAAATATTTAGAGCTCCACGATTTAAACACTTTTCTTGATTTTGTAATATTCAGGTGTAGCATCCTCAATTAACAGGTGTCGGATTAAATTTTGAGGCATATCTAAATTCACTGAATTTAAAGCTTTTCACTTAAAATGTTATCACAACTAAATGTAGCCAACAGTTTATGCCCTATGGATATTTATTGATTAAATGACATATCAGACAACACACTTTATTTGTTATTAATTTTATTTATTTATTTTATTGATGTATAGTTGATTTACAATGCTGTGCCAGTCTCTGCTGTACAGCAAAGTGACTCAGTTATACACATTCTTTTTTTATATTCTTTTCCATTACGGCTTATCACAGGATGCTGAAGATAGGTTCCTGTGCTATACAGTAGGACCTTGTTGTTTATTCATTCTAAATGTAATAGTTTGCATCTACCAACCTCAAACTCCCAGTCCATCCCTCTCCCCCCTCACCCTTAGCAACCAGAAGTCTGTTCTCTGTCTGTGAGTCTGTTTCTGTTTTGTACATAGGTTCATTGTGCCATATTTAGATTCCACATATAAGTGATATTATATGGTATTTGTCTTTAAAAATATGGACCGTTTCACAAATTTGAGTGTCATCCTTGAGGGGCCATGCTAATCTTCTCTGTATCGTTCCAATTTTAGTATATGTGCTGCCGAAGTGAGCACTCACTTTAATACACAGATGTAGGCAGTATATTAACAAACCTTGGAAGTACAGTCAGTGCTTAAGATCTGTTATGTTTTCAGATCATCTATATTATCTGAAAAGGCAACATTTTAAAAAGCTAAACGTTTTGTAATTTTCCAGTTTTCTACTTATTTGTGCAGAAGTGAAAGTTCTGTGACTAATAGTTGATGGCAGCAGAACAGAAAGATAACAGAGTTTTGGGGTGTTGATAGCCCCAGGCTTTGAGCATAGAGGGAGGGTGCCAGGAAATGTGCAGGGCCAAGTGGTGGAGAGCAGAGAAAATGATGTGATGGACATCAGGAAGGCCCATGGGCCTCATAGTCCAGTTAGGTTGAAAGAATTCATGTATTTCCCGGAGAGAGACACCGTCTCTTCCCATCGATACCCAAATTGTTTATAGTTGAGATATGCATCTTTATGTAAGCATTCTTACTCAGAAAGCCGTTGTGGATATGGAAATACTTTTTTTGTGTAATGCCGAAGTCATTTAAAATTCATTTCTGACTTTCTTTTTTCTTCCGCATCCTAAATTAATCTCTAATAAGTCTCTGCATATACATACACGTCTTTAAAATATATAATGCACATTATGGCTGGTTTAAGCTCTGTATTACCATTACTTAAAAATTACATTTGATGTTTCACTTTTACTTCAGATAATTTTTTCAGTATGTCCATGTTTTAAATTTCACAGTGGAATTTCCAGCATCACCCCAGTTAGTGATGCTCCCTGATCTATATAAAAACTGTCCACTATCTTAGCTTACTAATTAGCAATCTTGTTTCAAAATCTTTGGATCTACTGAAATTTGACACAGCCTTCTAAATTTTGTTGCATGACGTTTTTGTTTTAGTACTATTCATTAATTCAGATATTTTTCAGGTGTAAGTAAAGTGAACTGTACCAGGAAGCAGTGAGCATGTCCTTGGTTATTCATGAGCTTGCATTGTGGGGAAAAACATCGTTTTTCTCTGAGTTAAGCTTCATGTTTTCTCTGTTATCGCCAAGACTAGATCAAGGTTTTTGTGGAAGAAGCAGCTGTTTAAAGTACCTTGTCACCCTCAGCATTTGCACATCTGTATGTCGGTTTCCCTGGTGTCAGCATCGACCCCTTCCCTCTGCAGCGTCAGAAGCAGGAGCATGACTTCTAACCACATGGTGCATTTGTAACTGGATGCACGCGGGGAAGGAGTGTTACAGACAGTAAGAGACCGTGTCTGTCCTCCCTGTACTCAACTCAAGAGTCATGTTGGTGGGAGGGTTAGATTTCAGCCCAGTTTTGATGATGAAGGTGACGGATTGGGCCCTGAGAGAGGCTGTGCCACCGTCCTACCTAAATAGCACCTCCTCTGGGACCTGTGGTGGGAATTTGGTCAGAGCGGCTTATCTGTCTGTCACGTCTTCCTGCAGGAATGGAGGCCCCACTGGACGAATCGGTGACTGAGTGAGTGGGTTTGTGAGCCTGGAAAGTTCAGAAGTGGGACAGGCTTATGCTTTGCCTATTTATTGGCTTCGGTCCAGCCTGGACTCTTGCTCCAGTTGGCCTCCCATGCACGGCCTTATCCACAGTGTGCTCCCTGTGGCCACCGCACAATAGCAGTCCTGGAACATCATCCTCTGTGGGCCCCCTCAGAACCCAGGGGCAGCGGTGGGGAGGCTGAGTGCCAGCCTGAGGACCGGCCCAGACCCTATGGCCAGGAGAACGTCAGGCGCTGGTTAGCTCAGGCTTGGGCTACCTGAGCCAACCACCATGGCAGGGGCTGCAGGGGGAGGATGGATATCAAAGAAAAATCAGCCTGTTGTCAGCAAACAGATGGAAGTGGGTACTGGATGGGCAGCTTGAAAAGTTCATGCGAGTTCCATATGCAGAACCCAGGCTTGCAGATCTGACGTAGGAATTCCCATACTGTTGAAGTGGGTTAAATAGTGAAGTGGTCTTTAGACATGCTTGGAGTGGGTTAATGTAAAACAGTCCTTCTCACTGCCTCCTAACAATAAAACTGTTTTCTTGGAGAGTCAGAGGAGATGAGGAATGGGCTGCTGGGATTGTTGTCCGAGGGGAAGAGACCTGTTATTGCACCGTGCAGGAACTTAAGTCACGCCAGCTCTGGGGGCCTCTCCTGCCTCCCCTGTCCCATGAGGCAGTAACAGTTGCCCCATTGGTACATTCCCAACTTACTGGACATTTAGGTTTCGTTTTCACCAAACTCAGTTCTCGAGGGGACAGAGCCTCTTGTGGACAGAGGAAGTGCCATGAAATCAGTGCTGCAGACCTGCACGCTCATCTAGGAGCAGGGGGCCGTGCTGCTACGAGTCTGCACTGGCTTTAGTGTCAAAGGGAAAGTGCTGCCTGGATAGAATAGTGTTAGTTCCTTAGTCACTTCTCCACGACTCAGCTGGGCAGCGTTCTTGGGCACTCGGAGCTGGAGCTGATGGGCGAACCATCATTTCCTGCTCAGTTAGGGCCCCAAGCCTGTCCCAGTGCTGCAGCCCATTATAAGACCACACATGGTTCCGAGGGGGAGCCTGATTCTGGAGTCGGTGCTTCTCCCAAGTTAGAGGGGAAGGTGGATATTAATGTTTCCTTTATCGGTAAAATTCCCTCAAACCCCACCCACCTGGCCAGCCATGCTCAGTGAAGCTCTGGCAGTCTCTCTGTGTTGTTTGAAGTGTGAACTTCACATGGAAGTGGAAGAATAGGTGTAGGATTTCACTGACATAATATATTTCTTTCCAGTAGAATTGCACTGAAGAGGCTCCCAGATTTCCTCTGACTCTTAGATGGCACCTAAGTGTTGCCTGACCCTCTGGCTTGCTGCTGATATCAACAAATGACATTTTATAGCAGCACAAATAGGGGTGCCTTGAGTTAAATTCAGTGTAACATAGGCGTGTTTGTAAAAGAAAGGGGCCATCTCTCTGCTACTGACACGTTTGCTTGGAGTATTGATCTTGTTCCAACTCTGATGGAAAATGATGAACGGTGTTCAGTCTAATCTTTCAAAAATTCATTAGAAGTCATTCACAGTTTGCTTTGTCTGCTTGTTTTTTTCCTCTCGTGATCTGAGTATAATGAGGAATTCCTTTTGTCATCATCACCAACAAGAAACTCGTATTGTGCAAGTCCTTGGGCGCTGTGGTGAGAGCAGGTGCCAGTGCCCTGTCCTCAGGGAGCTCTCAGGCCAGGTGTGACAAGTGTGGGCAGGTTCATGTGGTGGGAGGAAGCTTCAGGAGAGAAAAACTCCACAGATCCTGTGACTCCTCTCAACCCCTCTTCCTTTTGTTTGTTTTTCATTTACCGTCTCTGAAATGGGGATGCACTTTACAGTCGAGGGAGCAACCTAGTTTAATTAGCGTATTTTTACCTTGGTGGTAGGTAATGTAATTTGCCTTGGATTAGATTTGATGAATACAGTAGGTACTCAGAGAGGGAGGGGGAGGTGTTCCAGGGAAAGAGAATAGGCTTGGCAAGGTGGGGACTTGTGCGTGGAATAAAGAGCCGTAGGGATGGTGGTGGGAAGGGGCTTTAGCACCAAGCTGCAGCGTGGAGGCTGTGTGGACTGGGTGGGGCGGCGGAGTCCAGCATTAGAATGTTTCCATGGAGTCCGGCATCCACAGGTGTTCGTCCCATCGGACCTGAATTTCTGCATTCCTTTCTTAAAACCCACAAGGTGAGGAGAAAGCTCTGGCGCGGGTGAGTTGTTATATCCAACAGCCATCTCTGGAAAGAGTCTAGACAGCTCTTTCAGGTTGGTGATGGCCTTGGACCTGGGAGTTGGGTGCCTGTTGAGCCTTGTGTCCCTGCGTGGGCACCAGGCAGAGCGGGATGGATGAAGGATTCTGGGCTTAGTGCATATCACCTGCAAAGCAAGCTTTGTCAGGAAAGGCTTGATGCCACATCACCCTGCAGTACCCTCAGGGGGTCCTGTGTGAGTCTAGGCTGACTCCATGTCATCCTCAGACTTCTGAAATGTGGGGGTTAAGTGTGGTTCTGTATTATGCATAGGGTGACGACATGTACACCTGCTTACTCAAGGACCCATGGTGCTCGCTGCTGGTGGTCATTCCAGGAAAGGTTGTTTCCATACACCAGTGGATGTACTTCCCATCGACAGCAAGTAGTCAGTGGCCCAGGATTCCTTTTTTTGTATAAGTTGCCAAGAAAACCCCTAAAACCATAGTTGCTGCCTCTTGGAGGAACTGCCCTTCTCTGGTGTGTCTATCGCTTCTGCTGCTTCTGTTTCTCTTATCTTGAGATACTGAGTTAGTATAGTATCATTCATATTAACTTCAAATCTGAATTTGCTTCTGATTTTTAAAGAACAGGTACATCGATAAGCTTGTGTTGCTGTTTAACTGGAAAGCCAGGGTGTGCTGATGTATCTGGCAGGATGTGACAAGCAGAGTGACCAAGAATTCGCGTCCTATTTCTTGGGTTGGCTTTTCCCAATCTACAGGTGTGGGGTGAGAGTGACAGCCTGCTCGCCACCTGGTACTCTGTGCTCCTTGAAGAGGAAGGACTTTGAGCTGAAGCATGGTTAGTAATGTGTGCCGATTCTAAGTAGGGACAAGGGACAGCTACTCAGTGATTCAGCTGGCACTTTCACACACAGGAAATAGTCCGATGTTTAAAAATTCCTCCATGTGTGGTTGTCACTAAAATGGGCAAAATAACGTGTATTCACTGATTTCCAAAGAAAGAGGGTCTACAGGAAGGTTATTAAACTTGGAAGACTTTCTCTAACCCCTCCTATGATTGTGGTCGAATCCTGACATCACCAGTGGGGCTGGGGAACACCCCCCCTCGCACCGTCACCCTCACGTACCTTCTCACACTGTTGTTCCATAACAGTGGGGAGTAGGGCGTGGGGTGGGTGGGAAGCTCCACCAGCATTTAGGATAAACACTCAGTTTCCTGTGGATCTTATGAGTACAAGCTATTCCACTGGGTGAGGAATTCCCTACAATGTATCCCCCAACCCAAATCAAAGAAATCTAGTTTTGAGCATAAACACGTTCTTAATGTCGTAGCTTTTACAGCTGAACCCTACTGTGGGGCCATTAGTTTTGTCTTAGTCCACCATTAGCAGATCCAGGAACTTCTTGTGTTGATGGTGAATGTTTACCATCTTGTGTAAAGAAGGGTGTGAAGCTTTATGTATATACTGAAATCAGATGAGAAACGATTGCTGTGCGATCCCCGCAGGGGTGCTTACAGCTTTTTTGAGGGCTAAATTCTTATTTTTAGATATCCTGACATCATTTAAAGCTGCCTTCACTTACTAAAAATCAGCATAAGTATAAAAATCAGTCTTGAAGTAGAAAGGGATATACTTCAACTGAGTAATAACTATGCATATGTTAAAAATATCAGCTAAACATTACTCGAAGTGTTAACCATGAATGGATACAAAATGCAAGCTGGAAGAGTTATTCTTTCAGTATCAAAATTTTAAAAGGTTTTTGTGACACTTTTAACTATGGACAAATTACTAGTAAAACTGAGCTGCATTTATAACATTTTAAATAACTAATTTTATTACATTATTTGTTAACTGTTCCTGAGGCATTTTGCATAGTTACATAATTAATGTTTATCTCTTTGCCAGAATTCTGTTCATTTATTTTTGGATCAGAAACCTAAAATGAAATGTTTCCTTTCCATTAAATTGTTATTGAACTATGTAACTATCAATTTGTGAATGTGAGAACAAGATTATCTTGTCTCTTTTGGGATAATTCTTGCTTAATAGTGATAATGCTGAATGTTAAAATTATAGAACAGCTTATTTCTTTGGAAATTAGTATTTGCATGCTTGCCAGGTGAGAAATGTTGAAAATGTGGACATGAAGAAATTAAATTGCATTCATTTTGTATAGAAAGAAGATGATAAAAACCCCTTTTGCCTTTTGCCACCACTATGTTTGCGTAGGTACAGAAATGAGGTCGTTGTAGGCACTTAGAATCTTATCTTTCACTTCCACAATACTAAGCAAGCATAGTCTCCTAATTCCAATACTCAGACTCCTGATTATCAGATCCAGGGGAAGAGATGATAATATACATGAGCGTTGGCATTTGGTATGTGGGAGTCCTAACCACACACAGGCTGCTGGAGTGGGAGCCACTGGGCCACCAGGGCCTGGAATGTGCATGGTTGGGAGCAACGCAGACAAGAAAAGAAAATGCTGGCGAGAAAGCAGCAGCAGTGCCCATGAGAGTTGGAGTCTGGGACCCTTAAGAATGAGGGGGAAGCAGACACCTCTAGACTAATCCCTGGGGCCTATCCCTGGAAGAAGCCATGGTCTGGAAGGACTGGGATAGCTGCTCCGGGTGGTGTGAGCTCAGCCCTCCCGGCTTGAGAACTCTCTTGGCAACAGCTGCCCCGGAGGCAGGCTGTGAAGATTCAGTGGACAGAGATGGAAAGATGCTAAGAACAGAGCTGATGCTCTCACAACCGTTGGGTGCCAGCAAGTGGGAAACACTTGACCAGCTCGGCTTCCTGAACTGAGCTGCAGGTCTGCTGCTTACACACTCCAAGCACATCAATAGAAACTCATATTTCGTGCGCAGCAGTGGTGAAGGGGACACTCCCTCCTGGTCGGAATGTCTGAGTAGAATAACGCGTAAGGAAACGGTGTAGTTCGTCATTGTGAGCAGGTGTCCATGGTGGGATCGAATAGACATCCCTCAGAGCCAGTGAGATAAGCGGGACCTTTTCTCACTCTGATGTGGCTGACATTCATGCTGTTCCTGCCCAGATGTGGACAAGAGGAGGTGTCACTGGGAGCTGGTTCATTTTCCTGTTTTCTGATTGGAAATTCATGGTTTAGGTTCAGCTGGCATCGGAGTCTACATCGTTGAGCTTGGAAGCTTTTCATACACTCAACTGTATGAGCAAGGATCGTCTGCATCCTGTAGCCTCCACAATGGGTAGCCGGGGTGTGAAGTCGTGTCTTCACCATTAGTGTTTGCAAATGCCTGTCTCTTTGCATAAAAGTTTGTTTTTCTTGAAGGTTCCAGTTGGATCCTTTTACTTAATGAAATGCTTAAGACTGTCATGAAAACGAATCTGCCAGCCACCATGAGTGAACGTGGGTGGGTTTTGTTTGTTTTCCTGTGGTGAATATTTTACTAGTGTAAATACTTGCATGAATGCTGAACACTGGGGATGGTGTCATCTTTCTGCTCATTCCCTCTTGGTTATAGTTAATGACTTCCACTTGGAGGGTGTGTCAGGCACAGTGAAGGGTGAGGATTACGGGCCACAATGAAGAGTAACCTTTGGTTCAAACCCTGCACAGGTGTCTGTTGCTTTTGAGTAAAATTAAGTGGAGATTTCCATTCTCAAGGGAAACATACACAAACACACAACAGAAATAACTTTAAAAAACAAACCATTTAGTTTATGTGAGGTCCAGCAAATTTAGCTTGCAAAGTTTAACCTTTTTTTCCTAGAAGCCATTATTAATTCGGTGCCTTTTTTTCTAGAAGTCGTTAATTCAGTAGTATAAGTTAAATACATTTCTTTTGCCTGAAACTAATCACAGATTCTAAAACCAGTGACTAAAAATGCAATGTTAATTTAGGTATAGTGCCCCTGAAGGAAAATACCCAATATTGGGTACATGTATTTAGAAAGTGTAGGACTCTTAAAAGTCACGTGCTTTTGACATACACCTTGTTTACTAGTTTCGACCTACATTTGTAAGAACACATATCTTAAGTTGTTTGGATACAACTGCAGATATGTGTGCTCATGTATGTATAAATACTCAGTGTTTTTCTCCCTTTCCTTAAACAAAGAAGACATCAACACTCTTCTATATCAGTATTAATAGTAGAGAGCCATTTTTTCCCTCAAAATTAGAAGTCAGTTTTCAGGAAACCCTTATAATCTTTGTGAATTTGGTTTACCTTAATAATACGCCTCTAGGACAAAAACAAAAACAGAAACAAACCAAAACCACATATATTTGTGGGCTGCATTTTAAAATTTTCAGTACCACATGCCTTAGGAAGGTAAACATTTACGAACAGAAAATGTAAAAGGACCCATTAAGGGCAGTTGGTGAGAAAGCACTGGGGTAAAAAAGCAGTCTCTGGGTTACCCTGATGTGTCCAACACTTCAGTGGATGTGTTAAGTGGCTGACTGTACCCTGACTGCAGGGCCTATGGGAAGCCCAGGAATAATGGTCAGGAATGTTCCTGCTCCTTACCAGGTAGGCAGGACAGACAACAGTCTCAAAGTGGGTGGAAATTTGAGTTTAAGTGCCAAGGACTCCGAACAGTGTAGGCATGGAAGAGTTACTGCAGATGAGTGAACACTGTTGTTCATCCTTAACACTCGGCTTGCACACTGAGTTAAGTGTCATTTCACTTTCACCTGTGCTTTTCTACCCTGGTCCTTGGCTTGTCTGAATTGCTTTGCTATCCAAGCTAGTTTGCAACATGAGCACATTTTCACATTGTCTTTGCATATTGATTTAAGCTTTGACTACTCATTATCTTTTCTTATTTCAAATGGAAGAGGGTTTTTTTCCTCATCCTGTGATTGTATGGAGCATATTTTGGAATATGCATACTTTGTAAAGATTACCTCTAAATACACACGTACTTGAAAATCCAGCAGAGATTATGGGTTCCAAAAATAAAGCAGAGATCTTTGTTTACAGTGCCTTCCACTTCTAATGACACATCAGTGGGTAGAGGATTGTATACATTATGCTTCATTATTTACCTTTTGAATAGATGTATTATTAATAATTGCCACGTGATCAAAGTTGGGCAAAATGTTTAGAAAGCATAATGTTTCCATAAGTTAGAAGTTTGTACTGTCATGGTTATTATTATTTAATATTAGTTAGTGGACTCATCTAAACTTTATCACACACATTATATGCCAAGATTGTCCAGATGTTTTATTCCCAGTAGTTCAGGGTAGTTTTGACTTTGAAAGTGATTTTGTGCACAGGAAGCCTCAGAGTGTTTGCTGGGGGAATTCCTGTAGCTCATTGGTCTCACAAAAAGAAGTAACTATTATACAAACTTACTCAAAATAACTAGCCTACTACATGTCTTCTAGTATGTTTTTTGCCCTCCTGCCCCCCAACCCCCCAAATCCTTTAACTGCAGGCCTTTTCAGGACAGAGCCATTATTTTAGAAACCAGGATTTTTAAGTTTATATGTATAAATATTTTTAAAAATATATATTTATACATATAATTATATAATATTTATATGTTATATATATTTATATATGTACAATTTGAAGATAAAATGGTATAAAAATCCTAGAATATTCTGCATCTTGCAAAACTATAAGAGGGAGATAATATTCAGTCATTTTTATCTTTCTAATAAAATCTTTGTCTCCATTTTATTCCCATTACTTGCCCAGATGGGGCAATTTGTTTAAGAAAGTCACTGGACTCATTAATTTAGGCACCACTTTATGTACATTGTTAAACATGGTTTAAAAGTGAGAATGTAACTGTTATTTAATCTTTCATTCAGCAGTTGTTTAGTCATAGAGGTTGTGTCTGTTTCTGGCACATAGTAGGATCTCTTGGATGAATGAATGGGAAAATAAAAGTCAGGGTCACTTCCATGGTGTTTGGGAATTTTGAGTAGGAATGAGTATGAAGTTTATTTAATAAGGGCCAAGTGAAAGTGTATTTTGTAGCCATTTCAGAGGTGATTCAGTCTTGGACAGTAGCAGTGTGCTCTTCAGATCCTGGATTTCCAGAAGGTCAGAGTGCCCCTTTGATGCAGTGTTCTATCCCGCCTGAGAGAAGAAACAGAGGGCTGTGGTGGCCCCTCATTTCAAAGAGGAAAACTAGGCTTACATCATCGTGCCTGTGACAGGCGGTCTCCTGGCCAGCATCTTGGGCTTCCTGAAGCTGCTCGGGGCCCTGCTGGTGGGAAAGGCAGGACAGCTGCAGGGAGCAGGGTGTGAGCCTACCTCTGACCCTGACCGCTGGGTGACCCGGGGCAGGGGGTGGTTTTTGAGGGAAGTGAGTACGTCTACCAGGGTGCTCCGAGTGTGTGGATTTGCGCAGAGGACCTGACCTGGCCCAAATCCCTGTAAACGTTTATAGGTGGTCTGTGCTTGCTGAGGGGGTCGCCAGTTTTATTTTCTGGGTCTAAACTTACTCTCTGTGGTGGCCCAGGAACCTTTCTGAGCAGGAGCTGACCAGCTTAGAGTTGGGGTCCATCCACCCCACTCCAACCATGGTGGTCTTGGGTCCCTAAGCTAGCACTTGGGTCATTATGAAGTTTCAGGGATTAGTGTGTCGATTCTGTAGGGTAACATGAACAGTTTGATGAATGACGACTAGAAGTCCCAGGTGTCCTTTGGAAAAGCCCAACAGTTCAAAAAGGGACACAGATGATAGATGTGGCCATCTTGGTTCCTGGGGCCACTGCTGGCAACCAGTCTGCAGGTGCACGTCCACCAGTCTTGCCGTCGAGGGGATCAGGTGGTGTCGTTCCCACTGAACAAGCTATTCTCAGTCCATTCACAGTAATCAAGAATGTTGAGGAGGGTCTGCCTGCTTAGGGGAGAAAATTATTTAGACTGAGTTTTTCAGAATTGGTTCCTTCCACAAAAACAGGAAGTCATTCTTCATATGGTCAACAGTTCTTTGTAAACTAGAGTAACATTGGTAAGAAATGTCAGTTTGCAAATAAATCATACAGTACAGAGAAACTTACATGTAAGCATTTACAGAGTTTTGAAATTTTTTATTAATTATTAGCCAGTAGGATTCAACATACTCTCATAGGTTCCTTAACTCAGTGGCACAGTGGAAGTTTTTTTGGGCTTCGGCTGTCCCTGGGGTAGAGTGTGAGTTGGCACTGAGGTGCTGTGTATGCTGATGGAAGATTATATACTCAAGGGAAGATACAGGGGAAGGTGAGCAGATTTCCTCCTTGAAGAATTTTACTTAGCTGAGAAGAAATGGGTAGAAATTGAATTTCAGGTAAATAAAATGTAAGTCAAACAGTCACTGATGGACAGAAAGTGCATTCCTAACAACCCCACTAAAGAAAGCTGCCTGGGGACCAGCAGAAGCAAGGATGACAGTGTCTGGATTGCTCATCTGTGGCAGATGCTGAGCCTGTCCCCATTCTGAGTCCTGGTGGAGTGGGAGTTGGCCGGGACTGGGAGAGAGGAGCATGCAAGGCTTGTGTAGCCCAGGTGGCTGGCTGTCAGAGACATCACGTTCCCCTAGAGTCACCTGCGCACAGCCAGCGAGGTTCAGGGGAAATGCTCCAAGCACTTTCCTTCAGTTGGTTATCTTATGTTCAGACCAATAATGCTTTCTTGGACACAACACTTTGTAGATATCTTATTCCTTTCTTTGCCCTTAGTGAAGCAAGAAGTGATCACAGGCCAGAAGAGTAATGGGGACAAGATCGTTGTCGCCACAGAGAAGATTGCTAGGAAATAAGTCAACTGCATAGCGAATGTTGCAAAAACTGAAGTGTTTTTAAAACTCTTCACAGGTATCTTCCCTATCCCAGCCTATTCCAAAATAACTAATTTTGTGGCAGTTATGTTTTGAGATTCCACCTCCCAATGTATGATAGTTGCCTCAAGAAATTTCACTTCTGCCTCCCTCCATGTTCCCTGTATTCTGTAGCCCATGTCCTGGGGGACTGTCACAGTGAGGCGTCGGTCTTACCATTGTGCTCTTTAGACGAATGTTGAGCATCTGGCTTCCACAAATCAGGTTTGTCTAGATCTATGTAACTGATGTGCATCGTGGGATTGATCTTTACTGGATCACGTGTAAGTTTGTAGAGGATAAGCTTTTGGCAGAAGACAGAGTAGTCAGCTAATTGCAGCACCAAACGGGTGTTAGAAGTTGAGATGAAGGTTCTTCCCTTCCTCCTTACCATCGGTGAGGATTAATTCTGAAGTTGGTAAAAAGAAAAGTAGCTGCTACAGTGGAACAACCAGAAACTACTGGAGGAGATAAAGTGTGTGTACTTTCTCCTTGCCCGCTAATTTTTTTTAAATCTGCAAGATACACTTTAGCATCTTTTATATTTTTCTTCAGTGATTCATTTACTTGAAAAAACAGAAGTCTTCCCACACAGACCAATATTCAAAATCTATTAACAATTTGTGGGGGTGGGGAAGGAATCACAGGGTTGGGCTTTTCTGTTTTTTTTCATTTACTTCCACTTAAGCACTTAAGCTCATTGTGCCAGAAATGATTTTTTAAACTTAACTGTGGAGAAAATATGAGTGTGTGTGTGCTTAAATATTTCCTCACAAGAGAAGGGGTTCGTTGGGGTTCATCCAGCTGATGTGATGGGTTGATGTTTTCCTGCGTTTGGTCCATGCAAGTTCCTGTGACATGTAATTTACATAAATGCTCTGTAAATCTTGTTAAAAGGGCCTTGTTTTTGCTCAAAAACACAGTTTTTGCCTTGGTTCTGCCTCTAAACAAAAGAGCTGTCTGATTTTTGAGAGGGGCCCTTCCTCTGCCCCCTACACATGGAATCTCCAGCGGGGTGGTCCTCACGGCTTGAGGCTCCAAGTGGTGGATGTATTCGCTTTGTGCCCTATCCAGTGATAATGGGATGGAGGGTGTTCTTACTGATGAGGAGTTTACAGTGTGAAAGGGGAACGTGGTTGCCTGAAGCCAGGAAGCTAG
This sequence comes from Mesoplodon densirostris, assembly GCF_025265405.1. Taxonomy (NCBI): domain Eukaryota; kingdom Metazoa; phylum Chordata; class Mammalia; order Artiodactyla; family Ziphiidae; genus Mesoplodon; species Mesoplodon densirostris. The sequence goes on along the minus strand of NC_082664.1, from coordinate 155,189,303 downwards.
TGCACAGAACCTGGACCTTGTTTACCTGTGATGCGCTCACCTGGTGTGACGTGGCATCCTGGGACTGCGGGGCTCCCAGTCGGGGCAGTGAGACCCCACAGGTGGGCACAGGAGGAGAGTGGGCTTCTGAGTACGTGGAGGACTTGGTGCTCTGGGTTGAGGGTCTGCCTGGGATGCTGGGCGAGAACAGCAGCCCCTCCCCAAATGTCGGGAGAGCACGAGCACCCTTCAGTGTGGGCTGGATGCCCTAGTTACCAACCTACCACTTCACATTCAAAGAGAAATTTTAAACCATGCTTCACTCCTAAACTGTGTTTTTAGGCTTAATTAAAATTACCTGATTTCCATAAGCCCTGTTTCCTTGTCTTAGGATCCTGTGGTGAATCCCCTGCTGTATTTCACGTTGAACTCCTGGGTTCTTGCACGTTTTCTCTCGCACACGCTGCAGCTGCTTGTCATGTTGCACTTTGCCCAGTCTCCACAGAACCAAACCCCTACTCCCCTCTGCCCCCTTCTGTCGTGCGCATTCCTGTCCTCCCTTACATCTCTCTGCCTCTCCGTAGTCTCACCTCTAAGAGGGGAGCCCTCTGGGTCTGCTCTGCACCCCTGCTTTCACTGCAGGGCTCTTGAGACTTTGTAGATCTGAGTCTGGCTCCTCATTGTACAGATAGGAAAACTGAGGGCTGGGGAGGTTGTGCTCCTAGCCGACTTACAGCTGGGTAAGTGACCAGCTGGGAGCCAGTCCCCGCTTCCCGAATCCAGGTCTGTGCCTTCTCCTCACACAGGGTTATGGCTGCTTGTGCTGTGGTTTTTCTTACTGTCAGGTCACGTGTGGTCAGGGCTGGACCCTCCCTTCTTCTTTCATCCTGGCTGATGGCTCAGAGGATATCGTCCGAAATGGTCAAAAGGGGATGAGCCCGGCACCTACACTCTAGAATTGACCTGGAGTTGGACTGTTTTCTTCGGGAACCTAAGGATAGAGGTTCCATATGGAAATGTGCGTTATCAAAGGATCAGGATGATGAAAATCACAAAATGCTTGTGAAAGAAATCAGAGTTAAATACCTTGTTCGTGGATCAGATGATGCAATGTGTAAAGATGTCAGTTCTTCCTAAATTGATCTGTAGATTTAAGAGAACTCCTATCAAGTATCTCAGCTTTGTGGTAGACATAACAAACTTTTCCTAAAATTTATGTGGAAAGGGAAAGGCCCTTGAATAGCCAAAACAGCTTTGACAAAGAAGAATAAAGTAGGAGAAATCATTCTTCCCCATGCTAAGGCTTCCTGTGTAGCCACAGTTGTCAAGAGTGTGGGTTAGACCCACAGTGCAGTGGAATGGGGTGGGGAACTCAGACCTACACAAAATGCCCAATTAATTTTTGACCAAGGAGCAAAGCCAATTCAATGGCAGAGTGATGACCTGTTCCATAAATCATGTTGGAGGAATTGGACATCCATAGGCCAAAAAAAAAAAATCTAGACCTGAATCCCACACCTTATACAAAAATTAACTTAAGGATCATAGATCTCAGTGTAAAATGTAGAACTACAAAACATCTAGCAAAATAGAGAAGTCTTCAAATCTGAGGATGAGGCAAAGAGTTCTTAGATTGAAACTAAAAGCACAGTCCCTAAAATGAAAAATGGATAAATTGGACTTCATCAAGATGAAAACTTCTGTTCTGTGGAAGACTCTGTAAGAAGATGAAAAGATGCTGGAACTGGGGGTGCCCCTGTGTTTGTGGACCTGCACTCACCCTTCCTGACTCTGACAAGTGTCAAAGTTAAGTGGTAACATCCGGACCTTACTGGCTAGAGTTAAGATTTCAACATAGTGCATATTTAAAATATATATTTTTCTTTCTGGTCATGCCGTTAACTGAATGTTTTGAGGAACTTTATGGTTATTCCCATAAATGTACAAATCCCAATCATGCTGAGAATTTTTTTTCCATCATCCTGAGCATTTGAATAAGCATTGGTGATTTTATAATCCTAGAGAAGGGTTTATATTTATCCTGATTATCTTACTTAAAATATCCTTATAGAACTCAGATTTCTCAATTTTACATTGGAAATATGGCATAAACCTGAGAAAAATGAAAGAGCGATAAATCCAGTAGTAAGATAGTAACAAAGGAAAACAAAATAATTGGGAAGTGGTGTGACATCTCGAGATGTGGGCCCAGGCTCTGGAAGGACGTGAAGGTGCTGCTGATGGGTTTGAGTGCAGTCCCGGAGCAGCCTTCGCCAGGCTCCAAGGGCGAGGCCCCACAGTCTCACCACCCTACTAGTGGTAGGTCAGTGGGTGGGGAGCGGGCGGGCGCTGGGGACTGAGATCCAGAGCTGCGAGCCCCTGTGTGGTCGACACAGGGAGAGCTGATGGCACCCCAGGTCCGGTTACCGTGGCGGGGATAAAAGAGAAGCGCGTGGATGCCTAAGAGGTTGGGATTTCAAGTTTCCTCAGGATTTCTGATACCTCTGTCATCTGCTGCCTTCGGCCTCTCTCCCCTGGAGCCATCTTGCTCTTTGCATGTACTGCTGGCTGGCACGCCCAGCATGGAATTCTTCGCGCCCAACTCAGAGCAGGAGCGGCGCCTGGGAGCCTAGTAGTGTCTCACAAGTTTGCACGTGTAATAGGTACCACATGAGTACTTGTTGGGTTTTTAAACTATGTTTTCTTCCCTATTTCATGCTTTCTGAGACGTTTCACGTTCTGTGTATTTGATCTTTTCAACTATGGTGGAAGGTAATAGGTGTTATTACCAATATTTTATCACTGAGAAAGATGAGACCAGAGAAGTTAACTGACGTACGGTTTGTGTTCAGGGCGAGGAGAGGTTCCTCTCCTGCTTCTACTCCCCTGGACAGGTGGGTTCTTGCCAGGACAGCACAGTCTCTCTGCAGAAAAGAAAAAGTTCCCACAGAGATGACAAATGTGCCTCCAGCAGCTGTGTGGGAGGGGGAAGGCCGTCAAGGGTGCTCCCTAAGCCTTATAAAGCCAGCGGCTTAGGAGAGAGGCGTTCTGAAGGTTCCTGACAGCCATAAAATTCCAAACATGGAAATGATTGCTTTGTTATATAAAGCATTCGTTCCAGCATTAAATAATAAACTCCTGACACCAAGAATGGAAACCATCCCTGTTAGGCTGGTCTGTTTACTCGGCGCTTACCCAGCTGTGGAGGTGGCTCTGGGGCACATACTCCCCTCTTGGGGGTATTCCTGGCTCTTCGGGTTGTCCTATTCTGGCCCGACACCCACAGGGCTCTGCAAATTCCTGCGGGGTCCAAGTTTGCCAGAATGAGGCCAGGATGGAAAAAGAGAGGAGCTGCAGTATCACCTCCCTTCTTGCATTTCCTAGGCTGGTTTTTCCTTCGCTTTTCTAAGACTCAGGGTTTGCCTGGAAACTCTGGACTACAATATAAGTAAGAAAAAGAATTCTTCCCAGGGTAGGGGCGGGGCGGGGAAGGGGGAGAAGGGTCTCTGTCTTAGTGAGATTCAACCGTACATTGGGGGCTTTACTTGACTTGCATTTTCAGTTCAAATTTATGACTTGGCTGTAAATCTCTCTTTCCTTTGTTACAGAACACATGAGAACTTTAATTTCTACTGTTGTAATTCTTGGTCTTATGGAACTTCTTTGTCCAAGAATAATAATATGAATAACATTTTTGATAAAGTAGAAAGTGTCTCAGAAAACCACTTTTCTTTTCACTGAAGTTACAAACGATTTATGTGTTTACTTTTCTGTCATACATTCTTATTCCTAAAATGAAAGGAGAGCTAGATGGGTGTCTTGAGTATCCAAGCATGGAAAATACACTCTTTGGAATTTTGTACGGGAAATTCTCAAGCAAGGGATCCTGTGGTCCATGTCCTTTAACATCAGCAACTGTTTGCTCCTTTTCAAGGAGCAAAATGTCGACGCAGCATGGGCGAAGCGATCTACATGTTTCCTTGATAGTGTTCTTTTAGCTTACAGGTTGAAAGAATACTAATGAACCTGCTGTAAACCATGGAATAGTCTTTATAGATTGATAGGTTTTAATAAAGTCTTGCTTAGAAATGTGATGTGGAGTAGGGTTCCTCTCTCTCATAGCCTTTCTGCATTGAGTTTACAAAGTTTCATCCTGAAGACTGTGTGCTCATTACAGATCCAAAGTGAGGAGCAGCGGGGAGGAGCAGCCAAAGTTAGATATTAAAGCGTCCAACTTTAGCCTGAATGGATGTAAAGTGAAGAGAAACACTGTGTGTTTCCATGGTGATACCATGGCACTGATTGTAGGTCAACCTCAGGCAGAAACCAAGGAGGGGCTCTGGGTGGATGGAGTTGTGTGTAAAGCTAGCCAGCTTCTGTCTGTCCTACCCATCTTTCATCCATCTTCCTTCCATCAGTCATCTATCTATCCTTTCAATTTATTTTTTCTATCTCCATTCATCTACCTCTCTATCTGTCTTACTATATTATCCTCATTGGTTGCTTCAGAACACAAGATCCCCCTACTTATATAAATTTGCAGTGAGTTTGACATAGTCTGTTGGACGTCAGTCTACCAGATGCTAAAGTAGCTCCAGAGTTAAAAATAACTGGACTTTCTGCGTGGAAAAGGAAACACAGTGAGGACATTTTAGCCCTGATGCTTGGGACGCCCGAGGAACCTGCTCCTGCCGCAGACGCTGGATCCTTTACGTAACACATGAGCCAGGCTGGTGTTTCACACACTTTAATAATGGAATAATCATCGATTTCCCTCTGTCCTTTCCCCACATGGCCACTAAACAGTTAAATAATCACCAGGCATTTTCCCTGATTATGAATGCAGCATCTGTCCAGTCACTTATTTGAAGCCATTCTGTATGTTGGTGTCTGCTGCTCATTTGTGATTAACTCCATCAATACATAGTCCTGGTCTGTAAAACAGAGAGGTCATACTCGGTTCTGTAGGACACTGACCCGTGAAGGTGTCACAGCCTGGCTTTGAAGATAAGCCACTCGTATATGTTACAAAAGCAAACTGTAAGCAGCTATCTGAGGCCTCATGAGACTTGTGCAGAAATCTGTGTGGCCAGAGCGCAAGGCTGCGATGTCACTGAGACAGGGCAGGGGCTGGGGGCATGGAAACAGGCAGTGGGGTGTGAGGTTGTCCCTGAGGAGGGTGTCCGGCTCAGGCGGAGAGCTGGGCAGGACATCAGGTGGCAAGAATGCTGACCAGTGGTCACAGAATGGAGGCTTGAGACTCTTAAGTGTGGCTTTCATGGGAAAAGTTTTGGACTTGGACAGAGGTGGTTTTCTTCTTAGATCTGGGGGCCTGATGGTAGAAACCATTATTTGCACCTCGACTTCTTACCTGTAAAATCAGTTGTTAAAAGGATTAAAAGAGATTATTTAGGACGCATAGGACAGGACCGTGTAGTTAATACTTCTAGCTATGCAGGCTGCGCACTGTGTGTTGTGGTGCTTACCAGGGAGTATGGCTGTGTGCTGGTAAAACTTTATTTCCAAAAACAGCCCACAGGCTGGATTTGTAGTTTTCCAACCTGTGATTTAGATAAAATTCGTGGGGTGTGGAAGTTATTCAATAAATAGTGTCTCCCTTTCCCTCTTCTAGGTTTCGAGAGATGATAGCAGCCTGGGATTTCTGAGTCGTATCTGGAGGTTCTCCAAGCTGACTGCTTAGTGGCATGATTTAGTAGTGGAGCTGAAATAGAACACCTGCGTGGAGGTACTGACTCCGCCTCCCATCCAGCCTTTCTGAGTCTGTGGGGTCAGGAACCTGAGTGGACACCCCTGTGAGGCTGACATTAACATCTCCCCTTTAAAGAGGAGCTGTGGCTTCATGTGGAAAGCGCCTGTGTTCCTTTAGGCCAGGATCTTAACAAATGGAGCTTTCCAAAGTAAGACCACATTTAAAATGAGAGTGAATAGTGAGTGTCCTTTGAGGTTGGCTTCAAGGGAGCGACCCCCCCCCATACTTAAATGTTCATCTGAGAAATTTTTAAAACTTGAGCTGAACTTTGTCTTTTAATCTTTCTACTAGCTTAAATGGTTGATCCTCAGCCTTTACTATATGTCTGCCTTTACTAGTGGGATTTTTCTTTTCCTATAGATTGTTCTTGTTGTAGCCTTTTTTCCACTTAGAGAAGATCCTTTAACCTTCCTTTTAGGGTAGGTTCAGTATTGATGAAGTCTTTTAGTTTTTGCTTGTCTGAGAAGTTCTTTATCTCTTCTTCAATTCTGAACGGTAACCTTGCTGGGTAGAGTATCCTAGGTTGCAGGTTTTTACCTTTCAGCACTTTAAATGTATCATGCCATTCCCTTCTAGCCTGCAATATTTCTGCTGAAAAATCAGCTGATAGCCTTATGGGGGTTCCCTTGAATGTGACTCTTTGTTTCTCTCTTGCTGCCATTAGAATCCTCTGTCTGTAACTTTTGCCATTTTAATTATGATATGTCTTGGTGTGGGTCTCTTTGAGTTCATCTTGTTTGGGATGGGACTCTGCTTCCTGTACCTGGATATCTGTTTCCTTCTTTAGGTTTGTAAAGTTTTCAGCCATAATTTCATCAAATACATTTTTATCCTCTTCTCTATCTCTTCTCCTACTGGAACCTCATAATGTGGTTGTTAGTGTGCTTGATGTTGTCCCAGAGATCGTTTAAACTGCTCTCATTTTTAAATTTGCTTTTCTTTTTACTGTTCTTCTTGTGTGATTTCCATTATTCTATCTTCCAAATCACTTATGTGTTCTTCACTATCACCTAATCTGCTTTTCCTTCCTTCTAGTGTGTTTTTCATTTCACTTATTGTATTCTTCAATTCTGACTGGTTCTTTTTTAAAAAAATATTTTCTAGTTTCTTACTAAAATTCTCACCATGTTCATCTATTCCTTTCCCAAGTTTAGTTAGCATCCTTATTACTAATGCTTTGAATTCTTTATCTGGTAAATTGTTTATTTTTGCTTCATTATCTGTTGTGAGCACAAGTCATGTATTACCCCAGGGTGTGCTGGCAGCTCTCAACTTTTAGGAGGAGGGGCTGAAGATGGAGGGGTGAGGGCTGGAGCCAGGTGTGAGCTGGGCTGCCCCTCTGCTCGATGGCGTCAACACCCTGTCGGGGCCGGGCCAGGTCCCAAGTTGCTGGAGCAGAAGCCCTGAGGGTCAGGTCCAAGCCGACTCCATTCCCTTTAAGTGTATATTTTCCACGCTCCCCACACCAGTCCCTTCGCCCCAGCAGTGCTGAAGCAAGAGGTGCCTGTGTGGGCTCTCAGCGGGGTTGGGGGGTTTGGCTGCTGACAGAGGTCAGGGCTGCTTCTGACTCACCACCTGTGTAAGCGCTGCTAGTGGTTGCCGCCACCCCAGTCAGTCACTGCTTTGGGTCTGAACTGCTCTGAGTCTCACAGCTGGGCCCTCTCCCCATCATGAAGCAAGCGGGACTGGAGCGGTCGCTTGGCTCAGGCTATGGGAAACCAGCAGCTGCTGGAGCAGCCCTCACTCCACCCTGCATGGGAGCAAGCCGGCGTGCACACTGCTCACCATGGAGCCCAGGCTTCCCACAGCCCTCCTGTTAGTCCATGTGCCCTACAACCAGCCAAGGGCACTCATCTTCACTGTGTCAGACCCCAGGACCAGGGAGCCTGATCTGTGGCCAAACCGCTCACTCCCCAGGGCAGATCTCTGCTCCTGTGATCTCCCTCTTCCTCTGAGTCCCCTCTGTGGGGCACAGCTCCTGACCTGATCACTTCTCTTCCTGCCCTATTCCATGTGGCTCTTTCTTATAGCCCCAGTTGTACAGGAGTCTTTCTGCCAGTCTCCAGTTAGTTTTCAGTGAGACTTGTTCCACACGTAGATGTAGTTTAGATTTGTTCATGGGGGGAGGTGAGCTGCACATCTTCCTTCTCTGCCATCTTGATCTCCTCAAAACTTAAGCTGAACTTTGGGTTAAGAGCAAGCTGGAAGGGGCTGGTTCATCAGGCTAGGATTTGATGGCAGGACTGTGCAGAGCAGCTGTGGGGTTGGCTGGGAAAGGGAGAGCACCGGAGGGAAATACCCGGTAAACAGTAGGTGTCTACCCTGTGCTCAGGTGGTCTCCCAACAGGCCAGTATGTGCTTTTCCCACCAACACACCCTCACTCAACATGCTCCTTTCCCTGTCTCGTGCTTCTGTTTTCCTCTAGGCATCCCCTCAGGGAGCAAACTGGTTTTGAGTTTATAAAATGCTGAGCAGCTGCACAATTAGCACAAAAAATACCTTTCTCGTAGTTTTATTATTTTCAAGGAGCAGTCAGTTTGTTTTAGCACCAAAAACGCTCAGTAGTCAATAGCGGGATGTGTTTTCATATATTTATGTTTATGTTGTTTACAGCTCCATGTGCATAAACGAGTCATGTGTTTCGTGGGCTGGACAAGACTGCAGTGAGCTGTGAGCTGGTTGGGTCAGGGTGCCCTCTGGTTTGATCAAATGTAGCGAGCACCACCACCAGGAAAAGCGGACTTAGCAACTCGTGTGTGACTCATTATAACTTTTCACTTGTTTGCTGTATTTTATTAAAACTTCAGTATTTAGCTCTTTTAGGAATGATGGCTTGGTCAGAATATTAGGAAAACAACAGTTTCAGAAAAATTCAAGGGCACAAATCAGCATTTTGGGTACGTTCGAGCTTGTAATTTGGAAAGGCTGTTGCACGTCATAAAGGTTATTTGTCCGAGGTACTTGGCACTTGGGGAAAATGCCAGCCTAGCAATGGCTCTTGAATCTCTGACATCAGCAATTTAATTCCTGTTTTAGTGATAAGCTTCTTTCTCATATATTTTGGATTCTATAGGTCCTATGTTCTCTTGCTTTGTTTTATCTACTGTTTCATTTCGTCTTAGACACTTATTTTCAAAAATACGCTAGCAGTAAGTATAGTCCTTGGTTGCGCAGTGGTTGAGAGTCCGCCTGCCAATGCAGGGGACACGGGTTCGTGCCCCGGTCCGGGAAGATCCCACATGCCATGGAGCGGCTGGGCCTGTGAGCCATGGCCACTGAGCTTGCGCGTCCAGAACCTGTGCTCCGCAATGGGAGAGGCCACAACAGTGAGAGGCCCGTGTACCACCAAAAAAAAAAAAAAAAAAGTATAGTCCTTGGGACCGACACGCCTGATAAGAAAAAATGTCTCATTAATGGAGGAAGATGCTAATCAGTGGTGGTTTTGGCCAGCTCTCACTAGGGTAGACACCTGCAGAATCCGTTGTTGATTGAGTTAATGAGAGCCATGTAGATCGGGGAGGTTTCCTGCCCCACAGATGTGAATAAGATTGCAAGAATCTAATTCTGGACCCAATCAGAGCCAAAACCTTGTGAGAAGGGGCCGGGGACAAGCATGTGTGCGCGTAGTGAAGGATTTTATATTGCTTAAATGAGTATTTATTTGTGAGCAGAGGAAACGTCAAGGTGAATGATACGAAGTGCTTTCTTCTTAAATTATAATTATAAGGATATAGAAGACACACACAGATGCGACTGTGTCTTCACAGTTGAGTGTTCAGCTCTACCTGTGAAAGCATTCTGAACTTCCCTTTCCTTCTCTTACAGGCGACATCACACAAAAAGGATATGAAAAGAAGAGATCGAAATTGATTGGAGCCTACCTGCCCCAGCCTCCAAGTACGTAAACCTTGATGGGTAGCATAATGCATCCCATTTTAAGAGTTAACTGCAATACACGAGAGAACAGCTGAGCACAAGTCCTCCCTCAGTCCCCAGTCTGCATGCAGATCACGCCATTGAGGTGGCACTAGGCACATCCTACTCCTTTGTGTGACTGCAGGATATTTTGTGAATTTAGAAGATACATACGACTTTTCTATAAATGTGCCTAATAAATTTAATAGGTACTGTATTCATAGAGCTGCAGTAATATGTTTGATTACTTTAAAATGGCTATAATCATAATAAATATGAGAGCATTTATGGTTTAAACATGACTTTTGTCTTAGTTAAATTTATTGATAATGGTTTAAATTAATCCAAGGTTTTCGTTGACGTCATTGGTGGGGGGTGGAGGGCCAATCTAGAAATCTAGAAAATGATGTAACATCCTGCCTGGTATTATAAAATCGTAAAGGTTCGTTGTTTTTTGAAACGTGATTGTCAACGTAATGGATTCTTCCCCAAGTACAAATTCTGTTTAATTCCAGCGTTTTCACGTGTGCAAGTGTGTAGAATTTCTGCCCTCGAGCTGGGTTCTGTACATTTCAGGGAAAGGAAGATGATACTGGGCTGCAGTTGTAACACTCTGTTCTGATGTAAGCTCAGTTCAGCCCGAGGGCAACCTTGAGAATTTTCTGGGCATCAGGAAAGGCTTAAAGCTAACACAAGTCCTCCAGGAGGAAGGACAGCAACAGAAATGGACTCTCCAGTGTTCACTGTTGGAACAAATGTGAAGCTCTGCTGAGCCGCTTCTGCTAGAAGAGGTTCAAGTCTGCATGTGCAGGCCCAGCGCAGGCCCACCGGCTCTCCGGGCTGTGACACAGCCTCCAGTGCTGTGGGCGCAGAAGGAGTGTCCCCACCTGTGGCTCACATTCCAGGACACTTAACTTGTGTGTTGAGTTTCTGCTGCTTTTTAAGCTTTGTTTGGTTTTGTGTGACTTCTTTCTTTTCTCGGTACTTAAGAAAGTTAACATAAAGATGGACCAGCTGTGCAGGCCTGCCTTAGCTGACGGCCTGGTTTTTCCTGCTGTCTAGTCTGTAAAAGGAAGAAGCTCTGCGCTGTCTGAGTGGATGGAAAATAAGTGTGTTGTCTAGCTGACCCCATGTGTGAGAGACTTCAGAGCACACGTGGGCAGACGACTAGATGTGGTCTCCCCACTTTCCTCCTCTCGTGCTCCAGCAGAGCTGTTGTGATGAAATCCTGTCTGCACGTGGCCCCTCCTGGTCTTGGAGGAAGGCTGGTGGGGAGACTGTAGGCCCTTTGGGTTGCTAGATTTTATTGTCCGTGCCTTACCAAACAAAAGTGAAACAGAAGCAGTTCTGCACCTTCCCAGAAGATGGCTCTGGAGCTGCGACAGTGCCAGGAACATGGCTGACCCATGCTGCTGAGCGCTGAGGGTGGCCCTGTGTGGCGTGGTCCCTTTGATGTTCTTTGTGCTGTTCTGCATGGGGTCGGCCGCTCTGCTCGGTGCTGTAACAAATTTAAAAAAAACTAAAGTTTGAATTAATTAGTTTTTTTTCAACTTGTTACAGCAGCGAATGGAGCTGCCGTGGTCCGGTGTAGACTGCAGCACAGTGAAGGAGCCCCGAGAAGAATGCTGCAGGCTGGCAACATCGGGGTGTGTGACATCCGAGACGCCGCGGTCAGAGAGCGGGCGGCCAGCACCGCAGGAAACCGGCCACTGTTTTACTTTCGTTTCGGTGAGCGCACTTAACTGAGAGAGAGAGAGAGAGACACACACACACACACACACACACCACACGGCAGGACACGTTTGCAATGGACTGTCCACCTAATGCCTTTCTAAACAGAAGTGAGGGCTCAGCCTTGGGGGAACATAGGAGGTCCTGTTTCTGAGCCCCTGTTCTCCATTTGAACTTGTGCAACTTATCGAGGCCACAGTGCTCCTTGGGCAAAGGGCTTGTCACAGACCCCGGACTGTGATCATCCTGCTGACTTCAGGGCCCAGTTTTTGAGTGTTTTCTATTAAAATATAATACTCGGTTTTTACAACCGTGTTTTTGCATTTGGAGCACCACTTACAAAACACTTAAGAAAGAAGAATGCATGACAGATCATACAGTTCTTCCTAAAATTGTTGATATTCCGCTAAACTTTGTCTCATAGCCAGAGACCTGGGTGAAGGATGAACTCTAATGAATCCTGGCCTCTGAGATCTGCTTCAGGGAGTAAGGTCTGTAGCTCCATGGTATTCCTATCTCCAGAGGGCAGTTATGGAGTTTTGAAATTGAAAAATTGAACCAGTTAATCGTAGAGTGTATTCTTAGAGGTCGTGATCCTATTCAGAGGTCAAAATTATTTTAGTGAGCAATATTTTGAATATAAGAAGACCAAAAAGGTGAGTTCAGTGCACCTTTTAGTACAATAAGGAATAAGCATTTATAAGCTTCAGGGTTTTACCTCAAATAAAAGGCATTGTTTGAGAATCAGGTACAGACACTAAGCTGTTATGTCACAGTTGGCCCCCAGGATCTTAGAGGAGGGAACCCAGCCAGGTCTCTCCGCTGTGGCTCTGCCCTCCTCTCCATGCCAGCCTGCTGACGGGCGTGATGCCTGTCTGTGTGGGGAAGAGCGGAACGGTGGTAGGCGGGCGGTGGAGTTGGGCATTAGCTGCAGGGGCCCCGTCGCAATTTCTGTATGCTTCACTGCTGCACCTGTGGATGTGTGAGGCTGTGAGAGCTGCTTGGGAACACTGCTCCCTGGCCCTTGTGGCCACGCCATTCCCACTGGGAAGGAGAAGGCAGGTTCACCCATGATGCTGGGATTGGGCGACCAGATGCCCAGGTAGTTTTGCATTTCTTATTGCTGATCTGTATTTCTGAGAAGTTGCCCTGGGTGAATGGTCACTCATATAAGACTGTCTCTGGGAAGCAGTAAGGAGAGCACGTGGACCTAAATCAGAGAATTCTTTCTTGACTAGGTCAGTCTTAGACATGATTCTTTTGGTGTAGGATCTTTATGAGAAATATCTTGTTTTCCTTTTTAGTTACCCTTATCCTGCCATACACTTTTCTAAAAGTAGTTTGTGTTTTGATGAACTTTACTTCCTTTTTTTTTAAACATTATTTTTATTTATCAGAGAAAAAGTTAAGACTTCTCTAGAGGGACTTCCATGGTGGCACAGTGGTTAAGAATCCGCCTGCCAGTGCAGGGGACATGGGTTCGAGCTGTGGCCCAGGAAGATCCTACATGCTACAGAGCAACTAAGCTCGTACAGCACAACTACTGAGCCTGTGCTTTAGAGCCCATGCTCCACAACAAGAGAACCCACCACAATGAGAAGCCTGCACACCGCAATGAAGAGTAACCCCCATTCAACACAACTAGGGAAAGTCTGCACACAGCAACAAAGACCCAATGCAGCCATAAATAAATAAATAAATTTATATATTTAAAAAAAATTTTTTAAGACTTCTCTAGAAAGTATTCTAAAGATATTTCAAAGATACTTTGGAGATTTGTTTGGGACACACGATTATGAATTAGGATGGCTTCCACAGCCTTCAGCAACAGCTGAGCACCGTAGTCTGAGCTCCCAAGCATTACCCCATCCCAGGCAAAGCGCTGGGGAAGCAGGTTTTTTCCTGGTTTTCTTCTCTGCACAGAAGTGAGTGACTGGGGAACCCAGTCAAAGATACGCTGTCTTCAGGGAGCACAGTGTTGAATGCTCACCTGAAGCTGGATGAGGGAAAGTGTGCCAGAGCTAGAAAGAAAAAAGAAAATTATGTATTTAATGAAGTAAGGGGTCAGAATATATAGAAAATCATTATCAAAGAGAAAATATTATTCAGGAGAACTTATTTGGTTCTAGTTCTCTTGCAGTTTTTCATTAGTCTTTGAAACTATGTATTTTTCATTAGTCTCTGAACCTGATAAAATTTGTGAAAATAGAAGATAAAATCCACTCTCTACCACTCTCTCCAGGGATATCTTAATCACGTGGTGTTAGCTTCTATATGAGTCTTCACTGCTTTCATGACAAGGCCATGGTGATGTGAGGTAGTAACATTCCAACATTACCATAAATAGTGAAACTTCCTTGACCAAATAGTCCCTCTATTCTCATGACGCATGTATTGGCTAGATATTACTTTCCACGTGATTGGCATCAAATGTTTCTGAGTGGTGAGTGATTTGTGTATAGATCCAGTCTTCTCCAAGCCCAGCTCGCCTTTCCTCCAACAGCAAGCGGCTTGTGCTCAGTTACAAGGACTTACTGTGACTGTGTAGTTGAGAAAATCTTGGTGAATTCAGCTTCCGTGACCAGAGGTCAAGTCTGTCTGTTTCCTTCCTGCTCTCTGGGGATCAGTTGTGGGATCCATGTGAACAGCCTCCTCAGAGAGGAGCCTCTTTTGGTTAGGACGAGTTTATTGTCCACTTTTGCTCTTCTGGAGAAGGCAGACGGCCCCACCCGGAGTACAGACTAGTCTGCATCAGAAGAGCTTTACGGATAGCAGCCTGACCTCCCTTCACCTCCTCCAGCCTACATCCGATGTCACACTGCATGTGAGGCATTCTGTACGTGCTTGTGCCCTCTGCCTGTACCTGTGCATCTTTTAAAGCTCAGTGTGGTGTCACTTCGACAAGGATTTCTTCCCTGATCCCTGGGGTTAGGACAGGCCATTGTGTTTTATATTCTCCAGAAAGTGAAGCTTACTGGCACTGCTGTGGTTGATCGGTTCTGCTTCTTCACATTAACAACTGCTCTGCTTCTCTGTGCCAGGTGCACAGTTTGGTCTATATTTTCATCCTGCCACAGAGTTTGTCTCCCAAAGTGCAGCCCTCACTTCCCTGGGCACAGCAGTGTGTTGCCTATCTGACCTGGGTTGTAGGGACACAGAGCTGGTCCTGGGGGACTTCTTCGGCCGTGCCATTTGTTCATGATGGATGGGGTATAGTCTGCAAGGTTAAATGCCAGAAAAGGAGAAATATGAGTAGTTAAATCAGGGTGGCCTGCGACTTAGCATGAATTCTTTCCAGACTGAGTTGCTACAGGAAATGAACTTTCATCACCTAAAGGTAAATGACCTGTATCCTAGGTAAGCCCTGGTCATGATCTTGATACACAGCTTGCTACTCTCAGTTGTCTAAGAAGTATTCTTATTTTATCACACACAGCTGGTGATTATTGATGGGTTTCTTGTTCTTTTTGGTGGTATGAACCAATCAGATTCCTCCCCCAGACACCAGTAGTTAACGGGGAACAGCTGAGCCTCTCTGGAAGGCAGAGCTGGGCATGGAACAGTGAGAGTGGTGTCTACTTTGGATCTGGCTCATATGCGTTTTTGTGGACAATCTATAAGGAAGACGCAGAAATCTGAAGCCCTGTTCCTGACCATATACTCTCATTGCCTCCGAACTTACCTGCTGAGCAAAGCCAAGTGCTGGGATGTGGGGATGAGACATAGATGCACGATGGTAGGGGCTCTCGTGAAACCCTGAACTCCAGGTCATCTATACTTTTCCAGGCATGAGTCCCTACGAAAATTCAAAAATGAATAGGAAAATGGTTTGCAAATTTATACTGATTTATTGCAAGGCTTCATGCTAATGGAGGGTAAGGTAGATGCAAGAGTGACAGTAATGTAAGAATCAGGCCAGCATGGTCGGGGAGATGTTACAGTGCTGATGGTGAAATTTCTGTCTATTTTGTGCTGTTCTCATTTGTGTCAGTATGAAGTGAAAGTAGTAAATTTCTCACCTGTACTACAGTTGTACTGTTTATTTTCTGGCAAACTCCTTGATGGCACTTAGTTAGAAATAAGTGCTGTTGCTTGAAGGAAAGTATAATTAGGTGCTAGAAGAGAATGGGACAATTCAAAAATGGTTTTTGTACAAACTTGAAATATGGAGAAATCCTTGTCAGTTTTACCAGCTGCCTAAAGCATGTTTTCACTTAAGTGAGAGCCCTTTGGGTGCCCAGTGAGGTCGAGGGACCCTGAGATCCACAAATGCTGTGTGCAGGGAGCAGAGAGCCTTGAGTCACAGTGAGGGTCCTGGGAGTAGCACTCACTCCTGTATTAATGTGTCCATGTCTGCACCCCAACACATGTGGGAACCGAGGTTCAGAGGCTGAGCGATTTGTCCCATTATGCAATTAGTAAAAATAAGACCAGAATTTGAATCAAGATGTTTGTTTTAAATCTTATATACATTTTTATGCAGGTTATCTTGTATACATCCTTCATAATTTCTTTTAAAAATATCTTGAAAACCAAGGTTTTTCAGTATATTTCCCTTACTGTCTGAATTTAGAAATACTTTTTCTAGAAGGTGTCTATACTGCAGGTCTTCTGGCCTGTAGTGCACCATTGTGTCTGGGTGAATGGACCAGCCCCTGTGGGCCTTATTCTTAGGTTAATAGGAGGATTATTGTGATGTCTAGTATCTAGTTTACCATAGCGTTAATGAAATAACTGCATTTATTTAATAATCTGAAATTGGTGGATTGTTTAGGTGCCAGAACTATATTGTTAGGATTTTCTTTGGGGAACCTTTCTTTTTTTACTGAAGCAAAGTTGATTTACAATATTATGTTAGTTTTGGGGAACCTTTCTTAAACATGTGTTAGAAGTAATTGATTGAAGTTCTAATAAAAATGGCTTATTTCTCTGCTTTCTCTACCTTGGGCTTAAACAAAGTTTTTACATATGGAGGGGAAAAAAGCATTTGGAGGAGTGAAAAACGATAGGACAGGGCAAAAACTTGCGAAGAGTGTTTCTGTGTGACAGGAACCTGGAGGCATGAGTGGGAGGTGGCTGGCGAGGAGGGTGTGGTGGAGGGAGGTTGGCAGTCAGGGAAGGAGCCTAGGGCTCGGTTCTGTGGTCCACAGGGTGCAGAGACATGAACCAGTCAGAGCCCTGCTTGGATTGAAGAGAGAAACTGACATTCCGGGCTGTAGTGGCCCTGGTGGCAGAGATGGTGCTGGGAGTTGCAGGTGGCGTGTGACTGTGAAGGCGCCCGGGCAGGGCTGAGCGCTAACCCTGGTGACCTTTCTAATCTTGAGGATAAAGTGTAGGGTGGAGAAGAGAGGAGTCCCGGGGGATGGAGATGTTTGAGGAAGTGGAGAGGTGGGGTGCCATGTGCAGAAGTGTGAGGTCCCAGGAAGGTGCCCACTCAGCAGCGGGACGAGGTGTGTTTTACTCTCTCCTGTGCTGTCCTTTTGTTTCCTCTTTTCCTCTTATGTACCTCTGGTCTCCTTCCTCTGATGAGGAGTTTTATTTACAATCCCTGTGGCAATTCTAGAGGAAACAAAAGCTCACTGAGATCGTCATATATGAATTGATGAGTTGCAGCACTCTGCACGAGCCTTGAAAATTTCACTTACTGGTCCAGCAGTGCTTCCTGAGACCCTCCTGTGAGCCAGGGGCAGCACTTGGCCAGAGGCAGACAGCCAGTCAGTCATTGCCTTCTCTGGGCTCTTAACCTGCCCCTGTTCCAAGCAAGGATCGATGTGTGCACACCTTCATGTCACACAACCTCAGCAGTTTTCAGCTGCTCTGAGTTTGTTCCTGGGCAGCAATCTGGAATTGTAGCAGTTTCCATCTCTCTTTATAAGAATGCTCTTGAACAGTAGTTTTGTGGTGAGATCACAAAAATACCTCTTCATGGATTCAAAGTACCAGCTGGACTTGGTCCATGTGACCAGTGATCATTGCACCTGGAATGCAGCACTGAACAGCACGTAGCCTCCGCTTCAAGGGCCTGACCTCTGCTTGGGCTCTGAGTGACAGCAGGTGCCCAGGAGCACCAGGAAGGGATGCCCATCACAAATGGAAGGGCACTAGTGAGAGTGGCACACACTGCTTGAGTTCCAAGACCCAGTTTTGGGCCTGCATTTTCTCTCAGTGAAATGGCAGAAACTTATCTCATATGCCTATGTTAATAAATTAGTAAATATAAAGTGCTTGCACCAGTGCTGTAAAGCATCGGCTGTTCCTGTCAGTCCTGCCTAAAGATGGGAAACTGAGGCTCAGGGTCAGATCGTGATGGCAGCAGATGGGGCTCCAGCTCCAGAGCATGGCGGTGACCCCAGTGCATTTCCCCTCAATTTGTGTGGGATCTGAAGCTAGTGGTGCTTAATAGATGTTTGTCGGAGAAGAGATCCAGTCTTGATCTCTGTCTCATTTTTGCCTGAGGAGAATTTTTTATCCTCCTTGCATTGCGTGTTTCTGGACAGTTACCCCACCTTTCTTGGGACGCCTCACTTTGTGTCATAGACACACTGGTCATCTTGTGGCTTTCCTTTGAGCTAGTTTTCAATCGTGCCTGAATGTGAGACCTCAGCAGTGCTGAGTACTGTGTTGTAATTATGTGTTTCACTAATTATTTGTGATTAGCCTTACTAGGAGGGAGCCCGTCCCAGCAGCAGCATGTGGTCAGCTCCTCTTACTGTGGGTCATGGGCCCTGGGTTACTACCCCGGCCTCTCTTGTGGTACCAGGTCATTCTACTTTGGAGTTACATATGTGACTGAGGTACCTTTAAGCTACCTCAAATTTCATTTAGTGAGATCAGATAAAAACTAATGATTGAAATGTGCACACTTCTATTTTAGTCTCTTTTCATGTCCTATTGCTGGTGACCTGTTGAAGCTATTCTCCTTTTGTCTAATTTATTCATTTCTTTTTAAAACTTGGGTTGTAAACTCTATTTTTCAGCCTATGAGAGTAAATGTTCACAATGCTTGTATGCAGACTTAGCTTTCTGAGGACAGATGTGTAGGGACTGCAACAGGTGAGCACTAACCTATAACTCTGTATAGCTGGTGTGTAAGTGCTATGACTACACTTCCCAGAGGAAGTATATGACAACCTAGGGACCTGGAAGGGGTCAAGGTTGAAATTAATTCTAAAAAGCATATTTGAAAGAACTAGATGGGTAACTACTGAGATTGAAAGCTAAATGTGTGTGTGTGTGTGTATCAGGCACTGTTTAACCTCAGCAGCTCAAAGGTGTACATTTTAGCTCTGCTTCTTCCCAGAGCTGCACTACGATGTCAGTAAATGGATAAATTATAAATCCCCAGGACAAGAGAATGGGAGAAATAGTGATGTGTTTTTAAGCTGTATAAAGTAGATAATTAGAGGGACCTTATTTAGCCAAGGGGAGGAAGGCAGCAGATGAAGGTGCTGATGAAACCACAGCGGGGGGTGGGGGTAGGCATGGCATCTAGGGAACAGGCATTCCACATCCTCCCCGTTCTGCCAGAGATGTTTGCTCTCTGGAGAAAGGGAACTAAGAGCCTCTGGAGCTGGGGACACCTGGCAGTACTGCACCCAGAGGCCCTCAATCAGAGCGCATGTGCTGGAGAGTGAGAATAGCTCCAGCTAAACACTGAACACTGTGTTTAGTCACAGTACAGGAGACCAGTCCGTCTCTTCTTTGGGTAAATGGAACAGCCCAGGTAAAAGACCTACTGGAAGTAGATCTGGTGATGCCCCTGCCATAGGAAGAAATGCTTGCTTGCACCTCCTTCAGTGGGATTAAAGAAAAAGTTATAAAAGTTGACACAGGAGGAAAGAAAAAAAATAAACAGATTTTACATAAAGATTATAGTATCAGAATGACATTTAATAATTTAACTTCTTGACAGTAATTGACAGGAAAGGCAATGAATATAAATACTTTTCAAATAAATATATTTATACAAATAAATTAAAAAATTTTAAATTTACGAATAATTTTGCTTAGAATTCTAAGGTTCAATATGAATGTAAATACCAGGTAACTACTGTTTTCATTATGAGACTTAATAGTAGTCTTTGATTTCATAAATTCTGTGCATCTGTTTGATAAAAATACAAAGTAATTTTTTAAAAGATAGATTTGAGACAATAGCTGGAGGAGACTTGGAGCTGTGAACAGTTCAGTGACAAGGACTGTTAATTAGCAATGTTAATAGGCTTGCTAGATGAAAAACCATGGAACCTAACCCAGGCCTGCAGTGCAGGTGTCTTTTGTACAGTTCTAACATAACAAACGTAATATGTAGGGCCCACAAACATTCCATTAAAAAGTGAGGTTCAAAAATCACCAGCATAAGAGGGATATTAAATCTCAGGGATGAACAGCTAACTCTCATGGAGCCATCACAGAAGACCAGGGACCAGACAGTTTTTTGCTAAAATTGCTCTTTCTGGTTTACTTTCTATTGAGCATTACTAACCCTTTTCTGAAGAAGCAACAATTAATCTTTATACTCAGGGCTCAGAATTACTTTATTTCTGAACTGTAGTGATTACATCTTTCCCGTAGTACCTAGATTTATCTAAATTGTGCCTCTGACTACTCTAGTTCTGAATAGGTATCAAGATTGTTAAAGTTAGGTCAGCTTTTGGCCAGTATCATTGAATCATTTTTATCTGACCATGTAAACAGTTTTGGTAATTCTTCAAAGCCATATTGAAATACAACTTGTTCAGTTGTTTAGCATCAAATAGAGTCAGATTGCAGAGAGTTTGAAATTTTGAATGAACAAAGATGAAAGTTTATGCTCCATCCTGGTTACCTGGATTATATTATTAAATATCCTTTAAGACTTATTTGCAGTTGCTTTTAATGATAAATGTAATTTAAAGAATTATTGCTTGTAGCTTACTCTACATCACGGCACATGACATAACAGGCATTTGTGATGTGAAGGAGCCTGTTTCTAAAGGCTGTAGTGTTGGGGCTCTGAGTCATGCCCTATCCCGGATACTTCTTCCTTTCCTGTTCATTGTCCAGGATGTCCCAGCCCTCCATGCCCACTCCCCTGTGTGCTTCAGCTTGGCTGTGGGAAAGCAGAGAGTCAGAGATTTATTCTACCAGATGATTTGTTTTGCAAAGTAAGTTAACTCCAGCTGCCAGTAAACCTCTCCTTACTTTGCCGTTTTCTTCATTAACCCAGGAGTGGATCAAGCTTTGCCTCCAGAGCGCCGGGCTCCAGTTACTCCTTCCTCTGCCTCTCGCTATCACCGCCGAAGGTCCTCAGGGTCACGAGATGAGCGCTATCGGTCGGGTAAGGCACCAGGTGTGGGGTCTGTAATATGGGTGATGGTGAAATGAACTAGTGGGCACATGTCTGCAGAAGCTGTGTGAGTACGAGGCAGTGAGTTTGGATGTCCTTGTGGTTGGTCATGTGGCCCACAGATGACACTTTATCTCAGACACAAATATACCCTCTAGGGTATACATTAAAATTCAGTTAATAGTAATTCTTTATGTTTTTAAGATAGATTCCATTATTTAGAATTTCACAAGAACTTAAAAAGTAACCTCTCATAAGCCAAATTTTGCTTATTTTTTTTAGGTGTTACTGTTTAAAAGTTTGGTTTTACTTTTCATAATCTTGGTTGCTAGTATTTTTTCCTTCTCTTTTAACCTCAGTGATTTCTGTTTTTCAAGTACAATTTTCAAAAAAGTAATAAAATTCTTAATAATTTGTATGTTCTCTGTTTATTATTTCCTTTGTGTTTTATGATGTTGTGTATAAGAATGCTATCTTCATTATTCCGTTTTATTGCAGTCATCACCTGGGCTTGACTGGCTTAAATTTCTTTCATTAATTGAGCATCAGGAAACTTGTATTGTGATTAATGTTTTACTTTTTGAAAAAAGTTTTTTTTCCCCCAACATCTGGATTAAAGTTGCTTTTTCCTGCTTCCCTAATTTTTTAAAAGAAAATTATCAGTAAGTGTTGTTGCTGGGACACCAGTTCAGGGTACATGTGGATTGCTCATGATGACAACCCAAATTATAACATTTATATATACCACTTTATATTTTGCACAGTACTTGCAAAGGCATTATCTCACTTGGTTTTTATAACAGAAAGGTGAAGTACTTATGACTGTTTCATGTTGCAGAAGAGGAAGCTGAGACTGCAAGAGGAGAAGTAGCTCAGCCAGTTCATACCAAGGTGGGTGGGTCAACCCTGTGAGCCTCTCAGCGTTGTGAATTTTTCCATTAATGGGGGCTTGCAAGATAAACCACCACCCTTCCCACTAAGGAGCTGTGTGCCTGACTGCCTGGCCCTGCTCTCCTTTCTGGAAGGGAAGAAGGAGTAAGACAGATTTTATGGCATCAGAAATCTTCATCTGCGGAAGCAAGAAGAATGGTCTTGAGAAACTAGGAAGAAGCCCAGTGCAGCTTCACTGCTGGTCCTGACTTCTTGGCCCCCTCAGGCCTGGTGCCTGGGACAGTATGTGGGGGTGGAGTGAGGGCAGGAGTTTGTTCCCAAATCCACCTTCTTTTTTTCACAGGTATTTTAACTCCTAGCACATACCAAGAGCACATTGTACTCATTCGGGCATCTCAAAGGCCCCTTTCAAATAATTAGGAGGGTAGCACACACATACGTGCTGTCGACTTGCTATGGAATGTTTCCATTTTTTCCTTTGTCTTGAGTGTGTTGTTCATTTTATATATCACACACACGTAGACACACACAGGTAGATACACATACATAGTCACACATACAGGAGACATACAGGTAGATAGCCACATGTAGACATACACAAAGATATATATGTAGACGTGCACTTAGACACACGGGTAAACACATGTTTACCATCATCCGTATCTTCATTTCTCAGAGAAACTAGTCAAGTTCTTATTTCCATTTTATAGATGAGAAAATTGAAGTTCAGTGATTGTTAATGATAACTAACTCACCAAATTAGGATGCAAATCTAGCTTTGTCTGACCCTGTAATCTAACTTCTTACCAGATAGAAGATTATATCTCCGGTCCATTTCTAACCTGTATTTTTTGTGTTAATTTTTTTAATTTAGATGGAAATTAAATCATAGTACAATCTATGTCCTACATTATATGTCTTTCCTAATGATGAAGGTGGAGGATTATATACCGTAAAAACTTTATATGGCCTTTGATAAGGTATATTGTCTTGTTCAAATCCTCCTAGTTATTTTGGGAAATCAGTAGGACAGGTGGTGGTGGTGTCACTGTTTTTCTTTTCAAGTAAAAGTCTGAGAGAGGTGAACACAGTACAGTAGGAGGTGGTGATCTCTGGGCCTCAGGTGCATCTCCACTCACCTGTGCACACTACCACCCCTCTTTGTGGGCAGAGGGGAAGACTCGATGGAGGGTGGTGCTAAGGAGGAGAATGGAGGGCGACGTCAGGGGATTGATTGTCACCAGTCCATAGGGTCATGGCCAGCACAGCCCTCTGCAGAGGAAACCAGACTCCATCCTGTCCAGCCCCTACCTCAGGCTTTAACTTTAAATCACTTAGTTCTCGTGAGCATCATCGTGAGTCAGGGTAAGCTCCAGTTTGCGTTAGTCCTTCCCAATTAGAACTCCAGACTTGGAACTCTCCCCACTTTGGAGGAAGCTGCAGAGAATTCCAGCAGCTCCTGTCCCTGCGACTTCGTTTCCTATGGGCGTCTCTCCAGGCACCCTCGTCCCACTTCCTCTACTTCTTTCTGGTTCCCTTCACTTGGTTGCCCTCAGAGGCTGTCTTCAACATAACGGCGCCCTGATTCTAAACGCATGTTAGCTGGCAACACTCCTCTGCTCAAAAATTCTAGCAACTCCTGTTGCTCTCAGAGTAAGTCATGTGGCAACAGTGACCCACCATGTGCATGGTCTGGCCTCCTGTCACTCCATACTCTCGTCTTGCACGTCGCCCTCCTCTGCAGCCACACTGGTTCCCTGAGTGTTCCCTGTTTTTGTGAGGCATTCTCTGACCACCCAATTAAAATGGTAAAGCACCATGCCATCTCATAGGCAGTCCCTTCCCTTTCCATCCTGATTTGTTTGCATCCACTGCATCTGTTACCCCTGGCATGCTCTCAGTCATCTGTCTGTCCATCTACCTATCTGTCAGTCATCTCACTATCTATCTGTATCTGTAATCTATCATCTGCCTTCCTACCTGCCTATATCAGTCATCTATCTAGTTAGCTGTCTATTGATCATCTGTCTACCAACTTGTCTATCAGTCAACCATCTTAGCTATCTATCATCTACCAATAATCTGTCTATCTGTAAACACCATCTATTTATCTACGTACCATCTGTCATCCGTCTACCCACATCTCTCTCCATCTGTCAGTCAGCTCTCTACCTACCATAAGAATGTAAGGTCCACCAGGGCAAGGATCTTTGCTTTGTTCATTTGTGTATGCCAGGCACCTAAAATATTGCCTAGTTAATGGTTTTTGAAGGAAAGAAGGGTGATGAAGGGAGAAGAGCACATTTGGGGAAAAGCAAGAAATTAGGTAGGAGGGGCCAGATTTTAAGGTATTTTGTATATGTGCTCAAGCATTGGACTTTATCCTGAAGATGCTAGGGTACCATTTGAAGATTTTAGGCAAAGTCATGTTTGGAGTAGTTGTGGGGTTTGAAGAGTACTTTGGTGGCCTTGTGGAGTATGGATTAGAAGTGGAGTATTTGGAAAGACCCTGAATACCTGAGATATTTGTTTAGATCAGTCAGTGCCAGTGAGACTTGAGATGTCTTTAGAAGATAGTAGCTTGAGGACGTGAAGGCTGAGTTAAGGCAGGGGTGTGTGAGAGAGGGGATTGGGGGTGACCCCAAGATGTCTGGGTTGTACAGTTGTATAGATGATGGTCTCTGGGTCTGCCTTTAGAGAATTAAGTTTTTCATTCGTAGGTTAAAGATGGTGGAATTCGCTTCAGCTATTCACTTACTAAGTAGAGAATACATGAAAAATTGTGCAGACATCCCTTGAAGTGTCATGTAAGATGTGAAAAATATTATGCCATATATACTGTTATAATTTTTTTTAATTTACACTCCTCTCAATTTTGGATAAATACTGACTGCTTAATTTACATAAGGAGCAAACATACCCAGAGGATCTTTCCATATGCTTTTGAAAGCTCAGTTGGGTTCTCGTTTACTATAACTGACACACAGCCCCACCCCTCGTATAGGATGTCATCCGCCCTAAAGGAAAGCTAAGGAGGGCCTTTGGGTCATTCCCAGGGCTCATTTGGTAGTCTCATTTGCCAAGTTGTTATCTGCTATTTCCTGTTTTTAAATACTCTAGTCAGTTTTCTTAATTGAGACATTTCACTGATGTACTATATGTTACTTTCTCTTGGAGTTTATGCTCATATATTTTTTAAACTGTGGTTATGAAATCTTAAAAGCTTGTTTTGGTCTGTTGCCAGTGTCCATGTTTCAGGATTTTCTGGTTTATTTTCTCCTGAGCCAGCACAGAAGATTTAAGACATTTAAGAGAAAAAGTTTTGTGACTTTCAGGAGATTTTGCTTTCTAAAATTCTTTGACCACTTAATTTGCAGTGGAGTTACTTTGGTTGCTTCAGTGACCAAATATATCAGCCAAGAAGTAATTCTATTATCTTTTAGACAATTGACCTAATTAACAGTCGATCTAGTCAGCCATATAGCCACAGATTTAATCTCTCTTGGCTATATGTTTTCATTTCATTTCTAAACCCATGACCTTACACGGTAAGGAACTCCTACTACAATTCTTTAGAATAGTGTGCACCTCTCTTCTTTTTAAATAATTTTCTTTGGAAACTAAAATTTGATTTGGAAAGTGAATGAATAGGCATTTACTGAATACCTAGAAAATGTCAAACTCTATATTGGATACTTTATTACTTTCACTTGACAAAGTCTAATTTGAGCTTTAAAAGATTCTAGCTGGTTTTTTTTAACACCTTTTTCCCTCAACCAAAAACCCTGGAAAAGAAAAGCTTGAGACTTGAGTTGTTTGTATTCCAACCAAGACTGATTATGACAAGGAAGAATATATTAAAACTAAAATATAGCATATGATTTCCTAATATGTTTTAAATGATTGTTTTGTCTATTTATGGGCTTAGGAACAGTTTGAAAAAAACCACATCTCATAATTTGTGTGCAGACATGGACAAGAGCAGCTGCCTTCTCTGAGTGCTGAGGTGTCCTGATCCACCCTTGTGCTCATTCCTGGTAGAATGTCATGGAGCCCTGTCTTCCTCTAGGACGAGGAGCTGAAACAGAATCCAGGGACCCTTGGGGGATTCAAGACCCTTTTAGGGATGTCTGTGAGGTCAAACCCTTTTCAGAATAACACTAACACATTACTTGCCTTTTTCATTCTCACTGTTTTCATGAATGTACGATGGATTTTTCCAGAGGCTCCCTGACATGTGGTGATGTCATCATTCTGACCGCCACTGGAATCTGTGATTGTGAAGTCTTGTGTTTTAAAAAGTTTTTCCATTTCCTTTCTAATGTAGTAAATATCAAAGTATTAATCCCATAAGTAAAACTTTTAAAGGTTTGCAGCAGTTTTTGAGTTTAAAGTGTTGAACCATTACTACGAGACTTGTAAAAATGGCTTTTTTTTTTTTTGCGGCACGTGGGCCTCTCACTGTTGTGGCCTCTCCCGTTGCGGAGCACAGGCTCAGCAGCCATGGTTCACGGGCCCAGCCACTCCGCAGCATGTGGGATCTTCCTGGACCGGGGCACGAACCCTTGTCCCCTGCGTCGGCAGGCAGACTCTCAACCACTGCGCCACCAGGGAAGCCCCAAAAATGGAATTTTTTAAATAGAAAATTGAGAGATAGTGTGAACTAGAAACTTCATCTTCTGAACCCATCCTTGAGACTGATTTTATTCTGATGACGAAGTCTGATTCATAGCAATGATCAGTTTCCGGGACTAAGGACTTTATCCTAGTATTCATTCATTCACAAACATGCAAATAGTTTTGTGTACTGAGCATTCTGCTGCGGACTAAACGTGAGGCAAAAATACAGAAAACATGTTTGCTTCCAGAGTTTATTTACCCTATAGTGAGTTCTTCCTTGGCGCTGAAGTTTAATTTTCTAGATTGAGAAGTTTTCTCTTTCTCTAGTAAACTTGACAAGATTTACTGATTTTAATGTGGTTCCTAGTTCTGTGATGACCTGTGTTCTCTCTGAACAACTAAATGTTTCATTAGTTAATTTATTTTAGTAAAGATCAGGAAGTAACATTTTCTTACTTAAATTAGAGTAAAAGAGAAGACTTAAATCAGACTGCATACTAAACTAAATATTCCCAGTGAGGGACAGGCTCTGTCTCTGCAGAGCTGCACCACCCAGCATGGTGGTCAGTATCCACAAGGGACCTTTTAAATTTAAATTAATAAAATTAAATAAAATTTAAATTTCTGTTTTTGTGCTTTACCAGCCACATTTTAAGGCATGTGGCTACTATACTGGGAAGTGCAGATATGGAAAATCATCACCACAGCAGAAAGTTCTCTTTCATAATGCTGTACTATGCCCAAGGTTGTGTAAGAATGGAGAAGGCAGAAAATGCAGCTGAAGAGAGTTTTTTTTTTTTTTAACGTCTTTATTGGAGTATAATTGCTTTACAATGGTGTGTTAGTTTCTGCTTTATAACAAAGTGAATTAGCTATACATATACATATATCCCCATATCTCCTCCCTCTCACGTCTCCCTCCCACCCTCCCTATCCCACCCCTCTAGGTGGTCACAAAGCACTGAGCTGATCTCCCTGTGCTATGCGGCTGCTTCCCACTAGCTATCTGTTTCACATTTGGTAGTGTATATATGTCCATGCCACTCTTTCACTTCGGCCCAACTTACCCTTCCCCCCTGCCCCATGTCCTCAAGTCCATTGTCTACATCTGTGTCTCTATTCCTGTCCTGCCCCTAGGTTCTTCAGAACCATTTTTATTTTTTATTCTTTTTTAGATTCCATATACATGTCTTAGCATACAGTATTTGGTTTTCTCTTTCTGTCTTACTTCACTCTGTATGACAGACTCTAGGTCCATTCCCCTCACTACAAATAACTCAATTTCGTTTCTTTTTATGGCTGAGTAATATTCCATTGTATATATGTGCCACATCTTCTTTATCCATTCATCTGTCGATGGACACTTAAGATGCTTCCACGTCCTGGCTATTGTAAATAGAGCTGCAGTGAAGATTGGGGTACATGACTCTTTTTGAATTACGGTTTTCTCAGGGTATATGCCCAGTAGTGGGATTGCTGGGTCGTATGGTAGTTCTATTTTTAGTTTTCTAAGGAACCTCCATACTGTTCTCCATAGTGGCTGTATCAATTTACATTCCCACCAACAGTGCAAGAGGGTTCCCTTTTCTCCACACCCTCTCCAGCATTTATTGTTTGTAGATTTTTTGATGATGGCCATTCTGACCAGTATGAGGTGATACCTCATTGTAGTTTTGATTTGCATTTATCTAATAATTAGTGATGTTGAGCATCCTTTCATGTGTTTGTTGGCAATGTGTATATCTTCTTTGGAGAAATGTCTATTTAGGTCTTCTGCCAATTTTTGGATTGGATTGTTTGTTTTTTTGATATTGAGCTGCATGAGTTGATTGTATGTTTTGGAGATTAATCCTTTGTCAGTTGCTTCGTTTGCAAATATTTTCTCCCATTCTGAGGGCTGTCTTTTCGTCTTGTTTATGGTTTCCTTTGCTGTGCAAAAGCTTTTAAGTTTCATTAGGTCCCATTTGTTTATTTTTGTTTTTATTTCCATTTCTCTAGGAGGTGAGTCAGAAAGGATCTTGCTGTGATTTATGTCAAAGAGTGTTCTGCCTATGTTTTCCTCTAAGAGTTTTATAGTGTCTGGCCTTACATTTAGGTCTTTAATCCATTTTGAGTTTATTTTTGTGTATGGTGTTAAGGAGTGTTCTAATTTCATTCTTTTACATGTAGCTGTCCAGTTTTCCCAGCACCACTTATGAAGAGGCTGTCTTTTCTCCATTGTATATTCTTGCCTTCTTTATCAAAGATAAGGTGACCATATGTGCGTGGGTTTATCTCTGGGCTTTCTATCCTGTTCCATTGATCTATATTTCTGTTTTTGTGCCAGTACCATACTATCTTGATTACTGTAGCTTTGTAGTATAGCAGCTGAAGACAGTTCTTAAAGGCCTGTTCGTCCAAAACTAATCAAGCTTGATAGCTTTGCCTAGTCATTTAAACAGAAAATGACACAGTCAGGTTTGCATTTTAGAAATATCAGTGTAGCAGGAATGTATAGCTAGTTGGGTTGGGATGGATTCCTGGTTGAAGCAGGGGCATGTTAAGAGGATGTTGTATTTCAGGTAAAAAAAAAAAGTGAATCAATTTATGGGATGTACCAAAAGTGTACTTAGAAAGAAATTGATATAATAGTTACAAAATTAAAACTACTTATATTAGGTAAGCAGAGATCCTAGAAATTGAAGAAATAAGGATTTAACTTTATAAGTTAGAAAAGGAAAACTGAATGAGTTCACAAAAAGAAGAAATGAGAAAACAATGAAGAGAATAAAACGGAATAGAGGATATAGACTTGGTTTCCACCCTGGCCTGTAGTAGAAGCACAGAGTCATCATATACATCCTCACAAGAAAAAGCTTTACAAATGGAAAATCAGCAACCCTTCTTTGAACCATCAAAGATCTGAGGTCACTGGGCAAACTGCTGCCCCAGAATTGGGGATGGATAATGGAAACTTTGAGAGAAAGGCTAAAGACAGTGCTAGAAATCAAAAACACTGTAGCAGAAATGAAGAATGAACTGATTGATAGACTGAAGGTGGAGAAGTCAGAAACTGAGACCTACATAAAGAAAGGAAGAATGTTGGAGAAGGAATAGATGATAAAATAAAATCTTTTGGTTTTTGTATTCTTAACTGATATTACAGATAAACATTTGTTCAAAGTAATAATAGAAACAATGTATTCAGTGATTATAGCCTGTGGATTAGTGAATGAATGACAGCAGTGTTACAGGCAGGAGGAATTGGGAATACTCTGTTATAAGGTATTCATAGTACCCTTGAGGTGGTATAGTGTTATTTGAAAGTGGACTTGGATTAATTATGAATGTATATTGTGAATTTAAGGACAACCACTAAGAACAGTTTAAAAATCAAATATAATTGATATGCCAAGAGAGAAGAAAAAGTGGGATTCTATAAAATGCTCAATTAAAACTAGAAAAGACAGAAAAAGAGTGGAAGACAAAGAAACAAAGAACAAATGCAACAAACAGAAAACAGTAACAAACATGGGTAAATAGTAATCCAAATATATCAATAATCACTTTGAATGTAAGTGGTCTAAGTGCACCAATGAAAAGATGGAGACTGTCAGTGGGTAGAAAGCATAGCCCACTATATGTTGTCTACAGGAAACCCCCTTTAAATATAAAGACATGGATGGAGACAGATACGCAGTACTAACACTAATCTAAAACCATGAGTAGCTATATTAATTTCATGTGGTGCCAACTTCAGAACAAGGAAAGTTATCAGAGATAAAGAGGAACATTATGTAATGAAAAAAGGGTCCATTCTTTAAGAAGATACAACAACCCTTAATGTGTACATGCCCAACAACAAAACATCAAAACACGTGAGACAAGAACCAGTAAAACAGCAAGAATAAATGGACAAATCCACTGTTACAATGGGAGACTTTAACATCTCTGTCAGTAACTGACAGATCCAGCAAGGACATCAATCAACTGCATTTAACTGACAGTTATAGATTACTGCATCCAACAACAGCAGAATACACATTCTCAAGCTAAATACACCAAAATAGAACATATTAGGGGCCATAAAACACCTTGTAACAGTGAAAGCAGTAGGAATCAAACAAAGGATGCTCTCAGACCACAATGGAATTAAACTAGAAATCAGTAACAGAAAGGTAGCTGGAAAACCCCCACATACTTGGAGATTAAATAGCACACTTCTAAAAAACACATTGGTCAAAGAAGAAATATAAGCAAAATTTTAAAAATATCTTGAACTGAAAAGAAAATGAAAATACAGGGATCAAAATTTGTGGGATGTAGCAAAAGCAGTGCTTAGAGGCATATGTATAGCATTGAATGTGTATAGTAGAAAAGAAGAAGGATCTAAAAACAGTAATCTAAGCTTCAACCTTAGGAAACTAAGAAAAGGAGCAAAGTTAATCCAAAGAAGAAGGAAATAAATAAAAGGAGAAATAATGAAATTGAAAATGAGAAATCAATAGAAAAAAATCAAGCCTAAATCTGGTTCTTTGCAAAGATCAATAAAATTGATAATCTTCTAGCCAAGTTAAGAAAAAAATAGAGAACACACAAATTACTAGTATCAGAAATGAAAAAGTGACCATCACTATTTATCCCATAGACAATAAAAGGATAATAAGGGAGTATTACAAACAGCTCTGTGCCTACAGATTTGAAAACCTAGATGAAAATGACCCATTCCTTGAAAGACACAATCAGCCAAAACTTACCCAAGAAGAAATAGGTGACCTGAATAGGCCTGTGTCTATTAAAAACACTGAAACAATGCTAACCTTCCAGAACACCAGGCCCAGATGGGTTCACTGGTGAACCTACCAAACATTTATGGAAGAAATTATACCTATTTTCTATATCCTCTTTCTGCAGATAAAAGCAGAGGGAATACTTCCTAATTCGTTCTATGTGGCAAGCATTAATCTAATACCAAAACTAAACAAAGACATTACAAGGAAGAAAATCTACAGACTAGTACCTCTCATGAACATAGATGCAAAATTCCTCAACAAAATATTAGCAAGTCAAATCCAGTAATGGATAGAAATAATTACACAACACATCCAAGTGGGATTTATTCCAGGTATGTAAGGCTGGTTTAACATTTGAAAATCAGTTAATGTAATCTATCATATCAACAGGCTAAAGAAAAAAAAAATGACCCTGTCAGTAGATGCAGGAAAAACATTTCACAAAATCCAATACCCATTTTTGACAAAAATTCTCAGCGAACTAGGAGTAGGGGAGAACATCCTCAATTTGATAAAGAACATCTATGAAAAAAACCTACAGTTAACATAATATTTAGTGGTGAGATTTCCCACTAAGATCAAGAACATGGCAAAAATGTCCCCTCTCATCATTACTTTTCAACATCATACTGAAAGTCTTGGCTAGTGCAATAGGACAAGTAAAGGAAATTAAAAGTATACATACTGGGGGTGATGTGATTGTCTATGTAGAAAATCCCAAAGAATCAAGAAAAAATCTGGAACTAATAAGTGATTATAGCAAGGTTGTGGAATATAAGGTTAATATTAAAAAAGCCACTTTCTAGGGACTTCCTTGGTGGCACAGTGGTTAAGAAACGTCCTGCCAATGCATGGGACATGAGTTTGATCCCTGGTCCAGGAAGATCCCCCATGCCGCAGAGCAAATAAGCCCGTGTGCCACAACTACTGAGCCTGCACTCTAGAGCCTGCGAGCCATAACTACTGAAGCCTGTGCGCCTAGATCCTGTGCTCCGCAACAAGAGAAGCCATGCAATGAGAAGCTCACACACAACAAAGGGCAGCCCCCGCTCACCGCAACTAGAGAAAGCCTGCACGCAACAACGAAGACCCAGTGCAGCCAAAAATAAATAAATTTATTTTTTTAAAAGCCACTTCCTTATATACCAGCAATAAACAATTGAAATTTGAAATTAAAAACACAAGGTCATTAAACTATAATTCAAAAGAATACATGCACCACCCCTATGTTCATAGCAGCACTATTTACAATAGCCGAGACATGGAAATAACCTAAATGTCCGTCAACAGATGAATGGATAAAGAACTATAACAAATGTACTACACTAATGCAAGATTTTAATAATAGGAGAAACTGTGTGTGTGTGCACACACGCGTGTGCACTCACGCCTTGCCTATGCGTGTAGGGGAGAGGGTATATGGATGGGAGCATGATGTACTTTCCACTCAGTTTTTCTGTAAACCTAAAATTGCCTTAAAAAATAAAGTCTGTTAGGGCTTCCCTGGTGGTTGAGAGTCAGCTTGCCGATGCAGGGAACACAGGTTCGTGCCCCGGTCCGGGAAGATCCCACATGCTGCAGAGCGGCTAGGCCCGTGAGCCATGGCTGCTGAGCCTGTGCGTCCGGAGCCTGTGCTCCGCAACGTGAGAGGCCACAACAGTGAGAGGCCTGCGTACCGCAAAAAAGTAAATAAATAAAGTCTGTTAATTAAAAAAAGAAATGAAGGGCAATGATAAAATTTAGAAGATCAACAAAGATGATTCTTAGAAAATACAAATAGCATTGAAAAACCTCCAGTGAGAATGATAAAGCAGAGAGAAAGCAGAAATAAATGATATAAGGAATTTAAAATGGGACATTACTACAGATACACAAGAAGAAAAAAGATAATTGGAATACAGTGAATAACCATATGACGATAAATTTGAAAACTTAATTAAATGGATAAATTCCTAGTTTAAAAACTTAAAAAATGGAAACCTTAAGTAATCCTATGACCAGTAAATAAATGGAAACAGTAGCTAAAAATCTCACAAAAAATATACCAGGCTCCGAAGGTTTTTATATTACATTACACCCAATGTTCAAGAAATGAACCAGTTTGATTCTAAACAAACAATTTCAAAGAATGGAAAGAGAAAAAAGCCTTTTCTGTTCATGTTCATTCTAGGACAGAGGCCTGTGTCAGTAACGGAAAAGGACAGTGATGAGAAAGGAAAGCTACAGGACATTATCTACAGAGAAACCCCCAACTAATCTATAGATTAATTACTAGAAATAATGAGGATTTAGCATAATGTCTGGATATAATATGAACAGACAAAAATTAATAATATTTCTATACACTGGCGACAAATGTAATTTAAATTTTTATGTACAGTAGCAATAAACTTTATGAGGAACCTGATGAAAAATCAAACAAAAGATGGGCCAGACTTCCATGGTAAAAATTGTGAAACTTTATATGAAAGACATTAATGCCAAAATGAATAGATACCCTGTGATAATGGATCCTGCAGAGATATCAGCTCTCTTAATTTATATTTAATTCTAATAAAAGTCCCCACAGGGTCCTCTGTGGGACTTAAACTGATTGTAGAATTTATGTGGAAGAGCCAAGGGCTGAGAACAGGCAAGATGCAATAGAGAACTGCATAGGCGCCGTGGGTGAATCTCAAAGCATCGTGCCGATAGAAAGAAGCCTGGCATAAGAGACTGATGTTACAATACATTTGTATGAAGTTCTAGAAAATGCATAATAGTAGCAACAGCTAGCACTCTGGTACTTAACTGTGGCCTCCTCCAAGATGCACAGTGAAACCTCAACAGCCATGATCCAAGCAGCAGTCAGCATTTATCCAGCACTTCCTTTGAACCAGACACTGCTCTAAAAGCTTTTTGTTTAACTCATGTAATTTGTCTATCACATGTTTCAAGAGTGTCTCACTAGCTCGTTTCATGGTGAAGAGTCATTGCCTTTGTTTTTCTAATTAACTTTTGGTGTGCTTCCTGTGTACTTAGTTTATAGCTGTTATAAAATTTTATCCCCCTTATTGTCCATTAAGGACAAAAGCATTAGTTAAAAGTGGTGGTTAAAAATGGGCTGAGTTTATGATGAAAAAAAAGTGAAGATAATTTATGCCTAGAGCAGAGCCTGGCACAGCAAAGGCATCAATCCGCATTCACTCAGTTGTTGAAGAGCGACATTCTTCATTCTTCATTGGAAACAGTTCTGAAGCCCAAAGACCCAGCAGGTGGAGTGGAGTGCAAGAGGTGGAGTGTCTGTGTAGCCTCGATGTAAAGAGAGAGAGGAAGAGCACTGGTTGAGGAAGTGCATGGGACCTGTGTACGTGTCCTGAGAGAGCCTCTGCATCTGACGTGACTCAGGAGGGCCAGGAACCAGTGAAAGGGTTTAAGGAACAAGCAAGGTCAGTTGCTGTGCAGATGAATCTCTGTCACACGTCCTTGTTGATTGGACAGGCTGAGTACCCACTGTTCTGCTAGGTCCTCTCTGCATGTCACTTCCTGCCCAGGCCTCTCCTGGCGGCCTGGGCCAGATGCCCATCTTCTGCACTCTCAGGTCCCACACTCTTCACACGTTGTATCCATCCCATCCTCCTGTCTGGTTGGTTTACTGGTCTCCATCCCCAAACAGCCTTCTGTGAGAGCAGGGACTAGGTATACAGTAGGTGCTCAGTGAATAATTGAACGCATGAGTGCAGTGGTCAGTACATGCCCCTCTGTACAGTCATGTACCTACATGTTTTTCCTGAGGCCTAAGAAATGGAGGGAATGGAACTGAAACAGCAAGTAGGTGGAACCAAATGGTGGCCCTCGCTCCACTTCTGACCAATGACAGTGCTCGCTGGAAACATGCTTTCTTACCTACCATTCCTTTTCTTGTCGCCTCCGCTCTGCTCACCTGTACACACTCCCTGCCCCTGTACTTTTTTTTAAATCAGTAGTTGCACTTTTATTACAAACAGTAACAAATTATTACTGAAAATAGTGTTTTCCCAAAAGATTGCATCAGTTAATCCTCTATCTATTTTATATAGGTTCTCTTTAACTTTTTTGTTCTCAGAATCTTGGCTTTTATTGTCAAGTACATGATAGTCAATTATTTTTTGTTATTATCTGTTTTATACATATTAGTGTATACATGTCAATCCCAATCTCCCAATTCATCCCACCACCACCACCCCCCACCACTTTCCACCCCTGGTATCCATACGTTTGTTCTCTACATCTGTGTCTCTATTTCTGCCTTGCATACCTGTTCACCTGTACCATTTTTCTAGATTCCACATATATGCGTTAATATACGATAATTTGTTTTTCTCTTTCTGACTTACTTCACTCTGTATGACAGTCTCTAGGTCCACCCAAGTCTCTACAAAGGACCCAGTTTTGTTCCTTTTTATGGCTGAGTAATATTCCATTGTATATATGTACCACATCTTGTTTATCCATTCGTCTGTTGATGGGCATTTAGGTTGCTTCCATGACCTGGCTATTGTAAATAGTGCTGCAGTGAACAATGGGCATGTGTCTTTTTGAATTATGGTTTACTCTGCCTATATTCCCAGTAGTAGGATTGCTGGGTTATATGGTAATTCTATTTGTAGTTTTTTAAGGAACTTCCATACTGTCCTCCATAGTGTCTCTATCAATTTACATTCCCACCAACAGTGCAAGAGGGTTCCCTTGCCTCCACACCCTCTCCAGCATTTGTTGTTTGTAGATTTTCTGAGGATGCCCATTCTGACCAGTTTGAGGTGATACCTCATTGTAGTTTTGATTTGCATTTCTCTAATAATTAGTGATGTTGAGCAGCTTTTCATGTGCCTCTTGGCCATCTGTATGTCTTCTTTGGAGAAATGTCTATTTAGGTCTTCTGCCCATTTTTGGATTGGGTTGTTTGTTTTTTTAATACTGAATTGCATGAGTTGTTTATATATTTTGGAGATTAATCCTTTGTCCGTTGATTCGTTTGCAAATATTTTCTCCCAGTCTGAGGGTTGTCTTTTTGTTGTGTTTATGGTTTCCTTTGCTGTGCAAAAACCTTTAAGTTTCATTAGGTCCCATTTGTTTATTTTTGTTTTTATTTCCATTACTCTAGGAGGTGGGTCAAAAAAGATCTTGCTGTGATTTACATCAAAGAGTGTTCTTCCTATGTTTTCCTTTAAGAGTTTTATAGTGTCCAGTCTTATATGTAGGTCTTTTATCCATTTTGAGTTTATTTTTGTGTATGGTGTTAGGGAGTGTTTTAATTTCATTCTTTTACATGTATCTGTCCAGTTTTCCCAGCACCACTTATTGAAGAGACTGTCTTTTCTCCATAGTATATCCTTGCCTCCTTTGTCATAGATTAGTTGGCCATAGATGTGTGGGTTTATCTCTGAGCTTTCTATCCTGTTCCATTAATGTGTATTTCTGTTTTTGTGCCAGTACCATATTGTCTTGATTACTGTAGCTTTGTATTATAGTCTGAAGTCAGGAAGTCTGATTCCTCCAGCTCTTTTTTTTCCCTCAAGATTGCTTTGGCTATTTGGGATCTTTTGTGTCTCCATACAGATTTTAAGATTTTTTTGTTCTAGTTCTGTAAACAATGCTATTGGTAATTTGATAGCACAACTATACTTCTATGTGCATATTTTGCTCAAAGAACAAAAACAGTACGACCACAGAAGAAACTCTGGTGGAATTGAGCCTGGACAGGCCCTGGTTGGTGGTGGGGCTGGGGAGTGGCAGTAGTCAGAATCCAAGAAGCTCAGTTTCTCCCACACTTGTTTCTTCTCTGTCTTCTCTCTCCAGCTTAGAGTCACGTTAATACTGGACACATCATGTTATGATCCGACTACAGTATAGTGTTCTCGGTACCGTGAGCCAGACTCTGCCCTGAGTCCTGTAATGAACTGACTTATGTAGTCCTTGTAGCCACCCCAGTGGGCAGGCACTCTCCTTGCTTCATTTTTTTGCACATGAGGAAATTGAGGCACAGATAGGTTAAGTAATGTGTCTGAAGTCTTGCAGAGGGACTGGGATGTGAACCCATGCAGTCTGGCTTGGATCGTGGTCTCAGTTGTTACACTATTGGAAACAAATAAGCTTCCTTACAGAAAACATTCTCTTCTGTTGATTCACTTTTGCCTTTCTTCGAGGTGGGAGGGGCATCCCCCCTCTGTCTACATACCTACTGTTAATTGTATCGATATAATGTGGACTCTGAGAGCAGCACGAGCAAAATGGGTCATGGCTTTTGAC
The DNA here is from genome assembly GCF_025265405.1 of Mesoplodon densirostris. Lineage (NCBI taxonomy): Eukaryota > Metazoa > Chordata > Mammalia > Artiodactyla > Ziphiidae > Mesoplodon > Mesoplodon densirostris. Next base: position 155,152,029 of record NC_082664.1, on the reverse strand, counting down.
TTCAGGAGGGAGAAGTGAGGCAGGCAAGCATCAGTTTTTCTTAAGATTTAAACCCTGATGGAGAAAAGACAGCCTCTTCAATAAGTGGTGCTGGGAAAACTGGACAGGTACATGTAAAAGAATGAAATTAGAACACTCCCTAACACCATACACAAAAATAAACTCAAAATGGATTAAAGACCTAAATGTAGGGCCAGACACTATAAAACTCTTAGAGGAAAACAGGCAGAACAAACACTCTCTGACATACATCACAGCAAGATCCTTTTTGACCCACCTCCTAGAAAAATGGAAATAAAAACAAAAATAAACAAATGGGACCTAATGAAACTTAAAAGCTTTTGCACAGCAAAGGAAACCATAAACAAGATGAAAAGACAACCCTCAGACTGGGAGAAAATATTTGCAAACGAATCAACTGACAAAGGATTAATCTCCAAAACATACAATCAACTCATGCAGCTCAATATCAAAAAAACAAACAACCCCATCCCAAAATGGGCAGAAGACCTAAATAGACATTTCTCCAAAGAAGATATACACATTGCCAACAAACACATGAAAGGATGCTCAACATCACTAATCATTAGAGAAATGCAAATCAAAACTACAATGAGGTATCACCTCACACCAGTCAGAATGGCCATCATCAAAAAATCTACAAACAATAAATGCTGGAGAGAGTGTGGAGAAAAGGGAACCCTCTTGCCCTCTTGGTGGGAATGTAAATTGATACAGCCACTATGGAGAACAGTATGGAGGTTCCTTAAAAAACTAAAAATAGAACTACCATACGACCCAGCAATCCCACTACTGGGCATATACCCTGAGAAAACCATAATTCCAAAAGAGTCATGTACCACAATGTTCATTGCAGCTCTATTTACAATAGCCAGGACATGGAAGCAACCTAAGTGTCCATCGACAGATGAATGGATAAAGAAGATGTGGCACATATATACAATGGAATATTACTCAGCCATAAAAAGAAACGAAATTGAGTTATTTGTAGTGAGGGGGATGGACCTAGAGTCTGTCATACAGAGTGAAGTAAGTCAGAAAGAGTTAAATACCGTATGCTAACACATATATATGGAATCTAAAAAAGAAAAAAGAATGGTTCTGAAGAACCTAGGGGCAGGACAGGAATAAAGACGCAGACGTAGAGAATGGACTTGAGGACATGGGGAGGGGGAAGGGTAAGCTGGGACAAAGTGAGACAGTGGCATGGCCATATATACACTACCAAATGTAAAATACATAGCTAGTGGGAAGCAGCCACATAGCACAGGGAGATCAGCTCAGTGCTTTGTGACCACCTAGAGGGGTGGGATAGGGAGGGTGGGAGGGAGACGCAAAAGGGAGGAGATATGGGGATATATGTATATGTATAGCTGATTCACTTTGTTATAAAGCAGAAACTAACACACCACTGTAAAGCATTTATACTCCAGTAAAGATATTAAATAAATAAATAAATAAGATATAAACCCGTAGTTACACAGAGATACGCCCTTGCTCTGAGGCGGGTAAAGGTGTCTGGTTATTTATAATTTATTCTTCAAATATCCCACTGCTTACTGTGTTGCAGGATAGTAGTTTCTTACTGCGAAAATGGAAGTACAGTCTGTTTTAAAGAAACCAAAAGGAAAACAGAGCTTCTGTTCAGGATATTAAGAACTTATATCTGTTCAAAGACCCTGTTGAGACTGTTGACACAGGGGTCAAAAATATGGAAGTCTTGTGAAGAGTAAGAGCCTTCGACCGAGTGCGTGCCCTCTGGGGTTGACCTCTGAGCTGCAGACCTGAGGCTGCAGCTACGGGAGCCCTTGCTCAGAGGCGTCAGCATTTCGTGCCTGTCTTCCTTCCTTTTGTGCCGAGTATAATTCGTAGGTTTACCCCGTGGTCTGTGATGTGTGCCTGGCAAGAACACCATCGTTGTGGTGGTGTCACCTCCAGAAGTCAGGCTATCATTGCTGATTCCTTGGGCCTTTTCAGTTGATCAAACCCACTGTACCAAACCATTGCTTCAAAATATTAATAAAAGCAGCTGTCATTAATGAGTGCTGCTAGGTAACAGGTACCTAGTGGCTTGCTTTGTATATTTTAACTTACGTAATTCTCACAGCAACTCTATGATTTTTGTTTCCATTTTACAGATGATCAAAGTGAGGCCTAGAGGGATTTAAAATTTTATTCAGTATTTTACAGTTAGTAGGTGGCAGAACCAGCATTCTGATTCCAAAGCCTGGACTCTCACTTCAGTATTCTTGCGTTTTCCTAGAACTTTGGGCATATTTTATATTGCTGCATCCCTTGTAGCTTCCTGCCAGTAAGACAGAATTTCAGCTTGTGAAATTAACTGGAAATATAAACTTTGCAAGTTTCTTTCCGGAACAGTAGACGGAAAAGTTGTCAGAAGTCAGAAAGTAGGGTCAGGTCCATCTTTCAAGCCAAGAGAGGAGAATGAGTGGATTTACAAACTTATTATCCGTAGTGCTTAGTTTAGGAAGAGGTATTTGCAGAACATAGAGATACACAAGGAATGGCTGCATGATGCTTATGCTGTGGTATTAGGCTTTTAATAAGCTCTTCTAAGGAGGTAATATTTTCTGTTTCTGCAGCACTGTATGACATAGTAAGTGGTTTATTACCATTTTCACTATTTTTGAAACTCTGCTGAAGAGTACATGTTATTAGCATGTCAATTTGTCTAACACTATAAATGTAAGTACCCCCAAAATTCTTTACTAGCCAGAGTGATCTGTTTATTCCATGCTACGTGAAGCTGACCGTAAATATCTCCTTTCTCTGAATAGACGGATACTTTGAGAATGTTTGAATGAAAGACCTAGGCTGAATAAGCTGTGAATGCTGCCGCAGAGGAAGGAAGGGCAGATGAGAGGATTTTACTTAGTTTTGCTTCCTGTTTTCAAACGTAGTATAATCAATTTATCGCTTCTCAGACCTGAATCCACCTTCATGGCCTTCTCAGGGAAGAATGGATCTAGGCCCTTGCATTGTCTTTGTCAGCTGACTTGATGTGCAGCTGTCAGCAGAGGAGGTGGAGGCCTTTCAGCAGGAGTGGTTCTTGGTTCTTGCATGTTGCTGGCTTCTGTGGCCCCTTCACTGTGCACCAGCCAGCAGTTCACCCAGCATGCCCTGTACAGCTCTGTAGGGATAACTCTGTGATACACCCCTGCCCTGGAGGGCGGAGGTCACATTTGGTTTCCGGGCAGCACGGTGCCTTTCATTATGCTATGAAAGCTTTCAAATCTCTGCCTTTTTTCCTACACCCTTGCCATGTTTGCCCTGCCTAATTCAGTGCTTCTTGATCAGACTGGCTTCTTTCCTCTGTGCTTTGGTAACATCAATGCCACCGTGGAATCCCAAACTAAAATCATGTTCTGTGTCCATGGACTTGCAGTCTGCCACTTCCCAGCCCCTTCGTGGGAAGTGTGGGATGTCTTTGACCACTTTTTGGTACTTGTCTCCGTTGACGTTAGAAATACTAGAAAATAGCAGTTCCCTTTCCTGTAAAACTAAATGTACAGCTCTTGAGGCATATTGTTTCCTCCTAGTATTTAGTTTCATCTTTTTCTGTCCATTTGTGCTTGAGACCTTCCCTAGACCTCAGGGCTCATAATGATCAGCAGCTCTTGTTGACGCCTTGTGTGGCCGGGAGCTCGACTGCTCTGTCACCCTGCCCAGCACCTCAAACGAGTGGGAGACTCCACTTCTTATTATTTCCCTTCCTCAGCTTTCATCTAGTTCCTAATTCACATGGCTGTGTAAGAACTGCATCCAAGACACTTGTAATTAAGGTTTTGTGACACTTAATCAAATGCCTTCGTGGTTCCTGCATCAGAGCTACTGATGTCACTCGTGGATGCATCCCGTCAATGATACTGAGCTTTCAAGGGAAGATTTCCTGTGTAGCAACCTGCTTATCCACATTTTCCTAAAAGTTTTTAGTTTCGTGAGGTCTTGTAGGATTGATCTGGGTTTTAGGCTAAGAGCTGTGAACGTATTCTCAGCTAATACCCCTTTTCCAGTCTTCTTAACTGTTGATCCAGACGCCCCTTCCTGGAATCCAGGGCACTTGGAACTGCCGAGGGGCCTCCCTGTGGCACCCGATGACACGTGTTAGTTCTCACAGAAGATAGACTTCATTGTGTCCCCTTTGCCGTGTGGTCCAGTTTTACTCTCTCCTCTCTTCCTGCAGCTGTTAGACATGTACAATTGGCAACAGGGGGAACTAGGAGAGCTCCCAGCCTTGTTGAGGATGGAAGGGAGAAGCCACATTAGAAGAACCAGGAGAGTCGCATGGTGACATGGGTTGGTTTTCTCCCCCGACTAATCATCATATTTCGAAACATCTTTCCAAAAAGATCTCTCCATCTAGTCACTCTCCAGAGATGTTAGTGGTCCTTTTTTGGTTTGGATATTTGGGTTGGGAGTGGGGAGTGTTGAGCACTGAAAAGCTTACAATGTGGAGGTAATTCTGATCCTAACATTTCATTCAACATTGCAGTGAATGCTTTTTGCCCTAATTACACTGTGCACCCCAGAGGCAGCTCTTCAACTTCAGGGCCGTGCACCTCTTTCCATATCTTTGCCTTGTTTTGACTGGGTGAGCATGCTCTCTAGGGATCTTCAGTGATCACGCCAGCACTGCTGTCTGGGGAGGGTCGTCCTGGTATTCCACCTACCATCATTATTCATCATGTTGAATTATGGACTCTTCAGGGTGCTATTTATAGATGTTTTAAATGTTTCTTATGCCATTGTTTTGCAGTTAAAATAAGACATAGAGTTGGCTTTTGAAAAGAATTAGTTACTTCATCAGTTTATGTATTGTTCAATTTTGCTGTACAGTAAGCTATCCAACATCTTAGTGACTTAACAGCAACAAGCACTTATTTCTGACTCATGGCCAACTGTGGGTAAACTCTTTACCTTCTGGGGCATAGGCCAGGAGTGGCTCCTAGTTTGGGCATGTGAGTGTCCTTGTGATTAAAAATATTCTTGTTTTACTATTTTCTTTCAATTTTGTGAAGAAAATTTAGCACACTTGTGTTTGGTTTTAGCAGTTTTTTTAAATGTGGGGAAAAATCCACACTTCTTTAAGATGTACCTTTCTTATCCATATTTTCTAAAATGATTGTTTTATGTTAAAAATATAACTTTTATCTGATTGCAAAAGTAATTTATACTCAAGGCAAAAAACCTTGCATATATCTAAAAGAATGAACAAAAAACAATACATTGTAATTTTGTCCCCTTACATGACTACTCAATATTTTGGTGTAGTTCACTGAACTGGAAAGGAAGGGGTAAAACTATATTTACAGACACCATGATGGTTTATTTTGAACATTTTAAGAAATTTACAAAACTAGTAGAAATAATGTGAATTTTGCAAGGGCGGAAGGGAGAAATTCAGTATATAAAAACTAATTGTATTTGTATATACTAGCAACAAAAATTGTAAGTGAAATAAAAAAACAGTGCTTTTTATAATAACATCAATAACATCCAGCATTTAGGAAGACTTCCTCAGTGAAAGTTACAGAACATTGTTGGTAGAAATTAAAGGAGAAAAAAAATGGAGAGATCCACTGTGTGTTCATGGATTGGAAGACTCAGTATTAAGATAGTCTCTCTACATTGATTTATAGATTTAACATGAGTCTAATCAAAATCCCAACAGAGTTTTTGTAGAAATTGACAGAGTGTTTCTAAAATTTCCATGAAAATGAGATCAAATCTGGATAGCCAGAACAAACTTGAAAAGAACAAAATTGGAGGACTTGCACTACCTAATTTCAAAATTTATGATAAGACTACAATAATCTTCCTTATCAATATCCCAATGGCATTTTTTGCAGAAATGAAAAAATTCTAAAATTCATATGGAATCTCAAAGGACCTCAGATAAGCAAAACAATCTTGAGAAAGAACAACAAAATGGAGGCCTCACAATTCCTGATTTCAATATAAATTACAAAGGTACAGTAATCAAAACACTGTGGTACAGGCATAAAGACAGGCATGTAGAATAATGGAATAGAATAGAAAGCCCGGAAATACACTCTATGTATATGGTCAGATGATCTTGGACAAGGCTGCCAAAGCTGCACAGTGGGGAAAGGATAGTCTCTTCAACAAACAGTGTTGGGAAAATTGGATTTTGTTTTGCAAAAGAAAGAGGTTGGACCATTATCTTACACCATATACAAAAATTAACTCAAAATAGATTGTAGACCTAAATGTAAGACCTGACACTGTAGAATTCTTAGAAGAAAACATGGGGGGAAAGCTTCATGACATTGGATTTGGCAGTGATTTCTTGAATATGACACCGAAAGCACAGGCAACAAAAGCAAAATTAGACAAGTGAGACTGCATCATACTTAAAACTTCTTTGCAGCAAAGAAACAATAGAGGGAAAAGGCAACCTATGAAATTGAAGAACATATCCTCTTGTATACATCTGATCATGGGTTAATATCCAGAATATATAAATAACTCCTACAACTCAATAACATTAAATAACCCAATTTAATAATGGGCAAAAAACTTTAATAGACATTTCTCCAAGGAAGATGTACAAATGGCCAATAAGTCCATTAAAAGATGTTCAACATTGCTAATTACCAGGAAAATGCAACTCAAAACCACAGTGAGATACCACTCACACCCATTAGGATGGCTATTATAAAAAATTTCCTTAAACAGAAAACACATGTTGGTGAGTATGTAGATAAATTGTAATGCTTGTGCACTGTTGGTAGGAATGTAAAATGGTGCAGCAGCTGTGGAAAACAGTATGGAGCTTCCTCAAAAAATAAAAAATAGAACCACCATATGATTTATGAATTCTATTTGGATATATATCCAAAATAATTAAAGCAGGGATGCAAACAGATATTTCTACACCAGTAGTCATAGCAGCATTATTCACAATAGCCAGGAGGTCAGAGCAACTTAAATATCCATCAGTGGATGAACGGATAAAGAAAATATGGTGTGTATATATAGTGGAATACTACTGAGCCTTAAAAGGAAAGGAAATTATGACACATTCTACAGCATATTCTTTTTTTTTTTTTTTTTTTTTTTTTTTGTGGTACGTGGGCCTCTCACTGTTGTGTTCTCTCCCGTTGCGGAGCACAGGCTCCGGACGCGCAGGCTCAGTGGCCACGGCTCACAGGCCCAGCTGCTCTGTGGCATGTGGGATCTTCCCGGACCGGGGCACGAACCCGTGTCCCCTGCATCAGCAAGCGGACTCTCAACCACTGTGCCACCAGGGAAGCCCTCTACAGCATATTCTTGAGGACATTTTGCTGTGAGAAATAAGCCAGTCACAGAAAGACAAATACTGTGTGATTCCACTTATATGAGGTGTCTAAAATAGTAAACTCATAGAAACAGAAAATAGAATGGTGGTTGCTCAGGATTGGGGGCAGGGAGGTGGTGAGTTGCTGTTAGGTGGGTGTAGAGTTTCAGTCATACAGGATGGATGGGGACTTCTGGGGTTTGTTGCACAATAATGTACTTGTGGTTGACAGTATTGTGCTGACCACCTGAAAATTGTTGGGAGGGTGAATCTTATATGTTTTTTTGTAAATACTCTAACTGAAAAAAATATATAACTAATCAACATAGCAGAAGGATAGACAAATGGATTTACTGTACCAGATGGAGAGTTCAAAATTATAACCATGCACACATGGTCAGGTGATACTTGACAAAGGAGCTAGGGCAATTTAATAAGGAAAGGAAAATCTTTACAACAAATGGTACTTGAAAAATTAGATAAGCATGTGGGAAAATGTGAACACAAACCTCCACTTCCACTACTTAGAAAAATTAACCTGAGATGGTACCTAGACCTAAAAGTAAAAGGTAAAAGTATAAAGCTTCCCAAAGAAAACAAAGGAGTGTATTTTTTGAACCTTGGGGTAGGTAGAAATTTATAGGCAGGATTCAAAAAGCACTAGCTAGAGAGGAAAAGATAACAAAATGAATCTCATGAAAATGAAAAATTTCTCCTCATCAAGCACACTATTAAGGGTTTGAAAGTTGAGCCATAGACTTGGGATGAGTATTTTCAAAACATATATCTTTAAAAAAAGCTTGTATCCATAATATATAAAGAACTAGTATAAATCAGTAATAAAAAGGCAGCTCAGAAACTTGGACATATGCTTCACAACAGATGATATGCAAATGTCCAAGAAGTCCAGGAAAGGTGCTCAACATAAGCCATCAGGTAAATGTAAATTAAACTTCATGATTCTCCTTCACAACCATAAGAACAGCTACTATAGAAAAGATTGTACCAAGTGCTGGTGGCAGGATTAGAATCTCATGTGTTGGTGATGTGGATGTTAAATATTATAATCACTTTGGTAGTTTCTTTGAAATTTAAACAGAATCTTACATAGTGGGAAAAGTAACATCTTTACTTTGGAAGAACTTGATGGGCACCATCTTAATCAAGGACCAAAGTTAACACTATCAGTAGAGGACAGACTTCTCTGGAACCCCCACTGAAATGCATGGTCTGAATCTAATCATGAGGAAACATCAGAAAATCCAAGTTGAAGACAATCTACAAAATAACTGGCCTGTATTCTTTAAAATGGTTTCATGAGAGGCGGAAGCTGGGAAACTGGTCCAGATCTAGGAGGGCAAAGAAAATCTGATAAATGCACGCATCCGTGGTCCTGGACTGGATCATAGACTAGGAAGACAAAATAACTGCAAAGGAAGTTACTGGGCTAATTGGCACTATTTGAACATGGACTTTGAATTAGATAATAGTACATCATTGTTAAATTTCCTGATTTTGAGAATTTACATTATGTAAGAGAATATCTCTGTTTTTAGGAAATACTTTGAAATATTTAGGTATAGAGGAACATGGTACCTGCAATTTATTTTCAAATGATTAGGAAAAAACATACTTACATAAAGAAAGCAATGGGGTCAAATGTAAGTGGTGAGTTTGGGTAAAAGTTATACGGGAGTTCTGTACTCTTCTTGCAGATTTTCTGTAAATTTGAAGTTACATCCAAAAAATTCAAAAGAAATATATAAAACAAAGTATTTGATATGTGGGGAATTAGTGTACTCTCACCTCATTGATGAGCCCTTTAGTTTTATTCAGTAATGTGAATACAAGTCATTCAGTCATCAGTTTTTAATCTAGGAGTTTAAGAAAAAGAATGACCAGAAACTAGGTTTTTGTCTTAAAGTACTTTGAGTCTAGTTGAGGAGAAAAGAGCAGTGCATACACAATCTGAACAAAATAAAATAATAAATAAATTCATTGTGTTTGGTATGTGATATGCTCTAAAACAAGTGTTGGCAGATAGTTTCTGTAAAGGGCCAGATAGAAAATATTTTTAGCCATTATGGTCTCTCACAACTGCTCAGCCCTGCCTTTATAGTATGGAAGCAGCCATAGACAATACACATATAAATGAGTGTGTCTCTGTTCCAGTGAACATTATTACAAAGAGACTGCAGACTTCATCTGGCCCAAGGGCTGGCCTATATTTACCCCCACTCTAAAATGTTAACAGGGTGGAGTTTTCCTAGGAACAGCTAGAGAATAGGGTGGTTAGTGGTGAAGGGTGTGGGCTCTGGAGGTACTCACACCTGGGTTCAAACCCTGTCAATGCTACTCACCAGTTACATGACACTGGGGGGAGCTTCATACCTTTGCTTTCTCATTTGTGAGATGGGAATAATAAGAGTGGCTCTTCCCACAGAGCGTGTAGAAGATTGTGGGTGTAGTAGTATCCTGACTGCAGACTTCTAACTGGTTTCCTGGCTCCTACTCTGATTCTCCTGCAGTCTCCTTCACAACATCCAGAATGAGCCCTCCAAAACGGAATCAGATCATGTCATCCATGCTCACCCTTCTTCCCTCATGCTTCCCTGTCAAAGTTAGAATGGAAGCCAAGGTCTGTAGGATTCCTGTAAAGCCCTCATCCTGGTGAGTCCCTCTGCTGGTGTTGTGTGCATTGTGCCAGCACCATCCTCATTCACAGTGCAGGGCCTTTGAGCTGGCTTTTCCCTCTGTCTTGGAGATTCTCATCTTACTATTCAGATTTCACAGTAAGAGAGCTCTTCCCTGGCTTCACAGTTAAAGTAGGTACTCAATCTTTTTATCTTATTTTCAGTCTTACCCCGTTTGATTGTTGTCTGTCTTTAACCCTTTAGAAAGTGAGCTGCATGAGACACAGTACCTTGTCCACCTGATTCTCCACGCCAAGCCCTGAGGACACGACCTTACAAAATAGGCAGTAAAAAATCATTTGTGGAGTTAACATAATGGGTTAATATACACAAAATACCTAACATAGTGACTGCCCCATAACTGATGTTTGGAAAGTGTTAGCTAAAATCATTACCATACAGCCTGTAAGGTGTACATACTTACCTTAACAGAACATTGAAATGAATTAAGAAGCTTGAAAATGTGACCCGTGAAGAAGTATTTGAAGATCAATGTCCTTTCACTCTAAGAAAAGAAAAATCACAACGATTTACATCCAGTATCTGATTATTTATACAGATGTAGGGTAATAAAATGAACAGTTAAAAGTCTGTGAATGAATTTGAATGCCTTTTTCCTGGAGCTTTCAAACTAGCAGGTTTATACTTATTTTCCTTCCTTCCCCACTCATCCATTTGTGACAGTTTCTGTAGGATGATAAACTCTTTAACAGGACCAGAAAGAAAGCAGAAAAGCTTGGGGCCTTCGGGCTGTCCCTGAACAACGGAGTGATTGAGCTCTCGCTTTGTTTCAGACGTCCATACAGAGGCTGTCCAGGCTGCGCTCGCTAAACACAAAGAAAGGAAGATGGCAGTGCCTATGCCTTCCAAACGCAGGTCCTTGGTTGTGCAGACCTCGATGGACGCCTACACACCCCCAGGTGAGCCGCAGGCCCCGTCTGCTTCATGAAGTCAGTGCCAGCAACTGCGATCTTTTTAACTTTCAAAATCATGGTGCTATAATTCAGATTTTGAGAACCAGAAGTCCAGAAATAGTAAATATGCTCTAAATAAAACTTGGAAGGAAAATTGGCATGATTATGTATATGTCTATATAAATAAGTGTTTTTAAACTTTTCATTTAGACTCATAAATATGATACAGACTTTTTTTTAAATCCTATAAAATTTTATTTAATTCTTCACAAAGCAAGAGAAGAGTTTGTACATCCATCCTTCTAACTGAAGCTGGATTTCTCTTCTGCTTAGACTGGTGTATGCATATTCTCAAGTCTTTAAAATGTCAGTAGGTTGTAATGTTCTGTTAATAAATTGAACGAATTGAAAAATTTAGGCAGTTACTTAAACTGGTGTCATCAATTTTTCCTGTGAAGTGCAGGTAGTATTTTGGGGTATCACAGCTGCTTGCTCTGCTATTGTGGTGCTGAAGCAGCCATGGGCAACATGTCAGTGAAAGGCATGGCTATGTGTCAATAAAACTTTAGTCACAAAAACAGGCAGAGGGTTTGGCCCACAGGCCTGCCAACCCCTGATCTGAATGGTTGAAGGTAATATCCCATTTATATTTCTGCTTTTGTTTAATCTTGAATTTTATATAACTACCTAAGATCTCTACTTAACTCTACCCAAATAATTGTAATCTGTATCTCGTGATCTTCAAAACTGAAGTGAAACATGAAGTTAAACATCCAGGTATCTATTAGAAACATGAAAGATTGAACCTAATTTCCTTGATTTTTTTCTGTATGTGTTTCTGGTTCCAACATTATTCATGTCGTCGTTGCCACTCTGTCTTTTCTGCAGATCTAAGTTACCTGGCACACCCCTTTGTTCATAAGAGAAATTTAAGGTGCAGTAAGAATAGTTGAACATACATAGCATTTTTTGGAGTCTTTTGAAGTTAGTCATGAGTGTTTGCAAACAGTGAGGGTAATAGAAGCACACACTTCAACTCACAGATGTGGTCAAGTATATCCAGTACTACTTCAAACAACTCTTAAGTCTTCAACTTCACATGCCTTTAAGAGTGAAAGTCCTGAGCTTTGTAAGACAAAACTTAAATAATATAAAACTTAGTTGTTTTGTTTTGTCTTAACAGATAATATCACAAATGTTCTTTATCTCAAGAATATAATATTCTAATAGGAAAGGGTGTCCTTTTTGCCAATTTCCTTCCTTTTTGTTGAGCCACAGCATGTATTTTGGACTCTTTTTAAATCAGCATAATTAATATACTTAATCCTATTTAGTTTATGGTTATAATTTGCCAAAATTTATAAGTGGCGAAAAATTTTATTTTGTATGTGTTTATACAACAAACAGAATGGACTTACAAGAATAACAAACCCCACTTGAAATATATTTTAGCCAACTCTTTGAAACTAGACAGTATTCAGGGAGATGGACATTTTTCTGAGCCACTTTTTATGGGAAATGTTGAGTCTGAAGTACAAGGTGCAATGTGATTATTTGTGTATGTGCTTTTTCACATGTTGAATCCATCCTCATGAGTGTTGTGTCATGTGTGATGAAAGACAAAACTTTCAGGAGAACGAACCTTGTACAAAGGTCTTTGCAAAATATAAAAGAATGTTATTGGAAATGAATGTCATTTTTGGTGCAACATTTGCATTTAATTGTTTAGTTAGCATTTTCATGTACACCATATAATACATTTTGTAAACTGTCATTCAGGAGTCCTAGTAACAGTATCACATGGGATAGTTTTGTACAATCATAAATGCCAACACCATCATCATAAAATTTTTCATTCATAACCTATTTTGTGCTTATCACTAATCTGCATATTTGTAACTGTACTTGCTTGAACAAAATCGTGGCTCAGCTTCACTTTCTCTCACTCTGTTTTCCATGGTTGCTGATAGCATTTGTTAGAACTAATTTTGTGTCCAGTTTTCTTCAGAGAATATTCCTGAAGTTTATATTCTCTGCATGAAGTGACTGGTTGCTGACTAGTATCATAGTTTCTGGAAAAGATATGGTTAGGATTGTTGCAATGCCAGTCTTCTACAGATGAAACTTTGCTTTATTTTTCACATACAAAAATATAAGAAGAATTTGTCAGTACTTTCGCTTCCAGCCATAATGAAATAACTTACCAGACTAACCCATACACCATAAACAATTATAAAGCTGCACAAAACAAATGAGATGACTGCTTTTAGGCAGTGGACCTCATTCAGGGAATCAAATGAAAATATGTCAAAGAACTAAATGAAAATATAACCTTAATACTTGAGCTGATTAGAGAAAGGAAAAAATATTTTAAAAATTAATAGAAACTCTAGAAATGAAAAATATAATACAGAAATGATATTTTACTAGATCAGCTTAGCATCAGATTGGAGAAGTAGGATAAAAGAGTCTGTGAACTTAGAGAGATAAAGAGAAATTAACCAAACTGAAGAATGAGGAGTCAAAAGATAAAAGAAAAATTAACAGAACCTCAAGCATCTGTGATACAATGTTAACATACTTATCATTGGAATCCAAGAAGGAAAAGAGAGTGAGAAAAGGGAAGAAAAACTACTTAAGGAAATGAGGGTCACAAACTTCTCAGATTGATGTAAGACACCACCTCACAGATCCCAGAAGCTCAGTGAACGCCACGCAGATTAAGTATGAAAAGAATCATCCCTAAGTTAATAATAGTCCAAGTGCTGAAATCCAAAGATTAAGAGGAAATCTTGAAAGTCATCAAAGGAAAACAGATACATTGCATACAGAAGAACAGTCATATGAATTATGAATACTTATGTGAAGATGCAGTAAAGGCCAGAAGACAATGAAAAGACATTTTTATAAAGTACCAAAAGGAAAAAACAGAAACTGTCAATTCATATTCAGTGAAAATATCCTTCATAAATGAGGGTGAAAAAAAGGCATAGTGAGACACATGAAAGCTCAGAGAATATGGTGCCAGCAGAACTGCAAACACACTAACAGATGTCATTTAGGCTGATGGGAGATGATCCCAGATAAAAATTTACATCTGTGAAAAGGAAAGAAGAACACTGGAAACAGTAAATAGCTGGGTAAACATAAAATTCTATGCTTTTTCATGTAATTTTCTTTAAACCAACAATTGCACAAAAGACAAGACCAGGTGAATGGAATTATACTGTCGTATGGTTATGAAGTAGGAAGCAGAAAATGGAAAGAATGAAATGAATAGTGTCAGGTGTGATGTGAGATGTGAGAGGAAGTTTGTAGTGTCAGATTTGAAGAGCAAACATTTACAGTATTGACCCCATATGGACCCACTGAGGATTCATATTCTTAGCCCTAAAGTAACCACTAAAAAAAAATGAGAAGAGGTATAGGTAAGAATTTAATAGAGAACATAAAATGAAACTCTTAAAAAATATTTGGGGGGCTTCCCTGGTGGCGCAGTGGTTGAGGGTCCACCTGCCGATGCAGGGGACACGGGTTCGTGCCCCGGTCTGGGAAGATCCCACATGCCGTGGAGCGGTTAGGCCTGTGAGCCATGGCCACTGAGCCTGCGCGTCCGGAGCCTGTGCTCCACAACGGGAGAGGCCACAACATTGAGAGGCCAGTGTACTGCAAAAAAAAAAAAAAAAAAAAATTTGGTTAATAGAAACAAAGGTGGGAAAAATCAACAGAGATTAAAATAGGAGGAATGAATGGAAGACAAATAGCAAAATGTTAGATGTAAACTCACTCGTATCAATTATTACAATAAATGTAAATGGACCAAATGCCCACTTAAAAGATAGAGATTGTCAGACTGAATAAAAAAGGAAGATACATCTATATGTTGTCTACAAGAGACACATTTGAATATAAAAACAAGGATAGTTAAAACGATGAAAAAATATACAACGCAAACATAAAGCATAGGAAGGTGAACAAGTCTACATTAATATCAGACAAAGTAGACAGCAGGACAAAGTAATACCAGATATAAAGAGGAACATTGCATATTGGAAAATGAGCGATTCACCAGGAAGTTATAACAATGAATATTTATATACCTAAAAACAGAGCATTATAATTTATAAGGCAGAAACTGGCATAATGAAGGGAAAAATAGAAAAAACAAAAATAATAATTGGAGATTCTTAAAATATTCTTCTTAAATAATCATAAGGAAGTTGTCAAAACAACACTATCAACCAACTTGATGCAGTTGGTACTTACAGAATATTATGCCCAACTATTGCGGAAAGCACATTCCTTTTTAATACCATTCTTGGGGTATAATTTACATCCCATAAAATTAGCACATTGTAAGTGTATAATTTAATGACTTGTAGTAAATATATAGATTGTGCAGCTATTGGTGCAGTCCAGTTTTAAAGCATTTCCATCCCCCCAGAAAGTTTCCTTGTGCCCATTTGCAGTTAATTCCCATTCTCACACCCAGGCCTAGGGAGCATTTGATCTGATTTATACACCTCTAAGAATATTTTAGACATTTTGTAAATGAATTAATAAAATATATCCTTCTGTATCTTCTTTAACATGTTTTTGAGCATCCATTTTGTAGCATCAGTAGTTCATTCATTCTTATTGCAGAATTGTATTCTATTAGATAGATATGCCACATTTTGTTTATCCAGTCACTAGTGGATGGATATTTAGCTTGTGTCCACTTTTCAGCTATTACGAATAATGCTGCTATCAACATTTATATGCATATATTTGTGTATATATATAATTTCATTTATCTTGGGTAGATTCTTAGGAGTGGAATTCATGAGTCTTATGGTAAGTTTATGTTTGACTTTTAAGAAACTGTCACATTGTTTCCATAATGGCTATACCATGTTATATTCCGACCAGCAATGTATAAAGATTCCAGTTTCTCAACATCCTCACCAACACTTGGTATTGTCCTTATTTTTTTTAAGTCATTCTAGTGGATATGAAATCATATTTCATTATGGTTTTAATTTTCATTTCCCTAATGACTAATGACGCTAAGCATCTTTTTGTGTGCTTGTTAGCCATTTGTATATATTCACTGGTGAAATGTCCCGATTTTTTGCCCATTTTTATTTTTTTTATTTTTTATTTATTTTTTAAAATTTTATTTATTTATTTTTGGCTGTGTTGGGTCTTCGTTGCTGCACGCGGGCTTTCTCTAGTTGCGGCGAGCAGGGGCTACTCTTCGTTGCAGTGTGCGGGCTTCTCATTGCAGTGGCTTCCCTCATCGTGGAGCACGGGCTCTAGGCGTGCAGGCTTCAGTAGTTGCGGCACAGGGGCTCATTAGTTGTGGCTCACGGGCTCTAGAGCACAGGCTGAGTAGTTGTGGCACACGAGCTTAGTTGCTCTGCGGCATGTGGGATCTTCCCAGGCCAGGGATTGAACCTGTGTCCCCTGCATTGGCAGGCGGATTCTCAACCACTGCACCACCGGGGAAGCCCTTTTGCCCATATTTAAAATGAGTTGTCTGTCTTCTCACTGGTTAAGAGTTCTTTATATAATCTGAATACAAGTTCTTTATCAGGTATACAATTTGCAAACTGTAGTTTGTCTTTTCTTAATGTTGTCTGCGGTGGAGAGAATTATGGCCCCCTCCAAAGATATCCATGTCCTAATTTCTAGAACTTGTGAATATATTACCTTATATTGTAAAAAAGACTTTGCAGTTATGATTAAGTTAAGCATCTTGAGATAGGGCAGTTATCCTGGATTAACCAGGTGGGCCCACTGTAATCAAAGAAGTCTCTGTTCAGGCAGAGAATGATAAATACAATACTATGTAATCTCAATCACATGTGGAATCTTAAAAAAAAAAAAATCACAGAAAAAGAGATCAGATTTGTGGTTACCAGAGGCAGGGAGTGGTGGGAGAGGGAATTGGAAGAAGGTGGTCAAAAGGCAAAAACTTCTTGTTATAAGTACTAGGGATGTGATATACAATATAACTATAGTTAACGCTGCTATATGATCTATGTGAAAGTTGTTAAGAGAGTAAAATTTAAGAGTTCTCATCACAAGGAAGAAATTTTTTTGTTTTTTCTATTTATTTTATATGAGATGATGGATGCTAACTAAACTTACTGTGGTAATTATTTTCTAATATAGGTAAGTCAAACGATTATGCTGTACACTTTAAACTTATACAGTGATATATATCAATTATATTTCAATAAAACTGGAGGAAAAAATGTCCTTAGGGAAGAGTATCAAAGTAAAAAAAAACAAACAAAAAAAAGATAATGAACCAGAGGTTGGAGGGATACACTTTAAAGATCGATGAAGGGGCCATGAGCTCGTGACACAGGTGGGCTCTAAGAAGGTAGGAAAGGTGAAGGAGTGGGTTCTCCCTTGAAGCCTCCAGAAGGAATAAAACCCTGCCAACACTTTGATCTTAGACTTCTGACCTCCAGAACTGTTAAGATAATAAATACGTGCAGTGTTGTAAGCCACTGAATTAGTGGTGACTTGTTATGTTACCCATAGCTTAAGAGTTTTCCATTTTGATGAAGTTCAATTCATCAGTTATTTTATGGATTGTGCTTTGGGAAGTTTCAGAAATTTTATAGTTTTAGTTCTTTCACTTAGGCCTGTGTTGCATTTTGAATTAATTTTTATTTATGGCCTGAGGTAAGGATCTGTGTTTTTTATTTTGGTTTGGTTTTTTGATACGTAAATATTCAGTTGCCCAGCCCATTTGTTGAAAAGGTGATCTTCTTCTCATTGAATTGTCTTGGGACCTTCATCAAAAATAAATTGACCATGACCATAAATGTAAGACTATATTTCTGGGTTCAGTTCTGTTCCATTGAAATATATGCCTATTCTTGTGCTAATATCACTATCTTGATTACTGTAACTTCATAGTAAGTTTTAATATCAGGTAATGACGTCCTCCATCTTCCTCAAAATTATTTTGGCTATTCTCAGGCCTTTGCATTTCCAAATAAATTTTAAAATAAGCTTTCAATTTCTTAAAGAAAGCCTTCTGGGATTTTACTAGGTATTGTCTTAATTTTTTGTTAGATATATTGCTAAGTGTTTTATCCTTTTTGATACTGTCATGATGGAATTGTTTTCTTAATTTCATTCCCTTATTGTTCAGTGCTAGTATCTTATAAAGATATTTCATATCTTTTTTTGGTGGCCCTGTGAATTTAAGAAGTCAGATGTATAACTATGCAACTCTTACCACCTGCCACAGTGACAACGCATGCTAACTGATTGGATGGCTGGATTTTGACTTCTGACTACTAGATCAACGTGTGCTTGTTCCCTGGGAGGTGGGAATAATTTTCAGTCTGTCCAGCCAGAAAAGGGTGTGGGGGAGCATTGATGCCTATCTGCTTTGATAAGAGATATCTTGGTTCTCTCACTCTGTGTGTGCTTGACCCACTGCAGAAATTCATCTTGTCCCATTGTCTTTTAGTCCTCTCAGCAGAGGCAGTCCCCATTAAAGAACTTTCTTGGAAGCTCCACTCAACAAATTTTGATTAAGTCCCCCCACACCCCCCACTTCAAGGATAACTGGAAAATTAGCTGGGCACATTGATGACTTTGTCAATGCAAAGGTAGTTCTGGATGCTGAGAATATCTGGTGCTGGCAGATTCAGTGTCTGGTGAGAGCCTTCTTCCTCATAGTCATCCATGTTCTCACTGTGTCCTTACATGGCAGAAGGGGCTAACTCATTTATTAATTAAAGAATTTTCCCATGTGTTCCTTAGAATTTCCTGCATATAAGATCATGTCATCTGTGAATAAAGACCATTTTACAACTTCCTTTCTAATCTAGATGGCTTTAATTTTTTCTTTTCCCTGTAGTTCACTGGCCAGAACCTGCTGAATAACATTGAATAGAAGTGGCAAGAGGGGACATTCTTGCCTTGTTCTTATCTTAGGGGAAATGTATTCAGTCTTTTACCAGTATATACAGTGTTAGCTGTGGGTTTTCATGAATGCCTTTCATCAGGTTGAGGAAGTTTCCTTCCATTCCTGCATTGTTGAGAGGCTTTATCATGAGTGGGTGTTAGGTTTTGTGAAATACTTTTTCTGACTTTTAAGGTTAACATACTTTTTTTTTCTCTTTATTCTACTAATATGGTATATAACATTAATTCATTTTTGAATGTCATATTAACCTTAATTCATGTTCATATGTGTAATCCTGGTTACCACTTGGTCATTTTATATGTTGCTTGATAATGTTTGCTAATATTTTTGAGGATTCTAGTGTCTATATCATGAATGATATTGTTCTATAGTTTTCTTATGAAAAGATGGGGTGGGAAATGAAAGATTGATTTGTAAAGGGGCATGAGAAAACTTTTGGGGAGGTGGTAATGTTCTGTGTGGATATACGGGTGTATACATTTCTCAGAAGTCTTAAGTCTGAGGACTTGAATAGATATTTTTCCAAAGAAGATATACAAATGGCCAATAATTACACTTAAAGATACTCAACATCGCTGATTATTAGGGAAATGCAAATCAAAATTACAAAGAGATACAACTTCACACCCATGAGGATGGTTACTACCAAAAAAACCAAAAGGAACAGAAAATTACAAGTGTTGGTAAGGATGTGAAGAAATTGGAACCCTTGTGCACTCTTGGTGGAAATGAGGTGCATAGAGGTGCAGCCTCTATGGAGAACAGAATGGCAGTTCCTCAAAAAATTAAAAATAGAATTTACTGTATGATCCAGTAATTCCACTTCAGAGTACATACCCAAAAGAATTTAAAGGAGACTCTCAAAGAGATATTTATATACCTATGTTCACAGCAGCATTATTCACAACAGCGAAAACATGGAAGCAACCCAAGTGTCCACAGCAGATGAATGGATAACAACATGTGGTCTGTACATATCATGGAATGTTATTCAGCCTTAAGAAGGAAGGAAATTCTGACACATGCTGCAAAGTGGATGAACCTTGAGGACATTATGCCAAGTGAAATAAGCCAGTCACAGAAAGACAAAAGTGCGATTCCACTTACATGAGGTACTTAGAGTAGTCAGAATTACACAGAGAGGAAGTAGAGTGGTGGTTGTCAGGGGATGCGGGGGGAAGGGGCAATGGAGAGTTACTGTTTAATGGGGACAGAGTTTCAGTTTTACAAGATGAAATGAGTTATGTGGATGGATGGTGGTGAAATGAGTTATGGGAAGGGTTGTCCAACATTATGAATGTACTTAACATCACTGAACTGTACACTTAAAATGGTTTAAATGGTAAAATTTATGTTATATGTATTTTACCACAATTTCAAAAAAAATTGAAAAAATTCTTAGGTCTGAATTCCAAAAATATAAATTTTATTTTTATGTAAATTATAATTCTAAGTTATTTTAAAAGGAAGGACAAGGGAAGAGAATCTGTTGGCCTTCTAATATTACTGTTGCTTCTGTAACAAATTTCTAATGGATAAACTTTTTAAAAATTTCTAGACAGCCTAGGTCACGTCACAGTGATAATAAAATACAATGTAAATATCCTTTACAAATATTGCCGTGTTAAAGAAAAAGTCCTTGTAAATCAACCGTACTCCAATAAAAATTAATTTTAAAAAAGAACAGTAACTAATACATTAGTAGGTGCTTAATAAGTATTGATGAATGAATGAGTGAATAAACAGCAAAATTAACATTAAAAAAAGAAAAAGTCCTATGTCTTGATTTAAGGCAAATTACCCTTTCACTTATTCTCAGTGAATGTTCTAGAGCTACTCTCATCCTTTTTCCCTCCTGGCATCTCACATAACTCACCTATATGTACGATCCTAAATGTCATTCTTACATTGAAGTTTAAATAACAAGTATACAACAATTCGTTCTTGAAAACCTTGCTTCTAGGTGAAAAGTTATTAAATGAATACTATTTCCATTAATTTTAATGCAAAAAGTGACATGTTTTTGCTCAATCCAAGATACACAGTTTTCATACATAGCAAAATAAATCAAGTAAACAATGAAAAAAATTTATATGGAACAAATATAAAAGTAAATGCATTTAGTTTGATCACAGAATGTAGTGTGGTGATTTACTGTCCTCCCGAAAGGAGGAGGCAGAGTCTTTAGATGTAGGTTGGTAGAGAAGTCCAGATCATTCGTTGGGAGAGGCAGGAGGATGAGACCTGCCACACTCACATGGAACTTAAAATAGCACATGACTCAGAGAAACACCTCGGTATAAAGAAGGGCTACAGAGCATCACACTTCGAAACGCTTGAAAGTTCAGTGTCTTTTAGAAAACGCCACCTTGACCTTCTCGCTTGGTGTCTGAGTACACAGAAAACATTTGGTTTCTCCCCCAAACTCTTAAGTGGAGGAAATTGGTGAGTATGTCTTTGTCTGAGATTGTAATGTCAAAACTTTCTGTAGCATATATATGTAAGGTGTTTTGGATGAAGACTTCACTACAGTGAAAAATAATTTGTCATCTGAAAAGTGTGTAATTTTTCAAGAGTGTTCAAAGGTCGTCGATCAGTTAGTGTGGGAGGTAGGTCTGTGTTCGCAGTGTTTGGAGAGGGACTAAGCCTGGGGGGGGCTTCTTTGCTGTGATACACGGCTGATCACCTCCCTCCCACAGATACCTCCTCTGGCTCAGAAGACGAAGGCTCGGTGCAGGGCGACTCCCAGGGGACCCCCACCTCCAGCCAGGGCAGCATCAACATGGAGCACTGGATCAGCCAGGCCATCCACGGCTCCACCACCTCCACCACCTCCTCCTCTTCCACCCAGAGTGGGGGGAGTGGCGCCGCCCACAGGCTGGCTGACGTCATGGCTCAGACGCACCTAGGTGAGTGCCCTGCTGGGCAGTCGTCTGCGTTATTCTCGTTGTCCTTACGTCTGAGTGGCTGCTGAGTAACCCTGCCCTTTTTATTTTGGAATTTCTCTATTTGCGCATCTCGGCCATGGAATCCATCTGAGGGACAGAACAGAGCCCCACTCTCGCTTCTGGGCTGCTTTGTTGCGTTGGTTTTACTGTTTTGTGAAACCCTTGGTTTTACTATTCTTTACATCCCAGACGTCTCCTACAGCTATAATTTCAGGAGTTTTCTGCTTGTAGGGGAATGCGTTCTTGTTCATTAGAGAAACTTGCAGCCGTATCTGGTTACATGCTTTCTTCTCCTCATGCTAAAATATGCTCCTAAATGAAATTTTAATTATGCTAATAAACAAGGCTGGGGACTTCAGAGTGAGTTTGCCCTTACTTTGGAAGTCACTTAGGAAGAGGAGGCTTTCATCACTACTGCTTATATGGTTTTCTGCCATAGGCGTTCAGCTTTCCGGGGTGGTTCACGTTGCTTTGTGTGTAGGTTCCATGGTACATGGGATCCTCTGTATTTAAAAAAGCACAGAGTTAGGAAGCATTGGTAAGGTGTTCGGAAATAGTGTAAAACAGGAGATGAAGTGAGAATTGTTAGAGGAAAGGAGCATATTGGATGAGCAGGGGGTTGCGTGGAGGGGGTAAGGGTCCTGTTT
Source organism: Mesoplodon densirostris (assembly GCF_025265405.1). Classification (NCBI taxonomy): domain Eukaryota; kingdom Metazoa; phylum Chordata; class Mammalia; order Artiodactyla; family Ziphiidae; genus Mesoplodon; species Mesoplodon densirostris. Next base: position 155,129,543 of record NC_082664.1, on the reverse strand, counting down.
CTCTGCCTGCACCCTAGCCCCCCACTCACTGTGCCACATCCGTCTGGTGTGGAAGACACAGCATGAGGTCCAGATCTGTCTGATCCATTTTCAGCTGTGGATTGAGATTTTTAAACATTTCAATAAAAAATTATTCACAAAGTAAATTACTTGCTTTGAATGTGGTGCCAAGATGGTTCAGTATGTTCTCTATTCAAATGGGGTGGACCAGAGTCAGCCGCATCCAGGGACGTGGAAGCTGCACCTCCCTGTGCAGTGGTTGATCATCGAGCACAGGGCAGGTGCACGGCATCCTCCCACATCTATCTTCTTATCCAAAAAGTCCACGTTTAGAAAATAGGTAAGTGAAATGAATGAATGAAATACTCTGCCAGCTTCTCAGACTCAGAAAGTATTTCTAGATTATTGGCTACTTGACAGAGTCAGAGGAATTCCAAACTGACTTCTCAGGACTTGGCCCCAGTGGCACTTGCTCAGCATGAAGTTGAGGTTAAGAGCAACAGCCTTTTCAGAATCAGCAGTGAGACTGGTTGTCTACCAGCAGGACACAGGCAGCCGGTTGGGAGGGCTGGGTCTGGTCCCAGTTCTCACGTTAACAGCTGCTGGCTTCTTCAGAAGTCAGTATTCCCTGCTCTACTTTTTTAGTGGGAGAAAAGGAATGATACTGTCTTTCCTTTGTACCCATTGCGAGTAAAAAGGAGAAAATAGGAAAATTCTCCACAGTTTTTAAAGTAACACTCACATGCAAAGTAGTAGTATTAAATTTCAGTTTAAAACGTTTTCAGGAACGTACACTGGTTAATGTGTACTGAGAACCTCTATTTGAAATCATAGATAAAAATTAAACAGAAATTTATATGACCATTAAAGATTTTTAGATGCTAAAATTTCTTCCTGTATATTTTGGAACCTGAGATAGCCCCGAGGCTCAGTCAGTGTGCTTTGTCTGGCAGCCACATGGGCAGGGGAGACATGGAACTCCCTCCACCTCTGCCCCTCGCTGTTACCTTAGGAATGTGTGTTTTCTGACTGAGTACACTTCTAAGGAAATATCAGGAATCTTACCAAGAGAAACACATAATTTTGAACAGATTACTCCCTGCATTTGTTTCTCCCTTTATGTAGTTACATGTGGAATATTGGAGGAAATTATAGCATGGAGAATTAAATTTATCCAAACTATAAAAGGTTGCATTACTCAGGTACGTTAAGTCTCAGTGTAACCTAAATATAGCTTCTCAGTGTGTGACATTTCAGTAATTTCTAATTTGGCACATAGATAAGTTCCTAGAGTATCCAGGAATTTTCTGTAAATATGAAAAAAAAATTTTGAAAGAAAGCAGCGGCAAAATAAGAAAATAAGAAAAAGAGAATTAAAATATTTTACTCCAGGGATTCCCTGGTGACGCAGTGGTTGAGAGCCTGCCTGCCGATGCAGGGGACACGGGTTCGTGCCTCAGTCCAGGAAGATCCCACATGCCGCAGAGTGGCTAGGCCTGTGAGCCATGGCTGCTGAGCCTGCGCGTCCGGAGCCTGTGCTCTGCAACGGGAGAGGCCACAACAGTGAGAGGCCCGCGTACCACCAAAAAAATCTATATATATATACCTATATATATTATATATATATTATATATTATATATATATATATATATTTTACTCCTGTGGCAAAAGCAAAAGAAGTAAAAAGTCAGAATTGGCAGTGTTCAACCTTTTGTTGAGGCCATCAGAAGCCTACAAATAAGAAAATATCGTGCGTATGTCTGTGTTTTAAGGAATTTAGGGTCAAATAAACCACCAACTTGTAGTACCTCTGGTCCCTCAAGGTGAAGTACTTGGATAGAGTCTGTAGAAACCTCTTTTGCCCAAACCTCTTTCTACCAAAGGGTAGAGGAAAGACAAGTGGTTAAAGACTATGAAGAGGCTGTAACAAGTGGATGGTACTTCTGCTTTGTGGTTGTTGGAATGAAATCCTGCGTCCTTGTGAGTCCATCCTGACAGCATGACAGGGACACTGCACATGCATCTCCCATCAGGCTGGCTTAGCATACCATGCAGTCCCTGTCCAGGTGGTTTTTCCTCCTATGGCTCTGCTTGTTGTTATTCACACTTAAAACACTGACAATGAGGGCTCAAGACGTTCCCCATCCTGAGATGCTAAGGCCTGAGATGTGCACATTTGTGACACAAGAAGATGGACGTGCCATGCGACGGCTCCCTGCAGCTCAGACAGAACAGGGCCTGCACATCATTAAGGGCCCTCTCTTCACAATGACAGAGAACCAGAAGGTGTTTATTTAGAACCTCTGTGCATGTCGTGTTCTTAAGACAGTTGGAAAGGAAAGGATCAACACCTCTGAAATATCTTATCATTATCAAAAGTCAAGGAGCATAATTTAGAGTAACCAGGAGAATTAAAGCAACACTTTGAAACTTCAAGAGGCATGTAAAAGGTACTAGAGTAACATATTATAGGAATTAGTGAGCTACATAGAAATGGATAAGCTGAAGAGAAACTATTAATACATTTCTAGATTAAGAAATAAGAACAAAGCATAATAGATAACATTGTTGTATATTCAGAATCAAAATTTGTATATTCAGGAAATTAAAGAGACTTCTATATGAGCTGTTCTCTTATTTTGTAGCTCCAGATGTATAGGTAAGGTCTGTGTCACCCTTTGTAACGGACACATCTGAGATGTTATCACATTCGGGTTTCATCTGCATGTGTTGGGGGTGTATTGTCATTAGCCAGATATTCATAGAAGTTATTGCCATTTCCAGACTATCTTAGAATTCATCAGCATGAATGCTGCTTTTGGTGTGTGTGGTTTGTATCAGCAAGGAAATTCTCATCAGATTTCTTGCATCTGATCCTGGTAAGCAGATAGATGTGCCCCCATGTGCTTCATGCATAGTTAGCCTGGAGCCTGGCAGCTGTTGTCTGGACCTAGATTCTGGTGTTCTAGGGAATTTGTTCAGAGGGCTGCATAGCCACTGTTGTGATAAATTACCCTAATTTATTTATGTATAATCATCCACAGTATCAAAGAATTCTTTTATAATCTCTTTATCAATACTTTTCAGACATTTACACTCTTAAAATATTAACTACACACCGAGGATGGTGATATTAGCAAAGCCTGCACACTTGGGGCTGGGGTCTCCCTGCTATACCCTCACCTCCCTTCCTGGCTGGGGTATCCCTGCAGCTAGAGCTTCATAATTCGAAGGCAGGGTCAGTGAATTTTTCCAGGAAAGGACCAGAGAGTGGATATTAGGCTTTGTGGGCCATGCAGTCCCTGTGGCCGCTGCTGAACTCCGCTGGCTCAAGAGCAGAAGACAGCGCATGAACCATAGGCATGGCTGTGCCCCCGCAAAACTTCATTTATAAACGCAGCTGACAGACCACCCTGTGAGCCACAGTTTGCCAACTCCTGTTTTAGAGAGTTTTAAGCCACGCTATTGAAAAAGTAAGCAGGAAAGGAAAATTTGCGTTAGGTAACACAAGGCCGATGAGACTCTTCCGTCAATTACTGCGTGTTTCTTGTGGCTCTTTGGGTGATACAGTACTAAGAGAGAGAGGGATCTCTCACTGGCCAACATGACTGTGGGAATTTTTAGTTAGGTCCTAGGTCTGGCTTCTAATCCTGCATTGTCTTGCTTAGTTTGTAATAAAGCTGAGATCTGCACAGATACTGAAATTGAGTGAATGTCACCATGGATCTTTTTCTGTCCCCTTGTCGAACATCTTTAACCACTGATACTTTTCCAGCTGAGATGTTTCCATATCTTTCTCCATTCATTTTTTGCTATGTTTCCTTTTCTGGGGAAGAAAGCTCCTTCTTTCCAAGGCTCATCTTTTTTTTTTTTTTTTTTGCGGTACGCGGGCTTCTCACTGCCGTGGCCTCTCCCATTGCAGAGCACAGGCTCCGGACGCGCAGGCTCAGCGGCCGTGGCTCACTGGCCCAGCCGCTCCGCGGCATGTGGGATCTTCCCAGACCGGGGCACGAACCCGTGTCCCCTGCATCAGCAGGCGGACTCTCAACCACTGCACCACCAGGGAAGCCCCCAAGGCTCATCTTTTCATCCTCATTCTGGATTCTGGCTCCTCCCAAATCTGCTAGCTCAGCTCTTTTCTCTTTTGTATCTTAGCTTCCCCCACCGGTGAACCGGAGCTTTGGCTGTGATGATCACTCATTCCCTCCTCTCCCGGCCTGCACCACACCCTGGTTCTCCTTCCCGCTCTGTCCTTTCCTCTCCTCTGGTGGCTCCTCTCCCCGCCCCGTCTCTCTGTGTTCTTGCCTATTTCATCCACTCCCACAGTTTTCGAGGCCATCTGCTCTTTCACGATCTTCAGATCTGTACTTCCTTCACCCGTCCACATTTCAGAGTGCCTCTTGACCCTGCACCTCAGCCCTACGCTGTGTCCCCAGGTCGGCTCATCTGACAAGGTCCTGCACTCCCAGGAGCGGGCTCCAGACCTCGCCATCCTTGGCTTCTCCTTCCACAGACCAGCAGAGGCCCTGTTGCGTAGCGTTTGGCTACCCTGTGTCTTGCAGGCCTCCTTCCTCTCCATTACTGCTCCCAGGACCCTGCATCCAGGCACCTCACCTCCCATCTCAGTGCTGCAGCCCCTTCCAGCCTCATATCTGTCCCGTTCATATTGTCCTCGTTGCACTGTTGATGTTGTTAGGGCACAGATCTGCTCCGGTTTCTTGTCTCCAAAAATGCTTTGGGATTTTTGCCACTCGAAACTGATTTTGTTTATTTGGATTTTATACTTAGAATCAAAGTAATGATTTTTGACCCACAAGTATCCTAACCCTTCATCCAGTGCCTGCTCCATGCTGCAGGAATACCTCGGAGCCTGCCGCTCACACGTTGGTGCACACAACCAACCAAATAGAAGGATGTCTATTCAGTTCTTCTCTTTCTCCCAGTGTTCAAATCATTTACACTTAATGCCATGAGTTTCACAGACTCTTTCTTGGAACTCATGAGAGGAAAGGATTCCCACGCAAGGGGAGAAATGGCAGAGCAGGAGCCTTTGGGCCTGAGAGCGAGGATGGCAGTGTCACTGTCACTGCAGAATGTCACGGTATAGTGTCGCTTGTGCCCTCAGACTTGGTGAGGAGCGAGTAGCAGCACTCTTGTTCCACAGGTGAGAAGACCCAGGCTTAGGAAGGTGGATGTGATGCCAAGGGCACCCAGCTAGTGAGTGGTCAGCAGGAACCAGACTCCTATCTGTCGGGTGTAGGAGCACCTGCTCGTGACACTCCAGTCTTGCTCCCTCCTCAGTGTCTGTGTTCCAGCTTGGCCCTGCTTGTTGAAAACAGAACAAGAGCTCCTTGCAGACAGAAATGCAATTAAACTTTGCATAAACAGTAAAAGTTCCAGCATCCCCATCACAATCCTACTGGGTCTGTGGTCTGTACAGGCTTGTGATGATTGGAGCCCTTCGGCATGAATTTGAATTTGCAGATATAAAAGTCAAGAAGCTATTGTCTGAAGTTAAAGATTTTTGTTCTGATATTAGAACATCCCGAGATTTGTCTAACGGTAACTATCCCATCTTTATGGATTTTTGTGGCATAAATGTGGGAGGTAGGCCGTTCCAGTTCTGAGAACCTATGTAATGCTTCTAAAGTCAACCTCTGAGAGCCTTGGCTGAGAGAAATGTTTGAATATAGAACCACTGAGCCCTTTCTAACTATCTCCAGGTTTAGTCTGCAAATTTGAAAAGCAACTGTGAATCACCATTAGCAGTACCACACACACTCTCACAGGTAACCAGAGTATACTGTTCTGTCCTTGAGTGATTATTAAAGGATTAAGGAGATAAATCCTCACTTATATTGTCATGTGTCAATATGACATATGGGTGAGACACAAGTAGAGCTCTCCTGTTGGGGGCTTCTGTCAGAGCCAGGGAGGTTGGACATTCCTGGGGAAACCAAGGAGGAAGTCCTGCTCTTCTCATGAGCTGCGTGTGGAAGATGGGTCGGTGCGGTAGGCAGCTGAGCAGCGTCTCCAGCAGCCAAGCTGGATGCTCTGCCGTGAGGCCAGCTCCTTCCCTCAGCATCGTTGCAGGTGCCTTTCACCACGTGTCACCTCCATATTTTCATTGAGGAACCTGGTTTTCTGCTGCCATGTGGAGGGCACAGCCATGTCATCTTAGGAAGCCAGGGCAGCTGGGTGGACGGGTGGTCTGAGGGCCTGTATCGCTTTCTGCTCAGTGACTGTAGAGGTTGGATGGACCATAGGAGACACGGGAGGGGCCTTGTTGATGGATGGAAGGCTGGGTCCCTCTGAAGTCGTCTCTCCTTATCTATCGTCAGTTAGTGGACCACGAGCACGTTGCTTTCTACATGGGAAAACCAGATTTTCTCTTTTTCTTCTCTTAATTTAGAAGTTATTTGGGGACTGAAAAATAACAGGTTGGGAGATAGGATCTCTGACAACTGATCCCTGAGGTTCCCAGTCATATAGTTAGAATTAAAGAAAGCTGCTTTTCAGCGCTGTGAGAACCATAAGCATGTTATCTCTAGTCATCAAGTGCTCCAGTGTATTCATTCTTATGTTCATTCATTCTTTGAACTTTTACTCCAACATTTGCTGAGTGCAAACAACATGAGCTGGGTGTTGTACAACTTCAGCATCTGAGTAGGACACAGGAGCTGGGCTGAGCTGGATGCCTGCAAGAGCAGGAGATGAGGAAGGAGTTAGTTCAAGGAAGCAGGGAATTTCTCATGCAGAGCTGAGCAGGAAGACCAGCTAGTAACCTGAAACGGTCATGGCCAAAACAGCTGTCCAAAGCGGGTGTATAGTTGGCAAGAGTAACAGACTAAAATCCGGAGTGGGAGGGGGATGCAGTGAGATGGGACCCCTGGTACTGATGGCTCCAAAACAGAGATACTATCATGGAAGACGGGTGAATTACACTTCCCTCCCACCTGCCCCTTGTGCCTTGATTCCAGATTCTTAAGGAACCCATGTCAGCTGCTGGGAGCAAAAGCCATAGAGGGGTGAATGAGACAGGACCCACCTGTCAGGGAGCAGATGCAAAGATGTCACAGTAGCTCTGGGGCAGTCACGGTGGAGGTGACGCCTGATAGGTGGCTGGAAGGTTGGCCACCATTTTTCTGTTGATTTTGAAAGTATTGGGAAATTGATCTAAGGAACAGTGGGTCATCTGGCTCGGAAGATACGAACCCGCTCTGATGAGAGTTCTTAATCTTTGAAATGCTCCTGTTGCATGTGGACCTGATTGGCCTCATGCCTGGGGCTGTTGAGCACTTTAGACCTTTGACCCTGCACCTTCAACCAGACCCTACTTTTTCTGACCCGTCAGGAAGTGTTTCTTGAGCATCTGTTACATACAAAGGTCTTTTCAGTATTCGCCGAAGATAGGTAACAGAGTTAAATACTTGGAGTCCTGATGTTTATTAAAATAAAATAGGGCACCATATATCACTGCAATGGAAGAATGTTCTCTGGCTTCCTAACAGAAGCCCGCTGCTGGGCTTATAATCCTACAGTGACAGCATATGTGGGGAGTTTGAAAGGGAGGGGGAGAGGAGCTAACATAAATTTGGAAAGCACTTTGAAGTCATGCAGCTGTCACTGTTCCTATTTTTTAATCACCAGATGTATTGGAATCGTTATTTTTCCCAACTTCAAAGTGGAAGTGAGTACGTCTGCTGCCCAACACAAAGACTCAGTGGCTGCCACCAATGATGCAGCTACAGCGTAACGTAAACACAAGTAAACCTGAGTAAAACGGAACGCAGTGAACTTACATTTTAGCTGCTTTTGTTTTATGTGGCTAATTTGAAATGTTGCTCATCATACATTGGCATCTATTATATTTTTGTTTGAAATATGGGGCCCCGGGGAGTTAACTGCTCAGCCATGGAGAATTAGATCATTTTGAAACATGAAATAAAGTCTATTTGGCAAAAGCACAGGTAGAGGAGATGAGAAGAATGAATGCAGTGTTTGAAATATTAAAGAGGTCATTTGAACGGTCCTCTTCTCTCCCTCTTGCTCTTCCCCTCAGTGATCTGATAAAGCATCCCAGCCGCACCCTCCTCCCTCTCACAGGTACTCTTTTTCTGGGCTAAGATCTAAGAAATTGCCCTTAAGGGTGTGTGTCAGTTGGCTCAGGCGGCCATAACAAAGCACCTTAAACAAGAGACATTCAGTGGCTCACAATCCTGGAGGCAGTAAGTCTGAGCTCACGGTGTTGGCAGTTTCTCCTGAGGCCTCTCTCCTGGGCGTGTAGACAGCCGTCTTCTCTGGGCATCTCTGTCCTCATCTCTTCTTATAAGGCACCAGTCAGATTGAATTAGGGCCCATCCTAGTGGCTTTGTTTTGCCTTAATCGTCTCCTTAAAGACCTCCATCTCCAAACACAGTCACCTTCTGAGGTCCTGGAGATTAGGACTCCAGCGTGTGAATTTTGAGGAGACATAGTTCAGTCCATAACAGGCTGGACACTCCTGGAACAGGGAGTTGAGGAATGGGGAGCTGGACTCTGCTGATGGCCTGTGTTTAGGGGCTGATGCCGATTGTTATCTTCACAGAGATCTCCAGGCTCAGACCCTGGAAGAGTAGTTGTTGGTGCAGAGAGCTGCCCATGTGTTCCTCTCCTAGCATGTCTTTCTGTGTGCCTGGTGACGCCAGTGCTTGTATCTGTTTATCTATGTAATCCCCACTGTAACTCAGAGGTAGGCATTGTCATTGTCACCCCCTTCTACAGGATGGGGAACCGAGGCATAGGAAGGTCAGTAACCAGTCCCAGGTGATCAGCTCTGAGACGCGGACCTGAGGACCAGTTGGGCAACTGCTGGCGGCCCAGCCCTCAGCCCCCGTGCACATTTCCACACACTTACTGGTCAGTGTGCCTAGGACTGAGGGTCTCCCGAGTCCAAGCACCTGCATTGGTCACGCTGATTGCTATGTTTGAAGCTTGCTTAGGAATTCAGATTAATATTCCTTGGCCTCAAGTCTCACTCAGTGTAATGTCCCTTAACATACGCAGGCTCACTGACACAGAAGTCAGTCTTCACTTCTGGTGGATTGGGTACTTGCCAATCTGCCTACTTGTTAAAATTACCTGCACCCTCAAATGAGTACCCGTGGGCTTCTCGAGGTCGTTTCTAGACATTTGCAGAACGGCTAAAATTTGAGTCCCCAACGTGTATGTTCCCAGCGGAGTCGACAGGCCACGCCCCGGCTTCTAGTTTAGAGCAGTCTGTAAACAGCGTCCTTTATGTGATCTCTTCGGTGCTCTGTTTTTCCTCACTCTTGTGCTTAATGTTAGTGATTTCACAGTTTAAACTGGCCCTCACGTGTAGTGCCAAGGTGGGCAGTGTACAGAGGAGAAAGGCCTTCCAGTACCTGCTCCCCTTTTAACAGCATAAAATATTGTGCTTCTGTCACATGGAACTATAGACTCTTGACAAGTTTTTATCTAGTAAGGATCAACAAATCAAAATTAATAGTATAATACTCATTATTAGAACTTAGTATGTATAAAATGACTTGGACATTCTCATTTGACATGCTCTCCTTAATGTCTTATTTAATAAATACAAAGTCATGCTTTCCCCATTTAACCATTTAAGTGCTTAACTTTATCATCAAATAATGTTATGGGGAAGGCCTGCTGTACGTTTCATTGTGCAGAACACGGCACCCCATACACATTAGATGTAAACAGGTGTTTTCTGAATGACTGGACTGTTCAGTATTATTCATGCTAAGACAAATAATAAAATAGCTACTATTTCCTAAATGTTCACCTTCTATCAAGAAATGTTCTAAGTACTTTACATATGTTAACTCATTTAATCTACCCAACAAGGAGGTAGTTGCCATTGTTCCCATTTGATGGATGAAGAAACCAAGGTATAGAGATCAGGATGCTTCCAAGGTCTCAAGAATTTGCAGAACTGGGATTCAAACCCCAGGCTCTCTGCATCTAAAGCTTGAGCTCTTAACTGCCTCTACTATGACTGACAAGAAAATTACTCTTTTATGAACACATAACTTACAGTGTCTTTTTCCTTTGGCCAGTTGAAGACATTATTTTAATTAAAGTGCTACAGTGATTCATTGATGTGACACCTGTAGTGATGTTATTATTGTAAAGATCATCTTTATGCTGAGATTTTTATAGTAGTTTTTGATTCAGAATCTTTTTCTCTTCTTAGGATGTGGCATTTTTGAAACCTTACTGCTTACGTAGCCTTCACAATAACTGTATCATGATAACCAGAAAACTTACAATTTGCTTCTTTACAGAAAATCACTCTGCACCTCCCGATGTAACCACTTACACCTCAGAACACTCAATACAAGTAGAAAGGCCGCAGGGCTCTATGACGTCAAGAACAGCCCCAAAGTATGGCAATGCCGAGCTCATGGAGACTGGCGATGGTATGTCTTCCAGCAAGTTTTTCCTCCTTTGTAAATTCTAAGTTCTGCTAACATGCTTTCTGTGCCCTGACTGGATGTGTTTCTTCTAGTGACACAGTCGGCTCATTGACTCATCAGGTTCTTTATGAGCCTCCCTAGAAGGTGGCATAGTTACAGGAAGTGCAAAATGTCTCCAAGGGGGCCAAGAATTATTCCTTGTAGGAAAAATGTCAACGTTGTAGGAATTTTGTCATGAGAAGAAAAAGATTTGATAAAATTCTGATGTTTTTGCTAATGAATAATGTTGATTCCACAATTAGAAAATTAGTGCAGGTGTTAAGACTGTGAATGGTTACTTGGAAGGGCAAGATGGAGCTAAATGCAACCAAAATAATGGACAGAGATGGGCAGAATGGTGCTTTAGACTTTGGAAGAAAGACGGTCCTTTTTCCTCCAGGTTGGAAAAAGTATTGGTGATTTGATAAATACAGCCATTCGGGTTCTCTCTTATTCCTTGAATCTTTCATCTTGGTATATGCTCTGACATATTCCTGTTACCCATTCTAAAGTGACAGACTCGAACATGAACTTCATGCTTTATTCTGCTTTCCTTGACCTTCCAGAGTCATGAAAGTTAGACTGGAACCCAATGATGATATAAAGCATTATTTTCTTGGAAGATGGCCAAAATAGCCTCTGTGTGCCATCCATCCCACTATGCTTGTGTCCGTGACACTGTGACTCGGGGGTGATGAGGAGGCCTGGACCCAGCCTCTAACAGGCAGATGCCTCTTCACTGTGGTCAGATGAGGTGATGAGGATGCCTGGACCCAGCCTCTAAAAGGCAGATGCCTCTTCAGTGTGGTCAGAGCCCAAGGTCGCTGGGTTCTGAGTTCTCTGTTAGTACATTTGAAGTCACTCCAGTTTCCAGTATGATTGGTTTCCCTGGAATGCTTCTCAGTATCAAGGTTTGCTTTAGTCCTCTACTAAGTTCATTGTTTATTGAATTGGTCATTACTGTTACTCTTCTCATCACCATGTTAGTAACTTTGTTGTCTTTGAAGTTCATCATCTTCACCTGCTCCCCCAGGTAAATTCATGTATTGTCCAGGCCAGTGCTGTGATGTGTCTCGTACCAGAACCACATGGGGCACTTGTTGGAAAACAGATTCTGGGCCACACCCCAGACCTAACACATCAGAAGCTCTGGGCTGGGTCCTAGGATGATTTGTGTGTGTTCTAAATTAAGCTGGAGCACCAGTGGCCTTGTGAAATGATCTCTGGTTCATCCAAACCAGATTAACTGGGACTATTTAATGGGGAAATTTTGTGTTTAGATAGTGAGAATTCTGGGTTGTATATTTTTATATATTTTCAAGATTGTAAAATATTTAATGTCTCAATTCTGAAAGTGCCCATAGTGTATTTTGAGACTATCTATTAAAATGGTTTTTATTTGATAGAAAAATTTCCTTGAATTCTGTCATACTCGTTCCAAAAGCTGAGTTCTGTTCTTGTGACACTGTGCCGTGGAGGAAGGGCTTTGCCTCGGTCAGCATGGGAAAGACCCTCTCTGGTCATGGTTCTTCTGTCTGAGAACTGTGAAGGTTCCAGGCCTTCGTACTTACCAGGTTCAGGTTTCCAAGCACTTTTCAGCAGGAATGAAATCTGCCTGCAGAGAGTGCATGTGATCCAGTTACGGATTTAGCATCTTGGTGCTCCATTTTTTCATTTATTTGGGTTATGTAAAGTTTTTTAAATTTCATGCCTTTTTCATTGATCATTTCACTTATTCAGTTTTGAAAACGATGTCACATTGTCATGAGAAATGTATTATACGGTTGGGTCTATTTTTCTCAGTACACATGGATAAATATATGTAAGTTCTGTATTATGTCAGAAACTGAATTTAGAGACTTTTAATTGCTCTGCTTCTAGAATGCATTGCCTAAATGTTCACTCAGGAGAGTGGGTCTGAAAGACATATAGGAGGGACCTGGCCATTACCTGCAAGAGGACAAGGCCTGCCAGCGGCACTTGTAGAACCTGAGTCCCCTTACTTGCAGGGGTGGCAGCTGGAGGCTGAGCACAGGTGGACTCAGGGGAGATTGGAACTTGGGGAGGGTCTCACTGCTTAATCAGCTCTCTGACCCCCAAGGACACAGGGGACCCTGAGACGGTATTAATAAGGAGATGACAGACCCTGTTTTAGGAATAGAGGCGGGACCGAGCCCAGTCTATTGTCCGGAGTTTTTCCCAAGGTCACCAGAGCAGGACAGTTCACAGTGTAAAAGGGAATCATTTCTGCTACATCTTTATGCTCTCTCGAGGCTTCCTAGCAAGGTCACATGCTAAGACTGTCCACCTAGGAATGTTCTCGTTGAGCAGCAGTCGTCTTAGGTGACACTGAGGGGCTCCCAGCCCTGAGATGGGGCAGGATGTGCTGTCACGGCTGTTTTTACTGTGGCTGCTTGTTTACGCTGGTTCATGCTCACAGTCAGTCCACTTGCCCCATGGTTCTGTTTTTCAGGAGTGCCTGTAAGTAGCCGGGTATCAGCAAAAATCCAGCAGCTTGTCAACACCCTCAAACGACCCAAACGACCACCATTGCGGGAATTCTTCGTCGATGACTTTGAAGAACTGCTGGAAGGTGAAAGAACCCATTCCTACCCGCTCTTCTGGTGTTTCTGTGACCCTATAGAGTATAGTGTTTTTCTCCCAAGGCTGTTAGACTTTTTAAGAACAGTCATCTTGGTGTTCCTGGGAAGACAGGGATCCTGCCTAGAAACTGTAGGTACTATTCCCCAAGGTCCCTTTAAAGATACGCCAGTCCCAGCACAGTTGGGTTGATACCATTTGTGTGTCACTCTCAGCAGAATGCGATTTTGTCCCGTGAGCCAGGCCTGTTTCTAAGGACTCCTTGAGGCTACAGGAATGCTGGTGTTGATAAATCATAGACAACCTGAGCTTGCAGCATCGCGTTCTCTCTGAATAGGCTTTAGAGGAATGCAGAGTGAGCCGTGGCAGATCTCACCTTCCTCGTGACAGCTTCAGGAGCTGGCGTTCTTAACCCCTGAACAGTCCTGAGCCTTTTAACACAAACAACTTAAAATTGAAACAAAGTACTGCTTGTTGTATCAAACCCAAACTGCTTATTTTCTTGCTCTTTATACCACAAGTAAGACATAGCTGATTTTCTAGCCAGCAGGTGGAAATTGTGAATCATCAACTATAAGAGAAACCTTTCCCAGAAGTGGGAATAATCTCTCAGATTCTTACCTATGTAAAGAGTTGGGCAAATGGTTTTTATTATGGGGCGTTTATTTTTGTTATACTTAAGAAAATATGTGCTGTACTAGTTATTCATAGTAGCTGTAGCAAATTCAGATTTACATCTCAGTATTTAAGGGGAAAATATAATTCAGCAAGATTTGAGCTCTTTGGAGTCAATTATTACTAGTGTATGTCGATAACCGATGTTTTAAACATGGCTATTGCAATCCTAGACTCTAGGCATGTTAAAATGCATAGTTTTACTTGTCAGTTTATAAATGCATTCAGGTCTCCCTAAGTTCCACACCCTGACTTTGCCTTGGAAATTGTAAGAATTAAGTGCTTTTGTTACATCCATGAGGCTCATGTGTCAGTCATAGCTCTAATTCTAGAAAAACACCTGTGCATGTTTCCTGTCCTCTAATAAATTTCTAACTCAAGTGTAAGTCTTCTAGCTTCCTTAAAAGGAATAAAAAAGTGATTGTGCTAATATGGATGTGTTTTTCTTGAAAACCTTTTGTGTTCAAATGTATTTAGTTCAACAACCAGATCCAAACCAGCCAAAGCCAGAGGGAGCCCAAATGTTGGCGATGCGTGGGGAACAGCTGGGTGTGGTTACAAATTGGCCCCCATCTTTAGAAGCAGCGTTACAGCGATGGGGGACCATCTCACCAAAGGCCCCGTGCTTGACCACGATGGACACGAATGGGAAACCTCTGTACATCCTCACTTACGGTAATCCTGTGAGGCTTATCCACCTTATCCACCTTTTGTTTGCTTGTGCCTGCACACAACTGTCACCTTCAGGGTGGCCGATTCATATTTGTGTTGCCTTATGTTTCTAATACAGAAATAAATGGAACCTGAAAGGAATATTATAGGAAAATTATTTGGTTTGAATATGAGAAGTTACTATTTGTTAAATGTTTTTGAGTAAAAACCAGAAAGTGATATAAAAAATTAGTGACTATAACTCTAAGATGTTAGATTTTACCTCTTGGAATGTATATTAATTAAATTAATGCTTTCAAGAAGGATTGGTAGTTAAAGAATGTATATCAGAACTCTTTGACATGCATCACTCAGAAGGAACAGAATCTGTTTCCAAAGTGCTTTTTCAGAAAGCAAGAGAAACAAACTTTTCTTTAATTCTTTATTCAGTACCATTAATGCAGTCCATAAACTTGGAAATAGTTAACTGTACCAGAGAGTTCCTTTCTCTTTGCTCCACGGATTAGAGACAGAGAAAGCAAATTTTCAGGTCATTTTCACACTCTCTGTTACAGTTTTGCAAAGAAACAAGCTTCATAACAAAAACACCAAAATGGCTTATATTATGTCTGAGGTTATTATGTGTGAGGTTAGATTACCTTTTTTTAACTTTCAGTTTAGTTTTTATGATGATAATGCTCTTTTAATTGCAGGTAGGAAAGAAAGTGTTTTCTCCATTAGCAATGGAGGTCAAGAGCCAGGTGTTAAGTATTATAGCCCAGCCTTTTAGTGGGTGTGGGGCCCGTGAGGCACCCACTGTGCCTCAGTCATTATCCTGTGCATCTCATGGAAGGAAATGGGATTTAGGAGCATATGTTTTCATAGTCTCATTTTTTTTTTCTGGCTTTGTTGGGAAATTCTGAGTGGATAGAGGGTATTTCACCCATCATGAGGCATAAGATTCATTTTTTAAAAGTTATACTCTTGGAAATAGATTTTAGTCAGTCAAAAAGACAGAGGACTTTCCTGTCTGACCTTCATCTCTTGCCAGATTCAGCCATGGAGCTGATTGTGTACTGTTTTCCAAGCATCATTTATTGAAAGACTGTCCGTTCCCCTTTCTTGGCTCCTTTGTCATAAATTAGTTGACATACATGTGTGGGTTTATTTTGGGGCGATTCTGTTTCTCATTGATCTATGTGTCTGTTTTTGTGCCAGTATCATACAGTTTTTCATTACTGGTAATTTTGTAATGTCAGGGAGTATGATGTCTCTAGCTTTGTTTTTCTTTCTCAAGATGGCTTTGGCTATTTGGGGTCCTTCATGGTTTCATACAAATTTTAGAATTGTTTGTTCTATTTCTGTGAAAAATGCCATTGGAATTTTGATAAGGATTGGATTGAATCTATAGATTGCTTTGGGTAGTACAGACATTTTAACAATATTCTTCTGATCCACGAGCAGAGAATATCTTTCTATTTATTTGTGTCATCTCTAATTTCTTTCATTAAAGTCATAATTTTTAACATACAGGTCTTTTACCTCCTTGATTAAATTCATTCCTAGGTATTTTATTCCTTTTGATGCAGTTGTAAATGGGATTGTTTTCTTGATTTCTCTTTCTGATAGATTATTATTAGTGTATAGACAGAACAGTTTTCTGTGTATTGATTTTGTATCTGCTACTTTACTGAATTCATTTATTACTCTGTTTTTCTGTATAGTCTTTAAGTTTGTCTATATATAATGTCATGTTATCTGCAAGTAGTGACAGTTTTTCTTCTTCCTTTCCAGTTCGGATGCTTTTTATTTCTTTTTCTTGCCTTATTATTCTGACTAGGACTTACAATGCTATGTTGAATAAGCATGGAAAAAGTGTCTTGTTCCTGAATCTTAGAGGAAAAGCTTCCAGCTTTTTACTGTTGAGTATGCTGTTAGCTCTGAGCTTGTAAACATATGACTTTTATTTTGTTGAGAATTTTTATCATAAATGGATGTTGAATTTTGTCAAATGTTTTTTCTGCATCTGCTGAGATGATCATATGATTTTTATCCTTCATTATGTTATTAATGTGCTGTGTCACATTCATTGATTTGCGGATGTTGAACCATCCTTGCATCTCTGGAATAAATCCCACTTGATCATGGTGTATGAGCATTTTAACATATTATTAAATTTGGTTTGCTAATGTTTTGTTGAAGATTTGTGCATCTGTGTTCTTCAGGCCTGTAATTTTCTTTTCTCATGGTGTCCTTGTCTTGTTTTGATAACAGGGTAATGCAGGCCTTGTAAAATGAGTTTGGAAGTGTTTTCTCATCTTTTGTGTTTTGGAAGAACTTGAGAAGGATTGGTATTAATTCTTCTTTGAATGTTTGGTAGAATACGCCAGTGAAGCTATTTAGTCCTGGACTTTTGTTTGTGGAGAGGGTTTTGGTTACTGATTCAATCTCCTTACTAGTAAACGGTCTGTTTAGATTTTCTGTTTTTTCATCATTCAGTCTTGGAAGGTTGTATGCTTCTAGGAATTTATTTCTTCGAGGTTGTACAGTTTGTTGGTATGTAATTGTTCATAGTAATCTCTTATGATCATTTGTATTTCTTTAATACCAATTGTAATGTCTCTCATTTCTGATTTTATTTATGAGTCCTCTTTTTTCCCTGGGTGAGTCTAGCCAGAGGTTTGTTAATTTTGTTTATCTTTTTAAAGAACCAGCTCTTGATTTCATTGATCTTTTCTATTGTCTTTTTAATCTATTTCATTTATTTCCGCTCTGATCTTTGTCATGTTCTTCCTTCTACTAACTTTGGGCCTCATTTGTTCTTCTTTTTCTAGTTACTTGAGATGTAAAGTTAGGTTGAGATTTTTCTTGTTTCTCGAGATAGACGTTCTGTGAATTTCCCTCTTAGAATTGCTTTCGCTGTATCCCATGTTTTAGCATGTTATATTTTCATTTTCATTTGTCTCAGGGTGTTTTTTACTTTCTCTTTTGATTTCTTTGTTCTGTTGGTTGTTGGATGGCATGTTTTTTAATCTCCACATACATGTAAATTTATCAGTTCTCGTAATTGATTTCTGGTTTAATAACATTGTGGTCAGAAAAGATGCTCAATATGATTTATTTTCTTAAATTTAAGACTCATTTTGTGGCCTAAGATATGATCTATCCTGGAGAATGTTCCATATGAGCTTGAGAAGAATGTGTATTCTGCTGCTTTTCGATAGAGTGTTCTTTATATATCTATCTGGTGTAATGTGTAATTTAAGGCTGATGTTTCCTTATTGATTTTCTGTCTGGCTGGTCTGTTCATTGATGTAAATCGGGTATTAAAATCCTCTACTCATGTTATATTGCTGTTGTTTCCCTCTTTATGTCTGTTAATGTTTGCTTAATATATTTAGGTGCTTCTATATTGGGTGCATAAATATATCCAAATGTTATATTTGCTTGTTGGATTTACCCTTTATCATTACGTAATGTCCTTTGTCTTGTTACAGTCTTTGTTTTAAAGTTGATGTTATCTGTTATAAGTATAGCTACCCCAGCTTTCTTTTGGTTTCCATTTACATGGAATATCTTTTTCTATCTGTTCACTTTCATTTTGTGTGTGTCTTTATACTTGAAGTGGGTCTATTGTAGAAGTATGTAGATGAGTCTTGTGTTGTTGGGTTGTTTTTTTTTTTTTTTTTGCGGTACGCGGGCCTCTCACTGTTGTGGCCTCTCCCATTGCGGAGCACAGGCTCCAGACGCGCAGGCTCAGCAGCCATGGCTCACGGGCCCAGCCGCTCCACGGCATGTGGGATCCTCCTGGACCAGGGCACGAACTTGTGTCCCCCGCATTGGCAGGCATACTCTCAACCACTGCGCCACCAGGGAAGCCCTGTTGGGGTTTTTTTTAAATTCATTCACCTGCTGTGTCTTTTGACTGGAGAATTTAGTCTGTTTACATTTAAAGTAGTTATTGATAGGTATGACCTTATTGCCATTTTGTTAATTGCTTTCTGGCTCTTTTGTAGTTCCTCTGTTCCTTTAGTCTTCTCTTACTCTCTTCCTTTGTGGTTTGATGACTTTCTTCAGTGATGTGCTTAGATTCCTTTCACATTATTTTTTGTGTATCTACTATAGGTTTTTGCTTGATGGTTACCATGAGGCTTACATATAACATATTTATAATAGTCTGTTTTAAGTTGATTAAAAACTTAAGTTTGAGTACATTCTCAAGCCCTACATTTTTAGTCTTCCCCTGTTTTATGTTTTTGATGTCACATTTTACATCTTTTTATCTTGTGTATTCCTGAACTAACTGTTGTAGTTATTTTTACTACTTTTTTCTTTCAACCTAATACTAGGTTTATAAGTGTATAATCTACTACCTTTACTAAATATTTACCTTTACCAGTGAGACACATATTTTCTTGTTACAAATTAGTGCCCTTTCTTTTCAGCTTAAATAAGTTCCTTTAACACTTTTTTTGTAAGGCTGCTTTAGTGGTGATGAACTCCTTTAACTTTTACTTGTCTGGAAAACTTTATCTGTCCTTCAATTCTTTTTTTTTTTTGGCGGTACGCAGGCCTCTCACCGTTGTGGCCTCTCCCGTTGCGGAGCACAGGCTCCGGATGCTCAGGCTCAGCAGCCATGGCTCACAGGCCCAGCCGCTCCGCGGCATGTGGGATCTTCCCGGACCGGGGCACGAACCTGTCCCCCTGCATCAGCAGGCAGACTCTCAACCACTGCACCACCAGGGAAGCCATGTCCTTCAATTCTGAATGATAACTTTGCCCGGGAGAGTATTCTTGGTTGGAAATTCTTTTTCTTTCTCCTTTCTAAATCAGTCAAGAACTGTTTTATCTTCTTTAATTAATTAATTAATTAATTAATTTTTTCTTTTGCGGTATGCGGGCCTCTCACTGTTGTGGCCTCTCCCGTTGCGGAGCACAGGCTCCGGATGCGCAGGCTCAGTGGCCATGGCTCACGGGCCCAGCCGCTCTGCGGCATGTGGGATCTTCCCGGACCGGGGCAGGAACCCGTGTCCCCTGCATCGGCAGGTGGACTCTCAACCACTGCGCCACCAGGGAAGCCCTATCTTCTTTAATTTAAATCATCAATTTACTCTTTATTTTTTTCTATTAGAAAAATATTTCTAGAACTTGCCAAAAGTGTGTTGTTTCCTTTTTCAAACTCTCTGTTGTAAATTGGCTTTTGTATGAATTTATGATGATCTCAAGTTTAATATTCCAAACTGAGAATGAAGTTGAAACTTTAACAAAATATAATGGTGCTAATTGTGTGATTGTAATTGATTTGTTTGTTTACAATGCATTGATTTTTTTTCACTTACAAGAAGTTGATTGTAATTGTTTATTCAACTATAATACTTTCCTAACATTGTTCACATTAAATCTGAAGGCACAAAATATTTGTGATTTCTTTAGGAAAAAAATAACTCCCTGCATTATTTCTAATGGCTAGTGACTATTTAGGGCAAAAATATAATCATCAAATAATTGTAATGTAGCCAGTCTTGAGGAGGTGGAGTTAAGGAAGATGGAGGAGGGACATGAATAAAACATCACACCTAGTAGCTACTCTCAGTGATCAAGAAGTAGGCTAAAATGTATACTGCGATTTTGTTTTTTATAGCTTGCTTTATTATGATGTTAATAAAACAAAGAAACATTTGTTGAGCACGTACTATGAGCGAGGAATGTCCTAGGAATTATAGGAATCAGAGATAATGGAAAAATCCTCCTTGTCCCCCTAATCACTAAGGAAGAGACAAATTGATAAATCCATTGATAGGAAAACAGTAAGAACCCTATTTTGGGTTGCTGCAAAATCCAATATGAAATCAATTCAGATTTTTTTCATTTCATAATTTAATTTCATAATTAAAGTGTATATTAATTTAGCTTTTACATTTAAAATAGGAAAAAGATTAGAACAGTGATTGCATTTATAGGAAATAGTTCAAATTGTTGTTATCTTTATTATACTATTATTGCATTAATATAATTTCTAACACCTTGACTGCTTCTGAAAGCTTATAGAAGCTGAAGTTGTAAAAGGCCTTTATGTGTCCAAGAATTCATGTTAGATTTTCAAGTCATTTTGGTTTGTACTCAGACTGTTTGCTATCACCTGGGTATGCTGAGGAAATATCTGGCACTGGGATGAAGGCAGGGATTTGAATCTGCAAGTTCTTCAAAACTGGTTATTTTTCTCATGTTTTTTTAATCTTTATAATCCTGCTTTGTGGTGATTTTTTCTAGAGTTCAAAACTTTAAAATAATTCAAAAATTTTACCATAATCTTTATCTAAATTCAGGGATTAGGATTCCAAAATCCTAAAAGTTAGGAAAAGTTGAAGTTGAGAAACTTAGGATGTGGGGAAGGAGAGGGATCAGGCCCTCCAAAGCCTGTCTTAAGTGCCCTTTACATTCATTGCAATCACACAAGACAGGACTCATTAATAGAGAAAATAGGTGTCATTTTGCACAACATAAATTAGCATTAACTTACTAATGCCGTGGTCCCTGCCCTATTTTACTCCCTAGAAATCCTCCCCACTTCTGTGATGGTAATTAAGTTCTCTATGGCTTTGCTCTAGGTTCTTAGCATCCTAGATGTATTTGTATTTAATACCTTATTCCAGTGTTCAGGCTTCTCAGATTTTGTAAGTCAGATTTGCTGGCTTTTGTTTTGCATCTTGATTCCAGGGACTCGGAATAACTTGAAAGGCTTAAAGTAAAAAAGTAATACTCTCTATATAGGTTAATGTGCACACATATGCGCAACAGAAAATGCATGTGTACAATTAATTGTGTTTTTATCATTTGTATTGATAGGCAAACTGTGGACAAGAAGTATGAAGGTTGCTTACAACATTCTGCATAAATTAGGTACAAAACAAGAACCTATGGTGCGACCTGGAGATAGGGTAAGTGCAATTTAAATTATCACATCTGCAAGACACGTTGTCTGAGGTGGAGAAGACACCCACTTTTTTAAAGTTGCAAAGTTCAGTGCCTCCATACTACTAAATCAGGCTTTCTTAACATTTACTGTGAACCAGAAGCAGTTATTCAGCAGGATTAATCTTCACAGTAACTCAGCGAGTTTAACTATAGCAGTTCTCATGTTTTATCCATGAGGATATTAGGACTTGAGAGGGTAAGAATCGTATCAGCTGAAGGCACATAGCTAGAAAGTGGTATAGCCAGTGCTCATATCCATTTCTGTCCAACCACAAAACCTGTGTTCCTAACCCCTGACATATGTGGTCTCCTAGTTTGGAATGTACTTGCACTGTCTTCCTGAGTAGGCAGGACAATTGTGTTTAGAACTTTTTTATGTCAGTGATATCGAAAATCCTGGCAGCAAACTGCTGGTATGTTCCTTTCCTGGTGTTAAATTTCTTGATATAGGCTACTGTCTTTCATTGAAAAGCACAATTTTATTCTTACTGCAATCTGCCAAGTTACTGAGAACAGATATTAGTATTTCCTTTTTAATGTTACACCCAGAGCAGTAAATAATCTTGCCCAAGCTTTACACCCCAATTAAGATGTGGGGCTGAGAGTAGAACCTAGTTTTCTTGCCTTAAATGGAATGATTTTTTTCCATATGTTGCTATGTACCTCAGAATGCCCCAAGACTGGGTTACCCACCTGCACCCAAAGGACTCCAAATTAATTTTATAAAAATATCATTTTAGAGCACCATAAACCAACAAGAATACAAGCTGTGATTTACTTAAGAGATATTATAAAAACATGGGCCCATTATGGGGAATTTTTAATAAGATTGCTGCAGCCCCAGGATTCTGTGGTAGGCTATGATTCTTTCCAGTTTAATGAAAAAGTTTGACCTTTAGCTTTTAAAAGTCAATTATAGGTCTCACACTTCCTCATTATAAAACTTACTGTAAAGCTACGGCAATCAAAGCTGTGTGGTATTAACACAAAGACAGATATAGACCAAAGGAATAGAATAGAAAACCCAGAAATAAATCCTTACATGTAGGGTCAAGGGGCTTTCAAGAAGGATGCTAAGACATTAAATGGAGGAAAGGATAGTCTACTCAACAAATGGTGCTTGGAAAATTGGATATGCATAAGCAAAAACCCAAAATTGAACCTTTATACCATATATTAAAAAATTAACTCAAAATGGATTAAAGACCTAAACTCTTAGAATAAAACATAGGGGAAATGTTTCATGACATTGGATTTGGCAATGATTTCTTGGATATGGCACCAAAAGCACAGGGAACAAAAAAATTGATAAGTTGCACTTCATCAAAATTTAAAAATTCTGGGCTTCCCTGGTGGTGCAGTGGTTAAGAATCTGCCTGCCAGTGCAGGGGACCATGGGTTCAAGCCCTGGTCTGGGAAGATAGAGCAACTAAGCCCGTGTGCCACAACTACTGAGCCTGTGTGCCACAACTACTGAAGCCCGTGAGCCTAGAGCCCGTGCTCTGCAACAAGAGAAGCCACTGCAATGAGAAGCTCACGCACCACAACATAGTAGTCCCCGCTTTCTGCAACTAAAGCGCACGCACAGCAACGAAGACCCAACGCAGCCAAAAATAAATAAATAAAATAAATGTATAAAATTTAAAACTTCTGTGTACCAAAGGACACTTTTGAGAGTGAAAAAGAAACATATAGAATGGGAGAAAATGTTTACAAATCATATATCTGATAAAAGATTAGTATCCAGAATATATAAAGAAGTTCTACAACTCAACAACAACAACCAAAAAAAAAAGTTTACAGAACAGGCAAAGGACTTGAATAGACCTTTTTCCAGGGAAGATTTACAAATAGTCAAATAAGCCCATGAATCACTAATCATTAGGGAAATATACGTCAAAACCACATGAGCTACCACTTCACAATCATTAGGATGGCTGCTATCAAAAACAGAAAATAGTAGGTGATGGCAAGAATGTGAAGAAATTGGAACCCTTGTGCATTGCTGGTAGGAATATACAGTGGTGTAGCCACTGTGGAAAACAGTACTGTGGTGGTTCCTTAAAAAAATTAAACATCTGATCCGATAATTCCACTTCAATTTCAAAAGAATTGAAAGCAAGGACTTGAACAGATATATCTAAACCAATGTTCATAGCAGCACTATTCGCGAAAACCAAAAGGAGGAAGCAACTCAAGCATCCATGATCGGGTGAATGAATAAACAGAAGGTGGTATATTCGTACGGTGTAGTACTATTCAGCCTTAAAAAGGAAGGAAATTCTGACACATTCTACAACATGGATGTACCTTGAGGACATTATGCTCAGTATAATAAGCCAGTCACAAGGGATAAATATTGTATGGTTCCATTTATACGAGGTACTTAGAGTACTTAAATTCCTAGAGACAGAAGAATGATGGTTACCAGGGGCTGTGGGAAGTGGGAAATGGGGAGTTATTGTTTAATAGGGACAGAGTTACAATTTAGGAAAATGAAAATGTTCTGGAAATGGATGGTTGATGATGGTTTTACAACAGTGTAAATGTACTCAATGCCACTGAATTGTATAGTTGAAAATGGTCAAGATGGTAAACTTTGTTATATTTATTTTATCACGATAAAAAAAGTCAGTTGTAATATATCTCCCTTATCTATAATTTGGTTAATAGTCTTAGTAGTTTTTTTAAAAAAAAAAGTCTTTGGCCTTCAGACTCTTGAAGTTCCTTTACAATAGCAGTTATAAAATAAACCATCTCTGTTCTGCTAAGAAGTCAGTAGGAATGTGGGGTCAAGTTTTGATAGAACAAAATAAGTAAAAAGATTTTCTTTAGCAGTGGGTGGTTTGAATCGTATGAGGTGGGACTACTTTTCTAAATTATTCCTTTAAAAAGTTTTCATATGGCTGGCACCTGGCATGTGCGTATAAATACTTATTACATAAGCATATGTGATTGTAGTATTCAATTGATAATAACCTTCTGTCACCATAAACAGGATTCTTTACCTCTTTGGAAATCATTTTTTTTTTTTTGTGGTACGTGGGCCTCTCACTGTTGTCGCCTCTCCCGTTGTGGAGCACAGGCTCCGGACGCGCAGGCCCAGCGGCCATGGCTCACGGGCCCAGCCGCTCCACGGCATGTGGGATCCTCCCAGACCGGGGCACGAACCCGTGTCCCCTGCATCGGCAGGCGGACTCTCAACCACTGCGCCACCAGGGAAGCCCGGAAATCATTTTTAATTAAATATAATTTTCAGAGGCTAATGAACATTCTGTCCTTAGCATAAGAATTATAGATGCTTTTCATGTGGATGACCCTATTAATGCACTTTGGGGAGTCCTGCTTGGGCTTTGAAAAGGCATTTATGTGCCTAAGCTGAATAGGTTTTCAGGATATTGCAGTGGGAGCTGTGGAACAAACAAAGATGCATCATATGTGAAGCCTGCCTTCAGGGAGCTTGCAGAGTTAAAAAATAAATAAATAAAGACATTGATAATTGGCTATCTGTAAATTGGAAAATGATACAGGTCCCCAAAATAGGTGGTGAGAGATACAGCTGAACTCTGGGAAGGACGGAGAATATTCTCATTTTGGGAGCTTCTGGAATCTGAGAAGACTTCTTGAGAAAAAGCAAGCCTGTGGCTTTTGGTCAGGTTGTAGGACAGAGTGTGGAAGGGAGCTGAGGGGGGATGTGTGGTATGTGGACAGAAGAAGCCGGGCACTGGGACAGCAAGGCTGTTACAGGAAGACCAGCGGAGGAGCTGTTGACGCTCTGGGCATAGTTAAGTGCGATGAAATATCAGAGAACACATAGGGAATTGAATGAAAAGAAACCGTGTGGGTTTATGAAAATGAAGTATATTTGTACAGTATTGCACTGGAATCACTGTGCTGTCACCAAAAAACAGGACTTGTGACTGATTGAGATATAAAAGGAAAGTTTGGTGAGAATGATACAAATACAGTCTTCCCTTCCTTAAAACAAATATTTTAAAAATTCACTTTTGATTCTAAATGAGCCTTTAGCTATTTGACCATTTTCTATTTGTTACTTTTATACTTTTGAGAGCATATAATGCACAATTTTATATTCTGCTTTTATTCACTTTACATTAATATAACATTTCATCCTGTTTTAACCCAACTCTGCAAGGTTATATAATATGGCATTATCAGCATGAACTTTAGTGATCGAGCAGTGGGAATTTTAAATCCTGGATCAAGTTGCCCTTCCCTGGAACAGAGCTGGGGTAGGAGCCAGACCAGAAGCTCCTTTTGGAAATATGTTGATCCACAGTCTGGCTCTGGAAGCAGTACCTTCTTTCTCTCGGTTCTATGCTCTTGAAGACTGCTGCATGTGGAATAGGTTAGTCCTAGGAGGACTAACAAGTCCGAATTTAACGAGTCCTCTCTGAGTGGGTGCAGCCATTAGTTTTGGGTGGAACTTCAACATCTGCATTTTCTTAACATCCTCTGTTTTGGTTCAAGGACAGCAGTCTTGCAGCAGTGGTGCCTTGGAAGCTTTGCAAACATTTGATTGAATGTTGTTGCTTTGCCAGATCCAGAACTAAAAACAGATGCTGTCGGCTCTCAGACCACCAGTTGAAGGCAGAACACCTGAGGCCAGTGCAAACCTCAGATCATTCTTTAAATAATTGTTTATGGTTCATATGCAGAGACATGTAAATAAATCCTTTTATTCCTCCTTTGAAGTCCTACTGATAGTAGCCTGGCATCTGTCTGGGTGCTTTTGGGACAAAATAAGGATTAACATCCAATCAAAAGTTATTTCACAGGGTTTCTTAAAATTCTTCAGTAGTGCAGAATGGCTTTTATTGGCCTTAACGGTTTCCTATGTCTCTCGTTTGGCTGATTTTAGTAAACTACAGGAATGCCATATAGAAAGGCAATCTTCACATAATTCCAAACTTAATTTTATTTCCATCAACTATCCTGTGTTGCTAACAGAGCCAAATTTAAGATGCAGCCTGCTCCATCCTCAGCTGTCATCTGAGTCCTTTATGCCAACCTGCTTACTTAGATATTGAGGTAATTAGGATGTCTTATCCAACTGTTCGTGACAAAGTTAATAACTTCAAGTTAGGGCATTTTTAAAGAAAAAAATGTGTTAAATTCCTGAATGAGGTAATACAAAAATCATATACATCTGCTAAATCATGGGATTTATGTGCTTAATTATCAACAAAGAAGAGCAGTGCCGATGCTGGAGCAACACATGGGAGAAGCTTGTGTTAAAGTGGAAGCAGAGTCCTGCAGAGCTCAGTGGGGATCCAGAAATAGGACTGCCTGTTGTATCCTGAAGACAGCTTCTAGACCTAGAGTAGGAAGGGCCACTCCAGAAGGAGCATCGGGCAACAGGAGAGCAAGCGGATCGACATTGCGTTAGCTCCACGGCAGATGCTAACCTGAGCGCCAGGTGGATGTAAATGGGATGAAGCTGACAACATAAAGGAAAAACTTGACAAGTTTACATGCAACATTAAATACACTAATAAAAATAAAACAATATTATATTGAGAAGTCTGCGTCAAATATAAGAGTTAATACTATGAAATATATTTAAAGATTTTATGGGAAATGTCAAAACACTAGCACATAAATAGGCAAAGGAAATGAAACACAGTTCATACAAGGATGAATAATTATAAGCCATCTGATGGAAAATTGTTCTTCATTAAGATTCCCTTCAGGACTATCAGAAAACATTTGAAAAATCATACTATCCATTATTGGGTTATTAGGATAGTAATTTAAATTTACCTTTTAGAACTCCATGATTATTTTACTCCTGGTTCTTCAGAGGCTGAACTGGAGAGGCCATGGGCAGCTGGAGATGTGTGGCCAGGTGTTCACGGAAACCTTCCCCGGGAGGGCAGAAAGCCAGATGCCGCAGGTGTGGGCTGACCGAGCACCGGCTCTCGGGGCCAGGGCCTGGTGGGCAGTTGTGGTTCATGGCTGCCTGCTGTGTGTCAGGCACGGTGTGAGCTCTTGCATACATTTTCTCATTTGATCTTTACTACAACGCTAGGACACTAGTATTCTCAATTTTCAGGTAAGTAAAGGCTTGGGGAGCTAAATCTGAGCTGGGATCAGAGTAGAGTCAGCTGTGAGCCCAGCACCTTAGGGAGGAAGTGCACAGCGTTCAGTTACGATGGTGAAGACTGTGTGGACGTACAAGGACGCACTTCAGAGCCCAGTGAGAATAGCAAGAGACAAATAGTATATGCACTGTGGTTTCACCTATGTAAAAATATGTGCCGATGGGGGAGATAACGTGTAAACAGCAAGGGTAGTTGCATTCTGGTGCGGTGTCAGAGATGACCCGGGTAATCTGTTTGCCTTCCATGTGAGATCAAGGAAAAGCATCTGATAACTTATTAAAATGCATCTTACTAATATGCATTTTTCAAGCAGGGCATCTAAATTTTTTCCAGTGGCCTCGTGTTAGTGGTTAATCCCTCTCTCTC
The DNA here is from genome assembly GCF_025265405.1 of Mesoplodon densirostris. Lineage (NCBI taxonomy): Eukaryota > Metazoa > Chordata > Mammalia > Artiodactyla > Ziphiidae > Mesoplodon > Mesoplodon densirostris. Next base: position 155,101,668 of record NC_082664.1, on the reverse strand, counting down.
TGTGTTGGTCCAGGTGGCACTGGTGTTCCCCAACAATGACCCTGCTGCCTCCATGGTGGCTTTCTATGGCTGCCTGCTGGCTGAAGTTGTGCCTGTGCCCATCGAGGTGCCCCTCACAAGAAAGGTAAATAACGGATCTTTCTGTTCAAGCCTGTTGGCTGGGAAGGTCGGTTCTGCTGCCCTGGAAGGTTCTGTCATGGGGTCAGAATGTGCAGACAGCCATCTTCAAGAGCTTTCATCTCAGCAGGATGTGGATCAGGAAGCGCAGGGCTGTTTGCCTTGTCTCTGAGGCTCTGCGCAGGTTGTCGTTGGCTGTCCCAGACAAGGGAGCAGCATTGACGCTGCAGCTCCACTCAGCGGCCGGATTGAGCTGCTGCCCTGAGGTGGCGCCTTCTGTGCGTTGAGCAGGGTGATATGCCAGCAAAGCAGGTGTTCCAGTATCTCGTTCCTCAGTGTCACTGCACTAGAAATCTGGGTAAATGATAGATTTTTCACTTATTTTTATTTCAGGGGTGGCAGTTGTTGCATTTGTGCAGGTGTTTGGACATTAACAAGTTCCAGGTTCACCTACGATTTGTTGGATCTTATTCTATGATTAGAATAAATAACTAATCTTGCTGTTACAGTTGTAGTGTAGTCCAGTGTCGCAACCCTACACAGCAGTGTGTGTGTCTTTGTCCACGTAAATGATTGGCTTCTTGCACCACAGACCTGTGGTAACTTTGGAAGGGAACGCAGAGGGAGGAGACTGTGCTGGGGTTGACCCTGATGGTCCCCCGAGAGGTGCTCTGATGCTGTCGAAGGAGACGGGGCCAACGGCTGTGGGGTAGGCCCCCTGCCACTGGTTGTGTTATGTGTCGTGCCCTTGGGCTCCACCCTGGATTCACCGAGCTGTCACTTAGCACATCATCATGAGCAGACTGTGTGGGGTGACTCTTCCAGCTCCAAAATGCTAAGGTTTTCATGTGCCCAAGCTCAGAGTTTCCAGAGAATCTTCAAGCTGTCTTTGTGGCTACTCATTATGAAAATGGGGAAATGCCTCAAGGTCTGTTCACGGTGTGTGGGTACCTCTGAAACTCTGCTCCTTGCGTCGGAGGAGAGAACGTGGGGATCCTTTAGAAAAAGGTTGGGGAATGCTTGCTGTTTCTGTTTTCCTGGGTACAAAATCTGCAAGTTCCCTCCTGGGCCTCCTAGGCACCTGCAAGTGTCAGGCGGGGTGGCAGGTGGCCCTGGAAGGGGGGTGAGCCCTGCAGCCACTGACATCAGAGCCCCCTCCAGTGGCCTGAGGAGAACCCTGATTTCTGCGAGGGTTTGCCTCTAGCTTTCCTGGTGTAAGTACACACCGCATAAAGTGCTTCCTCATCTTCCCGAGCCCTATGACCTTCTCAATTGACGAGAAATGCAGAAGGGTTTGGGGATTTACTGAGCAGGTAGCCATGTTCTCCTATGTGATTCTTTGGTGCTGTGACTAACCTGGAAAGCCTCTCAGGGGATGTGTGATGCTCCTCTTTAATTGATATCTAATTCAGTGGGTTGAGGTCCTCTGGAAATAGAAAAGAAAACCCTCTGGATTTTCTAGTCAATGGCATCAGGATGCTAATTTGGAGAAATTCATAGGCTAATGGGTGAAGAGACTGATTCTCTGTCAGCACTGCACTAAGCAGACTCCAGAACATTTGTTATTGTTGTTATGAGTAGCAGTTATTGTTTCCTCATCACATATAGAATTTAGATTTGTTTACTCTACATCTGTAGCCTGGTGTCTTCCAGATCAGGTCTGGTTTGCAGAGGAAAATCATTTGAATGAAGAGGCACCTGTCTCTGCCACTTCCTGACCAGGCATTGTCGAGCAGGGCCAGGGTGTCTCACCTGCAACTCCTCTGGGTCTCCTGACACGTGCCTGCCAGCCATCTCAGGCGTTGCAGGCTGTGACCTGCCAGGTGGCTCTGTCTCACTCACCTTTCAGGCCCATTCAGACCTTCATACTGTCACCATGTACCTCAGGACCAGGAACCCTCTCTCAGAAGAAAAAGCTGAAGTTTCTTCTTGGCCCTCTCTCCCTCAGAACATTTCTGAGGGGAATAGAACCAGCAGATGACTCACAGGTTATTGTTAAACCAGAAGCTGTGCATTGGGCCTCAGTCTGTGGTTTCAGAATGTAATGTTCATTCTTAGAAAACTTTACTTTTTTTTTTTTTTGCGGTACGCAGGCCTCTCATTGTTGTGGCCTCTCCCGTTGTGGAGCACAGGCTCCGGACGCACAGGCTCAGCGGCCATGGCTCACGGGCCCAGCCGCTCCGCGGCATGTGGGATCTTCCTGGACCGGGGCACGAACCCGTGTCCCCTGCATCGGCAGGCAGACTCTCAAACCACTGCGCCACCAGGGAAGCCCAACTTTACTTATTTTTAAATAAAAGAATCCACTGGCTCGGTTGCCATTCAGCACAGGATAAGATGTGCACAGGGGTGTAGGTGAATCCTCTATCCACCAGTCCTGTGCACGCTAGTCTTGTCTTAAAATAAAGGGCCTAATGAGAACTAAATTTTCAGAATCATCAATGTTGATTAGCCTCACTGAACGATTTAGTCCCATGTGCATTTATTTATTCTCTGTTCTAGTTCTTGGGGTGAGGGGAGAAGGCTCATTTTTCACTTGAAGAGTTCATAGTGGGAGAAATGGGTGTCCCTCTGATGGTTTGGCCATGGAGTGGGCAGGGGCAAGAGAGGAGCCTCCAGAAGTCTGTGCCACGATGGGCAGATCTAGACAGTGGCTGTCCTCCTCACCCTCTTGAGGTGGCTGAGCTGGTCTGTGAAGGCCAGATGCCAGCAAAGTGGGCCTGTGGGCTGGCGGAGACCACTGAGCCGCATTTCCCTTCTGCCAACGTGGGAAGTAGCAAGGCTGTAGCGAGGGTGGAATTGTGCATATTCTAAGTGCCATAGGGCCAGAGACCAAGTGGGCCCCAGAGGCCACAGGAGTCCAGCCAAGCAGGGCCTGGCCCATCAGCACTTGCCTCTGGGCTCAGAGGGGCTCACTGTCCTGCACGATGCAAACTGTTCTTTCCTTAGAATCTAGCACACGCCCCACTTGTTTGCTTTAACCAAGGTTAAAATGTCCTGTTAAAATGAAACATCTCTGGAAGGAAAAACATTGACATCTTGTCACATACTTACAATCTCACGTGAACCATCACGTGATCCTTCCCTTGGGAGTGCATTTTGCTGGAAGAAATCACAGGGAGTTGGGGTGGGGAGGGAGGGAAATGGGGCAGCCCGAGGGTGACACCCACCCAACGGAAGTGTTTGTGGGTAGAAGGTTATGCCCCGCGTCTGGGATTTGTTTTAAAATAATAAATCTGCATGTGTGCATGTGTTTGAGGTAAGAGATGAGACCAGATTTGCCAGCGTTGATAATCGTTGGTGCTGGATGACAGGAACATAGGATTTCTTTCTCCTTTTCTTTGTATCTATGTGTCTGCTTGGAAATTTCCAGTATAAATAAAAAGTTAAAAATTAATTGGCAAAAAAACAATACATTAATGACATGTTTCTCTTAGTATTGATAAGGAAAATTTCTTGGGTCAGGTTTCTTGGATCCCTTGGTTGTATGACCATAATAATCTTTAAACTAATGGGTCTGCAGCCTGTCCTGTGTTGACTCTGCAGAGTAATGCATCGAGAGCCCCTCACTCGGTTTTGTCTTTGCGTTGTTGTCTCACCTCCTGAGGCAGCTGAGAAGCCAGTGGTTTGGGCAGGCAAGCATCAGAATTGGAAAAGCACCAGCTAGTAGTTGCAGGTCCACAAATCCAGAGCGAGTTCATGAGAGACGCTTTCCGTGAACTCACCTCACATTTACCGGAGAGAGAGTCCTTCTCATAGGTATGGCTGATGCTTTCTGACCTGGAGACCGAGACGGGACGGGGTGGGGATGGTCGAGTGCATGTTTACTGCTTGAGAAGTGACTTGTCAGAGACCGTGGGCGTGGAGAGACTGCCGGGGAAGGGACATGCTTCGTCAGCTCTCTATGTTGGAGAAAGATTGAAAGTGAGGGAAAGGTTTGAACTCAGGTGTGGGTCAACTTTTCTTGCACAGCAAAAGAGAGTCATTTGTGAGATTCTGTGGTCCTGGACAGCTCAACTCTACAGAGGAAGGGCCCCTGAGCCCAGCTGCAGGCCAGAAACAGCCATTCCAGGGAAAAACGCTCAGGAAACACGGGAGGCGGTGTCAGGGCCTGAGTGCTCTGGCCGGCAGGGCAGTGGTTCACGTGCCTCCTCAGTAGCTTCCTGTGGAGCCTTTCTGGACAGTGGTGTGGGGTGTCGGGAGGCTCCCAAGCATCGGGGCTCAGGGCCCTGTCCCCAGGTCCAGGAGAGATGGCCCATGGAGACCACGGATGGCTCTGTGGGCTCTGCCAGAGGCTCTGGGATCAAGCTAGGCTTAATTTCAGGGATCCCAGTGCATGAAAGAGACAGAGTGCTCTGAGAGCAGGTGGAGGGGTCTCATCTCAGACCAATGGGGTGCTTGAGTGGGGCTGTTTCTGCGAAGCTGGCTTTTGGCTGGACCCCTGAGTAGGAATTTCCAGACCAAGAAGATGGGGGAGGAGCAGGCATGGAAGCTGAATTTCATGGTAACTACGGATTCTGTTTACGGTTACTCTCAACCCTTCCTCTGTATTTTAGCGTCTTTAGGAGCAGATGCTAGGAAGACAGGGCCCAGGGGACAGCGGACCACCACCGTGAACCCTGACAGGTCTTGCAGTTGGCCCTGGTGCTCCCTCTCCTGAGCCATTCTGAGCCTGTCTGTAGGCGGTCCCAGCAAGTTCACGCTCATAAAGAAACGCCCTTCTGCTCCTAAACCCGGCTTCAGAACCTATCTCCCCACCCCTTTACCCGGTCACAGCTTTTGGCCATGTGATACCCAAATTCACGTTGAAGTGACTGATTATAATTCTCCTTGAAAAAACACTGCTTGAAGGAACAGTCCCACAGGGTCCCCGAAATGGGAAGGTCCCCATCCACGGAGCACCAGGCCTCCTCCCGCTTGTCGGGGCTGCAAGGGCGTTGGGAGGCTGGCTGTGCGTGATGCTGTGTAAAGAGACGCGACTTTTAAATCTGCAGTGAGGAGTAGGAACTAGGCACTTGGAAGACGTAGTTTTGAGATGTCGATGTTGCCGATTTTACTGGGGTGAGAATGTTGTCTCACGTGGGAAGGAAGGAGGTGACAGCCTCACCACAGTCCTGACGTTTCCCTTCTAGGAATGGCGGCTGCTTCACGGCTTTATTTTCTGCATCATAGCTGGTGGGAGTAAGGAAAGCGAATTGAACTGACTGGCGGGGTGGCTGGACACTCAGGGTGGTGGCGCCCGGGGCTGCCCCTCCCGTAGCATCTGCTCCCAAGTCCTGGCAGTCAGGCTGAGGGGCGGCGCCCCTCCACGCACACGCCCTTACTCTGTGGTCGGCATGGGTGTCCAGTCCACCACGCCGGATGTGATCAAAGACCGCTTGGGGTTAGTGTCCTGAGTGCAGAGCTGTGTTCTTGGACCCTCTCTATGTCCCGAGGTCATGGTCTTGTACAACCAGAGGGGAACAGAACGAGACCCCCTGAGCGCAGCACACTCTGTGCTCCCCGTGTGCATCCCTTACAGCCAGCCAAGGACACGGCGCAGATGACGAGACTGAGGCCAAGCTAGTGCCCTGTTTAAGGTCAGGCAGCTGGCAAGTGGCAGCGTGAGATTTGACCCCAGCTGTGCAGACACCAGCCCGTGCCCTGGCACTCTGGTTGAACCTCTGCTCAGGGAGGTTGGTGCCATCCCAGGGCCCGAGGGCGAGACCATGTTTTGTTAGGAGAGCGGCCATCACCTCTGCTCATGACCCTTCTCTCGTTGCTGCCATCTCCCAGGACGCAGGAAGCCAGCAGATTGGGTTCTTGCTTGGAAGCTGTGGAGTGACTGTAGCCTTGACGAGCGACGCTTGCCACAAAGGGCTGCCGAAGAGCCCGACGGGGGAGATCCCACAGTTCAAAGGTGAGCCTCAGTGCCGGGCGGGGAGGATGTGCTCCGAGGCATCTGTGCCAACACACCGTCCACACACGAGGTTTCAGATAGCACCCCACATGCTCTCAGCCTGCACGTGATGTGCTGTAACTGCAGGAGGCTTACAGCACCTTAGCCATGGCCTTAAACTTGATGGAAACACCAGAGATTTGGTCTGGCTTGTGCTGTTGTGAAGCGTGCCACCAACGGGAAGATGGTGTCACACCTGTCTTCTGGGGGATGTTTGCCTGAAAGGAATTTGTCCTTTATTTCCAAGGTTGGCCAAAGCTATTATGGTTTGTCACAGAGTCAAAACATCTCTCTAAACCTCCTCGAGATTGGTTCCCGCACATTAAGGACGCAAATAATGACACTGCGTATATCGAGGTGAGTTGCTGGGTCTGGATGAGGTTGGGGAACTGAGTGACACGCACTGCAACCCTTACACAGCTCAGGGTCAGAGGTGGATGTGGGCCCAGAGCTCTACCCTCGGCACCTTCTCATTGCAGTACAAGACGTGCAAGGATGGGAGCGTGCTTGGGGTGACCGTGACGAGGATCGCGCTTCTGACCCACTGTCAGGCCCTCACACAGGCGTGTGGCTACACAGAAGGTATGGGCAAACCATTCCTGGGGGACCCTGACCCCAGACCCCAGCCCTGTGAGATGAGTGTTGTTCCCACTAGTCACTCGGAGAGTCGTGCGGCTCCACCGAAGGTCTGTGTGTTGGATTGTTTAGTTGGCGTCTTAGTCTGCTCTGGCAGCCAAAACAGACACCACAGACTGGGGCTTAAACAACAGATGTTGACGTCTCACAGTCTGGAGGCTGAAGTCTGAAATCCGGTGCCAGAGTTGGTTCCTGGGAGACCCCCTTCCAGGCCTGCAGACACACCTTCTGGCTGTGTCTTCATACGGCCTCTCCTCTGTGTGCAGAGGGAGCTCTGGTGTGTCTTCCTCTTCTTATAAGGACACCGTTCCTATTGGATCAGGCCCCACCCTATGACTTCATCTAACTTTAATTATCTCCTTAGAGCTCCATCTCCAGGCACATTTATACTTGGTGTTAGGGCTTCAACATAGGAATTTGAGAGAAAACAGTCTAGGTCATAACAGATAGTTGACACCATTGACGTGTATTCATTCCTGGCTGCACAGTGGAACCTCTTTGGGAGCTTTAAAAAAGTGCCCATGCTACAGTGTACCCCACTTCCCGCAACTGACTTGGATTCGGGGGCTGCGTTTCACAGTCAAAGAGTTGGTTTCCATGATGTGCTTTCTTTGCCCTGTTTGGGGTCATCCTGGAGGCACAGAGTTAGGGTCACTGGAGGTAACCATGTTGACAGCGCTGACGGGCTCATGGTAGGAAGGATCAGACCCCATATACCCACAGCTCCCTCCGCTGGAGTGTCTGCCATCAGGTCCCCGCACTGGCCATGTCGCAGGCACCCATCACACTAGAGTCTCTTCCCAGTACCCAGGCGTCTGTCACGAGCCATGGATGAGACAGTTTTCTCTTTTTGCTGTTCTCATTTGCTTTCTCTCTCTCCCCATCCTTTTAAGAACAGTTGACTTGTCTCGTGGAGATGTTCCACTGATGTTTGGTCCCTGGACAAGTTTCCCAGACATTTTCACACGTGGAGACACATGGCCTCTAATGATCACCACCCTGTTTGTCACTGTTTTCAGTTTTAGTTCTAGTTTTTCTCACAACCTCATGACCCGTATTCCTTACCCTAATTTCCTAAAGGTCCAGGGCCATCACTCTTGCAGGGATTGGGGAAGGTAGATACATACTTGCTTCCTGATTCTCCACTTTTAAAATCTTGCATAAGATAGAATACAAGCTGTGTATTTTGAATGTCCCTTTTTGAAAGGGGGTGAGGCACTCGGTACTGAAGTGTTGGTGAGCATTCTAGTGGCAGGTTTGCTGGAAATTGCCTCCTCCTGCAAGTACACAGCATTTCCCTCTCTCGGGAGAACATGTGATGGAAATGAAAAGAATCTTTTAAGAAAGAAAAAGGCAGGGAGAGGGAAAACAAATATTGGGTTGGCCAAATAGTTCATTAAAACCCAAACGAACTTTTTGGCCAACCCAATGTATAAAAGGAGAAGGAATAAGGCATTTTAAGTGATGCTGTGAAGAGCTCTTGCTGTTAAGTTGTGTGTCCGAATACTCATCTAGAAACACTTCCCAGGCAGGCCAGCATTTTAAATGGGTCTGATTGGAGGCTGCAGCATTTCTGTAAAGACAGTGAAATTATGTTTTTCTAAGACCCATTACTTCCCACTGATGTGATATTGGATTTTTTTTGTCCTTTGGTCTGTGACCGTCTTTCATTAAAATCTTTGACTCTTTATTTTATAGCTGAAACAATTGTGAATGTGTTGGATTTCAAGAAAGACGTTGGGCTTTGGCACGGAATCCTAACAGTAAGTGAGACGCCCCTTGCTCTGCAGTGTCCTGTTTAACTTTGAATGGGCTCAGTGTTGGGATTAGAATGATGATCTATGTACACAGCGGCTTGGGTAAGCCCCTTCCTCCCACATTATAAAGAAAAGTTACCATTTTTAGAAGTCTTAAGTTAATGTAACTTCCAGGAGCTCAGCAAACCAGTGGGTCAGTAGCTGCTTGCCTGCATCGTGGGCCCACGCTCTGAGGCTGCAGCTGTGAGAGAGAGCAGCCTTTTTAGGCTCAGGGGAGTTCAGGATCTTTCTTCCCACGGTTGGCATTTCAGATTGTGCAGAAACGTTGATGTCTTGCATTTGGGTCACTTTGTCCATACATCTGATTTGGCTACAAAATTCTTTTTATCTTTCTGTGAATCATTGTTTAATGAACGTTTCGGGAATTATGCTGCAGGGGGAGAAGTACTTTGAGATTTCCCCTTGGCCAAAAATTCAACACGAGTTGCAGAGAATGTATGTCTCATTTTTGTTAGTGCCACTTGAGAAGTGATGACCATTCAAAGCCGTAGGCACTTTTAATAGAGGGATAACCTTATTATTAAGATATGCTCAGCACTTAAGAAATATATGTAGCATCACTGCTTCGAATCTCCCTATGTCTGTTTCATATGTGATGATTTCCACTCACCCGTTTTTCTTTTTAAGTTTCTTATGCTGAAACTTTATATCTTTTTAGAAGCAAAAAACTCTAGTAGTTTTACATGAGTGATAGGAACATAACTATAAAAAGAGGGATTTGTTGTTTCTTGATAAACCAGAATTTATGCAGACATCATATAGACAAAGGTTTGGGGCTCCGGCCCAGCCAGCTTCCTTCTGTTACCGTCCGGACATTACTCCGTGAGACAGAAACACAGCCCCACACATGCATTCCCCGTGGCCTGCTGGTGTCATGGGAAGAGCACAGCCTCAGAGAACCCAGGTTGGACGTTGGTCCTTCCTTCTGTAGCTTGTGACTCTGGGCACGTTACCTGCTCCTGTGCCCAAGAATCGTCTGTTGCCTGAGTCACTCTGCACCTCGGTTTTCCTATCTGTCCAATGGGAATGTTGACCGTGTGAGAACCATGTGGCTTAATGTTCAGTGAGTGCCTGGCCCTTCTACTTGCTTGATGACCGTTGCCATCAGAGCTCTCTCGTGACAGTCTTGCTTTCAAGAGCTCTGTGATAGATCTTGTTGACGTGGTCACCGCCTGCTTATTGATGCTCTGGATTACTGCCTCCGGAATTGGTGGTTTCCAAGTCTGTCTCTGGCTGCCACCTTCTAGAGTGAGACAGGTCTCTGGCTAGGCAGCACGCACTCTTCCAAGGCATCTTATCTTCTTTATGGTGAAAGATGCTCCCACCCCCAGTATGGAATGGGGAGCAAGCGCGAGGTGAGGGAGGTGAATGCTAGCAGTGAGCAGGCTCACCCTTGTGGGGGAGGGTGCACGTGGTCATCTTCCTGCAGAGCTTCTGAGCTAGACCAGTGCTCTGCCGAGTGTCCGTGCCCTCTCTCTCCACCTCCACCCACAGCGGGGGCCGAGCCAACCGGGGGGATCTTGTCCAGTGCTCCCCATGTTGTGGTCCCTTCCTGCCAGGTCTGTGCGTGCAGCCACTCAGGTGTATGAGTCCTAGCTGCAGTGTGTGAGGACTGACCATTTACTTAAAAAGTTAGTTTTTGTCATCCATTTTAAAGAAAGAAACCTTTTACGGGTCCTGGTCTACATGAGCCAGGCTAGATGGAAGATTGAGGGCGATAAGACAACTTTCCACTGCTCCTTGGATTTCAGTGTAACATTTAATAAAGGAAATTAACTTTGTGAATAAAAATGAGTAGAATACACCAGAGAGAATTAAGCTTCAAGACTGAAAGGCCAATAAAAAAATGATCGTTCAACTTAAGTTTTTATAAGAAAAGGATTTGGACTTAGATTTTTTTTATATCTTTATTGGAGTATAATTGCTTTACAATGGTGTGTTAGTTTCTGCTGTGTAACAGAGTGAATCAGCTATACATATATATACATCCCCATATCTCCTCCCTCTTGCATCTCCCTCCCACCCTCCCTATCCCACCCCTCTGGGTGGACACAAAGCACCAAGCTGATCTCCCTGTGCTATGCGGCTGCTTCCCACTAGCTGGCTATTTTACATTTGGTAGTGTGTATATGTCCATGCCACTCTCTCACTTCGTCTCAGCTCACCCTTCCCCCTCCCCATGTCCTCAAGTCCATTCTCTATGTCTGCATCTTTATTCCTGTCCTGCCCCTAGGTTCTTCAGAACCTTTTTTTTTTTTAGATTCCATATATATGTGTTAGCATACGGTATTTGTTTTTCTCTTTCTGACTTACTTCACTCTGTATGACAGTATCTAGGTCCGTCTACCTCACTACAAATAACTCAATTTCGTTTCTTTTTATGGCTGAGTAATATTCCATTGTATACATGTGCCACATCTCTTTATCCATTCATCTGTTGATGGACACTTAGGTTGCTTCCATTGGACTTAGATTCTTGAGTTGTATCAGTAGAAGCAGGAGTCGGGAGGACTAGACAAGCTTTGAGAAGTCGCCTCCACTCCCACAGCCTCTTAAAGGATCATCCCCAGTGAGATGCCCATGTGGTCCCCACCCCCCCGCCAGGGAGCCCCTGGCTGCAGGGTGAGTCCCACATGGAGCCCTCCCCTACTCACTGCCCAGTGTCGTGCTTTCAGAGCGTCATGAACATGATGCACGTGATCAGCATCCCGTACTCGCTGATGAAGGTGAACCCGCTGTCCTGGATTCAGAAGGTCTGCCAGTACAAAGGTGCGTTGTGGAGGCTGCCCCTTTAATGTCACGCCATCCTGCGGCACAGGCGGTGACTCACTTCCCCCCTGCTTCTCCTTCAGCAAAAGTGGCCTGTGTCAAATCCAGGGACATGCACTGGGCATTGGTGGCACACAGGGACCAGAGAGACATCAACCTCTCCTCTCTCCGGATGCTGATAGTGGCCGACGGCGCAAATCCCTGTAAGTGAAGGCACCAGGCAGTCAGGAGGGGGCCTCAGTCTCCAGGTTTCATTCTCTGGGGTTTGATTTTTCCCTTTTCTAGTCTTTACCTTAGTGAAGAAGTGGTCTTAAGATAATAGCCAAACAGTATTACTCAGCATAGCCTATGGGCACCAGGACCTGAAGGTCCAGACACAGCCCTGGGGTTGAGTCCTAGCCCTTCCAGTTCCTGATTCTGAAGAGAACATAACTTACTTGTTAAAATTCTTCTCCTTTTTTTAGCTGCAAGATGGTACCCAGTCATCAGATTTTATGAGAATTAAATGAAGCAGTCCCTGTGTACAGTTCCTTGGGATATAATAAGTGCTCAAGAAATATTAACTATTATTATTTTATGGTCCATAGTAGTTTTATTGATCAGGAAATTTGATTTGTCATTTTTAATGGAATTTTATTATCAAATCCTGTAGCAGAAATTACCTAGGTAAAATAAATGAGCAGTTCCACAGAATACTGTTAATATACCTTGAGAAATATTTCAGTCAGTTGAAACAAAAACCCATCTAGCTTGTTTTTTATGAGAAGAGTATATAAGCGAGAAGCAAAGTGAATGAAGTGAATTGAATGAACAATGTATGTTTCTGACCACATTTGTAAACTCTGCAGCATATATATTTGTAAATTAAAGCAGTATATACTTTCTTAAAGAACATCTGATATGCAAAAGTGAACTTGCAAACAGATGATTTTGTATTAGTTTTATAAACGATTCTTCCATTTACAAAGTAACTCCATAAATTGTGGGCTGTTTAGTACACAATTGATTTTGCCCATAACTCTTCAGAGTAATATGTCTTAACAGGAAGCAAGGTAAACTTGTATTAGGAGCTAGTTTAGCTGATAGGTTCCTAGTAATTATACCTTGATCTCATCACTCATATTAATATAGAGAAATGTTTTCTTCATTTAGTTGGGTTTAGATTTACTCATTTCTTTGAACATGCATGTTGAAAATGGTAGAACGTGTCTCAGAAAAGTTATTAAAGTTAAGTTCTTCAGTCAGCAAAAAGGTTTTAAGTGTAGAAGTTGCATTTTTTAAATTCTTGAGTTCTTTGTTTGAGAATAATATTGTCTTTCATTGTAACACAAGTAATAAGTTATATATTAAATGAAGTATTTTTCCATGCTGCCTAACTCCACATGTGCCTAAATCCTAACTTCAAAAGCATTTTATATTATGGGATACTTTTAATTGTCCACATTGCTTCGCCTGTCTGATTATCATCCCCCCTTTCCCTCTAGGGTCTATTTCTTCCTGTGACGCGTTTCTCAACGTCTTCCAAAGTAAAGGTCTACGCCAGGAGGTCATCTGTCCGTGCGCCAGCTCACCAGAGGCTCTCACCGTGGCCATCAGGAGGTACTGCTGTGTTAACTCAAGTGGGCAGCCTGGGGAGGGGTCTCATTCAGCAGCTAACAGAGACCCGGAGCCATCGCAGTTCATCTGAGTGTGAGAATAAAAACAGGACCCAGATTTTCCAGACGAGGTTTTATTCTTGTGTATTCTAGAATGGATTCTCTTAAATAGTCTAGATTTGTTAGTTAGAAACTCACTTTTCACTCTGGAGGTTCGCTGTAATTCCCGAGTGAGTGGAAGTCTGTCCATAGGCACGTTGAGCAGTGAAGCTTGTCCTGGCAGGTTATGCACATTTTCATTTGCTTGTATTAGGCTCAGGTTTAACTTGAGGATAGAACAGACTAAATGTTGGATGAAACGAAATTTTTGTGGCCACTCCTGTGCCCTTGGACATGCGGGTTTTATGTCATCTTCATTTTCTGCAATACTGCACATACTGCACTTTAAAAACTGGTTTTCTGAGCTTTTGAGCAGCTCAGCAGCACATCAGAGGGCTCTGCGGCCTGGAATCTCCCGCTGTGTGGGGCTGGGCTTCTGGAGCTCTTGCTAAGGCCAGCAAGCACAGTGAGTGTGCTTGGTCCTAGGTCACTCCTGCATCACTGCCTGCTTCAGAGCCATTGGGGCCTGTCAGGGACAGGCCGTGGTTACGGCTCATAAGAGCTCACCCTGCCCAGGGTGAGAAGGGCTAGAGCGGCCTGTCTGACCGTCAGCAGCCACACTAATATGAGAAAGGAGGGTTTGCATCACCCAGACGTTTGCAGCCTATACGTGACTAATTCGCCAACATCTTTGGGTTCTGTCTCTGTTTTATTTCGTGTCACACCAGTGTGCTCTGTTGTAGCAGTGGATGACAGAGCTTTCGGTGCACAAAGTGCATGAGTTCTGCTCTTCTTACTGAAAGGTTGGGATTTGCAAAAATATTCATGAAAAGATTGCCCTTAAAAGAGACACCTTCTGATGCTTTTAGGAGTTTGTTAATGTGAAATTAACCAGGCCACCTAACAGGTTGAGAAATTGAAAATCATTAAAGTATCAGAAGCAAGTTTTTAAAAATAAATAAATAAATTCATTTATTTATTTATTTTTGGCTGTGTTGGGTCTCTGTTGTTGTGCGCAGACTTTCTCTAGTTGCGGCAAGCAGGGGCTACTCTTCGGTGCAGTGCGCAGGCTTCTCATTGCGGTGGCTTCTTTTGTTGTGAAGCATGGGCTCTAGGCACGTGGGCTTCGGTAGTTTTGGCACGTGGGCTTGGTAGTTGTGGCACGCAGGCTCAGTAATTGTGGCTCGCGGGCTCTAGAGCACAGGCTCAGTAGTTGTGGTGCACGGACTTAGTTGCTCCGCAGCATGTGGGATCTTCCTGGGCCAGGGCCCAAACCTGTGTCCCCTGCATTGGCAGGTGGATTCTTAACCACTGTGCCACCAGGGAAGTCCTCAGAAGCAACTACTAATTTTGAGTGAGCCAGAAATTAGAAGTCTGTAACGTAATTTAAATTGATGAGGAAATATGGCACCATTAACCGGAATCCAGTCTTCATTTTTTCAAGGATGGCATTGTCGTCCCCAAAAGAGAAGGTTTGCAACAAATAATCTTCTGACATTTATGTCCGACCTTGGAGTACAAAACACATCAGGATTGCAGTAGCAGATTTGCCATCACGTTGTCCTGCAGAAATCAGTATTCAAGTATGTGTCTAATTTGACTCTAAGGGGACTCAGCCTCCGGAAGCATGTTGGGGCCAGGAGTCCCAGTTTGAGCCCCGCCTGCTGGTGGCTGGCCACATGATCCTGGACACATTCCTTCTCTCCAGGGCCTCCGTTTCCTCCACCAAGAAACAAGGGGCTTGGACTCAGTAATCTCTCAATTTCCTTCTACCTGTAAATTTTTAAGATTCCACAGTTCTGTGAAATAGTACCATTGCCACAGATGATTCACAGAATGAATGATTCATTCATGTAGACTTGTTATGATCAAATGATTTGCTCTTTTGCTTTTCCTAAAAGTGTATTCTCTGTGCCTTTAAGATATGTTGTATAGATTATGCCAGAGTTGATTGGCAGAGGGTGAAGGAATGAGCAAAGGAGTTTTTTTTGAAGATGACATGAAAAAAATGATATTTAATTTGTTCAAATTCAGATTTTTGTTGTTTGATTTACATTCTTATAAGGTACATAAGAACATACTCAATAGAGCTGACCATAACCTGCTATTCCATAGAACTGTAGTTCCCAGCCAAGGCAATTTAGAAGTGCTGGCAAGACCTCATTTTAACACAGCCTCCTGACTGACGTCTGAGAATGTCATTAGAATGAAATGCCGCTTATTTAAATTAAAAAGTAGGTCTTGAGAATTGGCATTTCTTACAGCTTTAGACAAAAAAAAAAAAATGATGTTTATAGGCGCTGCCTCACATCTGACTCATATCTAGCTGATATAAGTGCAGTCCACGCTGTTAACAGTCTATACAAAAAGCTTTCAAACTTGTAAAAACTATGTTCATACGGGAGTAACCATTTATAACATTGTATCAGTTATATTTTCCTAATAAGTTTTTTAACCTTTAAAAAACTTTAAGTTATTTTTTAGGGACAAGGATACTCATAGGGAGGACAAGTGAAGAAAGAGTAGGCTTCTTAGTTTCAAACGGTGGACAAGTGAATTATTGTTGTTACAGAAAAAAAAAAAAGATCTTTTAAACCTTCTTCATGATCTTCCAGTTGTGTCTGCTGTTATTCAGTTTGTCAGGTTATGTGCCATTATCAAGCCAATACTGTCAGCTCGTTAGCATCAAATAAGTTAATAAATAGTTTGAGATCTCCATTAGTTTATGGAATGTTATCCCTGCCCTTCAGTAATAAATGATGTGCATGAATTGAATGAGACCCAACATCAGGTCTTATTTTCTTCAAATAAATTTTCTTCTTTAAGAGGACTTTATCTGTGGGCCAAAGTAATGAATGGAATTTTTATTGTCTAGTGGTAGAGCTCTTATTTTCAGAGAAAAAGGTAAGATGCATATACTGCACTTACATGTAGTCAACCTAGAGCTTTAGTGCTAGAAGGATGTTCATCTGGTTTCATTTTATACATGAAGAAAAAGAGGTGCTTTTCTAGTCTGATAAATAGTTCCAAACAGACAAAATATAGACAATAGGAGATTCAGAGCTTTGGCAATTTGTGGTTTATATAAACAGGGTATTGACAAGTTTCAGTAGAAAGCTCTCCAGAAAGCAAGGTAAACCTGAGGTCTTCAGCCTATTCTCAGACCAGCACATGTGCCTCTGCTATGTGGATCAGTAGGCAGGAAGAAGCAAAGGATTTTTAATTGTTTCTCTAAACATGTTTAAAAATCTTTTATAAAAATCTTTCTTTGAAAAGATTAAAAGTTTCTTAGCAAAACTAGGCAAATTAGCCAGGAAATAAACCCATACACCTTTGGTCAGTTAATCTATGACAAAGGAGGCAAGAATATACAATGGAGAAAAGACAGTCTCTTCAGTAAGTGGTGCTGGGAAAACTGGACAGCTACATGTAAAAGAATGAAATTAGAACATTCTCTAACACCATGTACAAAAATAAACTCAAAATGGATCAAAGACCTAAATGTAAGACCAGATACTATAAAACTCCTAGAGGAAAACATGGGCAGAACATTCTTTGATATAAATTGCAGCAATATCTTTTTGGATCCATCTCCTAGAGTAGTGGAAATAGAAACAAAAATAAGCAAATGGGACCTAATTAAACTTAAAAGCTTTGGCACAGCAAAGGAAGCCATAAACAAGACAAAAAGACAACCTACTGACTGGGAGAGAATGTTTGCAAATGATGCAACTGACAAGAGATTAATTTCCAAAATAAACAAACAGCTCATACAGCTCAATATCAAAAAAATGAACAACCTAATCAAAAAATAGGCAGAAGACCTAAATAGACACTTCTCCAAAGAAGGCATACAGATGGCCAACAGGCACATGAAAAGATGCTCAACATCGCTAATTATCAGAGGAATGCAAACCAAAACTACAATGAAGTATCACCTCATACTGGTCAGAATGGCCATCACCAAAAAGTCTACAAATAATAAATGCTAGAGAGGGTGTGGAGAAAAGGGAACCCTCCTACACTGTTGGTGGGAATGTAAATTGGTGCAGCCACTATGGAGAGCAGTATGGAGGTTCCTTAAGAAACTAAAAATAGAATTAATCCCACTCCTGGACATATATCTGGAAAAGACAAAAACTCTAACTTGAAAAGATTCATGCACCCCAATGTTCATTGCAGCACTATTTATAATAACCAAGACATGAAAGCAACCTAAGTGTCCATTGACAGATGAATGGATAAAGAAGATGTGGTACATATATACAGTGAAATACTACTCGGCCCTAAAAAAAGAATGAAGTAATGCCATTTGCAGCAACACGGATGGACCTAGAGATTATCATACTAAGTGAAGTAAGTCAGAGAAAGACAAACACCATATGATATCACTTAAATGTGGAATCTTAAAAAATGCTAAAAATGAACTTATTTACAAAACAGAAACAGACTCAGACATAGAAAACAAACTTACTGTTACCAAAGGGTAAGGGGGTGGGGGAGGGATAAATCAGGATTTGGGGATTAACAGATACGCTCTACTATACGTAAAATAAACAGCAAAACCTACTGTATAGCACAGGGAACTGTATTCAGTATCTTGTAATAACCTAAAATGGAAAAGAATCTGAAAAAGAATAGGGGTGTGTGTGTGTGTGTGTGTGTGTGTGTGTGTGTGTGTTTATATCTCTGAATCACTTTGCTATACACTAGAAACTAACACAATATTGTAAATCAACTATACTTCAATAAAAAAAAGAAAAAAAATCCAGATTTCTAAAGCAGAGATATTGAGTTGTGATCACTCACTTCATAAAAAGGATTATTCCTTTTGGGGAGACATACCAGCATTCTTGCCAACTTTGTTTCTTTTTAATTTGAAGGTCCAGTTGGCTTTATTAAGCAATTCATGAATTGGGCTGCATCCCATTTAGCAAGTGGAAAGACGCTCCTAGGGGTTGTACAAAATGGAAGGTTTCTATAGGCAGGAGGTGGGTAGGGTAAGAAGGTATTAGCCAAAGAATTGTTTCAGTGTGGTATGTTTCATTCCTTTCTCCTTATTCTCCTGTCTGTTACAGGTTTTTGGTTTGTGGTTGCCATGAGGTTCATATATTTCAACCTGTGTATATATGCGTCTGTTTTAAGTTAATGGTCACTTAAGTTTGAGCACATTCTAAAAGCACTCCATTTTTACTCCCCCCCATTTTGTTTTTGATGTCATATTTTACATTTTTTTAATTTTGTGTGTTGCTTAACTATTTATTGTGGATATAGATGATTTTACTACTTTTGTCTTTGAATCTTCCTACTAGCTTCACAGGTGGTTGATCCATTACCTTTACTGTTTGCCTTTACCAATGAGATTTTTCCTTTCTCTAGTTATGGCCTAGAAACCATAAACCGTTTCTTGTAAGAATAGTTTAGTGGTGTTGAACTCCTGTAACTTTGCTTGTCTGTAAAATTCTTCTCTCTCCTTCAAGTCTGAATAAGAACTTTGTGGGTACAGTCTTCTTGGTTCTGAGTGTTTCCTTTTAGCACTCTGAATATATCTTGCCAGACCCCTGGGCTGCAAAGTTTCTGCTGACAAGTCAGGTGATAGTCTATATCGGTTCCCGTGCATGTAAATAGTTGCTTTTCTCTTTCTGATTTTAAGATTCTCTCTTTGTCTTTAACCTTTGCCATTTTAATTTTAGTGTGTCTTGGTGTGGGTCTCTTTGAATTCATCTTGACACCCTCTGTGCTTCCTGGACTAGGATGTCTGTTTCCCTTCCCAAATTAGGGAAGTTCTCATCCATTATTTCTTCAGCTAGGTTTTCTGTCTCTTCTCCTTCTGGGACCCCATAGTGTGAATGTTCATGCGCTTGATGTTGTCCCAGAGGCCCCTTAAACCATCTTCATGTTTTTTCTTTCTTTTTCCTTTTTGCTGTTCCTATCGGATGATTTCTACTACCCAGTTTTCCAGATGACTGATCCATTCCGCATCCTCTGATCTGCTTTTGAGTCCCTCTAGTGTTGTTTTGATTTCTTTTATTTTTCAGTTCTGTTTGGTTCTTTTTTATATTTTCTGGGTCCTTATTGAAATTCCCACTGAGTTCCTCCATTCTTCTCCTGAGTTCAGTGAGCATCTTCTTGACCATTCGTTTGAGCTCTGTCTGGTAAATTGCTTACCTCTGCTTCATGTAGTTCTTTTTCTGAGGTTTTGTCTTGTTCTTTTGTGGCTTTGGCCAGGTGATGTCGTGTCCTAGAGGTGCCCTTTGGTTCTGGAGACCCGGCGCCTGCAGGCGGCACAGATCTGCCTGGAGTGCCTCAGGAAGTGGTACTTCACTTCATTGCAGTAAAATGAACAGAGCATCACTGATGACTGGCCCAAAACAGCCGGAGAGTTCCCACATGCAGAGATTCTCACGGTGGCTAATACTCCATTGTGCTACCCACCAATCCATTTTGGGTTTTGATGTGACTTGAAATGACAAACTTCATGCTCACCATATCCAATAGGAGAGAGGTCCTAGGAGCAGAGTTCAGGGTGCTTTTCAAGACCAGCAAGTGCTTGCCAAGTGTTCGCCGTGGTGTTGTTTACCTTGAGTTTGTCCAGAACTGTGTACATTTGAAAGAGTGCTTTTCAGTCTTCTCATCTTGATTTTCACAACCACCTTATCTGATAGAAAAGGCAGATTGTAGACTTACTTTCTAATGGACCAGTTAGCCTCTGAGACACTCTGTTTCTTCACCTGTAAACGAGGCCGTGGACATCTGTGCCTCCTACCTGTGTCTGACACACCAGGCCCTGGTGCCCACAACCATGTCTGCTCCAGGCTGTGTGTAACCACTGTCCCTCTTGCTGCTCCCACCCCCCACCCCCCCTCAAGGCTTCACATCTGTTCACTGTCCATGAGAAGTTCAGGTTAGACCCAGGGGCATGCAAAGACCGAGGGCTGGTCTTCATCTCTTAGATCTTGGCCACTGTTTGTGGACTCAGTTCTCCTTTCACATGGGGAGGAGAGTTGGGGACAGAGTGGTCACGATTTTTAGTTTAAGCATCCACCCCTGTGATCATCCTCTCTTACTTACCATTCAGGGAAGCCATGTGTAAACATAGCCCACACCTCCCGCCGGCCTCCAGCCTCCTTGTTCTCACATCCCATCCGATTCACCAGGGAACATCCAAGCCCACCTGTTTCTCCTGCCTCCTCACCGGGGTTCCCAGCCTTCTGCCTGCTCTCCTTCCTGACCAGAGCCTGCAGGAGCCACAAGGCCATGCAGTCTGGCCATACCCCCTCTTGGCCCCTTCTCCCACGGCCCCATCCTCCCTCCCCGCAACCAGACCTCCTGGTCTCTGCTGCCCGCTCTACCTGGTGTGCCCCCATGGTGACATGGCCAGAGCTCTGTCTTTGCTCACCTTGGCGAGGCCTGCCCTGACCAGCTCCCCACCCCACAGAGTGAACGCGCCCCTCCCATGCTTGTGTGACTCATTGTGATGCCCTCTCTCAGCAGTTGCCACTTTCTCATGCGCTGTGTGATTTACTGGTGTATTATTTATTCTCTGTCTCTGTCTGGTTAATAGTTGGTGCTTAGTATATATTTTGTTAATAGATGAATGAAAGAAAAATTTTAAATATGTAAAGTGAGAAGTAAAAGTCCCTTGCCGGACACTTACGGTGACCCTTCGTAATTTACCAGCAGCAAGTGCTGTGAGGAGTTGAGCCTTTTCCTGCATGTCTGTGTACAGGATGTGCACACCCACCTGAGCAGGAAAATGCTACCTTGCAGTTTTACCTGAGAGTAGTCATGTGGGGTTTTGTTTGCTTTCATTTTACTTGATGATCTAGGTGCAGCTAATGGCCTAGAGTTATGGTATCATAATCTGTGGTCTCCTGAGAAAACAGCACCAGCAGAAAGCTGTGTCCTTACCCTCCACGGCCCCCATGAGGCTGGTCATGAGAAAGGCTGAGATGAGGGAGGAAGGGGGGGAGGGGGGAAAAGGGGTGGGAGAAAGGAGGAGGAAGTGGAGGGGAGAGGAGGAGGGAGAGAGATGGGGAGAAGGCGTGGACGCAGGTGGGGTCTGGGGCAGCAGTCTGAGGCTGTCAGGGTGATGTTCTAATGGCAGGGAAAGAAGGGGCTTCATCCGTTCCACAGGAGCAGGCTCTGGACCCCAGAGTTTGTGCAGGAAACTTGCTTCGGCTCAGGCTCCCTGGAGCCATGTGTGGGCTTTATATGCTGTATGCACAGCCGTGGAGAGTCAGGAGTTGAGTGGAACACAGACATAAATAAACATAGGAGGACATGGGTTCTGCCACCTCACTTTCTGCACTGAGCACATACAGTACAATCTCCCCCGGCCCGCGTGCACAGCTCTCAGGCTCCAGTCATCTGGCTTCCACAGCCCCTCCCCAGAGCTGCCTGCCCTGGTTGGCTGGGGTGTCTTCTCAGACCACCAGTTTTGTGACTGGCGTCTCTCAGGTTCCTGAGTAAACCAAGGGACAGGGGTGAAAAGATGAAAAAAAGGTACAATTTTAGTCTTCTAAGTAGAAATAGGAATAACGGTGTGATCAAAGTTTAAATAGCCCCCTGGTCGCTTCTTATTTCATGTTCCGTTCCCTCGCCTTGATCATGTTTCTCAGTCTCACTGAGATGGTTGTCATCGTTTTATCTCATTATTATGCACGTGCTGCGTGTTGGAGCTACTGAGTGCTGGTTGTGCAGAGCATGGCCTCTGCACCCGGCTGTCGCTCTCAGGCTCTGCGTGGAGGTGAAGCAGGTGACAGGGGCTCTGTTTCAGGGGTGAATATCTTTAGGAGAGAAACACATGCTAGACTCCTGTTTAGAACCTGTTTCTTTCATCGTCCTTGTTTCTTACATGCTTACATCATTTTCAAGCAAACTTGATGAAAACACTCACACTTACATTTTTGTGAACCTCCTCCTCTGCGGGCTGTTCTCTGTGACCTGTGAATAGAGGGCAAATTCCCCATTCCTGGTGTTCATATACACGACTGTGTCCACAGAAAGGTTGGGAAAAGTCTTGCTTTTGGAAAATGAGCCTGTGTGTTTACACCCATTTTGTAATACTTTGTGCTTATTTTCTTCCTAAAACTTGAAGTGAACTTACCACACATAAGAATTCAGAGGCCAGGTTATTAAGTAAAAATAGCTTTGATCCATTCTATTCAAGCCGTTTTGACTGGGGGTCCAGGAGGCCTAGTCATTGCTTCTGTGGATTTTGATGTGAGGACAAAATGGACGCTTTCGTAAATGTTATAAAGTCAACATGGGAAGCATTGCAGTCCTCACTTTGTCTACTACTCAAAGGATGATCTTTAAAGGAAAAAGGAAAAAAAAAGCAAAAAATGAGTGGTTGGCTGCCACGTCACCCTATTTTGTGGCTGATCCCTTCACTCAAATGGGATTGGGGGCTGATGTTTTCTTCCTTTGCACTATCATCTGAGCGTTTGTGTCCTGTGCTTGAATAACCTTCCCAGGACAGCTTGTTCTGCCCTGCGTTGAAGAAGAGATTGAACTTGCGGTAAGGAGCTGGGAGCAGATGATTGCCTGCTTGGCTTTTATCCACTTAAGTAGAAAATGACACTCAGCTGTTGCCTATGGTCCTCAGTGAAGAAAAATTGCAGATGCATCTCCACTGCTCAGATTTACAGGGCCTTGGCCCTTCTGAACATGTATCACACGTATCACTCTGTGATTCTCTTCTGTTATAATGTTTGTAAATCTGCAAGCTGAATTGTTACAAGAGAGCTGCATAGGCAGTCGGTGGGTTTGGGTGGAAGCCCGCAGTGCTGTGCAAGGCCAGCCTTCTCGAGCTGGTCCTGCCAGAGTGGACGCCGGGCCTGGTGGGTTGGTGCCCGTGGCCATGGCCATTAAGTGTCTTGATGTCACTCTTCTTGAAGACAACAGAACACCTCTCACCTACATGAAAGGGAATGTGGAAGGCTCTGGGGTGCATAGAGACCATGGTCATCTTAGGCCTCCTGCTTGAAAATGGGCAGGACGTGCAGGCACCCTGGATAGCTGGCAACAGGAGCCCGGCCGAGGTCTGGGCCCCCAGGTGTGCTGCCCAGGCTGTGTCTGACACCAAGACTTGCCCCGTCAGCGTTCCCCTCAGGAAAGATGCTCCCCAGGAGGAAACAAAGGTCAGCCCAGGAAATGAGTGGGGTTTATGCAGGATGTTTGAGTCAGAGAACTTGATGGAACAAGGACAGGAGACATGCCTGTCTTTACACGTGTGCATCTTGGTGAGTGTCTGTCGCCGTGCATGTCTGAGTGCATGTGTGTCTGTCTTCATGCATATGTCTTGTGTGTCTGAATTTACGTGTGTTTGTCTTCCTGTGTGCCCTTGTTCACGCGTATCTAAAGTGTCCTCCTGCACACGTGTCCACCGGGAGATGACAAGAAGCCATGCTGCTCTCTGAAGTCTGTTCTGACTTCCTGTGGGAGGCTTATTTTTACCCAGGTATTTAATCTGCTTCCATCTTTTTAAAATTGTCATCGTCCAGGTAAATGTTTTGTATTTTCTTTTTCTCTGAAGATTAGTTGTAGAATAAAAACTATTGGAGACATATGGATTCGTGATGCCTAAACTCATCAGTAGAATTATAAAACTGGGGGGTTTCTCCTTGGTCACTGTCTGATTATGTCTCTGTCTCTAGAATATAGATGAAAGAGTCCATTTTTTTAAATCTACATTGTGATAATGTTGATTGAACTAAAATAAAACTTCATGTAGCCCTTTCAACTGCAAGGTATTATTTCAATACCTTGACACTTTGGTGATAAAAAAGGTAATAATTATATAACACAGTAATTAAAACAGCAATTCCAAAGAATGATGAAGATACCCCCTTGCCACCATAAACATTTTCCACTTTGAAAACAGCTAACCCAGAAGTTAGAAAGCTGGGCAAAAACCATGGGCAAAGACACCAAACATGGCACTGTACTCAGCATATAGCACCCATCTGACACTGAAATTTGATGGTTTCTGACAGGGGCAAACCAACCAGTGATCCAGAGTGAAAAAACAGTTAACACAGCCTATGAATTGAAGTGGGGTTTTCAAAAATGTTTTTGACTGCCCAGAAAAGTCAGAGTTTGGAGATCCATAATCTTATTTTTAAAACACAAGAAGATAAAAATATGTTGTTTGTCATTTTATCTAAAAATTTAGATAAAATTTTAAAACTTCTCTAACACAAAATAGTTTGGAGATGATAACCATCTAAATTAAATGACTTAATGAAGTAGCAGTAAAGAGCAGAGTAACAGTGTTATCTTGTCCTGACCACGTGTGTTTGAGTCTGTTCTGCTGTGTTTGGTGTTGGACTGAATTGCGCACAGTAGCTTGCTTTGGTGGAGACTGAGATGCACAGAGAGTGGACTCTGGGAAGCAGCCTCCCGGACTTGCAGGCTGTTTCCCTGCTGGTTCTGACTGATTGCCCTCTGACGTGGAAAAGTAACCAGGACAGATGAAAAACACAGCTTCTAAACAATTTGTATGGTGTGATCCCTTTTCTGGCTGGGAGAAAATTAAGCCTCTTTAAATAATATATTTAGCAGGAAGAAAATCTGATAACTGCATACTTACTGGGTAGGTGAGGATGTGATATAGGGAAAATGTTCCTTTCTATGTTATATAGCTCTTAAAATGGGTTGATTTTTTTTAATGCTTTCATCAGAGAAAAGGGAGAACATTACATTAAAATAACTCATAACCTGGGAGTACTGTGTTTCAACCTTGTATCTTTGTTGTCCTGCCTGTCCGAGGGCCTGGAGGATGGCAGTGACACTAAAGAGGTGTAGTTACCCTGTTGAATCCTGGCAGCGGAAATACTCGTAACCCTTGTTGCTGACTTGACCCCACTTACTTGGCATCGATGCACATTTGAGTCTGGCCAGCTGTTTGCAAACTGCTGATGTGTTCATTGCGTGTATAGGAGCTCTTTCTTCAGGCATTTGCAGAAGCATGATCAGCTCAAGGCACATCGAGCGTGTTACAGAGGCTGGAAATGGCATGACAAGTGGACAGTGGGTACAAACTGCCCAACTGAAGGCCATCCCCGTCAGCTCGTTCTTTGTGAGGCTGAGCGCTGAGCTGACTCCCCTCTTCCTTGGCTGCAGCTTGGTCTTTTCCCCTTTAGCCACCACGGCAGTGTCGGCCGTTCCTAGCTGTGTGCTTTCTCAGAGTGTGAAGACCAGTTCTGCATAGTCCTGAGATTGCCGGGACGATTCCTCCTGTAATTCGTGTCCTCTGTGAGACACAAGCACACCGTTCACCTTGGAATTGAACCTGAAAGTTGACACATGGGTCTGTGGCTCTCTTGGCCATTATTTAATCTACTGTTTTTGATCATGAAAGTGGATGTTCTGAAATTCCTAGGAATTTTGCTTGTTGGGATTGGTTTTTCCTCCCTCACCTAGTTTATCTCCTCGGACTTTTTATTTCCTAGGAAGGTGTTAATGGAGAAAAAGATCATCTGACTTGGTTAATAACCCTGGAAATACAAATTGAAACAACAATGAGGAATGCATTTTGCTCACCATATTGGGAACAGTTATAAGGTTGGTGATCAGTGTCGGCACGAGTGTGTGGAAACGGGTAAGGCTGAGGGCAGCTTAGCACTGAGGTGGAAGGCACGGGTGTTCTGAAGCCATTCTGAGCATGCTGCCTGGCCAGCCCCACCGCTGTTGCCTTGGCAATGCCCTTCCTGCCTGTGAGTGGGGGACAGTTGTGTCTGTCCCACAGGGTCGCTGTAAAGAGATCAGTTAACACTCGTAACACTCGTAAACGTCCACGGCGCAATAGACATGTCTAGTGAGTGAAAAAGTAATGATACTCATCCACTCTTAGTGGGATTGCAAAATGACCTAGTCTTTTGGGAAGGTACTTAGGCTTTATTAAAATTTTAAATATATATGCTCTTTAATTCCTCCATCCCCTTTCTAGATGTGTATCTTACAGAAATTATTTCCAAATGCATACAAATTAAATGAAATAGAATAAACATATATTCATATTACTGAACACCATCTAATAATTAAAACAAGTCAATTCATTGATGTGTCCAGTACGCATACTATATATGTTCACATGCACACACTCCTGTGGGAAGATCTGCAAGGTATTTGGTGACAAAAGCAAGTTGCAGAAGAATGTGCATGTTGCGGTTCTGCTTCTCTATGGATGTAAATACATTTGTATATGCACGTATTTTATAGGTAAATGGGTATTAAAGAGTCTGGAACTTCATATTTAGTGTAAGTAGTGGCTGCCTAGGGGAGGGAGTGGGGCTGGAGGGGCTGGAGGATAAGCAGGGTCTTTCGCCTTTTGCTGTATGTTCTTGTGCAGTGCTTGCTTTGTCCATCCGAAGGGTGTGCTCACATGTTACTCATATCGCTGTTTTAAAAGTTCACGAAAAGAAAACTTCCAGTGAACTAAAAAGTGCTTGGTCTCCTAGGCCAGAGGCAGGGTAAGTGTTGGGAAAGGAGACAGGATGGTTTGGCAGGGGCTCTGCTGTGGGTCTGAATCCCCCGAAGCCCCACCACTCACACAGGCAACTAAGTTAGCATTTCTGTGCCTTGGTTTTCTAATCTGTGAAATGGGAGAATAGTAGTGCCTGTGCAGGTTCGTGGTAGTGAGTAAGTCGGTGTGTAAAGGGCTCAGGACTGTTCCGGCACATGAAACAAAAACTGAGCACAGCTCCCCCATCAGGAGGGAGGGGCTGTCGGCAAGCAGGTCCTGAAGAGAGGTTGGGGGACAGAACCGGGAATGCAGTTGTCTGAGTGAGGGGGGCAACGAGGGCGAGTACTGTGCCTAGGAATTCAGGTGCTTCTGTTCTGCCTTCTTGCATGTGTTTTGCAAATCTGCCAAGGGAGAACCCAGGTGTCTGAGTGTCTCTGACTAGCAGGGGACTCTAATAAATATAAACACACAGCGTAGGTTACGGTAATGCCAGATTAGTGCCATCGGTTTACATTTTAGGTGAGTAAACTCAGTCTTCCATAACTACCATTTTACAGATGTAATTGAAAATTTCTGGTAGCAAATGGAGTTCATGATTTTAAGGTATTTTAAATATTGATTCTTACTGTTATTAAACATAGGAATATGGATCTCGTAACTAAGACAAACTGTACACTCTTGGGTCGTAAAGGAACTTCTCCCTCCAGCTTCTCGTGTGCGGTACTTGCTGATCACCACAGATCAGTTCTTCAGTCTTCCCGTACTTGGGATATGTCTGGGCTGATCAAGCATTTTGCTATCATGTGGCTTTTTAAAATGAAAACAGGTGCACTTTTTTTTTGTTTTTAACATCTGTATTGGAGTATAATTGCTTTACAATGGTGTTTTAGTTTCTGCTGTATAACAAAGTGAATCAGCTATACATATACATATATACCCATACCTCCTCCCTCTTGCGTCTCCTTCCCACCCTCCCTATCCCACCCCTCTAGGTGGACACAGAGCACCGAGCTGATCTCCCTGTGCTATGCAGCTGCTTCCCACTAGCTATGTATTTTACATTTGGTAGTGTATATATGGCCATGCCACTGTCTCACTTCGTCCCAGCTTACCCTTCCCCCTCCCAGTGTCCTCAAGTCCATTCTCTACGTCTGCACCTTTATTCCTGTCCTTCTCCTAGGTTCTTCAGAACCTTTTTTTTTTTTTTTTTTAGATTCCATATATATGTGTTAGTATAGGGTATTTGTTTTTCTCTTTCTGACTTACTTCACTCTGTATGACAGACTCTAGGTCCATCCACCTCACTACAAATAACTCAGTTTTGTTTCTTTTTATGGCTGAGTAATATTCCATTGTATATATGTGCCACATCTTCTTTATCCATTCATCTGTGGATGGACCCTTAGGTTGCTTCCACGTCCTGGCTATTGTAAATAGAGCTGCAGTGAACATTGGGGTACATGACTCTTTTTGAATTATGGTTTTCTCAGGGTATATGCCCGGTAGTGGGATTGCTGGGTCGTGTGGTAGTTTTATTTTTAGTTATTTAAGGAATCTCCATACTGTTCTCCATAGTGGCTGTATCAATTTACATTCCCACCAGCAGTGTATGAGGATTCTCTTTTTTCCACACCCTCTCCAGTATTTATTGTTTGTAGATTTTTTTATGATGGCCATTCTGACTGGTGTGAGGTGATACCTCATTGTAGTTTTGATTTGCATTTCTCTAATGATTAGTGATGTTGAGCATCCTCTTGTGTTTGTTGGCAATCTGTATATCTTCTTTGGAGAAATGTCTATTTCGGTCTTCTGCCCATTTTTGGATTGGGTTGTTTGTTATTTTGATATTGAGCTGCATGAGCTGCTTGTAAATTTTGGAGATGAATCCTTTCTCAGTTGCTTCATTTGCAAATATATTCTCCCATTCTGAGGGTTGTCTTTTCATCTTGTTTATGTTTTCCTTTGCTGTGCAAAAGCTTTTAAGTTTCATTAGGTCCCATT
Organism: Mesoplodon densirostris; assembly: GCF_025265405.1. NCBI lineage: Eukaryota > Metazoa > Chordata > Mammalia > Artiodactyla > Ziphiidae > Mesoplodon > Mesoplodon densirostris. The sequence continues at coordinate 155,073,225 of NC_082664.1, read as the reverse complement.
TGTTTATTTTTGTTTTTTTTTTTTTCTTTTTGCGGTATGCGGGCCTCTCACTGTTGTGGCCTCTCCCGTTGTGGAGCACAGGCTCCGGATGCGCAGGCCCAGCGGCCATGGCTCACGGGCCCAGCCGCTCCGCGGCATATGGGATCCTCCCAGACCGGGGCACGAACCCGTATCCCCTGCATCGGCAGGCGGACTCTTAACCACTGCGCCACCAGGGAGGCCCTATTTTTGTTTTTATTTCCATTCCTCTAGGAGGTGGGTCAAAAAGGATCTTGCTGTGATTTATGTCATAGAGTGTTCTGCCTATGTTTCCCTCTAAGAGTTTTATAGTGTCTGGCCTTACATTTAGGTCTTTAATCCATTTTGAGTTTATTTTTGTGTATAGTGTTAGGGAGTGTTCTAATTTCATTCTTTTACACATAGCTGTCTAGTTTTCCCAGCACCACTTATTGAAGAGGCTGTCTTTTCTCCATTGTATATTCTTGCCTCCTTTATCAAAGATAAGGTGACCCTATGTGCATGGGTCTATCTCTGGGCTTTCTATCCTGTTCCATTAATGTATATTTCTGTTTTTATGCCAGTACCATACTGTCTTGATTACTGTAGCTTTGTAGTATAGTCTGAAGTCAGGGAGCCTGATTCCTCCGGGTCCGTTTTTCTTTCTCAAGATTGCTTTGGCTATTCGGGGTCTTTTGTGTTTCCATACAAATTGTGAAATTTTTTGTTCTAGTTCTGTGAAAAATGCCATTGGGAGTTTGATAGGGATTGCATTAAATCTGTAGATTGCTTTGGGTAGTAGAGTCATTTTCACAGTGTTGATTCTTCCAATCCAAGAACATGGTATCTCTCTCCATCTGTTTGTGTCATCTTTAATTTCTTTCATCAGTGTCTTGTAGTTTTCTGCATACTGGTCTTTTGTCTCCTTAGGTAGGTTTATTCCTAGGTATTTTATTCTCTTTGTTGCAATGGTAAATGGGACTGTTTCCTTAATTTCTCTTTCAGATTTTTCATCTTTAGTGTATAGGAATGCAAGTGATTTCTGTGCATTAATTTTGTATCCTGCTACTTTACCAAATTCATTGATTAGCTCTAGTAGTTTTCTGGTAGCATCTTTAGGATTCTCTATGTATAGTATCATGTCATCTGCAAACAGTGACAGCTTTACTTCTTCTTTCCCTATTTGGATTCCTTTTATTTCTTTTTCTTCTCTGATTGCTGTGGCTAAAACTTTCAAAATTAAGTAATAGTAGTGAGAGTAGACAACCTTGTTTTGTTCCTGATCTCAGAGGAAATGGTTTCAGCTTTTCACAGTTGAGAATGATGTTCGCTGTGGGTTTGTCATATATGGCCTTTACTATGTTGAGGTAAGTTCCCTCTATGCCTACTTCCTGGAGGGTTTTTATCATAAACGGGTATTGAATTTTGTCGAAAGCTTCTTCATCTATTGAGATGATCATATGGTTTTCCTCCTTCAATTTGTTAATATGGTTTATCACATTGATTGCGTATATTGAAGAATCCTTGCTTTCCTGGGATAAACCCCACTTGATCATGGTGTATGATCCTTTTAATGTGCTCTTGGATTCTGTTTGCTAATATTTTGTTGCAGATTTTTGCATCTATGTTCAGTGATATTGGCCTGTGGTTTTTTTGTGACATCTTTGGTTTTGGTATCAGGGTGAGGGTGGCCTCATAAAATGAGTTTGGGAGTGTTCCTCCCTCTGCTATATTTTGGAAGAGTTTGAGAAGGATAGTTGTTAGCTCTTCTCTAAATGTTGGATAGAATTCGCCTGTGAAGCTATCTCGTCCTGGGCTTTTGTTTGTTGGAAGATTTTTAATCATAGTCTCTATTTCAGTGCTTGTGATTGGTCTGTTTATATTTTCTATTTCTTCCTGGTTCAGTCTTGGAAGGTTGTGCTTTTCTAAGAATTTGTCCATTTCTTCCAGGTTGTCCATTTTATCGGCACATAGTTGCTTATAGTAATCTCTCATGATCCTTTGCATTTCTGCAGCGTCAGTTGTTACTTCTCCTTTTTCATTTCTAATTCTATTGATTTGAGTCTTCTCTCTTTTTTTCTGGATGAGTCTGGCTAATGGTTTATCAATTTTGTTTATCTTCTCAAAGAACCAGCTTTTAGTTTTATTGATCTTTGCTATCATTTCCTTCATTTCTTTTTCATTTCTTTCTGATCTGATCTTTATGATTTCTTTCCTTCTGCTAACTTTGGGGGTTTTTTTGTTCTTCTTTCTCTAATTGCTGTACATGCAAGGTTAGGTTGTTTATTTGAGATGTAAGAGGTGCACTTTTAAATATATTTATTTATTTATTTTTGGCTGTGTTGGATCTTCGTTGCTGCGCGCGGGCTTTCTCTAGTTGTGGCAAGCGGGGGCTACTCTTCATTGTGGTGTGCGGGCTTCTCATTGCGGTGGCTTCTAGAGCATGGGCTCTAGGCACACGGGCTTCGGTAGTTGTGACTCACAGGCTCTAGAGCGCAGGCTCAGTAGTTGTGGCGCACGGGCTTAGTTGCTCTGTGGCATGTGGGATCTTCCTGGACCAGGGCTCGAACCCATGTTCCCTGCATTGGCAGGTGGATTCTTAACCACCGCGCCACCAGGGAAGTCCTAAAACAGGTGCACTTTTAAATTATATTACTTAGCTGGAGAATTCATTTGCTAGGGCTGTTATAACAAAGTACCTCAAACTGGGTGGCTGTAAACAATAGAAATTTATTCTCATAATTCTGGAGTTTGGAATTCTGAAATTAGGGTGTCAGTAGGGTTAGTTCCTTCTGGGGGCTCTGATGGGGAATCTGTTCTGCACCTCCCTCCGGCTTCTGGTGGTACCAGCAGCCCTTGGCTTGCAGACCCATAGTCTCTTCCTAACTAACTACTTCTGCAAAGATGCTGTTTCCCAGTAAGGTCACATTCAAGGTTCAGAGGGTTAAGACGGGGACATGTCTTTTGGGGGGACACAGTTCAACCTACAGCAGTTACTTAGGCTTATGATTTCTGACTCTCATGTGGGGTCTTGACCGAGGACGAGGGTGAGGGAGCCCTGGCCACAGAGGGTTCCTGCAGGACTCCTCTGTCTTTCGTTTCAAAGTGTTGATTTGTTGGGATCTTTGGAAAAGAAAAAAGCCAGGAGATCAATATCAATTCCAGTGTTTGGGGCTCATTTCCAGGTGGTTTCATGTGGGTCTTATTATTTGAGCGACTTTCCTTTTATATCCTTTTAGTACTACTCTTTTTGATTGTTACAGATGGAATAGTTTGATTTTCAGACTCTTATACTTCTTTATTTTTTTAATTGAGATATAATTGACATATAACATATGCTTCTTTTTTAAATACACCAGTTACTTGATTCAAATTAGATCTCTTTTTGCAAATTTTAACTTCTTTGTTTCCCCATTTATGGTTTTAGTTTCATTATAAACTTTGATGATACTTTAAGGCCGTATAGGAAACTTTTTTTTTTTTTTTTGCGGTACGCGGGCCTCTCACTGTTGTGGCCTCTCCTGTTGCGGAGCACAGGCTCCGGACGGGCAGGCTCAGCGGCCGTGGCTCACGGGCCCAGCCGCTCCGCAGCATGTGGGATCTTCTTGGACCAGAGCACGAACCCGTGTCCCCTGCATCGGCAGGCGGACTCTCAACCACTGCGCCACCAGGGAAGCCCCAAACTTCTATTTATAGTCCATATTTTAGATCCTAAAACTACCTTAAGCATTTGTATATGGAAAACTAGAGAAACAAATGTGATGTTTACCTAAACTGCACTCTCTCACTTTGCTTACATTGAAGAATCTTTAGCTTGCAGGGATAAAATCCATGATCTTGGAAATGTTTTAATTTATTTGTTCCCTGATCTAGTCAGCAGACGTTTATTGCTGTACACTACTCCGGGGGTGGGGGCTCTGCAGTGACCAAAAGAAAACCCTCCTGCCCTCCTGGAGGAGGCGTGGACAGATAGTTAGATGGTACCTGCTATGGAGATGGGACCACCCTGGAGGACAGTGAGGGAGAGGGCCACGAGGCCGTCTGCCAGAGGCAAGAAGGAGTCCAGGGCCCCGGAGGGAGTGGGCTGGGGTTTGGAGGGAGAGCAGGGCTGGATGCTGCGTGGAAGCAGGGAGAACAAGAGCAGAGGTGAGGCCGGGGCAGCCTCAGAGCCCATGGACGGTGGCGAAGGCAGACCGTGGATGTGGTGAAGCTGTACTTTCCCCCAGCCATCAAGCACTTTATATGTGGTCTCTCATCCAAATAATTGCCAATTTTTACAAGTACTGAGCCTGTGCCCACACAGTGCATGTCTGGCCTGGAGGCCACACAGGCGGTCTAGCATTTCTGCTCACTCCTGTCATCGTCCTTCTTGGAGACGTGACTCTCCCTTCTTAGCCGTTTTCAAACCTGGGAAATCCAACCTTGTGGAGAGAGGAGTGGGTGTGAAAAGGAGTTGGTCGGTCTCTGGTGGACACATGTAAGGGGAGGGTAGGGGGACACAGGAGCCCCTTGGCGTCTCTACACTTCTCAGGAGCCCAGAAGTAGAAGGAGCAGACATTGGTGTCTCCTGAACAGAGAAAACAGGTGCTGAGAAGAGCACAGGGACATGTGGCAGCCACACCTGCCTTCAGAGGCCTTCAGGGCCCAAAGGTGCAACCTTGGTGTGCATGCAGCACATTTACATGCATATCTGTGTTCAGACAGCTGACGTGCTTCTAACTAGACACAAACTGCCATTACAGGCCCACAGATGACAGCAACCAGCCCCCAGGCCGCGGCGTCCTCTCCATGCACGGGCTGACCTATGGGGTCATCCGGGTGGACTCGGAGGAAAAGCTGTCTGTACTCACCGTGCAGGACGTCGGCCTCGTGATGCCTGGAGGTGAGTGCAGGTACAGGCGCAGAGTCAAAGCCCAGCCAGGGACCAGCTGCCAGTGCTGCCCTGGCTGGCATCCCTGTCCCTGGCTGTGAGCATGCCCACCTCGGCCTGACCTCCAGTCTGGTCCCGTGTTCGCCAAGCTTCAGCCCAGGAGGTGCGGTAACACGGCCTCTCCTGATAAAAGAAAACCCAAAATGTTCATGAAGCTGAGGAAAGGCCTCTATGTCACATGCGCCCTGGGACCCCAGGAGGCACCCGGGGCTGCTCTGCACCCCCAGCAGCACCTGGGCAACTTCTCCCCGTACAAAGGTCAGCTTCCTGCTGGTTGTCCTGGTGCACTGGGGGCCAAACCCTTATGGAAGCTTGCCTGCAGCACAAGAGCCCTTGTTTAAGTCACAGAAATCATTTCCGCGTTGCATACAGACAAGCTCCCAGCAGAAGGACCTGCCTTGATGAAGCCCTCTTGCCTCTCCACCCCTGCCCTGTGCTGGGACACCTCCTGAGGCCTCACAGGGGCCCCAGGGAGTGCAGCAGGAACGGCTCTGCTGGCAGGAGGGAGCCCCGGTCTGATTTGTAGGGCTCCCTCCCTGGCCCTGCATCTCCACACTCTTCACATGGCGTCCCCGGGGAGTGGGCCCCCTTTCCTGGGGCAGTTCCTCCAGAGTCTGGACCTTCTCCTGATGAGCCTCCATGCACACGGGTGTTGTCTCGCCTCATCAGGGGCGGTTGCATCCACATACAACCTAACCCCAAAGCCAGGCACGTGCTCAGCTCAGCTACAGCTTCAGCCAGGCCTCCTGGCTGCATTCCTTTCTTGCTTTTTCAAATAAATAAATTCCCCATGGTTCCAACCGCAAAAGATGAGAAAACTGTACAGTGAAAAGCCTCCTTTCCAGGCATTGGAGGCAACCACAGTGGGACATGCAGGCAACACACACACACACACACAGGCATAATTCTTTTTCCTATTTTTTTAAAATTTCACATAACAATAGAGCCCTTCGTGCCTGCTCGTATCTTGAATCTTGAAGCTTGTTTGTTAGCAGCACGTGAAGAGCTCACACATTCCCTTCCAGGCTGAGGAGCGTTATGGTGTTTGAACACATAATAGTTTATCCAAACCCTTCCCATTGGGCGATTTTCCACTTTTTGCCCCTGCAGTGTGGTTGATACAGTAACTCCTCTGTGCTCCAGCCTGCAGAGGTGTGAGGAAGAGCTAACAGGGAGAGTTCTAGAAATGCGCAGTGTGAAGGGCACACACCCAAGTAACTCTGATGAGGCTGTCCTTCAGAAGGGTCATAAGGACTGATATTCCTGCTGCTAGCGGGGGACACCCCTCTTTCTTCACTCCCTCATGCCCAGTGTATTTTCAGACTTTCTAATTTTTACCAGTTTGAGGGGTAAAGAATACTTTGGTGTCATTTTAATTTGAACTTTTCTTACCATGAGTGAGCTGAACATCTTCCCGCGTTTTGAGTGGCTCTGTTTTTAGACACAGCACTTCCTGTCACCTAACACCAACCTGGGGGTGAGTGGCAGCCTTATGACTCTTTCTGCCCAGCTCAGCTGTCACTCGGTGCACCCACCACCTCCCTGAAACACCAGCTTCAGCCCTGATCGCTGGCTCTCTGCAAACAGGAAAATTAGCATCCACCAGCCTTCCCTGAAGGGCACACCTTGACGGGGAATCTGAGGTCAAAGATTGAGATTCCCGTGGGACGGGGGAGGCGTTCTGTTTAGAAAAGCCTGAGAGGCTGTTGAGCAAGTGTCTCACACTCGTTGGTTTCAGGGCTCAGGCTGCATCTTGGAGACTGTGTGGGCTGGCCGATGACGCTCAGCATGCGGCAGTGACACTTAGGCTTGTTCTAAGTGTCGTCCTCATGTCTGGATGGCAGAAACGGTTACTCCCTTTAAATGCCATTTACACACTAAAATTAAAGCAATTGGAATTATTTGCTGATGTCACAACTATAAAATGTGAGGTTTTGGTGCAACATGGAAACTCACTTGCCTCGGGGACTGTGAGGACCTGCTCGCTTTCACCTGAGGTTTTGCTGCAGACGCTGCTTCCGCTCGTTTGTGTTCTTTTTCATATTCATTCATTTCTTCTCTCTGACTCCCTCCGTCCCTCCCTCCCTCCCTCTCTAATGTCACTGTGCTTCGTTTTGCGTTCAGCCATCATGTGTTCGGTGAAGCCGGACGGGGTTCCCCAGCTGTGCAGGACGGACGAAGTCGGGGAGCTCTGCATGTGCGCAGTTGCCACGGGCACATCCTACTATGGCCTCTCGGGTATGACCAAGAACACCTTCGAGGTAGGTGGGAGGTGAGCCCCGTCAGACAGCCATTGTCAGGTGCGTGGAATAGACGTGAAAGAGAAGATGGTAATTTCTCAATAGAACGTATTCATAGTAATTAAAATGGTTGCACTTTCTCCTGACGTTTTTTTAATAGTTTTCAATAAATTTGGCTTAGCAGCATTGTTTTCACCTCATAAACAGAGTTGAGAAAGAGCAAGTACAGTTTTTTTAAAGGGGGCCTTTTTTTTCATTGCCGTTCTCACCCGTTTAGGAAGAGCAGCAGCTGACAGGTGGGGGCTGGAGAGTGTGCACGGCCGTGCTGGGGGAGGGAGCAGTGGCCCCCTTGGGGCCTGTCAGCCTCGGCCAGACATGCACACTGCACATCTACCTCTACCACACGAGTGTGTGTCCGTGCCGTGTGCACACGGGTGTGGCATGCAGTTAGCACACACATGGACACACTGCCCAGTAAACCCAGCATTCTCAGAATTCGTATCATTTCACCAAGTGTGCCTGACCTTAGAAGGAACACACTTTGACTAAGTTGTATGTCAGCAAATATGAGTTGTTTGGGGATAAATTTATTAACATGTAGAACTTCAGATGTGAACACATGTGATGTGGTGCCTTGTACAGGCAGCTTTGCTGAATGTAGATTCAGGTTTCTAAGTGCCCCTGAAACTGAGCCAAACACAGTCTAAATAAAACTTATCTCCTTTTCTTTCCGACTTATCTGTCGGGTGGGTTGAGGAAACTAGGGGTCGAGTTTGGACTCGTGGTGGGGCTTGCTTCCTCTGTATTTTTCTTTTGAGTGTATTTCCAATAAGGAAAAATAGCATTTTAATGAACAGGGATTACTTTACAACTGACAGCTGTTATTTAAAATGCACCTTGCTTCTCCACTTACCATTTTTATGCTGTGGTTTTATAAGCAGAAGGATGAATTAGTGTTTGTTAGACTGTGGCAGGCCTCTTCAGAGGCCCCTGCGCATGGGCCAGTGGGACAAGCTGTGAGAGCTGGGGAGGGAGGGGAGGTGCCCGCAGGCTGGCGCTCACAGCAGCTATGCGGACCTGGGCTTCTCCAGCCAGGGTCAGGTGAGGAGACGCAGCTGGGGGGAAGCAGGACCAGTGGGCTCCAAGGAGGAGGGTGGAGGCCGGGCCCTGCTGGGCACTCAGAACTCCTTGTCCCCAGGTGTTCCCGGTGACAAGCTCGGGGGCCCCTGTCAGCGAGTACCCCTTCGTGAGGACGGGCCTGCTGGGCTTCGTCGGCCCTGGGGGCCTCGTGTTCGTGGTGGGCAAGATGGACGGGCTCATGGTGGTCAGTGGGCGCAGACACAACGCCGATGACATCGTGGCCACAGCACTGGCCGTGGAGCCCATGAAGTTCGTGTACAGGGGAAGGTGAGCGCCCTCTGTGGTTGGCACAGTTCTCCGCAGACTACACTTTCTGTGTAAAACTGCAAAAAATTGCTTAAACTAACGGGACTTGGTGTCCTCCTCTGTAAAATGAAGCCACTGGACTCTGTTACTTCTGAGATTCCATGCAGTTCTGAATGTCCTATTTTATGAAACTTTTCTGAGCCCCATAAATATACTTTCACTAAATTCTCTTCCAAGTTAAATAAGAATGTCCATTTGAAAATCTTACTTTTAATAAGTAACTACACAGAGAAAAGAGCCAAGCATTTATCTTGCTGCAGCTCATTCACCCAGAGGTAACAGTTGAGCCACAAACTTCCTGGAAACTGGCTCCCATGGGTTTCTTCCCGGTGGTGCCCCCAACCCCAGCTTGGCACAAAACTGACACTGGATCGCTGACCACGGCTCCTGAGGTTTTGGTGATTTGGAGGAAGTCCGCTGCTTTGGATCTCACCCTGAGTTGCCGAGCTAGTGGGAGCAGGAGGAAGCCGAGCTTGGGGTTGGGGGTAGCCGAGGCACCTTCGTGCACAGAGCACCCTGGAGGGCCATTCGCCACATTTTGTGCTTCCCGTGAGAGGCAGACGCAGCTAGCAGAAAACCATTAGCTCCCAAATGGCAAATTTCTGCTGATTGGGAGACAATAGCTTCACAGGTGCAAACTTAAGATGCAAGTAGCACGGCTCAGTAAATTTCAGCAGTTCTGATACCTGCGCTTGACTCCTCTGTCCCGAGGCATGAGGCCCATCACCCAAAGCCACGGGCTACCTCCACAGGAAGTGTGGTGGTTCTGCCCTCTGGCTTTGCCAGGCTTCTCCCCCAAAGCCGCACTTCAGTGGGTGAGCACCTGGGAGTTGGAAGCTGCAATTTCCCTTCAAGGTGGTAGTTGGCACTGGGAACCCCTGAGCTCTGCAGTCGTAACAGCTGCGAAGCACTTTATGGCAGGGCCAATCCCTTCGTGAGCCTCTCCAGCACGTGATCACCATGATTTCCTGTCTGTCCCCTCAGAATAGCCGTGTTTTCAGTGACCGTCCTGCACGACGAGAGGATCGTGATCGTGGCTGAGCAGAGGCCGGACTCCACGGAGGAGGACAGCTTCCAGTGGATGAGCAGGGTGCTGCAGGTAGCTCGCTCCTGCCCCGAGCCCCTCTCCTGGGCTCACCTCAGCTTCCCTGCACCATTGTGCTCTCTGATCATCCCTCCTTTTGACCAGAGATTGCATCAGCCATGAAACTTACAGTTGCCTTCTAGGGAAGGAGCTAAACAGACCAGGCTTAGGGTTCAGAGGTTTGCAGAACTGGCTCCCGCTCGCTTGTGGAGGTCTCAGCAGGACCTTTTGGTTATGACCTTGAGAACGTGCTTTCTTTTCTCCCAGTGTGTGTTCTTGTGTGTGCGGTGTCCCACAAGTGCTATGAAAACTGTATTCTGCTCAGTTTGGCGAACCTGCCCTCCTCTGACCTTAGCGTCTCCATGCCAGGAGCATCATGGGTGCTGCACCTGCTTCTATGTGTTGTGATTTGCACAGTCTGAGTATTTGCTCCATGCCTGTTCACGATACCTATTTTAACATGGTTGCCTCTCTCACGACCTTCCAGGCAATCGACAGTATACATCAAGTTGGGGTTTATTGTCTGGCATTGGTTCCAGCAAACACCCTCCCCAAAACCCCACTTGGTGGCATCCATTTGTCAGAAACGAAGCAGCTTTTCCTGGAGGGCTCACTTCACCCCTGCAATGTCCTGATGTGCCCCCACACGTGCGTCACAAACCTGCCCAAGCCTCGGCAGAAGCAACCAGGTACATCTGGAGGGCCGTGCAGGCCCGGGGTGGCCCTGGAGCTGGGTGGGGGCCACGCTGACCACGGTTCTCAGCCTCCCTCCCCTCCCGTCTCCCATCACACACTCCCAGGCAAGTCAGCCTCCCCCTAAGCCGTGTCTTTCTACCAAGCATGGGATAGAATGCAGCAGAGTCCAGGCAGCAGGGGGTGTAGACCACTTGGATGGAGAGGTGTTGGCGGTGCCTGAGCCTAGCCTTCTTGGCGGTTGTCAAACCTCCTGGGTGGCCTTTGACAGAGAACCTCTCAGGGTCACGGCTTCCTGTTGCACAAATTAGAATAAGGCTTCCATACCTGTTTCATGAGTCACAACAGCTGGAAGCCTGTGAGGAATCGTACAGATCTACTCGTGACGTTGTCATGATGGTAAACATTTGTCTGCTGCTTTGCAATTTGGGGAACACGTAATTATCTACTATCTGACTTGATCCTCCTAGCAGCTAATTGATCATACTCTTTAAGGCTGCACGCAGTTACCAGTGAAAACAAATTCATTGCAAGAATATGGTGGTGAGGAATCAACTCTTCTGCCAGTGTAGTGATGGAAGGTCCCCAGGCCACCAGGCTTGATGTGCAGACAGACCTCAGAGGCAGCCAGGATGAGCTCGGGCTGGGCTATTAGGACAACAACCAACAGTGCCTGGCACAGTCAGGCTGCTTGTCCACACGTTACATGTATTAACTCATTTCATCCTCATGGATTTCGTCCTCTTATCTCCATTTTACAAGGAAATGAGGAAATTGTACACAGAGGGGTTCAGGAACTGCCTAAGGCTGTGGGTCCAGAGTGTAGGAGAGACAGACCCAGCCCTGACAATTTTTCACTCCACCAATGAAGAGTAGCAGCAGGGGCAGAGTTCCTGGCGAGTCAGCTAGTGGTGGCTGGTGGGCACTGGGCGCAGCACAGTTGGCAGTAGATATAGGAACCAGCCCGCCCCCAGACCACCCCCAGAAGTGAGCTTGATGAGATGGGGGTGAGCGGTCTCTCCAGATTCAGGTGAGGACGCTGATACTGCAGGAGGAAAGCAGGTCCCAGGCTCGCCGACTTTGCCCCTCTATGCAAGCAGCAGCACCGGGATTGCCACAGCGTGGCTCGTGCCGTGTTCTTACGGAATCGACAGGAGTGTCTCGGCTCCCCGGGGTGTCCTCACTCACTGTCCCAACCTCCTTCTCCCACCTTTAACCTTGGTCCATCATCAGATGCCTCGACCCGGTGGCCAGTGGGCCCAGGTGTTGGAGACGCAGTTTGTGACAGCAGAATTTAGGACAGACATTTATGATGAGGGATCATTGACAGATGCATGACCGTTGCAGGGCTGCAGGGCTCAGACACCTGTCAGACATCCAGGAACCCATGACAGGGATGCGTGGCCCAGTGAACAGGCTCTGAGAGCCAAGTTGGGCGCCTTCCTCCTCAGGGCGCACACGGTGGGTACCAGGATCTGCACTGCTCTTACATGCAGCACAGAAAATGCAGCTTCGTGTGATTGGCAATTGTAAGGAAAGGATTCTCTAATGGTACCTGGTTATCTCATCCATTCTTTTTAAATATTGGAGGTTATATAACTCTGTCTTCAAAAAACTGTTGTTTGTTTGTTTGTTTTTTAACAAATACTAAATGAATAGATGTCAGCAGCTCCCTAACTGGAGAACAAAGGCAGCGGCCTGGGAGAACACTTACGGGAATTTGGTGAAAGCATTATTTCTGTGTACCCTTACTTGAGGCTTGTTCATATTTGCTGTCATTTTCATGTTAGTGACTTACTTGAAATCCTGTTCTAATTATTTTTCAAAGCTACGTCTTTGAAAGGATTTCCCCAGAGTAAGCTTCTTCCCAAAGTGAGAAGTCATGTTCTCAGGAACTTCACTTGTGTTTTCCTCACGTGTGTGCCGCTGCTTTTTTGCAGAGATCGGCCCTGCCTCTGTGATGGTGGGGAACCTGGTGTCTGGGAAGAGGATCGCACAGGCCAGTGGCAGAGACCTGGGCCAAATAGAAGACAACGACCAGGCCCGGAAGGTGAGAGCAGAGGGTCAGACATCTGCCTGGGCTCCTCTCCACTGCTGCCCAGATGCTGTATCACAGGCATCACCAACTCTCACTTGCCCTCTCTGGCAGCCCAGTATCTACCATTGATGACCTTTCTTCCTACCTGCCCTCTTGGTCCTGCAAGAGATGTCTGTGTAATTTTATAAGGAAAACGTGTTTGCTGAGGGTGCAGTGTTGTAGGACTGCGTGGGTAGGTGATGCAGTCCCATGACTAGTAGGCCTGAGGCCAGTGTCTGCAATCCCTGTCGTGTCCTAGCATCCCCTAAGCACTTGTTCTGGTTCTCCCTCCAGCCCTGATTTGACACTCACACTGCCTCACAGCCACCTTACAGTGAGGCTTCAGTCCTTTGATTGTTGGAATTCAAGAAAACGTCAATGCAAAACCCAGGTTTGGGAACCAGACATTCTTAAAGCAGCCTTGGGAGCTGTAGGAGGAACCCTTGGACCCCACTCCACTTAAACATCAGACACACAGTTTGTCACGCATAGCTACAAGTCCCCATTAGAACATTCAGCCTTGAGAACTCTCATGATTCACCAAAAGGTGGTCCCACTATAAATGGGCTCCCAGGAAATGTGACAAAATCAACCATTTAAGATATTGCCAATTTGGTAACATGTAATAACACATTCACTGAAAGCACTTGATCACCATGTTCCCCCCCTCACAGTACATTTCCATCATAAAATGGATTAAGGTGAAGATGTGGGCATTTCCTGTATCCTGACACTAGTGCTGTGTCCTGACATTAAACAGGGCCGTCCTTGTTACTACAGACTGAGTCAGTGGGTATGTGTCACCTGTGTGATCTGCAGAGCTATTGAATGACTTCAGGGATGGCCATTGTAAATGCAACAAATTTAAGAGAGCCTGTTTTTGAAACAGGGTAGCTCTGATTCTGTCATCGCAACCCCCAGAAATCACTGCTGCATCTTCTGGAAGCCCCAGGAGACAGGATTTTTCTTGTCGGCTACTCTGTCTATAAGGGGAATAGAGTCTTCCCATCCTTGGGCAGGTTTCAGAAAACTTCCCTCATGGTGGCATGGCACCAGCCCTCTGACTCCTGGGTCTGAATCAAGCACAGTGAATTCCAAATCACTGTCAGGAAAGCACTGTGAGCACCTGCTTATTCTGTCAATTATATTTATATGGGATTATCCTCTTGCTGTCTTAAGCCACCTTAAAAGCACCCAGACAGACTAAACTTATAGATGCTGAGGCCAGCCCAACCCCCCAGGACAGTCTAGACCTAATGGCTGTGCTCTGTTCCAGTTCCTGTTCCTCTCGGAGGTCCTGCAGTGGAGGGCGCAGACCACCCCTGATCACGTGCTGTACACGCTGCTCAACTGTAGGGTGAGGCCCCGCCCGTGTGCCCTGGTCGTTCCCTGTGTGGTCCCCAATTTCATGCTTCTGTATCATATTCTCCACTCAGAGCTTTCTCCTCAGTCTTACCTGAATCCTTTTATTTATTTGTTTGTTGCTGTTTTGACTGAGACCTTTTCACCTAAGAAAGGTTGCTTTTAAATATAAGGGTTTGAGCATATGTATATGTGTGTGTGTGTGTGTGTGTATACACATATATTTTTGCGTGAATTTTAGCAATATTTTTTTGCAATATTTCCCCTCCCCTCAAAATGACTGATGAATGTCTACAACAGAACAGTTGCAGATCTATGAGGTATTTATGTCTTTATTTTTATTACTCCTTTTTTTTTTAATAAGTCATGTTTTAGTTATAGGCTTTCATTCTTAGGAATGAAAATAATTTCTATTTTATAATTAAAGTTCATATTTGCATCTCATATTAGAAAAGCAAACTCCTCAGATAGTGTTCCATAATAGTACTTAAGAGTAAGGCCTTAAACATGCAAGAAATAGTATAACAATAAACATTAAATGCAGACGTCTTTAATACAGTTGTTAACTGTGTGTTTGCTTTGGAAATAAGGCCTGAAAAATAGATTTAACGTAGGTCGTCTTGACAAGCATGGGTACTTGCAACTTTAAGAAGTTCTTCAGAGTTGCAAAATGTCAAAATCTTAGTGCGAGAAGGCACCTCTTGTCATTTAAAGCAGTAGATTAAGGACAAGTGAAAGGAAATGCCAACAATGTAAGTTACTCCCTGAACCTCTAATTTGGATATCCAGCTACAGACCAGTTTTGCGGTGATTTAGTTGGTAGAAGTAACCTCTGGTCCTCCTCTGACACAGCTTGTCTTGAATTGCCTTGCATGCTGAGTTGACCTCAGCAGTTTCTTGTTCACTGTGTCTGTTCAAGACCGACCCCAGCAAGAGTCTTAGAAAGCACTCCCGCACCCAAGCCTCTGTGAGGAACGCTTGCTACCCTTGCCTTTTGGTGCCTATGCTTGGGCCTAGTGGACTCTCTTCCCAGGATAAATGCTCTTGCGCTCAGGGCGCACAGATGCATGGGGGTGAGACGCAGGGCAAGCCCGATGGTCGTGTGGTTACCAGGAGGCCCTGCGTCGCATCTGAAACATGCCTGCCCTGCTGCTCTCGTCCGTCTCTTTCCTCTGGCTCCTCCTCAGCCTGTAAACACAGATAAGACTCTCCTTTCCTGGCACCATCGCTGGTTGGTGCTGTCCTGTCTCTCTAATTGCTTCTTCTGACTTGCTTTGTCCTGTGCACGTGGCATGTCTCCTGGAGACTGTTGGGGACTTTCCCTTCTTTCTCCAGAGTCTCTCGGGCCTCTAGAGGTTTCCAACAGCACCTCCAGAGGGGCAGCTGGAGCTGGAGCCACACTGCAGCCTGTCCCCCAGCCCCTGGGAAGGATTCCTACTCAGAGCCCCTTCGCTCAGCTCCCTGAGTGGAGCCGTGGTGCTGATGTGACGAGGTAGGACAGGACGTCCCCAGGATAGGCCTGCCATCCCCCGTGAACTGTGGACAACAAGGGGGCGAGAGTTGGGTCAGCATCCCTTTTCCCTCCCCTGCAGCTTGACCCCTCCAGAGCTCTGGGTAAGAGGAAATTTCTTATCTGTCCCAGACACAAAAATTCAAAAATGATTCAGGCATGTTCATAGACTATAGTCCTGTCAGCGGGAGGAAAACAGCCATGCTAACTGCATCTCGCTTGGGGACTGGCAATGTGCAGGGCAGGTCAACCCCATTCCCAGACCCTGAGTTCACAGTCCTTTTCTGTGGCTAGACATTGGATCATTAGGAGAAATGTGTTCACCAGAAATGACTCGTATTCTAGAAGGGCTTTGTCAGCAGCAACAGAAGGTCTGATGGGGTGAGCTGTGGAGGTCAAGGCCATGAGTAAGTTTACTTCAGGTCAGCACAGGGACAGCGTGGTCTACAACAGCCTCCCTTCAGACATGACCTTATCTCCTGAGGCTCTCCTGACGTGGAGGCAGCTACATCCAAACAGCTGGAAGGGTCGTATCGGAGCCAGGCATCTGTGTTCATTCCCAGCCTCTCCAACCCCGTGTGCACACTTATGACAAGTGTTCAGCCTGAACCAAAGGTCAAGAGCATCATTTCCATGGTGGTTACAGTGTCATTTCCACTCACTCAACCTTCTAGTTCAGCACTGTCCAATAGAAATACAACACAAGCCACACATACAATTTAATGTTTTCTAAAAGCAATATTTTAAAAAAGTAAAAAGAAACAGGTGAAATTCATTCTAATAATGTGTTTTATTCAATCTACCCAAACACCGTCCTTCCAGCATAGGGCCCCAACCTGCTTCCAGGCTTCCTCTGTCCTGGACAGCCCCTTCCGTTGGTTGTGAATTCCCCAACTTGGTCGTGGCTCCCTTAAAATCGTTACCCGTTGGCTTCCTGTCTGTTGCACACAGTCTTCACTCATATGCCCTCCTCCACGGCAACGCAGGAGATAGGATCAGAGTTGTTATGAGAGGTTTATAGTAGGAAGTGAGGATGTGATTCACTGCATATTGTGGAAGACTTACATTCTTGGAACTTACATACAGAAGAGCATCTGTTTTTTTGTTTTTTTGTTTTTTTGCGGTACGCATGCCTCTCACTGTTGCGGCCTTTCCCATTGCGGAGCACAGGCTCCAGACGCGCAGCCTCAGCGGCCATGGCTCACGGGCCCAGCCGCTCCGCGGCATGTGGGATCCTCCCGGACCAGGGCACGAACCCGCGTCCCCTGCATCGGCAGGCAGACTCTCAACCACTGTGCCACCAGGGAAGCCCTGTTATTTTTTTAAAGAGAAACACCAGGGCAACTCTTTTAACCTTTTTTTTTTTTTTTTTTTTTTTTTTACTTTTTGAGAATTTTTAAATGTGAATCCTGTTTGGCTTTTTCTTCATTCCTCAATATGTTTTTTACTTGTCATTATTTAATTTAATGTAAAACTTTAAAATGGAGCCACATTTACAGTCATTGACACTGAAATCTGTTGTCTTTAGAATAGGGATTGGGTGGTGGGTTACCCTGCATTGCCATTCTGTCATGATACCGGCCGAGGCTTCTTTTAGGAAAAGTTAGCCTTAATTTAGTGTGAGGTACTTTTTCCTAGAACATTCTTCTTAGGCAGTGGGTTTCTGTACTGAAAACCCAACTTTTCCCATGAATGTTGTTGAGGATGCCAGGTAACCATAGACCTGAGGATAAACAGCATGTCATGTTTTTATGACAGCAAGCACTTTGGAAAATGAAATGTGTGATTGAAAATCAGTGGTGTTTCTCCCGAGGTGAAAGGCTATGTTGAGACTCCCCATAACCAGTGGTGGTGCACAGTCCAGGGCTGGATGAGGCCTGTATCCCATTTGGCTCCCTCAACGTGGAGCCTGCCGGGAGCTACAGTGAAGCCAGTGGAGCCTGCAGGCTGGGGTGGAGGAGAGAGCCTGGGCTGGGCTCGTTGGCACCGACTGCCCAGAGGGGCCCTCCTCCCATCTGGTGTAAAGCCCATAGGGTGGCAAAGGGTATTGCAAAGCATTCACAGAGATTCCTAAAGGACAGAATGCCAATTAAATTTCACCATTTTAAAGTACCTGTAGGTGGAAATTTCATAAACAGAGTCAAAACATATGGCTGCTGGTTGTGAGTCACTGGTGCCTCTCAAATTTCATAGGCTTTGTTGTGTGACAGAAAAGCTGGTTATGATAGGGGATCAGTGTTGGCTCTCTGGATAATGGAGAGAAGATCGTCCCAGAAGTTGAACAACTCAGTCAGAGAATGCTTGCTGCTTAAGATAAGACTAGCTAACGACCAGCGGGCAGCAGGGTGGTGGCGGGACTCCCCTGTGGCATACTGCCACCCCACCAGCAGCACAGCTGGTCCCCAGCAACAACCAGGAGCACAGTGCTGGCTTCCCTCCAGGACAGCTGGTGTGTGCATGTCAGGAGGCCTGGCATGGGCCTCACCTTAGCTGTGCTGGGGGCTGGTACCCCATCTTCACTTAGAAGAGCTCACAGGACTTTTGGGTCCTTTTGAGTGTGTGTATTGGTTCACGCGTCAGGTGTGTTCCCCAGGAGTAACTGCTCAGAGGAACGGTCCAGTTGAGAAGGCACCAAGTTCTCAGGTTTGGGCTGGGTTTCTAGACGCCAGTCTCGTGGATCTTTCTGTATTTACCCAGCTTTGCCACATTCTGCTCTCTGGCTCTTCCATTTCATGTATCTTTTTCTATTACTTTTTAACCTTTCTTAGAAGGAAGGTAATTAAGGAAAATATGTACGATGATAAGGTTCAAATCAGAGAAATGTAAGCTAATCCTGTCCACTGTGGGAGAGGCCAGTGCCAGCACAGCAGGAAGGGCCCGGAACCTGCTGGCAGCTGCCTGGGCAGCCTCCCTTTGCCGGGCTTCTGCGGTCCTGGGCCCTGGTTATAGAGAGAGCCTGATGCTTCCCAGGATAGATACGGCCATCAGTGATCTCGTGAGTGTTCTAGGCAAACACCAGCTGCTGGTATATACATCCTGATGCCTTTTAAATGGTTTTCACTCCCATCGGTTCCCGCCCACCTTGTGCACATGTTCCAGATGGGTGGGAATTCTAATGTCTCTTCCTACACCTCAAGTCACCAGGTCACCAGTGTCCTTTAACGGCCCCAAAGGTTCTGGTCTCTCCTGTCCACGTTTCTCTTCCCACACAGCCGGCTGCTCACACCACCTTCCTGTGGACTTCTTTCTGCTCAGGCGACAGTCTTTTCCGTGTCACCCACCAGCTCATTTACCCTCCTTGGAAGCTCCCCACCTAAATAAAAGCATCTGGCCCAAGTGTCCACCATCATTTCCTCAGGTGCAGGGCCTTCCTCACCTGACACTCCTGGCCAGTTTGCCTGTTGCTTAAGGAAAGGTCCTTCACCCTGTTCATCCCTTTAAAGTAGGAATTGATAATAAAGAAGCAGTTTTTAAATAGCTGTAGGCAGTGATCTCTTCTCACCTGGGAATAAGTGCAAATGAAAAGTGCATTCTCAAGAGAAACTTTTTTTGGATAGTTGTATGTTTATAATTTGCAGTTCATTCTTGCTTTTCTTTAAAAAGTAAACATCATGTATTTTGATATCTCTTAGTACCTACTTTGCTACTGATTTTCGCCTACAAAGCTTTTTTAAGGTACTTTTCAATCCAAGTGTGTTTTACATTTGCTCCTGCAGTCTACACTAAATGAATTTGACAATGCCCTTTTCTTCTTTTGTGTTTTTTGGGGGTTTTTTTGACTTCTTTTTATGTGTGTGTGGTACGCGGGCCTCTCACTGTTGTGGCCTCTCCCATTGCGGAGCACAGGCTCCGGACGCGCAGGCTCAGCGGCCATGGCTCACGGGCCCAGCCGCTCCGCAGCATGTGGGATCTTCCCGGACCGGGGCATGAACCCATGTCCCCCTGTATCGGCAGGCGGACTCTCAACCACTGCGCCACCAGGGAAGCCCCTGACTTTTTTTTTTTTTTTTTGACTATTGCTTTTCTGGGGGTTTGTTTGTTTTCTGACCTCTCTGACTTTTGATGTGGTCTTTCTTAAAAACAGTTTCAATTAGTCTTACTTTTCATAGTGTGAGTCCTGCAGATTTACGACTAATTCTTATTGCCCATGACAATTACATTTAAGTCCCAGAATTACTAGATTGATTTTTTTTGTGATTTTAGCTATTTTTTCAAGTCAAGTCATTGTTTTTTAAATATTTCTTTTTAATACAAACATATCTAGATGCCTCTTTGGTGTTGTACTTCTTAGCCAGTGGGGAGGAAAGGAGAGTGAATGCTAACAGTGCGGGGGGGGTCTTCTGAGGGGGTGACAAAAACATTCTGAAGCTGACTGTGGTGGTGGTTGCCCAACTCTGCAGATACATCCATTTAACTGCACATTTTAAATAAGTGAGTTGTATGGTATGTGAACTGCACCTCAAAGCTGTCATATTAAAAAAAAATCTTACCCGCTTGTTCTTGTGCTACTCAGGGCACAATAGCGAACTCGCTGACGTGTGTCCAGCTGCACAAGCGGGCTGAGAAGATAGCCGTGATGCTGATGGAGAGAGGGCACCTGCAGGATGGGGACCACGTCGCTCTGGTCTACCCACCGGGTAAGAAGCAGGGCCATGCAAGACCAGCCCTTGCCCAAGAGACCCTTCATTGCACATGTTGGTGCTCGATGACCTTGTGTGTTACCACCAAAAATGGGCACTGTCTCTCCTGCCTGGCTCACTTGTACGGACTGTGCTATGTGCTATACCACTAATAGTAGGGGCACAGATAAAGCGGTAGTTCACAACGACTTTTGAATCTAAATTTGTTTTTTCAGCTCTCTGAGGTAGTTCATTTAATCAATAGTAGTTAAATCCTTGACTACTGAACTGATAATCAGAAAGTTGAGTAATTCCTTAGAGAAATGAGAGCAATCAAGCTTCTGGGCTGCTTTGGCTTCCTGTGCCTAAAAGAATGGGCCAGGTGGGAGTTACCCCTGAAGTTTAACAGACCCACAGGGAGGAGGACAGGTCTGTTCAAGGTCTCAGTTACTGCCGTACCCGTCTGACTGTTTCCAGGCTGGTGATTCTGCTGACAGGGATGATGGCCATTAAGCAGCTTGTTTTGTTTCAAGTGAGAACTTTTGCATTTCTCCCCATGTAGGAATAGACCTTATCGCAGCATTTTATGGTTGCCTGTATGCAGGCTGTGTGCCAATAACCGTCCGTCCTCCACACCCACAGAACATTGCAACCACGCTGCCAACCGTGAAGATGATCGTGGAGGTAACGCTGCCTGCGGGTGTCTGCCCCTGAGTGTTGGGCTTGCAGATCACAGAGCCTGGGCTCCCGGGGAAGGGCTGGGTGCAGGCATGGGATTGCATGGGAGTCGGCGGTCCCAGCGGTGGAGTGGGACTCAGCCTCTTCCCTCTAGGAGTTGGCCATCTCATTCTGGAAGGAAGATAGCAGCTTGTGCGTAGAATTAGGGGCTAGAGAGCAGGTTTGCCACAATGCATGGGAATTGGTGCAACTCCCCAGAGAGGGCATCTCTCTGGACACTGGGAGCTTCCCTACCAAGCCCAAGGAGCAAACCAAAACAAGTGGGAAAGTCATACATTTTTAAAGGTTCTTTCCTCAAGATTGAGAAGCATCCTGTTCCTTTTTGAAAGTATAGATTTCATTTAATGTTTTTTTGCCTGGGGAAGTTTAAAAGGATTAGGATATGT
The DNA here is from genome assembly GCF_025265405.1 of Mesoplodon densirostris. NCBI lineage: Eukaryota > Metazoa > Chordata > Mammalia > Artiodactyla > Ziphiidae > Mesoplodon > Mesoplodon densirostris. The sequence continues at coordinate 155,052,143 of NC_082664.1, read as the reverse complement.
TTTTCCCTTGGAGGAGGAACCACGAGGGACATCACAAATGAATACTTCTTTGTAGTTGTGTTGGAGGACCCTCAAGGTTGTCACTCTGGTAGATGGTACTGAGGCTGTGTGTATAAATGTGTGCATTTCTGGGGGACGGAGCTAACAGTGAGAGCAGGTAGTTTGGATGCTGCTTTCTGAGTGTGACCATCACACAGGGGAGACTGCCAGGGACCTCAGTCCCCACAAGGTCTGTTTGTGTGCTCTGTGGTCAGATTCCTGGTCATGTGGAACTCCATTGGCCAACACAGCCCCTTGTGAGGCAGCTGTGCTCCTTGTGCCCAGCCTGTGCTGCGAGCTTCATGGCCTCCACGTGGTGCACAGCTGGCACATGAGTATGTGTCCATCCCTGTCCTTTGCCCTCCTCCTCTCCATTCCTTGTTCTCTGACCCTCAGGTGAGCCGCTCCGCCTGTTTGATGACAACACAACTGATCTGTAAATTGTTGCGGTCCAGGGAGGCAGCTGCAGCTGTAGACGTCAGGGCCTGGCCCCCGATACTGGACACAGGTTCGTCCTCCAACTCGCTGGTATGTTTGTTTGCTTATCTGCTTTTCCATTAAGTCAGAGATGCTAACAGCTTTGTTTTGCTCTCCAGATGATTTGCCAAAGAAGCGGCCTGCCCAGATCTACAAACCTTCCAACCCAGACACGCTAGCCTATCTTGATTTTAGTGTGTCCACGACTGGGATGCTAGCTGGAGTGAAGGTGAGAAACACAGTCTGCATAATAGTAGTTAGCAAGCCACAAAGCAATGATCAGTTTTCATTCTTATGGGTATAGGGCTCTGGTGGGGCCTGGCAGCAAAACACTGAGAGAGGGATATGTGTGCATTTTGTTCAAGCTATAAAATGCGTGACCATTTCAATAGTTAGCTAGGCTGACTGATTATTCCCAGATGTTCCAGTTACTTTTTTATGTAAACAGAGCTTCCCTAACCTCTAATTAAAAAACTGCCTATGTTTTTGTTTTTTGCTGGTTCTCAAATCCCAGTGTTCTATTATAAAACTCTGTGCACTGGAGTTTCTCACTTGTTTAACATGGGTCTCATTATAACTTGCCAGCACACTGCTCATTGCCTCTGAAATGATGCTTTTTCCTATCAATGGTGGAACTACTATGTGTGTCACCAGAATTAGGACCCTCACAGCTCAGGCAGTGTCCTTGTCAAGATACCGTTAAGCCTGAGAAAACCATAATTCAAAAAGAGTCATGTACCACAATGTTCATTGAAGCTCTGTTTGCAATAGCCAGGACATGGAAGCAACCTAAGTGTCCATCGACAGATGAATAGATAAAGAAGATGTGGCACATACATACAATGGAATATTACTCAGCCATAAAGAGAAACGAAATTGAGTTATTTGTAGTGAGGTGGGTGGACCTAGAGTCTGTCATACAGAGTGAAGTAAGTCAGAAAGAAAAAAACAAATACCGTATGCTAACACATATATATGGAATCTTAAAGGTTCTGAAGAACCTAGGGTCAGGACAGGAATAAAGACACAGATGTAGAGAATGGACTTGAGGACACGGGGAGGGAGAAGGGTAAGCTGGGACAAGTGGCATGGACATATATACACTACCAATGTAAAATAGATGGCTAGTGAGAAGCAGCTGCATAGCACCAGGAGATAAGCTCGATGCTTTGTGACCACCTAGAGGGGATAGGGAGGGTGGTAGGGAGATGCAAAAGGGAGGAGATATGGGGATATATGTGTATGTATAGCTGATTCATTTTGTTACAAAGCAGATACTAATACACCGTTGTAAAGCAATTATACTCTAATAAAGATGTTAAAAAAAAAAGACACAGTTAAGTCCTCTGGCCTCAGGAAGCCCTTCACCTATTATCCACCTGACTGCTGGGTTTGCATAATTTTCATTTAGTTCTCTTACTCCATTTACTTTTTTTTCCAATTTTTAATTGTGGTAAAATACATATACCACAAATTTACCATTTACCCAGTTCAAGTGTACAGCTCAGTGGTGTTAAACATGTTCAGAATTCTGTGCTGCTCTCATCACCACTCATCTTCATAAGTCATTTCATCTCACAAAACTGAAACCACCCCTGCCCGCAGCAACTCCCACTCTACTTTCTGTCTTTATGATTTTGACTATTTTAGGTACCATGTTTATGTGGAATCATACAGTATATGTCTTCTTGCGTTTGGCTTATTTTCACTTAGCATAGTGTCTTCAGGGTTCATCCATGTTGAAGTATATATCAGAATTCCTTTTTAAGGCTGAGTTAATATTTCATTGTATGTATTTACCACATTTTGCTTATCCATTTGTTTATCAATGGACACTTGAGTTGCTTTCACATTTTAGCTATTGTGAATAATGCTGCAGTGAGCATGGGTGTATAAATATCTCTTCAAGACATTGCCTTCAGCAATTTTAAGTATGTATCCAGAAGGTGAATTGTTGGGTCATATGGTAATTATATTTTTAATTTTCTGGGGAATTGCTGTACTATTTTCCACAGTAGCTGTTCCATTTTCTCACCAACAGTGCACAAAGTTTCCAATTTCTCCACATCCTTGCCAACACTTGTATTTTATTTTCCATTGGGTTTTTTTTTTTTTTCTTTTGAATGTCCTCTTTTTTTGGCGGGGGAAGAGCTGCGCCGCATGGCTTGTGGGATCTTGGTTTCCTGACCAGGGATTGAACCCAGGCCACTGCAGTGAAAGACTGGAATCCTAACCATTAGGCCACCAGGGAACTCCCTGTTGGTTTGTTTGTTTGTTTTTTAATAGTAGCCTTCCTAATGGATGTGAGGTGGTATCACATTGTAATTTTGATTTGCATTTCCCTGAAGATTAATGATGTTGAGCATCTTTTCATGGAATTATTGGCCATTTGTATATATTCTTTGAAGAAATGTTTATTCAAGTCCTTTGCCGATTTTGAATTTTCTTGTTGAGTTCTAGATGTTCTCTATATATTATGAATATTAATCCCTTATCAGATATATGATTTGCAAATATTTTCTCCCATTCTTTGGATTGCCTTTTTACTCTATGGATAGTGTCTTTTGATGCACAAAATTTTAAGATTTCTGTGAAGTCTCATTTTTTTTGCCTGTGCCTTCGGTGTCATATCCAAGAAAACATTTCCAAATCCAATGTTGTGAACTTTTGTCCCGTATTTTCACCTAAAAGTTTTATTTTTTAGATCTTATATTTAGATCTTTGATCCATTTTGTTTATGGTATTAGGTAAGAGTCCAACGTAATTCTTTTGCATGTGGATATCCAGTTTTCCAAGCACCATTTGTTGAAAAGACTGTCCTTTCCCCATTGAATGGTCTTGGCACCCATATCAAAAATCATTTGATCACCCACAGTTAACATCATACTCAACAGTGAAAAGCTGAAGCTTTTCTCTAAGATCAGGAACAAGGCAAGGATGCTCACTTGTACCACTCTTATTTAATATAGTACTGGAAGTCCTAACCAGAGAAATTAGGCAAGAAAAAGAAATAAAAAGCATCCAAACTGGAAAGGAAGAAGTAAAATTGTCACTATTTGCAGATGACATGATGCTATGTATAGAAAACACTAAAAACTCCACCAAAAACTGTTAGAATAAATGATTCAGTAAAGTGCAGGATATCAAAATTAATACAGAGAAATCTGTTGTGTTTCTGTACACTAATAATGAAATATCAGAAAGAGAAATTAAGGAAACAATCTTATTTACAACTGCATCAAAAGAATAAAATACCTAGGAATAAGTTTAACCAAGGAGGTGAAAGACCTGTACACTGAAAACTATAAAATATTGATGACATAAATTGAAGAAGACACAAATAAATGGATATTCCATACTCTTGGTTAGAATAATTAATATTGTTAAAATAGCCATACTACCCAAAGCAATCTACAGATTCATTGCAATCCTTATCAAAATTCTAATGGCATTTTTCACAGAAATAGAACAAACAATTCTAAAATACATATGAAACCACAAAAGACCCCAAATAGCCAAAGCCATCTTGAAAAAGATCAAAGCTGGAGACATCATGCTCCCTGATATTACAAAGCTACAGTAATGCAAACGCTATTATTATACTGGCACAAAAACAGACACATAGATCAATGAAACAGAATAGCCCCAAAATTAACCCACGCATATATGTCAGCTAATTTATGACAGAGGAGCCAGGAATATATGGTGGGGAAAGGACAGTCTTTAAATAAATGGTACTTGGAACACTGGACAGCCACATGGAAAAGAATGAAACTGGACCAATTTTCTACACCACACATAAAAATGAACTCAAAGTGAATTAAAGACTTGAATGTAAGACCTGCAACCATAAAAGTCCTAGAAGAAAACATAGGGGTAATCTCCTAGACATTGGTCTTGTCAGTTTTTTGAGTTTGACATCAAAAGCAAAGGGAACAAAAGTTAAGCAAGTGGGATTACATCAAACCGAAAAGCTTCTGCACAGCAAAGGAAACCATTAACAAATGAAAAGGCAACCTACTGAATGGGAGAAAATATTTGCAAATCATATATCTGTTAATGGGTTAATATCTAAACTATATGAAGAACTCATACAACTTAATAGCAGAAAAACAATTATTTCTTAAAAATGGGCAGAGGATCTGAATAGACATTTTTCTGAAAGAGACATACAGATGGACAGCAGGTACATGAAAATATGCTCAACATCACTAATCACCAGAGAAATGCAAATCAGAACCACAATAAGCTATTCACACCTGTCAGGATGACCATCATCAAAAAGACGAGAGATAACATGTGTCCGTGAGGGTGTAGAGAAAAGGGAACCCTTGTGCAGTGCTGGTGGGAATGTAAAGTGGTGCAGCCACTATGGAAAACAGTATGAAGGTTCCTCAAAAAATTAAAAATAAAACTACCATATTATCCAGCAATTCCACTTCTTGGTATTGATCTGAAGAAAATAAAAACACTAACTCGAAAAGATATCTGCACCCCCGTGTTCATAGCAGCATTGTTTACAATAGCCAAGATATGGAAACAACATCAGTGTCCATTGGCAGATGAATGGATAAGTAAAATGTGATATGCCCACCCACTTACCCACAGCCTCCCCCATACACACACAATGGAATATAATTCAGCCATAAAATAGAAGGAAATCGTACCATTTCAGACAACATGAATGAACCTGAAGGACATTATGCTAAGTGAAATAAGACAGAGAAAGACAAATACTGTATGATTTTACTTATATGTGGAATCTTAAAAAAAAAAAAAGAAAAGAAAACCAAGCTCATAGATACAGAGAACAGATTGGTGATGGGCAAAATGGGTGAAGGGAATGAAAAGGTACAGACTTCCAATTATAAATAAGGCCTGCGGATGTAGTGTACAACATGGAAACTATAGTTAATGATATACCGTACTGCGTATTTGGAAGTTGCTAAGAGAATAAATCTTAGTAGCTGTCTTCACTAGACTTATTGTGGTGGTCATTTTGCAATACATATACATATGTATGTTATATTGTATACCTGAAACTAATATAATGTATGTCAATTATACCCCAATGAGTCAATCAATCGAATCAATTGCATGTGAAGTCTAGGTAAAAACAAATAAATTAGTGAAAATTTTTTTTAAAAAATCATTTGACCATATGTGTGAGGGTTTATTTCTAGGTTCTATATTCTGTTCTGTTTTTCTCTATGTCTGTCTTTATGCCAGTACTACACTGCTTTGATTATTGTAGCTTTGTACTAAGTTTTTAAATCAGGAAGTGTGAGTCCTCTGACTTTTGTTCTTTTTCAAGATTGTTTTGGCTGCTCAGGTTTCTTTGAGATTTCGTATGAATGTTACAATAGGCTTTTCTATTTCTGCAAAAAATATCATTGAGATTTTGATAGAGATTGCATTGAATCAGTATAGTCTTGGGTAGTATTGACATCTGTGAATAAGGGATGTGTTTCCATTTATTTATTTATTCTTTAATTTCTTTCAGCAGTGTTTTATAGTTTTCATTGTACAAGTTTCTCACGTCCTTGGTTCATTCCTAGGTTTTTTATTCTTTTTGATGCTATTGTAAATGGAATTGCTCTAATTTCCTTTTCAGATTTTTCTTTTAGTGTATAGAAATGCAACTTACTTTTTGCATGTTGACTTTTTATCCTGCTACTTTGCTGAATTCACTTATGATTTATTAACAGTTTTTTGTGGAATTGTTAGGGTTTGCTACATATACGATCACATCATCTGTGAACAGAGATAATTTCACTTCTTCCTTTCCAATTTGGATGCCTTTTATATCTTTTTCATGCCTAATTGCTCTGGCTAGAACTTCCAGTACTATGTTGAATAGAAGTACTGAAAGTGGACAGCCTTGTCTTGTTCCTGATCTTATAGAAAAAGCTTTTAGTCTATCACAGTTGTGTATGATGTTCACTGTGGGTTTTTGTATATTGCTTTTACTGTGTTGAGAACTGTTCTTCTATTTCTAGTCTATTGATTGTTTTTATCATGAAAGGATGTTGAATTTTGTTAGATGCTTTTTCTGCATTGACCAAGATGAGCATCTGGGGTTTTTCTCTTCGTTCTCTTAATGTGATGTTTTATATTGCTTGATTTTCATATGTAGAGCCATCCTTGCATTCCAGGAATAAATCCAACTTGGTCATGATGTATAAGCCTTTCAATATGCTACTGAATTTGGTTTGCTAGTATTTTGTTGAGGATTTTTGCACCAGTGTTCAAAAGGGATATTGGTCTGTAGTTTTTTGTTCTTATAGTATCCTTGTCTGGCTTTGGTATCAGGATTTTGGTGACCTCCAAAAATGAATTAGAAAGTGTTCCCTCCTCTTCAGTTTTTGGAGAAGTTTGAGAAGGATTGGTATTATTTCATCTTTAAACATTTGATAGAATTCAGCAGTGAAGCCATCAGATCCAGGGCCTTTTTTGGTTGGGATTTTTTTTTTAACCTGATTTGTCTTTCTTGCCAGTTACAGGTTTATTCAGATTTTCTATTTTTTGTGATTTAATCTTCATAGAGTTCGTGTTCCTTCTTGATAGCTTGTGTTTCAAATTCCATGAAATAGAACTTTTCCATTTCTTGCTGGTTGTGCAGTTTGTTGTATAGTTGTTCATAGTACTCATAATTTTTTTTTGATTTCTGTAGAATCAGTAGTTAATGTCCCCACTTCCATTTCTGATTTTAGTAATCTGATACTTCCCTCTTTTTTCTTAGGCCGTCTAGCCAGAGGTTTGTCAATTTTGTTGGTCTTTTCAAAGAATCAACTTCTGGTTTCATTGTTTATCTCTGCTATTTTTCTATTCTCTACTTATTTATCTCTGCTCTAATCTTTTTTTTTTTTTTTTTTTTTTTTTTTTTTGCGGTATGCGGGCCTCTCACTGCTGTGGCCTCCCCCGTTGCGGAGCACAGGCTCCGGACGCGCAGGCTCCGGACGCGCAGGCTCAGCGGCCATGGCTCACGGGCCCAGCCGCTCCGCGGCATATGGGATCCTCCCAGACCGGGGCACGAACCCGTATCCCCTGCATCGGCAGGCAGACTCTCAACCACTTGCGCCACCAGGGAGGCCTGCTCTAATCTTTAGTATTTCCTTCTGCTACCTTTGGGTTTAGTCTGTCCTTTGTTTTCTGATTCCTTAAGTTGTAAAGTTAGGTTGTTGGCATGAGACCTTTCTTGTTTGTTAATATAAGCATTTATAGCTATAAATTTCTGCCTTAACACTGCTTTGGCAGTATCCCCTTAGGTTTGGTTATATTGTCTTTTCATTTTCATTTGTGTCTAAATATTCTCTGATTTTCCTTGTAGTTTCTTCTTTGATCTGTTGGTTAAGAGGGCACTGTTTAAATTCCACAGATTTGTAGGTTTTCCAGTTTTTCTTCTATTCATCCTGTTGTGCTTGGAGAAGATACTTTGTATGTTATCTATCTTTTAAAATCTATTGAGACTTAATTTGTGGCCTAAAATATGGTCTGCCCTGGAACATGACCCAAGTGCTCTTGAGAAGAGTGTGTATTCTGTTGTGCTTGTATATTGCTCTGTGTGTTTCTTAGAGCTCTTTGCTTTATTGTGTTAAGTCCTCTCTTTCCATACTTATCTTCTGTCTGGTTGTTTTGCCCATTATTTGAAAGGGAATATCAAAGTCTCCTATTATTGTTGTAGAGCTGTCTGTTTTTGTTTCATATATTTTGATGGTTTGCTTTTAGGTTTGTAGATGTTTATAATTGTTATGTCTTCTTGCCGTAATGAACCTTTTATTAATATATAATGCCCTTCTTTGTTTCTTGTATCTGTTTTTTTTTTTTTTTTTCTTTTTTTGCGGTATGTGGGCCTCTCACTGTTGTGGCCTCTCCCGTTGCGGAGCACAGGCTCCGGATGCGCAGGCCCAGCGGCCATGGCTCACGGGCCCAGCCGCTCCGCGGCATATGGGATCCTCCCAGACCAGGGCACGAACCCGTATCCCCTGCATCGGCAGGCGGACTCTTAACCACTGCGCCACCAGGGAGGCCCTCTTGTATCTGTTTTGATTTAAATTTTATTTGTCTGATATTAATATAGCTACCTCTGCTCTCTTTTGGTTACTGTTTGTGTGGAATATCTTTATCCATCTTTTCATGTTCAAACTATTTGTGTCTTTTGATCTAAAATGAATCTCCTGTGGACAGCAGTAGTTGGAGCATTTCTTTCATCCACTCTGCTGATTTCTGTCATTGATTGGAGAGTTAATCCATTTGTATTTGAAGTAATTACTGATAAGAAGGAACTTTTCTCATCTCTCTTATTTTCCATATGTCTTATAGCTTTTTTGTTCCTCATTTCCTGCTTTACTGTCTTATTTTGTGCTCAGTTGATCTTTTGTAGTGATACTTTAAAATTCCTATCTCATTTCCTTTTGCATATATTCTATAGCTATTTTCTTTGTGGTTACCATGGGATTCCATTTGATATCTTAAAGTTATTATGCTCTAATTTGTTCGCCAGCCTAATTTCAATAATATACAAAACTGCTTCTGTGCAGCTCTGTCCCACCATTTTTTCGGTTGTTGATGTCCCAATATTATATCTTTATACATTGTATGACCCAAAACATATAGTAATAAACATTTTTTAATACATTTATTTATTTGTTTGTTTTTGGCTGCATTGGGTCTTCATTGCTGTGCACGGGCTTTTTCTAGTTGCAGCAAGCGGGGGCTGTTCTTCGTTGTGGTGCACAGCCTTCTTATTGTGGTGGCTTCTTTTGTTGTGGAGCCATGGGCTCTAAGCACATGGGCTTCAGTAGTTGTGGCATTCAGGCTTCAGTAGTTGTGGCTCATGGGCTCTAGAGCGCAGGCTCAGTAGTTGTGGTGCATGGGCTTAGTTACTCCGCAACATATGGGACCTTCCTGGACCAGGGCTCGAACCCATGTCCCCTACATTGGCAGGCAGATTCTTAACCACTGTGCCACCAGGGAAGTCCCAGTAATAAACGTTTAAATGCATTGGTCTCTTAATTTATGTAGGAAAAGTGTGGAATTGAAACCCAAAGTTACAGTAACACTAGTTTTTAGGCCAATAACCGTTTTGTTTTAGTATGTTAGTTTTTTAAATCATGTAGAAAACAAAAAGAGTTTTTAAGCAATTGTTCAATTATACTGGCTTTTTTTTTTTTTTTTTTTTTTTGTGGTACGCGGGCCTCTCACTGTTGTGGCCTCTCCCATTGCGGAGCACAGGCTCCAGACACGCAGGCTCAGTGGCCATGGCTTACGGGCCCAGCCACTCTGTGGCATGTGGGATCCTCCCGGACCGGGGCACAAACCCATGTCCCCTGCATCGGCAGGCGGACTCTCAACCACTGTGCCACCAGGGAAGCCCCTATACTGGCTTTTGTAATTGTCTTGTGTTTACCTTTACTGAGACCTTTACTTCTTCAAATGAAATCGAGTTACAATGTTCTTCTATTGCAACCTGCAGGATTCCCTTGAGCATTTCTTTCACAGCAGGTCTAAATGTAATGAATTCCCTTAACTTTTTTTTTTAACCTGGGAATGTCTTAATTTCTCCAAAATTGATTGCGGTTCACTGTCCAAGCTTTCCCCTGCCCCCCTGGAAGTTGCAAGCCCTCAACTGACTCCAGAGCTCCACTGTAGTTATATCAGATTCTGCCCGTGCGGATACTGTCCAAGTAGGACAGGGATTCCTGTTCTGCCATCTTCCCTGAACCCTCTCCTCTGCTTTTTATAGAATTTGAGGTGGTACACCAATAAAGTACATTATAAAATAAAATAATTTTTGAAACGATTTTTAAAATAAAGATATATTTTCAGACCAAGATGAATTGTTTACTAAGTATGAAAATTGGGTTGGCCTCCTACTGTCACAGCCACAAGAGAAGCACACACTTTTGATCGTACCATTTTCATGATCTACAGAAGTGGGAACTATAATATTAAATCTTGATTCTATAAAGATATTACTGCTTGAAACAGGGCCATAGTGATCTATGTTCTTACTTCCTAATGATTCCTCTTAATGTAAGTATAGACTCTGGAAATCCCAGAGAGATGAATAACTAGACTTTCTCTCAAATTTTTAAGTTTTTTCTTAAACCTTTGACTGTTTAATTTGTTTGACGAGTACCTGAAATGAAGTGTATTGTGATGTTGTTTAGTGAAAAACCCACATGCTTCAAATACTGAGAGGCATAAATAGAGTTGAAATTATCTGCCTTAACAGTCTGCTCCAAATGGAAACTCCCACCTCTGTGGTTGCTCAGGTCACCATTTTTCTCAGAAATAAATTTTGATTCACTTTTTGAACAAAAATATCATTGAGTGTCCAATACACACCAAAAGATGACAGAGAAAAGCCTTTCCAGTAAAGGGAAAAGCCTTTCCAGTATAAAGGGCGTTACAGAATGTCCGATTTAGTATAAAATGTACAAGTATAAGTTCAGATGTTCAATTTAAGTTGTTCATGCTCCCTGTTTAGAAGTGTGATTTGAACTCTGAAGGTACCTAATAGATAGATCCTAGGTCTGCATTTGCCCCACTCCGCAGCCGTCCTATGGAGCGCCTGCCCAGCACCTACATGTGCTTTAGGTGGGCTTCCCTGCAGGATGTTTTAGAGCTGACACCAGTTTGCTTCTGGAGCACTCTCCTGCTCACTGCAGTTGATGTGTGAGCTGATGTGTGCCCCAGGAATGGACACTTATTCTAACGTGAGCCAAAGCAAAACTTCGCTGGAAGGTAAACTTGCTGAAGATGTCATAAGATACATCCTTAAAATAAATACCCTTGGCCTTATCCCCAATTCCTCCACGTTGATGTATCTGCTCTCAATGTCCCTTTTAGAATAGAGCATTAGAGTTTGATGTTTGGGGCTCTGAGAAAACTACTTCTTTATTCAAGTACAAGTTTGCAGGAGTTTTTCTTACTAAAAGGTTCTGGTAAAGCATTCGAGCATGGTCTCTGGGTTTGTGATGTTGGCAGGGTCCAAGTTTGGAATGCGCTTAGGGATAGACAGTCCCCATTCCTAGTTATGTTTTCTTAACCTGTTGGCTTCCTGGTCACTGTGTTGAACTCTGTTAACTCACCCTCTGAGCCCACAGAGGGGTGTGAGGATCATCATCTGCTTTCTGTAAGTTCTATGCACACTTTGTCAAAGTGCTTGCAGCCCCTGCAGTTACCAAGTTTCTGAACTTCCCACTATGTGGCCAGCTCCTGAGGGCAGAGGCTGTGTGTTCTTTTTTATATCCCAAGTACAAGTCCTCTGTTAACAAATTAGCATCTGCCAAGCTAAACTGAGAGCTCGGTTCTCAAGCTGTATATGACACCTGCACAGAGCGGGGGTTCTGTGAAGGTCTGTTTTAGTTGCTAATCTGAGAATGTGGGTGATTTTGGTAGCTGTGGTCTTACTAACTCCTGATGCAGCAGGCAGGGGGTTGAAGGCATGTTTCATAAATCCAGCTTCATTTCCTCTTTAAACAAATGTTGTGGTTTTAAAAACAAACTGTGAAGAACTGCTTGTGTGTTAGATTCTAGAGTAATTCTACATTGCTTTGTATGAATTCAGTAAAATATCCACAATGAAATCTTCTTCTGTGCAGAACTTCTGACAGGGATCCTCTGTGGTAGGATGGAAACCCCCGCTCCTGGTTTCTCTCCTCTCTTCCCTGGAGTGGCTAATGAATGCTTTTCCCAGGCATTTGACTGGACTTCCCTGAATATTATGATGCTCTGCACTGGTCCCTTTTACAGTTCAGCTCTGGGTGACACGCACTCCACGGTAACTTGAGACATGTTTAAGACCAAGAACTTGGTAAAGTTTTCTGGGCTGCTTTTACTTTCCTTTTCCTCTTAGATTTCTTTGGCTAGAAAGCTTCTGTGAGAAAATTGATGTTACTAGATATAATTTCCAGTACTTTAAAAGAATTCACATTCCATACTGACTGTCGTGGGACTGGTTGCTGACTTTGGAGAAGCTCTTTACTGTAGCTGCACTGAGATTGGATTTGGGCTGCCGTCAAATGACGAGCATGTCTTACTGCACAAATGTGTGTGGCCTTCTGAGCCACATTTCCTGATCATTGAGACAGGAGTCGTGCGTCCAGTGTGCTCTGCTGGTCCCCCGTTGCACGACAGGTGTGGTGTTGGGCCTAGAGATGAATCACAAGTCAGGTGTCGTCCCTGCCTGGAGAGGGGATGTGAGGAGTCGCAAGTCCCCACCTACTGTACAGGGCTGCAGTGGGGATCGCAGTCGAACCCGCCATTCAGATGCAAGATGTCCTGACTTCATGGGCCAGAGTTACTAAGTCCTGGGGGACCAGGAAGTTTTGCTTGTGGTTTACTCTTGAAAATAGGAAGACTCATGAGAACATCAGCAGGCTGCTCTCTCCTAACAAAACCCAAGCTTGGCTACAGTTGTTCTCTGCTATAAAACCACCCTTGTGCATCAGATGTCAGGTCCCGTGCATTTCATGCGGCCTTGTTCTGTTGCAGGAGTCCTTAGGATGGGCTCAGGCTCCGTGCACTTAACGCAACCTTGCTGTCTTGCAGATGTCTCACGCAGCCACCAGTGCCTTCTGCCGTTCTATTAAGCTGCAGTGTGAGCTCTACCCCTCTAGAGAAGTGGCCATCTGCCTGGACCCTTACTGTGGACTTGGGTTTGTCCTGTGGTGCCTCTGTAGGTGAGTTTCGTCTTTGCACCTTTACGATACAAGTAAGTAAATCACACACGCGTTTTCAGACCACTTGCGAGAACTGCTAACGGGAGGGGGCCGCCTGCAGGGTGCGGCTCCTCCTCAGCCCAGCTCCGGGTGCCACAGGGACACCTGCCCTGGTAGCCACTCTCTCCAGCATCTGAAAAATTAGGCTCCGTAAAATTTGCTGAAGCCAACAGAGACAGATTCTGGGGCCATTCTCAGAAGCCGTCTGTTGGGAATCCATTTTCCAAGCGACTCCCAGGCCATGGGCTTGCTTCTTATGCCTCTAAATCTTCGCAGGTGTCCCAGGCCTGGGATTGTGTTCACCGGGGGCATCCAGGCTCTTTCCTCCTCAGGCTTCTCCCTGACTTCAGCTGCGGGAGGCCGGAAGGAAGCTCTACAGGCTCCCCTCCCCTCCCCTCCCCTGCGTGGTCCCCACTCCACAGCTGGCAGCCCCCGGGCCCAGCTCCTGGTAGCTGCCAACAAGTATTAATGGAGAGGATGAAAGTTTATTATCATTTTTCTCTAATTGTACATGGATGTTCATTGTAGAAACTTTAGAAAATACAAAATAATATAAAGAAGAAAAGCCATCCATAAGTATACTACCCAGAGATACTAGTAAATACTCACTAGTAGCATTTTGGCATATAGTCTTATGGAGTTTATTTTCTAATGTAGTATTTCTAATGTAGTACTATTTTTTATTATTAACATTTTCAAACGTATACAAGTGTATATGTTTAAGTGTATAAAGAACACTGTAACAAATACCAGGGCCCAACAACCAGCTTCACGTGGATCTTATTTTACCAGTTTGATTTCATCCAGCCTTCTGATTATTTCTGTCCCTTTTCCATATGGGCATTTTAAAGCAAACACCAAAAAACATACGGTTTCACCCATAAACCTTTAAGTACACATACAATTTTGTAAATGTACATTAATATATTTATAAAACTGAGATGCTACAGTGTGAAATTGCTTATAATTGCCTTCTTTTTTCATAATAGTAGATATTTTCTCATCTTTAAACATTCTCCTAAAACAATTATTTTAATGCATTTATAATATTCAATTGGGTCAAATTGAACTAAATCCAATTACATATTTTTTAAAAACACTATCATTCTAATCACCATAATTAAACTTTTTGAGAAAGCAAATATAATTGAACAGTTGAAATATTTTAATGATTTTTGCCTCAATTCAGAATGCAATAGCATTGTGGGTAATTTTTTCTTGGAAAATAGTTGAGAATATACCATTCCAACAGTAGGGCCAAAGTGACTTTAGACATATCTGGCCAGCTAAGAAGGAAACCTGTTCTGAACTACAGCTTTATAGGCAACTGTCTCTTGTTATTTGGCAAAAGTGCCTTCTAGTTCTGCAGGCTCACCCAGCCAAGCCCCATGAAATCCACAGAGAAGGTGCTGGTTGGAGTGAGTCCTGCTGCATGTCACCAGCAGCAATGGGACTCTCTAGAGGACCTGTACAGAGAGGGTGGCGGTGACCCTTTGCTTAATGTCTTACCTGCAAATTCAGAAGTCACAAAATCAGCTATGACCCCTGCAGCACTAAAATTAAATACATAACAGCTGTAAACCTCTTCATTCTGAAATCCATTATAGAAACAGATCCCAATGGACTTGCTTAAAAAACTGGACCTCTTTTAAAAAGCACGTCAGACAGTTGGTATTCATAGATTAGGAAATTCAATATTGTTAAGATGAAAATTCTCCCCAGCCTGGATAAACTTCAAAAACATATGCCAAGTCTGAAAGAAGCCAGACTCAAAAGACCACTTATTATATGATTGTATCATATGATACCATTTGTTGGAAATGTTCAGAAAGGGCAAATCTATAGAGACAGAAAGTAGAATAATGATTAACTGGGGCTAGAGCTGAAAACAGGATTGACTACAAATGAATACAAGGCATGCCTTTAGGGTGATGGAAGTGTTCTAGAACTGCATTGTGGTGATAATTATACACTCTGCAAAACTGTCAAAGTTCTTTTAATTCTATACTGCAAATGGATAGATTTATGATATGCAAATTATACCTAAGTAAAACTTTTTTAAAAAGGAAAACAACTTTCCTTGGAGTAACTGAAGTGCGTGGTACAGACCCTACCCTGCCAGTTCAGTAGGCTCACCCACGTAACACCACAGGGTGACATGTGTTGTCGTGAGTTGTGTGGCTGCCTTGCTCAGGGTGCCCACATTGTGAGAGTTATCAATTCTTTGTATGTTTTATCAAGTTAATAATCTGAAATCATTGAATTACAAATGTACAAATTTATATTAGTTACCAAAATGTCTTTTTTTCTCTCTCTCTCCTGTTCAGACATTTTTTATTTTTGTTTTTTAATCTAGATTTTATTTTTCAGAGTATTGTTAGTTTCACAGCAAAATTGAGTGGAAGGTACAAAGATTTCCCATGCACACCCCACTCCCACATGCACAGCTTCCCCTGTTATCAGCATCTCCCACCAGAGTAGTACATATTTTACAAACTAGGAACCTACCTTTGACACATTGTTATCCCAGAGTCTATAATTTACATCAGGGTTCACTCTTGGTATTGTAGAGAGCCCAGAAATAGACCCACATAAGTATAGTCCGTCGATCTTTGACAAAAGTACAAAGGCAATACAGTGATACAGTGGAACAAAGGTGGTCTTTTCAACTAATGGTACTGGAATAACTGGACATCCACAGGCCAAAAAAAAAAAAAAAAAAGAATCTAGACACAGGTGTTAACAGCCTTCACAAAAGTTAGCTCAAAATAGATCATAGACCTAAATGTGAAACATAAAACTATAAAACTCCTAGAAGAAAACTTAGGAGAATATCTAGATGATCTTGGGTTTGTTGATGACTTTTAGATACACCACCAAAGGCATGATGCATGAAAGAAATAATTGATAGGCTGACTTTATTAAAATTAATCATCTCTGCTCTGCAAAAGATACTGTCGAGAGAATGGGAGCAGGCCAGAGACTGAGAGAAAATATTCCCAAAATGTTTTTTAAATTGTTTTGTTCTTTTTGAAGTTAAGGTCTAAACTAGAATAGTTCAGGTTCCAGAAATTCACAGGAAATAATCTTCTTCCCTATAAGCAACCTGCTATTAAGTAGGGAAGTATTGATAGCCAGTGCCAAGAAATCAGTGTTGGTTAATAAATGAAACAACAAATCGACTTTCGTTGGATTGAGCAAAAAAAAGAGCAAGTAGAAAATTGGTGAATCAGGTTTTCTGTTTTTCCTCTACTAGGATTTAATAACCTTTTTCTTAATGTTGCCTTCTATTTATAGGAATGAGGACAGAGGTGAAGCTATGTTTAATTTTCACAAGTATACTTATATTCTCTAGCCTTGAACTCCACACTGGACCCTACCCTTTCATGTGCTAGCAGTCTGATCAAGCAGGTCATTATCCTGGTGTATATTCTTGAGAAAGCTAGCAGTGGGTGATTTGTATTTTTTTTTCTTCATTTCTGGTCTCCTTATGATAGCATGTAAAAGGAAAATGCTGGGAACAATATGGGTAGATTGTCATAATTAAGCGGATCGTCATAAGGTTTTTACCTGCATTTCGATTCCCTAAGACATGGGGCTCCAGTGTCATTAACTGTGTTTGGTACCTGCCAGAAAATGTAAAAGTCCTCAGTGTCAGAGAAGTGGTGTAAATTTGAGCTGGAATAAAAGTTATGCAGGGGAATCTAATTAAGGTTGTCTCGTTAACCCCGATTCACGAATGGGTTGAATAACATTTGGTGCTAACGGAAAACTGTGCACCATCACTTTTCAAAGAGGGAAAAGGCATGTTTCCTAGTGGATAATTAACGATTTACATGGTGCATGATGTGCGAGGGTGTTAGATCTTGGGCTGTTACCTGGTGTATGATCCCATTTTTGGCCGAGATTGTCCTTTTAATATCCATTCAGCAGAGGTAAATTTTCCATTATTTTTATTTCTTCCTGCTTAATGTTGCCTTGAGGCTTCTCATTGGAGTTGGTACATGAGCTACAAAGAAAGCTCTAATTCAAGGTAACGCCAGACGTGGTGTGGGGGCTGATCCTTGAGCGCTGCGTTGCAAAGGGCAGAGGGTGCAACGGTGCCTGTG
Organism: Mesoplodon densirostris; assembly: GCF_025265405.1. Lineage (NCBI taxonomy): Eukaryota > Metazoa > Chordata > Mammalia > Artiodactyla > Ziphiidae > Mesoplodon > Mesoplodon densirostris. The sequence goes on along the minus strand of NC_082664.1, from coordinate 155,034,790 downwards.
GCACAAAACACCAGTGTCCAACAAGTCTCCCTTGTGGGTGTCTGCCACTTGTATCGGTGGCCTCAGGGGCAGGGGTCTCCCTTAGCTCTCATGGCCCCTGGAAAGAAGACAAGGGCTCAGGAACAGCCCGCAGGATCTCCGGGTGTGAGGGGAGCAGCCCTGATGCGCTGCAGGATCCGAGGAGGTGTTTGGCTCGACTTCAGACCCCCAGTGCGTATTCTTAGAAGGTTGTTGGTTCAGAAGTGAGAAAACAAAACATGCCGGATTCTCAACCAGATGGAAACTCTGATTTTTAAAGCACCACAGTGTTGGCTACAGGGACTTCCAGATGAAAGCGTGTTTTCACAAACTCAGATAAATTTGTACAGAAGTGTTGCTGGATAGATGCTACTTGCAGTAAGTAGTTGACCAAGGTGTCAGTATTGTAATGCAGGTATATTGTCGTGCTGTTTGATCTCTTAAATAGCCGCACTGTAAAGTGATCTTTAAAGGCCTAAATCAATTTCCCAAGGACAAAGCTTAAAGAAAAACTGACAGAATGTTGAGTGTTATAATTATTGGAATGGGATCTTACTGATTTTTGTATATTGACTATAGAAATAATTTTTATACTTTGCCACAGGGCTCCACTGGAATGTGTAGTTTTGCATGTTTTGTGCGTAACAAAACTTTCACATCAGCAGGAATTCAAAGGAAATATTTGAAAACTTTCAAAGGAAAGTTTTGGGCATAATAATCCTTTCTCCTGGTTACTGAGAGCAGTCAGCACATCCTCAGAGCTCTTTAAAGTTCATCTAAACTCAACTTGGAGCAAGTTCTTATTCTATTCTGAGTTTCATTTAATTCTTTAAATACAGAGAGCTCTGTTCATTATCAGATTTCCTTGCTCAGAAGGATTAAGTAAAATTCAAAAAATCTAAAAACCACCACCGGAAAAATTCCCACCTGATTATCAAACATTCTTCCTAGAATAACACCTACATTTTATCCCCACACATTGGTTGTTTTTTTTTTTTTTTTTTTTTTTTTTTATTTTACAAATTTAATCAGTTATACATATACATATGTTCCCATATCCCCTCCCTTTTGCGTCTCCCTCCCACCCTCCCTATCCCATCCCTCCAGGCGGTCACAAAGAACCGAGCTAATCTCCCTGTGCTATGCGGCTGCTTCCCACTAGCCATCTACCTTACGTTTGGTAGTGTATATATGTCCATGCCGCTCTTTCACTTTGTCACAGCTTACCCTTCCCCCTCCCCATATCCTCAAGTCCATGCTCTAGTAGGTCTGTGTCTTTATTCCTGTCTTACCCCTATGTTCTTGATGACATTTTTTTCTTAAATTCCATATATATGTGTCAGCATACAGTATTTGTCTTTCTCTTTCTGACTTACTTCACTCTGTATGACAGACTCTAGGTCCATCCACCTCATTACAAATAGCTCAATTTCATTTCTTTTTATGGCTGAGTAATATTCCATTGTATATATGTGCCACATCTTCTTTATCCATTCATCCGATGATGGACACTTAGGTTGTTTCCATCTCCGGGCTATTGTAAATAGGGCTGCTATGAACATTTTGGTACATGTCTCTTTTTGAATTATGGTTTTCTCAGGGTATATGCCCAGTAGTGGGATTGCTGGGTCATATGGTAGTTCTATTTGTAGTTTTTTAAGGAACCTCCATACCGTTCTCCATAGTGGCTGTACCAATTCACATTCCCACCAGCAGTGCAAGAGTGTTCCCTTTTTTCCACACCCTCTCCAGCATTTATTGTTTCTAGATTTTTTGATGATGGCCATTCTGACTGGTGTGAGATGATATCTCATTGTAGTTTTGATTTGCATTTCTCTAATGAGTAAAGATATTGAGCATCCTTTCATGTGTTTGTTGGCTGTCTGTATATCTTCTGTGGAGAAATGTCTATTTAGGTCTTCTGCCCATTTTTGGATTGGGTTGTTTGTTTTTTTGCTATTGAGCTGCATGAGCTGCTTATAAATTTTGGAGATTAATCCTTTGTCAGTTGCTTCATTTGCAAATATTTTCTCCCATTCTGAGGGTTGTCTTTTGGTCTTGTTTATGGTTTCCTTTGCTGTGCAAAAGCTTTTAAGTTTCATTAGGTCCCATGTGTTTATTTTTGTCTTTATTTCCATTTCTCTAGGAGGTGGGTCAAAAAGGATCTTGCTGTGATTTATGTCATAGAGTGTTCTGCCTATGTTTTCCTCTAGGAGTTTGATAGTGTCTGGCCTTACATTTAGGTCTTTAATCCATTTTGAGCTAATTTTTGTGTATGGTGTTAGGGAGTGATCTAATCTCATACTTTTACATGTCCCTGTCCAGTTTTCCCAGCACCACTTATTGAAGAGACTGTCCTTTCTCCACTGTACATTCCTGCCTCCTTTATCAAAGATAAGGTGACCATATGTCCGTGGGTTTATCTCTGGGCTTTCTATCCTGTTCCATTGATCTATCTTTCTGTTTTTGTGCCAGTACCATACTGTCTTGATTACTGTAGCTTTGTAGTATAGTCTGAAGTCAGGGAGCCTGATTCCTCCAGCTCCGTTTTTCGTTCTCAAGATTGCTTTGGCTATTCGGGGTCTTTTGTGTTTCCATACAAATTGTGAAATTTTTTGTTCTAGTTCTGTGAAAAATGCCATTGGTAGTTTGATAGGGATTGCATTGAATCTGTAGATTGCTTTGGGTAGTAGAGTCATTTTCACAATGTTGATTCTTCCAATCCAAGAACATGGTACATCTCTCCATCTATTTGTATCATCTTTAATTTCTTTCATCAGTGTCTTATAATTTTCTGCATACAGGTCTTTTGTCTCCTTAGGTAGGTTTATTCCTAGATATTTTATTCTTTTTGTTGGAGTGGTAAATGGGAGTGTTTCCTTGATTTCACTTTCAGATTTTTCATCATTAGTATATAGGAATGCCAGAGATTTCTGTGCATTAATTTTGTATCCTGCAACTTTACCAAATTCATTGATTAGCTCTAGTAGTTTTCTGGTAGCATCTTTAGGATTCTCTATGTATAGTATCATGTCATCTGCAAACAGTGACAGCTTTACTTCTTCTTTTCCCATTTGGATTCCTTTTATTTCCTTTTCTTCTCTGATTGCTGTGGCTAAAACTTCCAAAACTATGTTGAATAAGAGTGGTGAGAGTGGGCAACCTTGTCTTGTTCCTGATCTTAGTGGAAATGGTTTCAGTTTTTCACCATTGAGGACGATGCTGGCTGTGGGTTTGTCATATATGGCCTTTATTATGTTGAGGAAAGTTCCCTCTATGCCTACTTTCTGCAGGGTTTTTATCATAAATGGGCGTTGAATTTTGTCAAAAGCTTTCTCTGCATCTATTGAGATGATCATATGGTTTTTCTCCTTCAGTTTGTTAATATGGTGTATCACATTGATTGATTTGCGTATATTGAAGAATCCTTGCATTCCTGGAATAAACACCACTTGATCATGGTGTATGATCCTTTTAAAGTGCTGTTGGATTCTGTTTGCTAGTATTTTGTTGAGGATTTTTGCATCTATGTTCATCAGTGATATTGGCCTGTAGTTTTCTTTCTTTGTGACATCCTTGTCTGGTTTTGGTATCAAGGTGATGGTGGCCTCGTAGAATGAGTTTGGGAGTGTTCCTCCCTCTGCTATCTTTTGGAAGAGTTTCAGAAGGATAGGTGTTAGCTCTTCTCTAAATGCTTGATAGAATTCGCCTGTGAAGCCATCTGGTCCTGGGCTTTTGTTTGTTGGAAGATTTTTAATCACAGTTTCAATTTCAGTGCTTGTGATTGGTCTGTTCATATTTTCTATTTCTTCCTGATTCAGTCTTGGCAGGTTGTGCATTTCTAAGAATTTGTCCATTTCTTCCAGGTTGTCCATTTTATTGGCATAGAGTTGCTTATAGTAATCTCTCATGATCTTTTGTATTTCTGCAGTGTCAGTTGTTACTTCTCCTTTTTCATTTCTAATTCTATTGATTTGAGTCTTCTCCCTTTTTTTCTTGATGAGTCTGGCTAATGGTTTGTCAATTTTGTTTATCTTCTCAAAGAACCAGCTTTTAGTTTTATTGATCTTTGCTATCGTTTCCTTCATTTCTTTTTCATTTATTTCTGATCTGATTTTTACGATTTCTTTCCTTCTGCTAACTTTGGGATGATTTTGTTCTTCTTTCTCTAATTGCTTTAGGTGCAAGGTTAGGTTGTTTATTCGAGATATTTCCTGTTTCTTAAGGTGGGATTGTATTGCTATAAACTTCCCCCTTAGAACTGCTTTTGCTGCGTCCCATAGGTTTTGGGTTGTCGTGTCTCCATTGTCATTTGTTTCTAGGTATTTTTTAATTTCCTCTTTGATTTCTTCAGTGATCACTTCGTTATTAAGTAGTGTATTGTTTAGCCTCCATGTGTTTGTATGTTTTACAGCTCTTTTCCTGTAATTGATATCTAGTCTCATAGCATTGTGGTCGGAAAAGATACTTGATACAATTTCAATTTTCTTAAATTTACCAAGGCTTGATTTGTGACCCAAGATATGATCTATCCTGGAGAATGTTCCATGAGCGCTTGAGAAAAATGTGTATTCTGTTGTTTTTGGATGGAATGTCCTATAAATATCAATTAAGTCCATCTTGTTTAATGTATCATTTAAAGCTTGTGTTTCCTTATTTATTTTCATTTTGGATGACCTGTCCATTGGTGAAAGTGGGGTGTTAAAGTCCCCTACTATGATTGTGTTACTGTCGATTTCTCCTTTTATGGCTGTTAATATTTCCCTTATGTATTGAGGTGCTCCTATGTTTGGTGCATAAATATTTACAATTGTTATATCTTCTTCTTGGATTGATCCCTTGATCATTATGTAGTGTCCTTCTTTGTCTCTTCTAGTAGTCTTTATTTTAAAGTCTATTTTGTCTGATATGAGAATTGCTACTCCAGCTTTCTTTTGGTTTCCATTTGCATGGAATATCTTTTTCCATCCCCTTACTTTCAGTCTGTATGTGTCTCTAGGTCTGAAGTGGGTCTCTTGTAGACAGCATATATATGGGTCTTGTTTTTGTATCCATTCAGCCAGTCTGTGTCTTTTGGTGGGAGCATTTAGTCCATTTACATTTAAGGTAATTATTGATATGTATGTTCCTATTCCCATTTTCTTAATTGTTTTGGGTTCGTTATTGTAGTTCTTTTCCTTCTGTTGTGTTTCTTGCCTAGAGAAGTTCCTTTAGCATTTGTTGTAAAGCTGGTTTGGTGGTGCTGAACTCTCTCAGCTTTTGCTTGTCTGTAAAGGTTTTAATTTCTCCATCAAATCTGAATGAGATCCTTGCTGGGTAGAGTAATCTTGGTTGCAGGTTTTTCTCCTTCATCACTTTAAGTATGTCCTGCCACTCCCTTCTGGCTTGTAGAGTTTCTGCTGAGAGATCAGCTGTTATCCTGATGGGGATTCCCTTGTGTGTTATTTGTTGTTTTTGCCTTGCTGCTTTTAATATGATTTCTTTGTGTTTAATTTTTGACAGTTTGATTAATATGTGTCTTGGTGTATTTCTCCTTGGATTTATTCTGTATGGGACTCTCTGTGCCTCCTGGACTTGATTAACTATTTCCTTTCCCATATTAGGGAAGTTTTCAACTATAATCTCTTCAAATATTTTCTCAGTCCCTTTCTTTTTCTCTTCTTCTTCTGGAACCCCTATAATTCGAATGTTGGTGCATTTAATGTTGTCCCAGAGGTCTCTGAGACTGTCCTCTGTTCTTTTCATTCTTTTTTCTTTATTTTGCTGTGCAGCAGTTATTTCCACTAATTTATCTTCCACCTCACTTATCCGTTCTTCTGCCTCAGTTATTCTGCTATTGATCCCATCTAGAGTATTTTTTATTTCATTTATTGTGTTTTAATCGATGCTTGATTCATCTTTAGTTCTTCTAGGTCCTTGTTAACTGTTTCTTGCATTTTGTCTATTCTATTTCCAAGATTTTGGATCATCTTTACCATCATTATTCTGAATTCTTTTTCAGATAGACTGCCTATTACCTCTTCATTTGTTAGGTCTGGTGGGTTTTTATCTTGCTCCTTCTCCTGCTGTGTGTTTTTCTGTCTTCTCATTTTGCTTATGTTACTGTGTTTGGGGTCTCCTTTTTGCAGGCTGCAGGTTCGTAGTTCCCGTTGTTTTTGGTGTCTGTCCCCAGTGGCTAAGGTTGGTTTAGTGGGTTGTGTAGGCTTCTTGGTGGAGGGGACTACTGCCTGTGTTCTGGTGGATGAGGTTGGATCTTGTCTTTCTGGTGGGCAGGTCCACGTCTGGTGGTGTGTTTTGGGGTGTCTGCGGACTTTTTATGATTTGAGGCAGCCTCTCTGCTAATGGGTGGCGTTGTGTTCCTGTCTTGCTAGTTGTTTGGCATAGGGTGTCCAGCACTGTAGCTTGCTGGTCGTTGAGTGAAGCTGGGTGCTGGTGTTGAGATGGAGATCTCTGGAAGATTTTCGCCGTTTGATATTATGTGGAGCTGGGAGGTCTCTTGTGGACCAGTGTCCTGAAGTTCGCTCTCCCACCTCAGAGGCACAGCACTGACTCCTGGCTCCTCAATTTGGGATGATTTGTTGTCTATTCATGTATTCCACAGATGCAGGGTATATGAAGTTGATTGTGGAGCTTTAATCCGCTGCTTCTCACATTGGTTGTTGGTTGTCTGATGTTTTGATGTATTAAACTCCAATAGGAGAATCTAAAGCAATCATCAACTTGTAGCATTTTGTTATCCTGATAAGAAATGTGTGATAGAGGTATTCCAGGATAGAAATGTGTGTGTTTTTGAACGTGTTTATGGGTCATATTCTATGGAAATGAATGAGTGCCCTAAGAACTGACAAATGGGCAGAGAAACGCCCGGGGTCCCTCTGCCCTACCCTAGCCCCCGTTAGTATCCTGCTGTGTTTGTTCCTGTGCTCTTGCCCTTCTTCACAGCTATAATCGTAGTTTGTATGTGGTTCCATATCCCACTTCCTTCCTTTAATATTAAAAATGGGAAGTTTTTAACCGTGTGTCTTGGATTTAAGTTCTGTGGAATCCATCTTTAGAAGCCAAGTTAGAACACATCTGCCAACAGATCACTTTCATTCCTTAAAAAGACCGTTCTTCATAGTGCTCCACATTGGGAGTGTGTGATCCCTGGGAGCCAGTGTTTCCAGTACAAACAGAAAAGGTTCTCTGAAAGCCGTCATGAGCTGGAGTTGGGAGTAGGAGGGCTTTATGTGGAGGTCATACCTGTCCAAGTAAAAAGGTGGCCAGAGGACTGGACAGGGCAACTGGCACCACCGGGAGCTTCCTGAGCTCCCCCCACCCCCCGCACCATATCACAGGCTTGTTCCTTTCTGAAGGGACATCCAAGGGGCACACCCAGCCCACCTCATCAGGCTAAGGCTTTTTTATGAAGCAAAAACAGATTCTTTAAATGGTGCTTATTCTAATATGTCCAAAGAGCATGTCAGTTATTTGTACATGACAGACTTAGTCTAAGAACCTTCTTTTTAAAGTTCTTGCTTATGATTTTCACTTGCTCAGCTGGGATCCCCAGGGTGGTCTAGGGAAGGTGGGTGGAACCTCAGAGGGCCTTCAGCTCACGGGGGTGCCTCCTCTGAGCCCTAACTCTCAGCTCATTATTTACTCCTCCCTTGAAGAAGCACTGTCCTTTAAAAGGAGACATTGGTTTAAATGAAACTTCTGTTGTTCTACAATAACTGTGGCATTTGAGTGTGCTCTGAGATGCTTGAGTAGATTTAATACAGCCTGTGCATTGAATCCTGACTGGCACAGAATTGTTGAAATAAAGTGTGAGTGTCTTCTTTTACTTATTCTGATATTCCTTCAGAGGAGATCAGATTAATTAACATTCCTGGCTTACACGTTAACTTCAAGTAATAACACAAAAGAAAAACCAGTGCAGCATTTCAATGCCGTATCGTAAAACATTGTGTGTGTGTGTGTGTGTGTGTGTGTGTGTGTGTGTGAATACAGCTCTAATGATGAACTACTCACTATTGGGTAACTTTCACACTTTTGAATCTTTGTTTTCAGCAGACAGGGGCTTAAAATTCCTCAATCAGTGATATAATAAAAGCCAATTACATTTTTAAAATGGGCAAAGGACTTGATTAGACGTTCATCCAAAGAAAACATACAAATGGCCAAAAAGCACATGAAAAAGGTGCTCAACATCATGAGTCATTAGGGAAAGGCAAGTCAAAACCACCATGAGGTACCACTTCACACCCACTGGGATGGCTAAACTAAAAAAAATGCAAAGTAACAAGTACGGGGAGAATTTGGAAAAACTGGAGTCTTCGTACCTTGCTGGTAGGAATGCAAAATTGTGCAGCCTTTGGGAAACAGTTTGGCAGTTCCTCGGCAAATTAAACATAGAGTTACCATGTGGTCTAACAATTCCACTTTGGGGTACATACCCAAAAGAATTGAAAACAGGGACTTAAACAGATACTTGTACATGCTATTCATAGCAGCATTATTCACAGTAACCAAAAGGTAGAAACCCCCCAAGCATCCATCGATGGATGAATGAACAAATAAAATGTGGTCTATCCATACAGTGGGATGTTATTCAGCCTTGAAGACACATGCTACAACATGGAAGAATGTTGAAGACAATATGCTAAGTGAAATAATCCAGGCAGAAGAAGACAAATATTGTGTGATTTCACTTAAATGAAATATCTGGAATAGGCAATTCAGAAATAGAAAGTAGGTTAGAGGTTACCATTCCCTGGGAGGTGGAAGTGGTGATGGGTTAGGTACAGAGCTTCTGTTTGGGATGGTGAAAAATTTTGGACATAAATAGCAGTAATGGTTGCACAACATTGTAAACATAATTAATGCCACTGGAGTGTCATTTTTAAATGGCTGAATGGTAAATCTTATGCATATTTTATCACAAGACTTTTAAAACTAAGACCAAAAAAACCCATTTGGTAGCATCTTTTAGGAATTTTTCTGTGTAGTATCATGTCGTCTGCAAACAGTGACAGTTTTACTTCTTCAATTTGGATTTCTTTTTCTTTTCTGATTGCTGTGACTAAGATTTCCAAAACTGTGTTGAATAAAAATGGTGAGAGTGGGCATCCTTGCCTTGTTCCTGATCTTAGAGGAAATGCTCTCAGCTCTTCACTGTTGAGTATGTTAGCTGTGGGTTTGTCATATATGGCCTTTATTATATTGAGGTATGTTTCCTCCATGCCCACTTTCTGGAGAGTTTTTCTCATAAATAGATGTTGAATTTTATGAAAAGCTTTTTTGGCATCTATTGAGATAATCATATGGTTTTTATTCTTCAATTTGTTAATATGGTATACCACACTGATTTGCAAATATTGAAAAATCCTTGCATCCCTGGGATAAATTTCACTTGATTGTGGTGTATGATCCTTTTAACGTATTGTTGGATTCAGTTTGCTACTACTAGAGCGGGTCAATTAATTCAGTAAATTGGCAGGATACAAAATTAATGGAGAAATTTGTTGCATTTCTATACATTAACAACAGAAGAGCAGAAAGAGAAATTAAGGAAACAACCCCATTTACCACCACATCAAAAAGAATAAGATACTTAGGAATAAACCTACCTAAGGAGGCAGAAGACCTGTACTCTGAAAACTGTAAGATGCTGATGAAAGAAATTGAAGAGGACACAAATAGATGGAAAGATATACCATGTTCCTGGATTGGAAGAATCAATATTGTTAAAATGACTGTACTACCCCAGACAATCTACAGATTCAGTGCAATGCCTATCAAATTACCAATGGCATTTTTCCCAGAACTAGAACAAAAAATTTCACAATTTGTATGGAAACACAAAAGACCCCGAATAGCCAAAGCAATCTTGAGAAAGTAGAATGGAGCCAGAGGAATCAGGCCTCCTGACCTCAGACTATACTACAAAGCTACAGTCATCAAAACAGTATGCTTCTGGCACGGAAACAGAAATACAGATCAGTGGAACAGGATAGAAAGTCCAGCGATAAACCCATGCACCTATGGTTAATTAATCTACAACAAAGGAGGGAAGAATAATACAATGGAGAGAAGACAATCTCTTCAATAAGTGGTGCTGGGGGGCTTCCCTGGTGGTGCAGTGGTTAAGAATCTGCCTGCCAATGCAGGGGACACGGGTTTGAGCCCTGGTCCAGGAAGATCCCACATGCTGCGGAGCAACTAAGCCCATGCACCACAACTACTGAGCCTGCACTGTAGATCCCGCGAGCCACAACTACTGAAGCTGCACGCCACAACTACCAAAGCCCGTGTGCCTAGAGCCCATGCTCTGCAACAAGAGAAGCCACCGCAATGAGAAGCCCGCTCACCACAATGAAGAGTAGCCCCTGCTCACCACAACTAGAGAAAGCCCGTGCGCAGCAACGAAGGCCCAACGCAGCCAAAAATAAAATAAATAAATTTAAAAAAAATAAGTTGTGCTGGGAAAACTGGACAGCTACATGTAAAAGAATGAAATTAAAACATTCTTTAACACCATAAACAAAAATAAACTCAAAGTGGATTAAAGACCTAAATGTAAGACTGCATACTATAAAACTCCTAGAGGAAAACATAGACAGAACATTGACATAAATCTCAGCAATATCTTTTTGGATCCGTCTCCTAGAGTAATGGAAATAAAAACAAAAATAAATGAATGGGACTTAATTAAACTTAAGCTTTGGCACAGCAAAGGAAATCATAAACAAAACAGACAACCTACGGACTGGGAGAAAATATTTGCAAATGATGCAGCCAACAAAGGATTAATCTCCAAAACACACAAATAGTGCATGCAGCTCAATATCAAAAAAACAACCCAATCAAAAAATGGGCAGAAGATCTAGGAAGACATTTCTCCAGAGAAAACATAAGATGGCCAACAGGCACATGCAAAGATGCTCAACTTTGCTAATTATTAGAGAAATGCAAACCAAAATTGCAATGAGGTATCGCTTCATACCAGTCAGAATGGCCATCATCAAAATGTCTACAAGTAATAAATGCTGGAGAGGGTGTGGAGAAAAAGGAACCCTCCTACACTGTTGATGGGAATGTAAATTGGTGCAGCCACTATGGAAAACAGTGTGGAGGTTCCTTAAAAAACTAAAAATAGGGGCTTCCCTGGTGGCGCAGTTGTTGAGAGTCTGCCTGCCAATGCAGGGGACATGGGTTCGTGCCCCGGTCCGGGAAGATCCCACATGCCGTGGAGCGGCTGGGCCTGTGAGCCATGGCCGCTGAGCCTGCGCGTCCGGAGCCTGTGCTCTGCAATGGGAGAGGCCGCAGCAGTGAGAGGCCCATGTACCAAAAAAAAAAAAAAAAAACAACTAAAAATAGAATTACCGCATGATCCTGCAGTCCCACTCCTGGACATCTATCTGGCAAAAAGTCTTAATTTGAAAAGATGCATGCACCCCAGTGTTCATTGCAGCACTATTTACAGTAGCATGGAAATTGACAAAGACATGGAAGCAACCTAAATGTCCATCAACAGATGAATAGATAAAGAAGATGTGGTATATATATACAATGGAATATTACTCAACTATAATAAAGAATGAAATGATGCCATTTGCAGCAACATAGATGGACCTAGAGATTATCATACTAAGTGAAGTAAGCCAGGGAGAAACAAATACCATATGGTATCACTTATATGTGGAATCTAAAAAAAAAAAAAAAAATACAAATGAACTTATTTACAAAACAGAAATAGACCCACAGACATAGAAAACAAACTTATGGTTACCAAAGGGGAAAGTGGTGGGGAGAGAGATTAACATATACACACTACTATATATAAAATAGCCAAAAAGGAAGGACCTACTGTGTAGTACAGGGAGCTATACTCAGTATTTTGTAATAACCTATAAGGGAAAATAATCTGAAAAAGAATATATTATATATATATGTGTGTGTGTATAACTGAATCACTGTGCTGTACACCTGAAACTAACACAACATTGTAAATCAACTACAATTTTAAAAATAAAATCTCTTTTACTTAAATCTTAGAACGTAGTTTATCTAGGATGTTCTGTTATAGCATATGATATCTATTACTGTTGATTTGTAGCCATAAACCAAACAAAATTAATACCATTGAAAATGTAGTTTGGCAAATACTTCGTTATTTTAAAATCACACTTGCCCCATTAATTGTGAAACAAAATATGTAGCCTCTTGTTTCTCTCCCCGTGCTCTCTAACGTAAAGGTAAAATTAGAGAATGATTGTATTTTCTTTAGTTCTGTTTGGTAATCCAATTGGATCATTCTGAAGTAAAATTATAATCCTAATTCTTCTAATTGTCTTAGTTTCCTTTTATTTACTCTGGATGTCAGTTTTCTGAATCAGGGTTGGGCACGCTTTTCCTCAAGTGGCTGTTTAGTAAATATTCAGTCTCCACGGTCTCTGTCGCAACCCTCAGCTCTGCCCGTTGGTGTGAAAGCCACTGCAGGTGGTACTGCAAGGACTGAGGGCCGTGTCCCAATAAAACTTTATTTACAAAACCAGGCAGCATCTAGTTTGCTAACTCCTGTTCTGAACTTCCAGATCTTTTTACCAAAATTCAGTCCTGTGTCTCCCACTGTGAGAGTCCATTCTGTGAATATAGCAGCTTTGAGAGAAACCTAATAGCATCAGAGCTTTGAGATCTTTCAATGAGTGCTCAAAATGGCAGTAACTGCGGATCATAATCCCATAGTTCTTTTGTATTTTTCAGAATGTTTTTGTAAACACGCTTTTGTTTTATATTTACAAATACCAGAGAGTAGAGTTGGTGTGACTGTCCCCTCTTGCAAATGGACAGTAGGTGTTTCTCAGAGGCTGGCTGGTCCCCCCTTCTCCATCCTCACTGAGCCCTCCCATCTCTCTGTGCAGCGTGTATTCCGGGCACCAGTCCATCCTCATCCCGCCTGCAGAGCTGGAGACCAACCCTGCCTTGTGGCTGCTTGCCGTGAGTCAGTACAAAGTCCGGGATACATTTTGCTCCTACTCAGTGATGGAACTGTGTACCAAGGGGCTGGGCTCGCAGACAGAATCGCTCAAGGTAAGCAGCCCTCAGAGTGCCTGGGGGACACTTGCCAGCATCCTGGGAAAGCACCAGTGTCAGAGGGTGTGGAGTAGGTGTGGTGAGGCTAAATGATCCTTCAGAAAAGCTGACATAAGGTCTGCTGTCACCTGAGGTAAACGAAGTTGTTTTCACATGAAAACCTTGTTTTATAACGTGAATATTTTCCTACTGCCAGAGTTAGAGGTCAGAGTGTATGTTATTGATGTCTTTAATTCTGTTAGGGCTACTTGGAGGGTCCTGAATTGCCTTTTGATTTGTTGGTGGATTCAGTTCTTGAGTGCAGTTAGTTTTATTCCAAAGCTGGGGTTCGAGTCATACGTCTAAACTTAGCTGCTCATTTCATTTTCCTTGAGGACCCTGATTGGTAGATCTGGGTCCTAACCAAAATTCAATTTTACAATCCAGTGAACAGTGGCTTGGTTTTATTTTTTAATATTCAATTACCATTATGTGACAATAACAACATTTCCCTTCATTTAAGCCGAGGACTTTTTTTTTTTTGCCGTACACAGGCCTCTCACTCTTGTGGCCTCTCCCATTGCGGAGCACAGGCTCCGGATGCGCAGGCTCAGCGGCCATCGCTCACGGGCCCAGCCGCTCGGTGGCACGTGGAATCTTCCCGGACCAGGGCACAAACCCATGTCCCCTGCATGAGCAGGCGTACTCCCAACCACTGTGCCACCAGGGAAGCCCCAAGGACTTTTTGATAGACGTATTTTCATAGTAAATTATATAGTCCTTATTCACGTAACTAGGAGAGAATAATCATATGACCTATTTTGGTTAATATTCCAACTATTCACTGTTTATATGCTCAGATATGTGTGAGTGTGTATGTATAGATACATACACAGATTATATTTATGTGTATATATGCACACATACAAATTATCTATACACTTGCCATTAGTAAAGCAATATATTTCTCTCTGCTGAATTTTGTTTTCCTATTGAGACCTAGTGCATTAAGCTTGAACAAGAAAGCAAAATGCAAGATAACTTTGATATTAAGCTACATAAATAAATATTACTTGAAGTTATATGTTTATACAGCAAAGGAAATTTATAAAATATTATTATTCATGTCCACCTATATTATGCTATAAAATGATTGAGTATGTTTCATGAACTTTACCTATAGGTGCATTTATAAATAACCAAATGAAATAATAAGTGATTTCTAAGCACTTTACATATTGATTAATTTAACCTTTACAATAGTTCTCTGAAATAGGTCCATTATTGTTTCCATTTTAAAGATGAGGAAACTTAGGTTACAGAGAAATTAAGCACCTTCTCCAAGTTCTTACATTTAGTAAACTTTGAAGCCAAATTTTGAATCTGTGGCTCCAGGAGCACCGTCTCAAAGCCCAGGTTGCACTGCCTCCCAAAACACACGTGTCGAGGGTCATTGGTGTTAGGCAGACTTAATTTTCCCTGTGTAACTGCACGTATGGAAGATTGTCGTTATCTTGACTCATGTCCCTCCTCAGCTCAGGTGCCCTTGTCAGCTCTCCAGGACGCTGATGGCTCCTGGTGACTGTCCTGTGTGGGGATGGAGAGACCCTGTCGCTTCCTCGCCTCCTGTTTCATTGCCACTCCCGTTGCGCGTTTTGCTGTTCCTCGGCTCCGCTTGGGAGTGTTGTGCTTTTAGGGCACTTCATTTCCTGCCCCGGGTGTTGCCATTTCGTTCATTTGATGGAATTTGGGCAGAACTGAGCTGTGTTTCCTCGTGACAGTTTATCTGGGACCTTTTATGTCTCAAGACATGAAAGGAGAGCTGTGTTTAAGAAGCTGCCCAGATGTTTTCATTTTCCATTCCTATATTAAAAGCAGGTTTCTCATTTCTCTCCGATGGATGTTCCTGTGTATCCATGCTGGCAGGAGTGTATATAAGTGCTTCTGTTCTTCCCCAAACCCTGTCCTTTAATTATTTTATCCACACCTTGTTTTTCTTCAACTTTTCTCCTCATTATGCTTCTTGAATTATTTGAAATATGTTTATAATGGCATCCTTGATTACCGATAAGGGCGTTTTTTTTATTTACACATGTTCTACAGCATTTTGTTTAATGGTGCAGACACAGAGAGCCCTAGGAATGAATATCTGTGTGGAGTTTCTGTTGTTGTACAGATCTGGGTAAGGAGCCTGCAGGTTACACCCCTAACACTGGCAAGGCTGACCTCCTACTGCTGTCATTATTTCTAGGCACGAGGACTGGACTTGTCCCGCGTGCGGACCTGTGTAGTGGTGGCAGAAGAACGGCCCCGAATAGCACTCACCCAGTCATTCTCAAAACTGTTTAAAGACCTGGGCCTCCATCCACGGGCCGTTAGCACCTCGTTTGGCTGTAGAGTGAACCTGGCGATTTGCTTGCAGGTGAGTTTCCTTGATGCCAGTAAGTGTGTGAGTCAGAGAGTGACTTTTAAAGACAGGCATACAGCGCCACACTGCTCAACATGGTTTCCCCTGCTGATGCTTACCCACATTTAGAAGGTATCTTTCAGTCAAATGCATGTGGTTGGTATACACTTTTTGTTTGTTTGTTTTGTTTTTAATTATACTCTGCATTTGTCAGTAACCATTATTCATAACTAGCATTCACAGGCTTATTCTGTCCTGGGGCATTTTAAGTTTTGTAACATGAGTAGCAGTTTGTCAAGACCTGTGAAGGCAGGCTCTTTAAAGATGAGATACTAAACAAATGTTTCATTGTGGCAATAAATCCTGTCTCTTGAAGTACTTAGTCTCTTGTATGCAGACAGTAACTTCTGTAGGAAGAATTCCAGGACATTAAGCAGGTTCATGAATTTGTGGCTGTGATGACATTGAAGTATATACTTTTTGCTGCATTTCTAAGGCAGAGCTGTAAGTGAGGCTGCCCTCGTAAGATAGCCTTGCATTATATGTGGCAAAAAAAAAAAAATGCTTGTTTTCTTTCTTTCTCTTCATTAGCCCACTTCAGACCATCTTCACTATTCCTTTCCATCTCTGAACTCTTAACATGAGATCTAGTCCATGAAGGAAAGGAAAGTCCTATGGGAATCTGTTCCCAGTGCCCTTTGGGCAGCCTCATCCAAAACAAGCCAGCCCAGGACTCAGCTTCAGGCTTTGTTCCTGGAACATATTAAAAGGACAAGAACTTTGCTCACAGCAGGTGCGGGAGTAGAGGACAGTGGACACAAGCTGGCTCCTGACCACCCACTGTCTCTCCCATTTACGACCCAGAGATGCTGCTTACAGTTCCCCTTGGGAGACCTCGGGAAACTCCTGGTCAGCTGTCTCCCAGCCAGTGCTCTCAGTATCTGGACTCAGCGTGGACTTTGGAGAGGAAGGACTCTCCCTATGTGACCAGTTTGCTGAGCTCACTTCAGAAAAATTAGCTACAGGAAGGTGTTCTGATTTTCATTGGTGTTCCTTTGCCTCTGTCTTCCTTCTCTTTGAATTAGCTCCATTTTTAAAAATTTATAACTACCAGGGTCCTCTCAAGAGTCAGTTGAACCTTGTTCTATGATTGAAATTAATTCCCTTTTCTAAGAGGTAACCTGAAGAATTGGATTTACCTTGCCAAACTAGTTCTTTAAATATTGAAGTTTTCTTTTCCTATTCACCTTGATCTGTTCTGCTTAAATGTTTCTAGCCATCTGTTCCATAAGGAGAAATGAGAAATACAGAAATCCACTTCTTAAGTAAATTCAGCCATAGGATGATGTAATGCTTCCCTTCTCCTGCAAGTAGTGGGGAAAAAATCAGGGATCCATGAGAGACAGGCTCTTGGCCACAATGTTTCTTCTTCTTTCTCTCTCTCTCAGAATGTTGGCAGATGAAGGGAGAAGGGCATAGAATAGATCCCATATTAACATAATATCACTTAGCACTTGTCCACTTCATACAGGCAACAAAGCAAGTTCTACTACACTTTATTATACAGAATTAAAACTTTGTAGATACTAGAAATAGAGCACTTATGGTTATTTACCTCTTTATTTTTCATTTATTTCCATCTACTTGATCCAAAATGTTTTAAGAAGTTTTATAGGGAAGCAGTAGATTAAGTAGGGAAAATAAAATACACTAAAAATAATTGAAAAGATAGAGGTGACAGAAAATAAGGGTAAGAAGCCGAAAATGAAGTTGGTACACAGGTGTTCGCCACCTCTGTGGCCTAAAATATGAACTCCATCATTCCAGTGTCCTTAGCACCTAGAACTGTACCTGGTGCTTTGTAAATATTTAATAAATATGTGTTGTAAGAATGTTGAATAAATTAAGTTCTATACTCCTAATAAAAAGAATAAATATTCTTTTTCTAGAAAACAATTCCGTCAGTATGACCCCCACATCAGAGCTGACATCCCCAGTCACAGGTCATGGTGCTGTTCTGGAATGTTGACAGCATCTTTAAGTGTTTTTGTACATTTTAAGTTTTTCTACTTGGATGCTTTACTCTCAACTAATTTTCAGCCAGTTTTTCTTTTTCTGAATGGTCAGTATTAGAAAATAGCTGAAAATATCAGTGTGTCTGATAGTAGAGCTAAATCAAATAAATTAAGTGTATCATACTAAGGAATGCAGACTCTCTACCCTTGCCAACCCCGGGGCCAGGTGTGCGTCGGGATTACGGAGTTTTCTGGCATTGGGGAGGCAGGACCCAGCAGGCTGTGAGCAGAACCCCGTAACCGCACACATGGTATCTCTCGGTGACGCTCCATCCTGTGAGTAGCTCGTGTCAGCCTAAGTCAGAGTTTACTCAGATGAGTGCAAGACACGGTTCTGGCCCTCATGGAACCAGATGGACAGTAAACACAGATGATTTTTTCAGTAAGTGAGTAAAATATTCTTAGTAAAGATAAAGTAAGAAGGTAAAGGAGACACACAGGAGGCAATTTTAGGAGGGGTAGCCAAGAAAGGCCCCTCTATGAGGTGACATTTCAGCAAAGCGCCCTCTGAGGTGAATGTACAAAACTCTGGGCAAAGGCAGCATCAAGTGCAGAAGCTTGAGGCAGGGCTGGTCAGTGGAAATGTTTGTTTTCTATTAATTTTTGCAGAAATTAAAAAATATGATTATGGTCCCAAGCAAACAGAGCAGGCATAGCTTGAGGTCTGAGGGCAGAAATCCCACGTCTCTTGTTCCCATTGTGTTTCTACAGGGCCTGACACATAATAAATGCCTAACAAAGATGTTAAATATACTAAAACTGAATTTTTAAGACTGTTTAGACAAAGAAATGAGGAAAACAATCTGAAAAGTTATGAATTTTTTATAGATTATTTTTACAAAAGAATATTTATTTTAGGAAACAAAATCAGAAAATACAGACTAGCCAATAAATAAATAACATTCATAAGTCATACCCAGAGATAATCACCATTACTCCCTTGATGTAAAAAAAATCAAAAAAATGCTAAGATAGTTCCTAAATTCCAAACCCATCCTAAATGTTTAAAGACATTGAGAAGTTTACACCATTTTCCTTATGGAACACCAGGATTACCAATATATGTGAAATCAGTTAGTGGGCATATTTGTTTTCGGTTTGTTGTTGTTTGAGGACATGTTTTCTCAGCTGGCTCGCCTGTCGTCCTTCCTCAGGGCCCTTGACTGGACCCCGAGTGCTCAGGTAGAGGGCAGCCCTGCAGGAGGAGGGCAGTTCTCCATCTCCACGAGGTACGTGGGTAGGGACGCGAAGGACGCTGTCCAGACAAGGAATGGAGCCTCATCCGAGCCATGTGGGGTTTACAAGCTGCTCTCGCTGGGGACCACAATTTTAGCGTCTGTGGGTCCCCTTCCAGAAGTGCCCCCTGGCCTTGGGGAGGCTGGGCTGTGCAGCGGGCAGTGTGCTGTGACTGCAGAATGAGATGCATCTGATGCACTAGGTTCTGAACTTACGTGAGATAAATCAGGGCTGTGTTTACTTCATCAATGGCACGCCGACCAATCCAGCCTGAGCATCTGTCTCCCCTTTGTACAATTTTACGCTAAATGACATTCTCTACCGTAGAGTCTTTCATGCTTTTACTTCCTGATGCCACAACTCAGGCTGTTCTCTGCCTGAAATGGGCTTCCACCTTCTTCATGTGGCAAAAGCCTGCTTCTCTTTCCAGGTGTCATGTTTCGATTCCTCCAGCTAGAAATACTTTCCTTCCTCTGAATTCCCATGGCAGGTCATCCCTCCCACTTAATGTTGTCTGCCATAGTTCACAATTATGTACATAAACAATTTCTATCCCCCTGCTCTGTGAAAAACTGTCTTAGACAACCCAATACACAACTCACATAGTCACACAGTCACTTCCTGAGACTGAATTTTATGAACGTACTGGGTGTCGACTCCTCTGACTGCAAATATGCTTCACATTTGAGAAATTCAGCGTGTTTTTTATTAGCCTCAAGCCTCCTGAGGGAAGTAAGTACATAGCATTCCTGAAATTCCTCTGAAATGAACTCATGTGAATCTTCATCAGGTAAAAACTCACAGCATCATTTGTAAGTTATCATGAAATGAAATGAAGTGAAATGAAATGAAGTGAAATGAAATGAAATGAAAATCAAAGGTTTGCTGCTCTTCAAGCTTCTAGCAGCATTTTCATCTCAAACAGTAGCTCCAGGGCCTGCACCATCAGAAAAAAGACTCCATGCCCAAAAAAGAAAAAAAAAAAAAATTCTCTCACAAATGTGTCACACCACTCAATTCCAGGCAGCATCTGGCTAGAGCTTCCTACAACTCACAGAGAGCAAGCTCGGTCGTTTCGTTTAAGAGGAGAGAAACTGAGGCTCAGAGAAGTTAAGTGAGCTTTCCTGACAAAGCAGGGAAATAAAAACAGCTGCCAGAAACAGAACTGGCATTGCTACTGACTGTGTCATCTAAACAGAGCAACATGTTAAAGAAATCTCACATTTTGCAATTTTGTCAGGTGCCAATTCCATGTTGTGGTTTATTACGCAAGTGAAATAACAGCCTTGTAAACTGTTTACAAAATTGAGCTGTATACAGGCAGGATATCCTGCCTTCGGTTTTTGACTGTTTTCCTGGAACATTTTAAATCAGACCCCCTATTTCCATGTGACCTAAATCAAACAGCTCAGGAGACATGCATCTGTGTGCTAGATGCTGTTCTTCAGTCTGTTTTCACCAGGGGGTGGGGAGGCAGGTGCGGGTGTACTAGGAACAGAGTCAGGGCCACCACAAAGGACCTCCGCAATGCCTGCTTTCATGGGCTGTGACATGAAACCCTAGTTTCTTGTAATATGAGAGAAAATCATGAAAATTGACAAATACATCATTGTCAAGTACGCAAATGAGCAATTTAAAAAATTTACATATGAGGCAATCACAAGAGTAGAATAACAGAAAATTGAGACAGTCATAATTTCTGTGATGCTGTTGTTTCGGCTTCTATATCTTAGAAACCGAGTGACTTGTTTACCCATTTATCATTTTGAGGCAGGAATTGACCCATTAATTATTTTGAAATTGTCCTCCTGACATAGTTCAATGGCAAAAGAATGGACTCATAAAATTCAGTGTGGATGACTCTGATTTTACATGACTTTGATTTCTGCAGAGTATTTTAGACTCTGCAGAAGAAAGAAATTTAGAAGTATGAGCCATTTGTTATACTTAGGAATGACATTTCCCAGAATCTTTAGCTGTAAAAATGACTTTAAAACACTTCTGATTTATTGAACTTATGACAAAAGTGGGCATTAGAAAGATCAAATTACAACTTGTGAGATTGGCTTTAACATAAATTTCCTTAGTTCTGTTAGGAAGTGCCACTTGTTTATTAACCTACATCAAAAGAGATGTTGTGCTTCATCCACAATTACTCTTTTCAAAAGTATAAGCTGAAAGGTCTTTGGATGTATTAGATTTAGAAATTTAGTTCTTGGTAACAAAAATTAGCATCCTTCTCACCAGCTGAAGAAGGGAGGGGAAAATGAGGTCTTCTGCTTTCCAAAAGAAATCTCAATTTTTGTTGTATTAGGAAAAAACTTTTAAGCCACTTTAAACAGAAACTTTGATCTTTATTATATAGAAAAATAATGATTAATTTATCTGAGGAAAGCTTTATTATAAATAGCTGTGTGGAATTAAATCAGTATTAACAGTTATGGTCTTAAATCTTGAAACCTTAAGGTCTTAAACCTTAAATCTTGAAACTCACACAATGAAAGAGAAATACAGCCACCCTGATGATGAGAAGTAGAGTCATTGATTGTTGAAAAGAAAAAAAAAAGTGGAAGGCTCAGGGTGACATAGATCTTAAGTAATTCTCAAGATAAAATTAATAGTTATAATAAGACTCATTCATTTGAGCCCCCAGTTCATTTTCTCCCAACACTGCTTTTAGACGAGGGAAGTGAACATAAGTGAGGCGGCTCTGGGGTTTTCCCATGCTCCAGGGAATTTGTCACATCCACAGAACTTCCACATCCTCTCCTGCTGATGTATGTTGTCCCAGATAATGAAAATTAACATTTGAGGTCATGGGACCTGTATTCTCAATTACCCGTTTATCAGTCAGGGTTCTAATTTGTAGGCAGCAGAAACCTTTGGTAACTTAAAATGTCGCTGGGTGGTGTCGCAGACACGTCCGCCGCCAAGGGCAAGAACATTTGTGCTTCCTCTTGCTGTGAATAGATGCAGCTACCTGGCAGGCTGGTAATCCACAGGCTGTCTTCCAGGAAAGCTGAGCAGGAGAGTGGCAGATGTTTTTAGTTACTACAGAGGAACAGAGGCTTTGTATCCAACAAGGTTCCAAAAGTGGAGGACTTGCCCAAATACAGAAAGAGTTCTGATGCCTGATGACCAAAAAAGGAGTGACCAAAGGCTACATTCATCCCGTTCTTACCCATCACCCCTACCCCACAAAACCCCACCACAATGCAGTTTTCACTCTTGCAACCAATACCATACCCTTCCTCTGTCCAGAAGAGACACCTGTGGCCAGGTCCAGGGTTTCCAGCTGGTGGCCCTTCCGTCACTGATCCTCTGTAAGCCATAGACTCGACTGTCAAGTTCACCACCACAGATGTCTGATGTGTGCTGGGCACGGGGACGCCGCATGGAATAGAGAATCAGTGCTGGAACTGCCGTAGCCAAGCATGTCTCTCCATCTGAACATTCAGGGGCTTCAGAAATAACCACATGAGGAGTTCAGGGTCCTAGTAGACTGTGATGTTGAACCCACAAGCTTCTCAATCAGATGTTCCCTCTGGTTTGGGTTGTCTCACTATGTTTTCACATTGTTCTGTGGATCAACCGTCCCCAAGACAAGCCTTTGGAGCACTTTTTCTTGGCAGGCCAGAGAGTGAAGAGCTGGGCCTGCAGTCTGTAGTCTCTTCTCAGGGACCTTCAGCTCTGTAGCTCAAGGCAGAAACAGATAATGTTTAAATGAATGGGTGAGGCTGTGTTCCTGGAAAACTTTGCAAAAACAGGGGTTTGCTGACCCCTGTGAAAGTGGTTTAATTACCATTTTGCCAGGGCATGGCATGGACATCTGCAGAGTCCAGCCTGGCAGATGAGCTGGATTTTCTCTGCCCTTTGGCTTTTACCAAACCAACTAATCAATTTCAGATCCCTATTTCCCTGACAACCACTCCTGATACCAGTTTCTAAATCAATCAGTATGCTTAATACTAACCACAATTTTAGCAAAAAATACATTCATTGAAAAGGATTCTGGACTTCCCTTTTTTCCCTTAGATATTGAATATATCTATAGTTCCCTGCTGGACTTCCTTTTTTTTTTTTTTTTTTTTTTGCGGTATGCGGGCCTCTCACTGCTGTGGCCTCCCCCGCTGCGGAGCACAGGCTCCGGACGCGCAGGCTCCGGACGCGCAGGCTCAGCGGCCACGGCTCACGGGCCCAGCCGCCCCGCGGCACATGGGATCCTCCCAGACCGGGGCACGAACCCGTATCCCCTGCATCGGCAGGCGGACTCTCAACCACTTGCACCACCAGGGAGGCCCTGGACTTCCATTTTTGATTAGGATGTATAAGTCACAAGAGACTGTTGTTCCAGCCCTAACTATTGAAACCATCTGGTTAATACACAAAATCATAGCTTTTAAAATTCAGCAGAGAGCCAAGATTCAGAGAAATCTAAATGAACTAAATCTTTCAGAGAGAAGAGACCTACAATTGTTTTCACCCCTTACGGGGGAGCAGGAACCAGCCAAACTTTTTCGAGAACGTTAACAGCAGTAAATAGCTTGGCAAGAGGATGACAATCCCAGGGACCCCCAACCCAGTCATTCTGCATACCCCCCACCAACTCCCCACAGACCTCACCTACTCCAGAGGGCAGTATGCAAAAGCCAGGAACAGAGCAGGAGCTGAGAGAATCCAGCTGCAGTTCTGTGGGCCTCTGGTGAGTCAAAGCAACAGGTCTCTGAAGTCTGAGGAGGGGCCCTGGAAGTGAAAAAATTTCCACAGTGAGTGGAAAGCAGAGGTCCTGAAGGCTGGAAGGAGAGCAGAAAAGCTGAGAGCCCCTCTCTAGAGAGCCTCAGATCATCTGGTATACCACCCTTGCACTCCAAAGACGGAGGTGGGACAGGGAGGCCAGGCACATCTCTCTCAGGCCCCCAGGGCCTTCACCAAGTGCAGATTTTGCCTTCCAAAGGCTAGGGATTGGGCAGCAGAATGGAGAGGAAAGAGAAGCAGCCAGTCATGCAAAAAGCCTTCACAGCCAAGCTGTGAAGAAGAAAGAGATCTCCCACAGTTTGGAAAGCAAGTCTCTAGGCTATAAAGCGTAAAGAAGTATCCAGAATCTTACTAGTGCTCAGATCCAAAATCCTCATTATGCTCACAGGCATGGGAAGCCAGCATGAATGAAATCTAATGTTGCCACAAATCCCAGACCAAGCTCACTCAGACACACAAACTAGTGGGCTGACAGGAGAGAGTGTGCCCTTTTCTGGGGGTAAATGTTTTTACTTCAGTCTTCACTGTGCTTTTAAACACAGTGTTCGCTTTATAATCAAAATCTAAAAGACGTGCAATGAAGAAAGAAAATAGGATACATGGCCAGGAAAGGACACAGTCAATAGAGTCAGTAGAATAGACATGTTGGATTTATCAGAGATTTTAAAATAGCTATGATAAATATGTTAAAGAATCTAGTTGGAAAGGTATACACCTTGCATGGAGAGATGAGGAATATCACAGAAAGATAAAAACCACAAAAAAGAGCCAAATGGAAATGCTAGAAATGAAAACCACAGTCTTAAAAATAAAAATTCCTCATGGTTTAATAGCAGACTGAATGCAGCAGGGAAAGGGTCAGTGAGTGAACTTGAAATCCAATCAATAGAAATTATCCAAACTGAAACACAAGAGGAACAGGAATGAAAATAAAGTGGGATAGTCTCTGAGATCTGTGGAATAGCAGGTTGTCTAACATGCATGTAATAGGAGTCCCAGAAGGAGGGGATGAGAGAAAATGGGACAGAAAAACAATTTAAAGACACAATGGCCAAAACTGATGAGAGATATCAACACACAGATTCAAGAATCTCAGTGAACGCCAAGCACAGTAGCTAAAAAAAACACACCTACACACATCGTCACCAAAGTGCTGAAAGCCAACAGCAGAGACGATCTTAAAGCAGCTGCAAAATAAAGATGTATTATGTAAGGGGGACAATAATAAAAATGATGCTAACTCTCATCAGATACAGGGGAAGCCAGAACACAGTGGGGTGAGTGACCAGCAAGGTCAAATTTACAGTGTTTGACATCCTATAAAAAATTACCAGGCAGGGACTTCCCTGGCGGTCCAGTGGTTAAGACTCTGTACTTCCACAGCAGGGGGCATGGGTTCGATCCTTCATCAGTGAACTAATATCCCATATGCCACGCAGTGCAGCCAAAATATATATATATTACCAGGCATACCAAGAAGCAGGTACAGATCCACAATGAGGAGAAATATTAGTCAATCAAAACTGAACCGTACTGACACAGATGTTGAATTTATAGACAAGGACACTAAAAGTTATTTTAACTGTATTCCACATATTCAGAAAGTTAAGACATGGAAAGTTTAAAAAAAAACCTCAAATTGAACTTCTAGAAATGTAAACTGTAATATGTGAGATGAAAAATACACTGGATGGAATCAATGGCAGAAGAAAAGATTAGTGAACTTGAACAGATAGAAACTTTCCAAAATGAAACATTAAAAAATTATTTTTTAATGGAAAGTGCGTCAGTGAAATCTGGAGAAACTTCAAGGGACTTAGTATACATATAATAGGAGTTCCCATGAAAGAGGAAAAAGAAGAGTGCAGTCTAGAAAAAAATACATGAAGAAATATATCAAATTTGATAGAACTATAAACCCACAAATCCCACTGCTCTAATGTAACATGAAGGAAACTGCTTAACTAAATTGCCCAAAACCAGTGATACAGGGAAAATCTTAAAAGCAGACAGATGAAAAAAAAATCAAGTTACAGAGGAACAGTGATGAGAATGACATCAGACTTCTCATCAGAAATGTAAGCAAAGAGACAGTGAAAAACAGCTTTTAAATACTAAAAGAAAAGTACTGTCGGGGCTTCCCTGGTGGCGCAGTGGTTCAGAGTCCGCCTGCCGATGCAGAGGACACGGGTTCGTGCCCCTATCCGGGAAGATCCCACATGCCGCGGAGCGCCTGGGCCCGTGAGCCATGGCCGCTGAGCCTGCGTGTCCAGAGCCTGTGCTCCGCAACGGGAGAGGCCACAACAGTGAGAGGCCCGTTTACTCCAAAAAAAAAAAAAAAAAAAATACTGTCAACCTAGAATTTCATAGTAGTCAATGGAAATATCTTTCAAGAGCAAACTTGAAATAAAAACTTTTAGCCATAGAAAAGCTGAGAATCAGCTACTAGCAGGCCCACAGAGCAAGAAATATTAAAGGAAATCCTTTAGGCAGAAGGGAAATGGTACCAGTTTGAAATCTGGGTCTATACAAAAGAATGAATAATGCTGGAATCGGCAAGTGCATAGGTAAACATATAAGACTTTTTCTTATTAAGTCTCTTTAGAAGGTAATTCACTGCCTTTACAAAACTTGTAATATACTGTAGGGTTTATATCATCTATAAAAGCCAACTGATGACAGCAACTGCCCAGAGTTTGGGAGGGAAAAATGGAAGTATACTATCATAAGGTTCTTCCAACATGTGAATGGGTATAATATCACTTGAAGGTAGACTGGAAAATTAAAGATGTATGCTATAAGCCATAAAATAACCACTAAAATTAGAAAAACAAAGAGTTGTAGCTAATAAGCCAACAGAGGAGAGAGAATGGATCTATAAAAGAAGGCAGAGAAAAGGTGGGGGGGATAGATGGGATGAATTAAAAACAACAAAAAATAGATTTAAACATAATCACATCAATAATAAATATAAATTCTCTACCCCTTCATTTAAGATGCAGAGATCATGAGGTTGGATTTTTAAAAAGCAAGACCCAGTTATGTGTAGCCTAAAACAAACATGGTTTAAAAATAAAGACACCAATAGATTAAAGGTATAAGCGTGGATTAAAGGTATAAGCGTGGAAAAGTTGCACCATACTAGTGCTTATCAAAAGAAAGTTGAAATCTCAGTTAAAATAGTGAAAAGATCATTATTAATACACAGATCTGCTAGGAGGACCAAAGAATGTGCCTTGGGGTCATGCAGGCAGAAACACTGCTTAAAGTTCGGGGGGAGGAGCCCACTGATGAACCACTTTGCTGTGCCCATACCCTGCTGGAATCCAGTCCTGCAGAGCTGCCTCCTATGCCCCCAGTTATGGGAAACTCCCTCAACTCCTTAAACACCAGCACAGTAGATATGCCAATGTCAGTACTCTGGAACTGTGTCTTTATATCACGTTTCTGCTTAGAATTTGCTATTTAGGCTTAAGGAGTTATGTGCTAATACTAGATTGTACTAATGCTATAGTATGTGAGTTGCTGAATAGAAAAGTACCACTCAGCCGAGGTGTTCAGATAAGTACTGTGTTGAATTGGCTGTGCTATGTTTGGTATGTGAGTCTGTATATCTACAGCTGAGATTTAAATATAACTCATTTGTTCAATAAGTGCTTAATACCTAACTGATACACTTCTATGACAATAAGAAAAAATGATTTTTACTGTATGTCCATACGTAACTTTTTATTATACAACTGAACATTAAAGTTAATCCTCTTTTCTGATTAATATAACTTGCAGTTTCAAACATGTTTCATCTTCATTTCTGATAAACTTTGGTTGGAATAGACAGCTTTGCTTTCTTGCTGGTCCCTTCTGGAAGTATTCCGTTATCTTTAAATACTTAGGAACATACTCCTTAGTTAGAGGAACTCCAGCTTGCATTCTTTGGCAAAGTAAAGATTTTGTTAAATATGCACTCCCTACTATTTATCTTGAAATCTCAGAGTTTTCTACCTTAGGGTTTTTGAAACTTGGAAACACCTGTACATTAACTCTTTGTTCATGTCTCCCTCATTAGTCAGTAGACCGATTTTGCTCCAGATGTTATCTCCTCCACACATTTACAAGATAGGAAACTCGTTCCCAGTCATGTGTATTTTTTTTCTGAGATACTACTTTGAGTCCTTCTTTTTAAAAATTGTGAATTAGAATAATTTAGAGAGAAAACATGGATTTAGTTTTGTTCCAATTAATGTTTGGGATTCAAAGAATCATGAGAGAAATTATTTAAATTATTGCATTTAGCTTGAAGAGACCCAGTGAAAGTCGTGTGTGCCTTCCAGGTGCACACACCTTTCCTGGCCCTCTTCTCTTTCCTTGAGTCCTGCCTCAGTTTTCCAAACATAGAGATGCTGAGAGAAAGCAGTAGCCATGGTTACTACAGTGAAGGAAGTCTGAGAGAGACGGATGGAATTGTAATTTTTAAATCTGGAACCATTGCTTTTTTTTTTTTTTTAATAGATTTGCTCCAAGTTGAGTGATGATAGTTTTTCAGTCTGGCCTTTTTTATTCACAAATTGCAGCCTCAGGAAACCGAGTGAAGAGCTCCTTCTTTGTTGCTGCTTCTGTTGTCTCTGGAGCCCATCTAGTGACTGTGATCACGGGGTCAGGACCGCACCCAAGGGAGAACTTGGCCCTGTTCTCGTTTTCTAGGAGTGTTTGGGAAAGACACCGGGTCAGCCAGGGAATACACAACATCAGAGAAGTTTGCCCATGTTGCTTTCTGGAGTCTTTCCCCCATGGGTATAGATGCTTTAACAGGGGTAGAGGTGGGCACCAAAACCGTGGAAGACAAGAGGGAAATGGAGGCAGCGTCTCTGAGGACAGAGCTGAGGGTGAAGCAGGGTGCTCACTGGGGGGTCCCTCCCCGCACCGCTGAGCTAGACCACCTAGGAGCCCAAGGTTTGATTCACGCTTCACTCATACTCTGACCTCTTTTCTTATCCTAATCTTGTAGGTGAGTAGGGCTAGACACCCTGATTTTAGATCCACAAACTTCCAGGCTCCCCTTCATTGAAACTATTTCAATGAGGAACACTTGACAGATTTGGCCAATAAAATTCATACTCCCCACTTTCTCGGAAAAGAAAAGAAACTAGAGAAAGGTACCATAAAATCAAAACCCACTGACCATATGTATTGAAAGCAATTACTCAGGTCCACCTTCCCGTGGCTAGTCATCTGTTACTCTCCTCTGTTGCTCTGTGGATATGTGGACATCTTTTTAGATTTTTTTTAACCTTTAATGGTACAGTGATTGATTTTAACGACTTCCATATTTGACATTGTTTTTGATCTTCTTTTTACTTTGTTCCCTGCTTTTTGCATTTTCCTCCCCACCCCTCTCTCTTCTTCATCCCACTTTTACTGCTGGGTTGTTTGTTTATGTGTCTGTGTGTGTCCTGGATTTTCGGTGTCTGTTGGTCTGGTGTCCTCACCTCTCCTCTGCTCCCACCTCCTGCTGCTGTAGCCCCACCGGCTGTGGAAGCTGGCTGAGAAGGTAGGGATTTCCCGCTCATCCGCTCCAGTGCCTGCTAACCACCACCGTCTCGTCAGCTCCCAGCAGTGGGCAGACTAGGAGTTGAGTGCAGAGATGGGCTGGGCTTCTAGACCCGTGGTCAGGAGGGCTGACAGCCAGCGCGGTGTCACTTCTCAGATCTTGTCAGACGTCTCGCGTTTGTGACAAACGCTGTGCCTCCATTTATACCATCAGTTTGGGGTCATCTCCATTTTATTTCATTTTCCACTTCTAGTGACCTGTTTTCTGATTTGTTTGTTTTTAATTGGCCTCTTATGGTTATGTGCTTTGCATTACTCAGACCACAACAACCGCTTCTCCACTCAGCGCTGGTCTGTAACACGGCTCCCCCAAGCAGTCACAGATCAGCGAGGGCGCCGTGGCCACATGGCAGTGCAGCTCCTCCTCCAGGCTGATTGCATGTGCTTTCTCTGTGGGGAGGATTATCAGGGGGTCCAGTATGGTACAACGAAGGTGTCTTTATTTTTATCTTTTTCTTATATTTAAACGTGCCTTTGGTATAAGATTAAGATTCTCTCATGAAGAATTTTAGTGTACTTCTTCAAATAAATTCTGAGAGGCTCCCTTATTTTTTGGCAGATTTTTCTTAGGTTCTGTCTTTTTCTACCCAAGGTATTGCATTACTTTCCCAATAAATGTATGTAGAATTTTGGTTTGTAATGTAGCTTTAATGCCATTGCTCTTACATGAGCAGAGATCACTGTTCAGAAGTCAACTCAGCATATATTTTGAAGAGATTTATGATGCCAAGGTAAGGTTTCTGGACCCTGTGTTAAATGAATAGTTCAGAACACAGGGTGCTGCCCAGATGACCAGTGGTAAACACACAATCTCCCTGACTTATGTCCTGGGCAAAAATGGCCTCCCGCATTGTAGGAAAACCAAGGCACAATTAGAACTAGAAGGAACAAGGTCATTATCTTTTTATCTCTTCTTCCTTAATCTGTCAGCTCATGTCACGTGTTCTACTTCAATATCTTGAGCCCTAAAAATACACCTTTTGGGATGCATGTGGTGAAAATCTCTCAGCAAATGATTCCTCACGTCCTCAGCGACCTGCTTTTGCCAAATGCTGCCTCTGTAGTTTCAGCCTTCTTTTATTTGGCAGGATGCTCCTTTTCTTTCTAATTTTCATAAATGTGATTGACAGTCAAGCTGTGTAAAAGTCCAGTATTATCTTAATAAGGTGTTCCTTTCGGCGTTGGGTTATCAGTTGAGAGGTGTGGTTTTAGTGCTTTTGGGTTTTGTTGAGACTTTGCCAGAGAAATGCTCCCTAGCCAGTAGGAAGCACAGACCCAGCTCCTCCAAGACAAACTCGTGCTAACCTCACTGTGTCCTTGCTTGCAGGGAACCTCGGGGCCCGATCCCACCACTGTCTACGTGGACATGAGAGCTCTGAGACACGACAGGTATTGTGATTTTGTCTTCTTGGTGCCTGGCATGCAGGGTTCCTTCTAGAAGGAGGAGGAGTACAGAATCATCTGCTCCAAACAAGGTGGTTCATTGAGTGAGCTTTCACAACTCTCCACATTCACTGCATGAGGTACCCAGTGGAGCAACCAAATTCTTGTTTTCAGACACAAATGACAACAGTTGGCCCAGAGCCGTTGCAACCAGAGTTGCTTTTTCTCACAGTCTGCCCAGAAGACTTGGTGCTTTACTTGAACACTCTAGTCAGGCACCATTTTGCACCTGATAAAATATCAACACTGCCCACATTTCTTTACATGAATTGAAAATTTGTGTCCAGGCATTTCCATGAAAAACTAAAATATAAGTCAGGTGACCTTTCTGTGCAGCTTCCTAAGCAACCTTGAGCAAGAACGAAAGGGGGTGTTGCTGGTGAGTGCTTGTGAGTTCACCTTGAGGGAGGGAAGGTGGAGACAAGATGAGGAATCTTTAGCAGAACTTCTGCTCCCAAAGGGGTCCCTCCTGACATGCGTGAGGGGGAAGAGAGAATTCTATCATTTTCCTATAGACTTCCCCATTGATTAGGTCATTTCTTTGGGGTAGTTGTGGAGATGCCCATTCATTGATGTTTCTATGACGTGTTAATAGTAAGCGTGAACTCTAGTAGAAGGTGTCCTTTTGTAAATTACTAGAGGTGCTTGTGGACGCTTTGTGAGGGCCAGATACTGGGCTGCTATCTGCATGTCCTCACGTGGTGCCTACTGACGTGTGCATTGTGCTCACAACACCTGGAGAGCAGAGTGAAAGTTGTGGGTGGGAAACCAGGAGCCCCCGGCCTGGTCTGGCTGAGCGTGTTCTTCCATGATACTGAGTCCCGTGTGTGAGTGAGTGTGTCAGGGGCAGAGCTGCAGGGGCTGAGAAGGGGCCAGGTGTGCCATGCAGGCTCAGGTATCCTGGGGAATGCCAGCCCCCACTCACACCAGGGGTTCCCAGCCAGGTGCTTGTACCCCCAGCGGACGAGTTGCCATGTTGCCATGTCTGATTAGCGTAATTTGGGGAGTGTTACTGCTGGTATGTGGGGGGACGGAGGCCAGGGATGCAGCTAAACATCCTACAGTGCACAAGACAGACTCCTGCCGCACAGCAAATGACCAGAATGGCAGCAGTGCCGAGACTAAGAAACGCTGCATTCACCTAAACACATCACACTTAGAGGTGCTTCCCGGCCCCTGTAACCCTCATTTTAGACCCTGCTATTCACAGGGAATCACAGGATACAGCCCATCTGGTGGCAGAGAGAACCACTGGCCCACCAAGGGCATACGGGCCCACTAGAGCAGAGCTCCGTCCAGAACATTTTCAAAATGCAGACACGTAGCTCTGAAGAGATTAAGTAACAGTGTTTCAGGGGCATAAATTCCAAATACAACTTCTGGGCTTTAAAAAGGGATCTGCTTTACTCCCTATAAAAATTATTTGAAAAAAACTTTGTAACTTCAGAAGGTGAACAACAGCTCATCAAAGAATCGCCGTTTGAGTAATATTTATGCAGTTCTGTCTGTGACCTGACCCTCAAAACACATGAAGATCAAATTTGTAAGACCATTTAGATAAAAACTGCTGATCTTTGGGGCCTAAGAGGGTAGGTTACAGTCTGAAACGGACTTACAAGAATAGTAATCAGGAAAGGACAGTTGGTCCCATTGTGTGTTAAAAATCTCCTGGAGTACCCGGGATGGTTGGGAGTGGGGTTCAGGGAGTTTTCTTTCCTGGAAAAGGAAAGAAATCTAGAAACTCCTTTCTAACAGCTTTGTGACCTACCTTCTTAACTATCTTCAGTGTGGCAAATCTTCCTATTGAGAAAAGTTGTGATTTAGGAAAAGTGAAATTGGAACCCGTACAGTGTATCATGGTAAAGTAATAAAAGTCCAGTATCAGATTGATTTCACTGTTCTAGAAAGAGCCAGGAGACCTGAGTCATAGTAGGAGTTTCTTTTCCTAATCTTTTGACCTTGGGAAGTCTGTATCCTTTTAAGTGACACTTCTGTCCTAATCTGTAAAATAATCTCTTATACATACATTTCCTGACTTGGTCATTCAAAACTGAAGTAAAAGTGCTTTGTGAACTGGAAATTGCTATGCAGTCATACGTTAGTGACACTGTCAGGAATGTCATCCACCTTTACAATTAAGGGTAACATTGCTCAGTGTCAGAGGGATCCCACACCCGCCCTGTCCAGGCCTCATGAGAAAGTCTCAGAGTCGTACCCGCCTCTGTCCCTGTGGCGCTCTCCAGGCTCACATTTCACATTCTCAGCTTTGTCCTGCATCAGAGGACAGGCATGGCTGGGAGCTGAGGGGCTGTCAGACACCAGAAACACGTGCACTGGACTTGTCCCTTCCTCGTCTTCGTCAGGATTTGACTTAAACCAAAGCAAAGTCCTGCCCTTGAACGTGGTTTTCTGCTGGTTTCTGTCCCTGGAGGCACCCTCTCGCAGTCACAGCAGGGAGCCTTGCTCCCCAGGCTGGCTTGGTGCTGCCACACGCAGCTCCTCCAAGCTGAGGTCCTGCCACACGCCCGGGCTCATCGCCACTCTCTCCTGCTGGGCCCCTTCTTCTGAAGGGGGCAGAAACCCAAATAGGTGTCTTACGTTAAGGAATAATTACCGTGTCCCTTCCTGGAAGGCACTGTCTTCCCCCTGCTGCCCAGGGACATGGGAGACTCGGCCCAGGGCCACCCTGGACGCAGGAATGCCATGCACACTCGTCCTGGCTGCCCAGTGCACACCGCTGGGCCCTGAAAGCTCCTCTTCCTGTGTGTTTGGGCTGGCCGCTGGGCAGTCCGGCACCCCTGTCCTCTTGACCTGCTCTGTCAGGACATGCCCACGCTGGGCTCTTGTCCGTGGTTCTGAAGTGACTGGCTCCTGACAGCAGCTGTGGCGCTGCCAGCCCTCCTGTGGGGAAGGTGCTGTGGTTTCCTGGTTGTGGCTCATCTCCAGAGCCACTGGATTTCAGTGTGTGGGCAGGCGCAGTCCCGGGGGAAGAGAGCCTCCCCACCCGACCCCGTGGTGCCAGCCTGGGAAGGTCTCCTATTGAGTTTCCTGTATTTCTGTGAGTCACTCGCCCTCCTGTGTGTGCTGCCTGTGTGTGTGTAGCTCCCAGCTCTTTCAAAAGACACATCTCTGTCTCCTCCTGTAAGGGGTGGTTTTCTCTTTGCTCTGTGGATATTTTTAAGTGGAGGAACGGCCACCCGTGTGGCATTTGCTGGCAGGACAGGACCACCCCTGAGTGATTCCAGCGCCCCCTTCCTGCTTGCCTGTGAATCGCTGACAGCACCGTTTCATACTGACCAGAGAAGAAATTCTTTGTTCTGTCCTTACGTTTGCCCTCCGTGCTTGCCCAGGCCCCTGCCACCACTCAGCAGCCCAGCCAGGAGGCCGTGAGGAAGTTCTTAGTGGTAGGGTTTCCCACATTTCAGGTGACATCCCATTTGCCTGCCTTTCTCAGAGGCTTCAATTCAGCTCAGCAGGTAGGGTCAGGAGACAAGATAAACTCCTAAACTCCGAGAGCAGGGGAGGCCTGCTGGCCAGAGAGGCAGAGACCGGCCAGTGTGCGTGGCCAGCAGTCCCACTGCTGAAGGATGACCGGGCCATGGACTCAGTCCCCATGTTGGCAGGAACTTTGGGGTCTAAGAGGAGGAGAAGCACAACGTCTGGGCTCCAGTCGCAGGCCAGGGCACTTGCTCCCACTCTTGGCTCAAGTGGCCTGGTTCCATTCATGACACCAGGTGCCCCGCTCAGAAGTCATCCCTGTCATAGTGCCACGGCTAGAGCTACCTGAGTGGTGGCTGTAAGTGGACAAACAGCAGAGCATAGCTTATCCAGAACAGCCCTCATTTTTGGCAAAGGTTTTGCTCCCTTCCCTTGCCTGATGGTGTGGCCTTTGTAGGACACCCAGCCTACTCGCTGGCCAGCTGCCCCGCCCCTAGCAGCAGCCAGACTAGGTGGGCTGAGCCAGCCGTTACCTCGGCCCCTTTCTCTTTCATTCTTTCCCTCTTTCCTCACCCCTGCTTCTGCCCACTCATAACCTTCCCAGCCAATTTGGCCTCTTTCTTTATTGCTTTCTCCATTTGTAACCAGTTGCCAATATCCAGACTCCACAGCTGGCCAGCCAGCACTTGGACACAGGCTTCTTCTCACTTAACCTAACTACTCAAATTGGCCTAGTTTAGTTCAGTGTAACAGACTGCAGCCTCCTGACCCAGCAGGCTATAAAAAGTTATCATTCCCAGCACTGATATTTCCTGCAAGCATCACATCTGTCTGAAAGCTGCTACAGGTGAAGTTCCATAGATTCTTAGTGCTCTAATGGTAACTTTTAATTATAACCCACCCTAAATTAGCATAATGCTACCTGGGTCCTAGAAGAGTTTTAGTCCCTTTTAATTCTGTCTTAATGCAGCCAGTAGTTTATTTTTGAAGGATGGCATCATTAAGCCTATTGGCATACAGGCAGACCTCAGAGATTCTGTGGGTTTGATTCCAGACCACCACAGTAAAGGGAAAATCACAATAAAGCAAGTCGCACGAATTTTTTGGTTTCCCAATGCATATAAAAGTTATGTTTACACTATACTGTAGTCGATTAAGTGTGCAGTAGCATTGTGTCTGAAAAAACAAAGTGTACATACCTTAATTTTAAAATATTTTGTTGCTAATAAATGCTTGCCGCCATCTGAGCCTTCAGTGGGTTATAATCTTTTTGCTGGTGGAGGGTCTCAGTGTGGCTGGCTGCTGACTGGACAGGGTGGTCCTTACTGAAGGTTGGGGCGGCTGTGACAGTTTCTTTAAGTAGGACAGCCATGAAGTTCGCCACATTAACTGACTCGCCAGGAACGATTTCTCTGTAACACGTAATGCTGATGATAGCATTTTACCCACAGGGGAACTTCTTTCAAAATTTGGATCAATCTTCTCCAACCCTGCCCCTGTTGTATCTACTAAGGTTATGCCATATTCTAAATCCTCTGTTGTCATTCCAACAATCTTCACAGAATCTTCACCAGGGTAGATTCCATCTCAAGAAACCACTTTCTTTGCTCATCCATAAAGTAACTCTTCATCTGTCCAAGGTTTCTCATGAGATTGCAGAAATGCAGTCACATCTCAGGCTCTACTTCTAATTCTAGTTCTTTTGCTGTTTCTACCACATCTGCAGTTACTTCTTCCGCTGAAATCTTGAACCCTTCAAAGTCGTCCAGGAGGGTTGAAATCAACTTCTTCTGAACTCCTGTTAATGTTGATATTTTGGCCTCTTCCCATGAATCATGAATATACTTAATGGCATCTAGAACAGGAAATCCTTTCCCGAAGGTTTTCAATTACCTTTGCCCAGATCCATCAGGGAAATCACTATCTATGGAAGCTATATGGCCTTATGAAATGTATTTCTTAAATAATAAGAATTAAAAGTCAAAATTAGTACTTGATCCAGGGACTGTAGAATGGATATCATGTTAGCAGACATGAAAACAACCTGTATCTCATCGTCCATTTCCATCAGAGCCCTTGAGTGACCAGATGCATTGTCAATGAGCAGTAGTGTTTTGAAAGGAGTTTTTTTTCCTGAGCACATCTCAACAGTGGGCTTAAAATACTCAGTAAACCATGTTGTAACCAGATGTGCTGTCATCTAGGCTTTGTTGTTCCATTTACAGAGCACAGGCAGAGTAGATTTAGCATAATTCTTACAGGCCTTAGGATTTTCAGAATGGTAGATGACCATTGGCTCAACTTCAAGTCACCAGGTGTTGTAGCCCCTAACAAGAGTCATCCTGTCCTTTGAAACTTTGAAGCCAGGCATTGGCCTCTCCTCTCTTGCTATGAAAGTCCTAGATGGCATCTTCTTCCAATAGAAGGCTGTTCAATCTACACTGAAAATCTTTTGTTCGGTGGAGCCACCTTCATGAATGATCTTAGCTAGATCTTCTGGATAACTTGCTGCAGCTTCTTCATCAGCACTTGCTGCTTCACCTTTACCTTTATGTAATGGAAAAGGCTTCTTTCCTTAAACCTCAGGAACCAACCTCTGCTAGCTTCTAACTTTCTTCTGCAGCTTCCTCACCTCTCTTAGCCTTCATAGAGTTCGAGAGAGTCAGGGCCTTGCTTTGGGTTAGGCTTTGGCTTAAGGAAATATTGTGGCTATTTTGATCTTCTATCCAGACCACTAAAACTTTCTCCATATCAGCAATAAGACTGTTTCATATGTTCACTTTTAATTTCCTTCAAGAACTTTCCCTTGGCATATACAACTTGGCTAGCTATCTGGTGGTGCAAAGAGGCCTAGCTTTCAGCCCATCTTAGCTTTTGACCTGCCTTCCTCACCAAGCTTAATCATTTCTATTGTTTCATTTAAAGTGAGAAATGCGTGACTTTTCCTTGAGAAGAATGTCACTTGAACACTAAGGCCATTGTAGGGTTATTAATTGGCCTAATTTCAGTATCATTGTGTCTCAGGGAATAAGGAGGGGGAGAAAGACGGGGAATGGCCAGTCAGTGGAGCAGTCAGAACACACAGCATTTATTAAGTTCCCCATCTTATAAGGGCAAATTCGTGGCACCCCAAAACAATTAAAATAGTAACATCAAAGATCACAGATCATCATAATAAATGCAATAGTAATAATGAAAAAGTTTGAAATATTACAAGAATTACTACCATAATGTGACAGAGACATGAAGTGAGCAAATGCTGTTGGAAAAATGACACTGATAGACTTGCTTGATGCAGGGTTGCCACAAACCTTCAATTTGTAAAAAAAAAAAAAAAAAAAAAAAAGGGCCTCCCTGGTGGCGCAGTGGTTGAGAGTCCGCCTGCCGATGCAGGGGACACGGGTTCGTGCCCCGGTCTGGGAGGATCCCATATGCCGCGGAGCGGCTGGGCCCGTGAGCCATGGCCGCTGGGCCTGCGCATCCGGAGCCTGTGCTCCGCAACGGGAGAGGCCACAACAGTGAGAGGCCCGCATACCGCAAAAAGAAAAAAAAAAAAAGAAAAAAAAAAAAAAACACAGTATCTGCGAAGTGCAGTAAAGCAAACAAAGTGCAATAAAAGGAGGTGTGCCCACATTCTGGAAGGCTTAAGTAGTGTAAGATCTAGGTGGTTTTTCTTTGATAGCCCTCATCTCTTGCTGTCAGCATCAGGGTCTTCCTAGAGACAAATACCAAAGCACGCCAGAATTGCTGCAGTGACTTCTTCCACTCATTACCTCGTTGCTGCAGCTACTCAGGTACCTCCAGCCCTCCCAGGGTCTCCCCTGCTCCTTTTGTCTGCAGCAACACGAGACACCACACCAAAGGCTAGCTGGAAGGCAGGGCATCCTTCGCCTGAAAGTAAGAGCTTTTCAGCTGCTTTTCAGAGGTCTGCAGCCCCAGGATGCCTGCCGGCACGGGAGCCCTACCCACACCCCTCTCCGTTGGGACCTTGTCTGTCTGCCCTCCTCCTGCTCATGTTGTCATCCGCGCCCTGGACCCTCACTCTGGGCGACCGGAGCAAAGCCTGCGAAGGAGCCCCTCCA
This sequence comes from Mesoplodon densirostris, assembly GCF_025265405.1. Taxonomy (NCBI): domain Eukaryota; kingdom Metazoa; phylum Chordata; class Mammalia; order Artiodactyla; family Ziphiidae; genus Mesoplodon; species Mesoplodon densirostris. The sequence goes on along the minus strand of NC_082664.1, from coordinate 154,996,673 downwards.
AGCTGTGACTCTCAGGGTCCTTCCTTCATTGCCCATCCGCCTTCAGCAACACTTATCAGTTATGGGGGCAGATCTGTGCTGATACAAAGAATGGGTCATGCTGGTGAATTTGACAATCCCGCATTCCCTGGCCCCATCCTCCTGCTGACGCCCTCCTTGTTCTGCAGTCAAGCATCCCAGCAGGTTCCCCTTCACTCCGTTTTCCTTAAATAAAAGTTGCCTTTAAATGAATGATCAGCATCACAATCTCAAAGTAACATGGAGAGATGTAAAACCAGTCATAGAATAGTTAAAATAACGCAGCTGGGAAGGACTTAGCGAGCTCAGGTTGTGACTGGCACCAAGGTCCTCCACCGTTTTAAGATTAAATCACCAGTGAATAGTTTTTAAATGGAAAAGAGCTTCTTTTCTAAAAGGAGCGTTTGCTGTCTGAACTGGCCGGTCCTCTCCAGTGTGCCTGTTTGAAGAGGTGGGTTCTGTGCTGCTGTGTCTGAGGTCCTGCCTGTGGTCTGCAGGGGCAGGGCCGTGAGTGTTTCAGGACCAGGCATCGCTGTCACAGGGGTGGCAGCTCTTTGAGGAATGCAGTTTAATCCTTATTCTTTCCCTTTTCTGCAAGTGCTACGTCGACCCCCATTTACTTTAAATGCAGAATCGTTCCCAGTCATTTTTCGTGTTGGTAGGTGGGACTGCATCTCCATTCTCCATGGCCTTTGTGGTGGCCCTCGCTGTATCCTCTCTACTATCGACTGCTTTTTCTTTGACTTCTAGACTATCTTTGCATTGGGTAATGCTCATCAGCAGAGTTAATGTCCCCCATCAAACTGCCAGACATTGACCAAGTGCTGGATGTGGAGGAAGGGAACCACTGGTACAGAAAACACAGTAACACCTTCTGTTTCTCTTTGTAGAGTCCGTTTAGTAGAAAGAGGATCTCCTCATAGTTTGCCCCTAATGGAATCAGGAAAAGTAAGTATTGAAGGAAGGCGTATGCATGTCCATATAAACACGAGTGTCAGTTTATGGGCTTTGAAAATTCAAGAAATAGATGGTAGATTTTTTTTTTCCAAAGAAGTTTTCTTGAATGTAGTATATCAGGACTGGTTTTGGCCATGAGCACAGAAACTCAAAATGACAGTGTTTTAAATGAGTTAGGTTTTTTTCTCATGTAGAAGAAACCACCAGGGACCATGGCATCTTATGTCTTGGCCTCCCCTCCCAAGGGTGCCTCAGGGTCTAGAGTGGTTTTTCCAGCTCCAGCCTTCCTTTGCACATTCCAGCCAGAGGAGGAGAAGCAGAAAAAAAGGCCAAAGGTGCAGACTGTAAGGACAGCTCCTCAGCTGCCTCACTCACACTTAAGTATCACTGGGCATTGTCGCCCACAGCTGAAAGGCAGGTTGGCAGCACTACATTGGTTTTGAATGTCTACGGGCCTGGCTAACAACTGGGGCTTGTTTACTGTGGAGCTGGACAAAGAATGGTTATCAGGGGACAGCTAGTCGTTCCTGCAACGATGGTTATTTTGTTTATAGAACTAAATGCAAGAAACATATTTAAACCTAATTGAGGACTTTTTTTTTTTCTTTTTTGGCCCCAATCGTCAGATCTCTTCTCCATTTAACATAATTCTAAAAGCATATTGTTTTGGACCTTTTACAATCTGTGTCTACATGACTGCCCGTTAGAATTCTTGGTACTAAGTTGGCTCTAAGGTGGGACACAGCGCTACCCACACACCCAAGTCGGTCTGGCGGGCCGTTCATCAGACATGTTCCAGGAGCGTTCACCACAGATGTGTTGCCTTATCTCAGCCGCACAGTGTTAATTAGCTGAACTGAGATGGGTTCTGTTCTAAATTTCCAGAATCAGCTTTTGCTTCATTACGTGGTTTCAGTGGAATGTGGAGCATTTCTGAGCTAAACGTCCGTTAAGAAGGAGGTGCTTCATATCGACATTGTACTAGAAGATGTTTACCAGCAGGAAAAGTGGGCGGTGTGGTGGAGGAGAGGGGCAGAGCCCCAGGCGTGGTGTCCTCGTGGCTCGGCAGATGCATGGCTGGTGACGGCCGTCTCTTCTGGACACCACAAAGCAGCTCCACTAAATCCTATTTTGCAAGCATTGAGCCTGTTAAATCATATCATTTATCATGTTTTTGTTCAAATTCTTAATTTTAGGATCACTTTAACAGGCTCTGTCACTGTAATAATTACAATGAAATGTAATTGTTTTGCTGTAATTATATATGCTGTGGTATATAATTTTGATTTAAAGCGATTCACTTTCTAAACCATTTAATCAGGAAAATAGGAACATGGCATGAAAACAAGGTCAAGGTTGATTGTGCAGTATCTACCTGTCTGTCCACTGATGAGACTCTTCTTTCCAACATAGATACTTCCAGGGGTTCGGATCATAATTGCCAATCCAGAAACAAAAGGACCGTTGGGAGACTCACACCTGGGTGAGGTGAGTTCTGGGGACTCACACCTGGGTGAGGTGAGGTACAGGGTGTCCATGAAAGTTCAGGATTACAAAGTGGGATTTCCTTAAGGGAGTATCATAGATTCTCTTCAAAAAGTTTAGAAAAGAGGAAGCTTCATGTGAGTGGACTGAGTTTCCTTGTTTCCCAGCCCTTGGTTTGTCTTCCACGTGTTTGCTGCCTTCACAGCAGGGAAGTCCTTCATTAGGAACACGATGGAGAACGTGCAGAGGGAATCTTGCGAACCCCAGAATCATAACAGCACCAACAACTGTGGCAGGCGGGCTGGGGACACGACAGGTGTTTATCTGGGTCAGAAAGTCACTTCCGCTCCCTTGTGTTGACGACGAACCTGGCCAGTGACTCCCTGCCCGCCCCCTCATCCTGTGCGCTGCTGGCTGCGTGTGGCTGCAGGAGACCCTTCCTGGGCTGTCATCCCCTCAGCTTGCCCTGCTCGGCTGGCCAGGTGTGCCCGCCTCTGCCTTACACTGTCCTTCTCTCTCCCTGATGGACTTGTTTCTTCTGACATGTCTGCCTCCCCTCCCCACCCCCCCGTTTTCCTCTCCAAGGCCAAGCCCACAGTGACCCTGTCCTGCCCTCTAGGACCCTCTTGCAGGTGCCGCCCACTGTTCGGTCATCTTCCCCCCTTCCTCTGACCCATTCTGGCCGCACAGAAAAGGCTGCCACAGCTGGCACCCGACCAGCACACCAGCCCCGCCACTCTCCTAGAGTGGTGCCCTGGGCACACGTGTGTACCTCGTACAGGGTTGAATAGTGATGAGGTGTGAGTCCTAACCACTGCTCACTCCCCAAACCCTTTTTCTTCTTGGACGTTTTTTGGCCCCTCACTCGTCTGTCTCTATGTGAAGATCAGAACTAGTCTGTGAGCTGCACAATATTTTAGGAATTTCCTTTAAATATATGTCTAGGAATGAAATTGGGATGTAGCACCCGCCATCTCAGGCACCTGGAGATGCTCCCGGTGGGTGTTGTCCTCACAGCGGGCGGCCTTGCTTGGAGCTGAGCGGGTGCGCTGGGCGGAGGGGCAGGGACCACTGCACCCTGATGTTCTACTGGGAACATGTCTTAACAGAGATGGTTTTCCTTCCCCTCGCTTGACGGGGTGCCCTCCGTCTCTGGTCTGCTTCCTCGTTGCTCAGCAGGTGTGACTGAGGGCCTCTGGCTAGACCCCGGCTCCTCCGGGCCTCATCTGTGCAGACTTGATGGGCTCCTCTGCCTTGTCCCTGGCTCTGCTCAGCCCACGTGGTCGGCACCGTGTCAGCAGGTCTTTCTTTCCCATTTCCACACTCAGGCACTTTTGTCCCCCATTTTTTGATGTTACAATGCCTTTCCCTCCTAGAGTTCGTTTTGTGTTGTTTTGTGTTGTGTTGTTTTATTACAATGTAATATTCCCAAAAGTATGCAAACCAAGTGAAAGGGAAAATAAATCACAAAGCTTTTTATCATTTTTCCAGCTTGCTTTTTAGAAACAGTCAGTACATTTGAATAAATACAAGGAAACTCATACAACCTCGTTCATTTGATGTTTATTTCAAAAGCCCTCAGTCCATCTGCTTTAATAGAATTCTCAGCAGATGATGGCTTGGTTGTTTGCTCAGCCATGAGCTTGCTGTCATGCCTTCGTTTCAGTAAACTTTGTGGCATCTGTGTCTCCCCAGAAACTGGAATCATCTTGTTTTTGCAGGGCAAGGACAGTTTCAGTAGCACGGAATATAATCTATTGAACTGTAAAAGTAGCTTCTGCCCTGGAGATCATCTCAAGTTAACTTATCCAGTTATATTTTGCTTCCTTAACAGATCTGGGTTCACAGTGCCCACAATGCCAGTGGTTATTTCACTATTTACGGAGATGAATCCCTCCAGTCAGATCACTTCAACTCAAGATTAAGTTTTGGAGACACACAGACCGTCTGGGCACGAACAGGCTATTTGGGGTTCCTGCGGAGAACTGAACTCACTGATGCAAATGGAGGTGAGAGTCCCGACAGGCGGCACGAAGGTCCTCAGACCCCGGAAACCCGTCTGGGGTTTGGGATCCCAATCCCGGGAGAACGTGCATGCGTGCATGCTTGCTGCAAGCCAGCCTGAAAACAGCCGGGGGTGTGAGAGACTGCCAGCTCAGGGCAAGCGCATCCAGCAGTGGAAGCTGCATGTCACGTGCTCTGTGCTCCCATGTGAGCCAGGAACACATTTAAAACCAGGGGCAAGAGCCAGGTGCCATGTTGTCCACAACGAGTGCCTGTAAGTGCAGCTCACAGACTTGTTGCCAACCTTGGAGCCACCAGCCCAGCCCAGGCCCTCCTGAAGCCCTGCTGCTCTCTTCCAGGGCGGGAGGCGCTGGCCTCGGGTACTCTGCATTTCTGCACCTGTCCAGCAGGCCTGCTGCCACAAGGTGCCCGAGCGGAGCAGCAGCTCTGAGGGGCTGGCGCTGGGCATGGGTGTTACACAGAACTAACATGTTAAGAGCCTGCCTGCTCTTCAGGTCTTTGCTGATCCTGGAATCCTTTCTCCACTCTTTATTTCACTAAAAACAGAGATAGGACTTGGGTATTACATAGAGATGGGGCCTGAGCTTTCTTGGTGAGATCCTGCCAGACTCAAAGCCAGAAGTCAGCGAGCCTTCCTGACCCATCTGTCTGATGGGAGCTGTGCCAACCTGGCTGAACCAGCATGAATTTAGGGGAAAAGTACAAGATATTTTGGTGTTGCATTTTCAATTTGGGAAAATCATAGACTGTTTTACTTGAGGGTGCTATCTGGGGTTCCTTGAAGAACTAAGCTTAGCAACACCCAGGCCTCCCAGGAGGCAGGGCAGGTCCCATCCTGCGGAGCCCGGGGGCTGGGACAGTGGGATACCCCACGGCAGCTGTGGTTAGAAGCCAGCAAGTAACTACCTCCATCTCATCTGACTTAAACTGGAGAAGATTTATTTTCTGGTATTTTATATGTCAGTCACTTCTCTCAAACTCACTGTGATATGTTTACTAGTCTAAAGATTAAAGATGTCTCCTTGTTTTTAAGGAAAGATGGACAGACTGCATGTTGTCATTATCCCAAGGTTTGCACAGCTGATGAGAATAAATTTAACAATTACAAATTACAAATTTTTGTTCATGAACATTCTCAGAAACTATGCTTCCTCTTCCCGCTCAGACGTGCAGTAATAAGAGAGTTAAGAGCTCATATGCTGGCACCAGAGGGAACTGGGCATAACTTGGGCTGTGCTGGGTCCTCACCATGTGACTCCAGGGAGCAGGTCTGCTGGCCCGTGTCCCGGCAGTGCTGATGCTGCTGAGGGCTGTGTGATAACGCACTTGACGGCGTGTGGAGGCTACTCCTGTGGGATGAGGGGAGGGACGTGCAGGCGTGCGGCCAGCGCTGAGCCAGGCGGCACCTCCGCCTGCACCTTTTCCCTGAAAGCCTCGGGCTGCAGAGTTGCCCTGGTAGAAGGGAGACAGCATCTCTTGCTCAGTGACCTTTTCTTCGCGTCTCTTCCGCATGCAGGGGTAGAGTCTTTTTTCTTTTTTAAGCGGCTTGAGCGGCATTGCGGTGAAGCTCACATGGTTTCCATTCCCTGCACAGAGCGCCACGACGCCCTCTACGTGGTGGGGGCCCTAGATGAGGCCATGGAGCTGCGCGGCATGAGGTATCACCCGATAGACATCGAGACCTCCGTCATCAGAGCCCACAAAAGCGTCACGGAATGGTGAGGAGGGGGCGGCAGCCCGAGGGCACGGGGTCCTGGGCGGAGTCAGCTTTCCAGGGTGAATCTGAACCTCTGAAGAGCACTCCTAGTGCAGAGTTGTTGCTTTTCCCGAGAGTGACATACAGATGGCTGGGCGGTGTTTCCAGGGAGCCGTTTATTACTTGGTTTTTTGTTAAGGAAGGCGTGATGTAGGGGAAATAGACTGTCCGTGGGAGCCTAAACGCAGCATGCCTGTGGGAAGACCCTAGGCTCCAGGAGAGGCCGCGTTTGCCAGCGTCACTGGGTTGTCAGTGACAAGTCACCCACCCCAGCCACCCTTGGGGGTGAGGGGCCTTGCAGGCCATGCTTCTCTCTGGCCGTTTGGTTGGCTGTGACGTGTGAGTGTGCCCAGATCACCGCCTGGCCTGGGGGCTGCAGCACTGACCACCTCCTCAGGGCCTTTACGTGGCATTTGAGAGTGAAAAGTGGCTTCAGCACCTTTGGCTGTAGGTCTGCTCATTCCCTTAGTCCCTGAACTGGCAGAGGCCCGATGGAGCCGGTCTGGAAGCTCAGGGCAGGAGCCCCAGGGGAGGCTTGTTCCAAAACCACTCGGGAGCAGTTTTCTCGGCAGGTGGGTTGGTCTGAGATTGTCGGCTGCCTCTTGTTAGCTGACGCAGGCTGGTGTTCTTGGCCACGCACTGCACTGCACAGAGGACTTGGCAGATACAAGAGTCGGGTGGACGGGAGCGCCTCGTCCCCACTTGGTGCCGCATTTCAGGGCGAGCAGTGACGGAGCCCGTCTGAAGCACAAGTCCTCCGCCTGCCAAAGCTGCCTGTCCACTCGTGTGTCGAGGAGGGCAGAAACCCCAGAAAGGTATCAGCCCAGAAACTGGCAGGGACCCACCTTAGTTTCCATCTAAATAGCTATAAATACCAATCACAGCCTTCCATTTTTGTATTTTTAAGAAAATAATTTTGACTGGCTTGTATTGCCTCCCTCGAGTATTTTCTATCTAGTTGAAAAGGTGCCGTTTCCACTTAAAAGTGTGTGGCAGGGGTGCCCCTCATGGGTTTGTCCTTTCTGTTCTGAGCATTGCTTAGATGCTGTGACGTGGAACAAAGCTGCGTTTTATTCCGAAGGGTTTCTCTCTGTTGGAGTCTGTGCAGCACAACTGTTCTGTTATTTCCCTCCCCCTTGCCTGTGGCCCCACCCCGCCGCAGGGTGCCCCCATCAGTCACTTCATGCAGAGAAAGAAGGATGTGATGCCAGGTCACACCTGTGACTGCCTCACTGAGTACGGTCCAGCCCCCCGACCCTCTCAGCCACTGCAGCCCCAGGAGAGCTCCAGCGGAAGGAGAGTAGCTGGCGGCAGCCCGCGGCCTCCTGGCAAACCCCCTCCCCAGTTAACTGTGGAGTCTGAGCTGGTCCTAATGCTGCGCCATCGACTTCAAATGCCAGGATAAGATTGTCCCCAGCACACATCACAATAGTCACATGTGATTCATGGACTCAAGGCGCGGCCCTTGTGGAGCGGTGCCTGGTGCCTGGGAGTTGTGCCCTGGGACTTGGCACTGGCACTTCTTCTCGGGAACAGCTCCCCACAAGTTTGTTCCCTTAGATGTACACGTTCATCACAAAGCAAAATCCAGAAGGAGGGGTCTGCTAAACACATTCTCCAATGCTAAACACATTCTCCAATGTTTCCCTTTCATTTTCATGTATTCATTGGCCATACTGAACAAAATATTCATTTTTTCCTAATAGGCATACTCTGTGCTTTCAGGAAACAACAGTGAATGTTCCCAGATACTTCCTGCCTCACAACTGAGATAGAACCTTCTCTGTGTCTGGCAAGAGAAAGATCCCCGCAGCCCACTGCAGGGCCCCAGAGCCTAGCCTGTCCTCCACGCGGCTCTGGTGGCCAGGGGCAGTATATGTTAAGGTTCTTAAACAACCACGTTTTAAAAGCCCAATTATATGATGTTAAAGTGTAAAATACTGTTCTTAGGCTTTTACAAATTGGGCAGACAAAATACTCTGGGTGGCCCTCCTGTTGAAAGATCCAAAATAAGACACTTCTGGGTAAATCTCTGGAGTTCTCCTAGAATTACCTCACGTGAGTCAGGTCTCACTGCATTGCCCTCATCCTAAACTCAGTACTTTAAACAGGAATCAGTTAATGTGCCCTGGGTCTGCAGTTGACCGCTGAGGTATCTGACCCCAGCGTGGCTGGAGCCCACAGGTCAGCTGGGCCAGGGCCTGGCAGCTCGTCTGCACATGTTTTTCATCCCCCTGGTGGCAGAGGCAAGTCAGGACCAGCCCCAGTGCCCCCGCTGTCCTAGCCTCAGCAACAAGCCCACAGACCATGCTGCAGGCTGACCCAATCACCTGGCGGGACAGACTCCACCCTTAGGGGTGCGTGGATCCAGGGAGCGCAGGGGCGCGGCTGCCACCACGAGAGCAGGTCGGTAGGAGGTGCGGATGACTGGAGTATGAGAGCCAGTCAGGGACCAACAGGCCTGAGGAGGCTTAGCGCCCAGGCAGGTCCACAAAGAACCCAGTGGAACGTCTGGAAAAGAAAACAAGATCGTTAAGTTCAAGCCCCGCTGTACAGTGATGCTTCTCTCTCTTCCAGTGCTGTGTTCACCTGGACAAACTTGCTGGTGGTTGTGGTTGAGCTCGACGGGTCCGAGCAGGAAGCCCTGGACCTGGTCCCCCTGGTGACCAACGTGGTCCTGGAGGAGCACTACCTGGTGGTGGGGGTGGTGGTGGTGGTGGACATCGGCGTCATCCCCATCAACTCCCGGGGGGAGAAGCAGCGCATGCACCTCCGCGACGGCTTCCTGGCCGACCAGCTGGACCCCATTTACGTGGCCTACAACATGTAGACGCTCCCAGAGGCGGGCCATCTGCTCAGTGTCGCGAGTGTGCAGACGCCAGGGCGAGTTCCCGAGCAGAGCTTTTGCCAAGTGGTGGGGAGGAGACTTTCCACTCGTCCTGATCGGCACGGGGATGAGACGAGAAATGTGAAGTTTGCTCAGAAGGACTTTGCGTTACTGCCTTCAGTTTGTTGGAAAAGCCCATTTCAAAAACTTTTTCTTTTTTTTTAATTATTGGATAAGTGCTTTCTTCGTAAATGTGGTATTTTGTTAAGCCAAAATAGCAATTAAAAAAATATTCTGCCCTCCAGATGGGTTCTTTTAAACAATTTATGTAGTGTGACAAAGAATTGTTTTCTCTGTTTTAATGTGTCATGAAATCTTAATGCCATGGACCTGCTACTAATTTAAGCCATTGCTGGAGCTCATCCTTTTAGGACAGTTTGTTGAGGTACGAGAAAACCTTCCAAATAGCACCTTCCAATTAGATTTTAGCAGCTTTCTTTGTCAGAAATGTGCTGAAGAAACAGGCTAATAATCGGCCTTTGAATTTTAGCATGGAATGAGAAGAAATTATAAATAAGGTGTATTTCGGCAATTACCTTGCAGATATCTTTGTACTAAACTAAAATGATAAAATAAGTTAACTTCTTATGTAATTATGTACAAAACGTTTAATTTATTTTGATCTCTTTAGAAGTATAACAGAGAAAACATTCAAGAATATTAAAGTCTTGTAATGTTTGCTAATATAAAAAGTGTTGTATTATCTTGCGTGGATAGCATCACAACAAATATATATATATGAAATATAAATTCACTAAGAACAAAGGAGATTTTAAAGTTTAAAACGCAGAACCTGTCACTTGCATGGCGTCCCCTCCACTGCACTGTAGATAGACTCTCGCCCGTTGCTGGTGTGCGCGGCCAGACAGCCAGCAGCACAGTCGGAACCTCTCCTCTGGAACCGGAGACCAGCAAGTGGCGCTGTCGCCTCAGAGGTGGCGGATCGGAGCTGGACGTGCACTTTTCCCTCTGCTGCGGGGTCTCGACGGATTGTCAGTGCCGCGTGCCCACCGCACTGCACGGCCTGGGGAGCAGCTGGCCCACAGCACGCGCTCTCTCGGCCGCAAGAATTCATTGCACAATGTTCCCATCATTTTTGTTCGTGTCACCTTTTTTTGGTCCTCGGTATGAAAAGGAATGTCGTTCTGTGGTCATTTGCAGCGGGTTGTGCTGACTCCCTCAGCGGCTTTAAGGGAAGAGACTCACCAGGAGGGGGTCGTGCCTGGGGAGCCGCCCCCGCTGCCGGGACAACAGAGCCACTGGCTGGGGCAGGAGGCCCCCACCCCCGTCACCGCACCTCCTGCGAGGACACGCTTCTGATTTCCATCTCTTGCTGCTGCTGCTGCTGCTGCCGCCTCACACGCCTTGGAACTCTCAGAGCTCCTCGCACACTCCCAGACTGAATCAGCCCGTCTGCGTCCAGCCAGGAAGAATTATCAGCTGTCCAAGCAAGATTCACTTTGTAATTGCCCCAGTGCGCCCCACGGGGGCTGTGTCAGGTCTGCATGACTAAGATTGCTGCTGGCGAGACTGAGACCCTTTCTGTGAGGTTGTCTTATCTGCCTTTGCTCTGTGTGCTGGCAATGAGCCCTTTGCTACAAGAGAGTTTTGTTTGACTTCTGAGATCCAAGGCTAATTGCTGTTAAAATTTTAAGTGGCATTTTAAAAAAATTTGTCTGCATGTGGGGTGCATTGTTCCATCTCCACAAGTTACTTGATTTTTAAAATATTGTTTGACTTCATTGCTGTGTATGAATATTTCTCTACATGCTTCAGATACACATTCCCACAGTCTTTCGCTTCCTAAGGGGGAAAAAACCCCACCACACACAGGAAAGACACACATGCCCACCTTGTGTAGGGGGAGGGGTTTAAGGTTTCGGGTCCGACACTGATGAGGAAGCAGGACTGCAGGTGACTCGCGAGGCCCAGCGAGGTGGGGTGAGGTCGGTCCTGCTGTCCTGTGTCATCGTCGAGGGTCAGAGGGCTCAGGGCTGGGATCCAAGTTCTGTTGTGCAAGAAAAAGAAAAGGAGACACTAAGTACCACCCGTTTAGCAATAAAGGAAGATCGTTCTGTACTAGGAATTGTGCTGTGGATGAGTCATTCATGAGAACGTAACCAGTGTTTGTCTTGTGACCTTGTGCTTTTGAAGTCAGACAAAACCGTGTGATCACCTTGCACACAGGAGGGTACACAGTGATCACTGAGACTTAGACCAACCCGACAGGGCGGCTTCCTCATGGTGCTTGTTTATTATATCTATTTAATCCTGCTTGACACTTTACCCAAGGGAAACGGTCCCTTTTACCAGTTGGATGCTAGCAGCGTTATTTCATAGTGTGGTGACTGGTTAGAGAAATTCATGTACTCAACCAATCACGGTTTCAAACAAAATTTTTATGTGCAAAGGACGGCAACCTTCTCGTATGTTAAACCACCAGTAAGCTTTGTACATCTGTGATAACGCCTGTTTTATATTCAAATGAACAAATAAAAGCTTTTATTTTTGTTGCTCTGAAAATAGCAGTTTCTTAATTGGTCCCCTGGAAAACTGGGCCAGCTTCCATCCTAGGAAGGAAGTGACTCCTACCAGGAATGTATCTGACTCTGTTTACATAATTTGTTGCATTACTTATCAGTATAGATAATCATACTTTGAACAATGTTTAAATTTTGATGTGGGCATTTATTGCTAAAAATATTCCTATGGCAACAAATGTTTTGTGAAATGTTTTTTTTAATTCTTTTAAATATATCTAAATATATTTGTTCATATTTTGCTCTAAGTGTACAGATTATTGGTAACTTTTAGGAACAAGGAGTGTGCGTCTGTGTGCACATACTCTCTGCTGCTCTTTGGCAGGAAGCTTTGCCAGGACATAGGTCTCGCTGACGATTCCAACCCAAATTATCTTTGTTTTGATCTTGGCTTCATCTCTTGGAAAGAGCGGGATACTCCAATAAAGATGTTTAAAAAAAAAACAAAAAAAGTAGTAGCGGGTTAACTGACCTCCAGCCTAATGGTTACAAAAGCTTAAGTTTAATACACGTGAAAATCAGTAGAACTGATTCTGCACATAGATCAACAGGCTTCACCCGAGTGCCTTTGTGTTAGAATTCCACTTGTACCAGGACCGTCCCGCGCTAATTGGGGGTATAAAAGTGGGTGGCTGGTGCAGACCACCTGCATTGGGTGACTCAGAACGTTGCTGACACAGAACTGCCCCGTGTGGCCGTGCTTTGTGCAGAGTGTGTGTTCCTGTGCGTACGTAGAGTTTCTTCTGATGCCTTTCTGCGTCGTCCAGCACAATGCTGAGGTCTGGGGACACAGGAGTTTAATCAGCTGGTCAATCATCATTCTGGGTCTTACCGTCCTCGTTGATGTCTTGGTGTCACGTCGGGTGGTGTGTCCACCTCAAGGGACGTGGTGTCACTGCTTCCGAGGAGAGAGGTTCCGTTTCCTTGGCACCCACGTCTTTTGTGACTTGTAGTCTTGACTTACGACATCTTCTCAGCAGAACCCACAGCCCTGGTCCCCACCGGTGGGCCAGCCCTTTCTCTCCTGCCGGCCCCCAGGCGGGCGCTGGGTCCCGAGAGGACATCTTTCCCGTCACGGCCTCTCTGGCTCCAGTCCAGTGGGCCCCTCAGTTCACCTCTTATTGTCTTTCCGTTTTTAAGGTTAATCCATGAACAAAATAGCTGGACAAGACCAAGTCAGTACGATACCTTAGCGAGAGACTTGGGTCGGCCGTGCTGCCTCGGGCGGTGGTTGGCGGTGGTGACCCCTCGAGGTGGTCCACGCATCAGCTTCTCTGGCTGGGGTGGATCCCCCGTGTCTCGGTGACCCCTCGGCTCCCCCCTTTCCCTCCCCTCCTCCCTCCATCCTGCACGTCACTGTCACCCCCGACTCGGTCGTTCATGGGGGGAGAGTTGGAGGCCCACTCAGGGCTGGCACAGAGGCCTCTAGCAGATGGACGGCATCTGCGGCTGGGCCGGTCGCTCTGGTCGTCGGGGCAGGAGGCCGGCAGGTGGCTCGGCTCCGCGGCTCCTCACTCGTCACCTGTGAAGAGAGCGCGGAGCCCCATGTGGGGCTGTCGGGCTTGGGGGACAGACTGACTAGGGGAAAAGCAAAGGAGCAGAAATGGAAAGTGAGAAGGAGGAAGGGAAGCCCGGCAGTGTGGGTGCAGAGGATCCAGGCTTGGCCTCAGCTCCCCTCGTGTTGCTTGGTTTCCCTACCTCGTGTTGGTGTTGACACGTGTTGACAGATATCTCTGGGCCTGTCCAGCTTCCCTGGGGGGACCAGGGCGTGTGTTCTCTGCGGTCCAGACCAGCCCGAGCAGACGTTCAGGAGATGCGGGGGAGCCGCTGAGGGGCAGAGGTAACTTGATGCGTCCCCGCTCTGCTGACCGTCAGGAGGACGAGGACCGCGTGGGGACCCGCACTTCAGTGGAGCCCGGGACGGAGCAGTGAGGTGAGGGCCACGGGCGGCCACAGCTGCCCCCTCCCTGCATTCCCGTGGGACGTTTTCCGAGGGACCGGATGCACCCACGCGTCTTGTCAAGTCACCCTTGGCGGTCCCTGAGCCCTGTCCATGCTCCCAGAAGCTGGGGGGCAAGGGGCAGCATTGCTGTGCATCCCATTCCTCAGCCTCCCGTGAGAGGGCAGAGGCCACCTGTCCTGACCACTGTCCAATGGGTTTTCCCACAGGTCAGGCAGCATCAAAAGCATCCGAAGCTGAGGGCCAGGGGGTGAATCCTCAAAGACAGATGCTCTCCTCGCGGAGCAAAGCTCCTAGCCACCAAGGGGGCAGCGCGGCTTTCAGGTCAGCGTCACCTGGACAATGGCTGCAGGGTGTCCTAGCTGGGAAGTGGCGGCAGCGTGTCACCGGCTGGGGTTCCTGGAGGTAGGAGTGGGCTGTGAGGTGAGTTGGCCGGTCTTGATGGGTCTTAGGGGGATGCCTTTGGTTAAGGTTAAACCGTTGGTCATTAGCGGGCAGTTACACCTGGACGGGCAATGGCACACTGATTATGCTGCATCTGGGCAACAGCTCCAGTGAGGGTTGAACCAGATCCTCACCAGCCTGCTAAGGCTGGGGTGGCGGACATGTTTGTAAAGGGCCAGGTGGCTTCTGTCTGAACCACTCAAGTCCTGATGTTGTGACCCAGGTGCAGCCCTCAGATCTGTGGGAAAGGATCTGGTCCAACAGAACTGTATTTAAGAACACAGAAACGTAAACTTCATATCATTCTCCCATCATGAAATATTATTCTGTGGATTTTTTGCAAGTATAAATGCTACTTTTAGCTTGTGGGCCCTACAAAAATAGATAGTAGCTGGATTTGGCCAGATCTGGGGTTGCAGTTTGCTGATTCCTGTTGTAAGACACACAAGTAATAAGGCAAACTTTTGAGAATTAACTTCTGTTTCTGGTTTTTGTTTCAAAAGCAATTAGTTTCTGAGTCTGATAGTTTGGGCTTTAAATGTTTTAATTTTCCAACTTCTGTCTCTTTCACTTATTCAGTCAATAAACATTTGAGCACCAACCATGGGTTGTTGCTGGGTTGAAGTCGGGGAGGAGCCCACCCTCCTCCGAGTCCGTGTCCAGCAGGGACAGCAAGGCCTGAGCCAGAGACTGAGGGTCAGTCTTGGCTCTGCCAACACAGGGGATCACGTAAGCTTTCCCGTCTTTACAAAAAAGGGTGAGACTAGATGGTCTTGAAGATCCTGTTTCCCTTATACATGCTATTCTTCAGACTAATCCTCTATCCAAAATATGGTGATGAGGCCAGTGCCTCGTCTCACCATCAAGCAGCTGGTGCTCCTCGGAAGTAACCTGCTCCAGCCGGGACTGCACAGGGAGGAAGGGACTCGTGTATTTCTCAGAGTAGAGCCGGGGTGAACTGGCCACATGCCTCAGGGCGTCTGGGGCGTCGGCAAGTAATACCAGAGCGGCCTCTCCCGCCTCCCTTCATGGTATAGGAGTTAGGGCGCCTGGTATCCTGCACTGAACAACAGGGAAGTCCCCAAAATGTCAGGATTCTTTTTAAACAGCCAAGTTCAGAATTTTATATCTCAGTGCCTGATTGATAATCTATCAGCAGAGGCTAACACTTTACTATTAGTTTCTAACTCTATCAAATGTTTCAGGATATAAGGAGAAACATTTGAGAAGTTGTTTACAGAGACCCCATGGTCCTTTGTCATGTGAACAATTAAAGCCTCCATTTGGTCTGCTTAAAATTCAAGTCAAATGTTCAAGTTTTCACATGTTAAATATTTCGTTTAGTCATGCAAGAGGGTGGTCTGTGGAGGATAATTTGCTGCAGGAAGGTCCTTCTCCCCATGGGCACCTCTCTGCTTTTCCAGCCTGTCCTTCGTCCAGACATCTCTGCTACATAATCCTCGATTCACTCAGCCATGGGTTCCCGTGGCTCCTTGAGGTTCAGGGAACAAGGACAATAAGTCAGTTTAATGGCTGTAAGGAGCTCCTACTATGTTTAAAGCACTTAATGAGGATAAGGGAGGAGGTTCCAGGAGGCACGAGATCATCAGGGACAACAGTCTAGTTATGGAAAATGAAGCTAGAAAGCACGAGTGGGCGGGTGCAGTGTGTGTGTGAAGGTGTCCAGACCTCTCCAGTTAGACACAATGCAGTTAGACAAGAGGAAAAAGAGAAAAATATCACTGTTACCTGCCATCACCACCTCACCATTTACAGCCTGGGCTGTTAGGAAAACCCAAATCGTCATTTTGAAAAAAAGGTAACATTTTGAATAGGTAATCCAGTCACATGGTCCAAATATGGAAAGTACAGGAAGAGGTTCAGTCTTGTCCTGGCACCATCCACCTCCACACAGTCCATGACAGGTGGCCATTTATACTCGTTTCTGGTGTATCATTTCTGTGTTTCTTTATGTGAATACAAGTCAGTTATGAATACATATCCTATCATCCCTTGGTTCTAACCCAAAGGTAGTCTACCATACACTCTGCTCTGTAATGTTGGTGCCAAGAGCTACTATTTTTTAAAAAGTGGCACAGCATTCCATCTTCCCTAATTCCATTCCTGTCAGTGGACATTTAGCCTTTTCCAATCAACTTTTTTTTTGGTTTTTTTTGTGGTATGCGGGCCTCTCACTGTTGTGGCCTCTCCCGTTGCAGAGCACAGGCTCCGGACGCGCAGGCTCAGCGGCCATGGCTCACAGGCCCAGCTGCTCCGCAGCATGTGGGATCTTCCCGGACCGGGGCACGAACCCGCGTCCCCTGCATTGGCAGGTGGACTCTCAACCACTGCTCCACCAAGGAAGCCCTCCAATCAACTTTTGTTATGATAAAAACAGTTCATTTTACATGTGGGCGAGCGTATCTGATGGGTAGATTTCTGGACATAGGATTGATGAGTCATCGGGTAAATGCATCTGTAACTTGGACCGATGTTGCCAGAGAGCCCCATAGTGGTTTCACTTTGATTTTTCACTTTCACCAGCAACTCTTCAACAACAGAAAGTATCGATTTAATTAGCATTTATCTCATTATAAGTAAGTTTGAATATTTTAAAAATATCTTAAAGGCTACTTGTATTTCTCTTTCTGTGGACTGTTTGGTCTTGTCCCTTGAACTACTGACTTGTCAGGAAATGTGAAAGTTTTTAAAAGGCAAAGAAAAAAAAAAAGATTATTGGAAGTCCTGTCTAACTCACCTATCCAGGTTCTCTGCCTTTTACTGTCTTTGAGCTACTTTACAGTCTATAAATTGTGGAAGACTGATAATAATACTAATTATTCTTGTCCATAGAAATGCAGATTGTGTCCCTGTAGACAGACCTGTTTCACATCTATTTGTAAATTCACTTCAGAATTCCTTGTTTTCTGTATCTGTGGCGTTCTTGGAATCCTCCTTTGAACCAGTTGTAAAATCTTTGATACGTGTTTATATCGGCATGGGAGTTGTGACTGTTCCTCTTTAGCATTGTCCTTGTACACACTTTTTCCTCTTGATTGCTGTGACTTCTGTTAGTTGGGGAGATTGGCCCTTTGTGATGAGTTGAAATTTTTTTTCCCTCTTTGTGTCACTTTTTTTTTAATTCACTTTTTTTGCCATGCTGAACTTTCTTATGTTTATGTGGTTGAATTTATCCACCTTGTGTGGCTTTGGAGTTTGTTGTGCTTGAGCACATGATGCTTTCAGTCCATGTTACTTCTCCTGCTTAGTTGGTTTTTTCCACGAGCCTCACTCATCTTAGGCTCCAGACTTTCTGGAACCTAAGACGAGTGAGGGCCTGGAGATAGTCATTCTGATAAGTGTATGTTGCTACTGATCAGGCACTTTCCTTGTATTTATTAATATTACAAGACCAGAAAAGATTCCGCTTTGCATTCCAATTGTGCATAAACTTATTTACTTTTAAAAAATCTCATCTCTTATTGTATGCTCTCAAACAGAATTCCGGAGGAACCAGCCGCTTTCTAGGAGACCAGAGGAATGTGTATAGCGTCAAGATACTATGCCATTTCTGCGGATAAAAGGAACCAGTCCTAATTATTACATCAGACCAGAGGGAAAGGACTGATTTGCAAAGAAAAGTTCGGTATGGGACCTGAGCTGGATGCTTAAAAAAAGAAAAAAAAAAATGCGTGTGGACAGGTAGGGGCTTGGAGACATCTGTTACTCCCAGAGCTGCAGGAAAGGTTTTAGAGACAGAGGTAAAGGATGCAAAGACAGACTTGGGAGAAAAGTTAGCTTCCACATGGATAAGGGACCTGAAATGGCAGGTCTCACTGACAGCTGCTCTCCCAAGGGGCACGGTTAGCACAAAAGGCGGTGAGACGTAACTTGTACGTGGGACCTTCCGCCAGGTAAACTTCCCCTCCCGCCCTTCCACTCTTCCCTCATCCTTTTTTCTGAGCCCTTCTTAATTATGTATTTTCTCTGTTCAGACCCAGGCTCAGGGCAGCCAGGATAAGGACCAAGAGCAGAGCAGATGCAGCTCTCGGCCCAAAGGCCAGGTGAGGATCACCCCCCCACACACACATGCCCAGGTGAAGAGCACCCCACACAGGCCCAGGTGAGGAGTCCCCCCGCAATGTGAGGGGCATGTCACAGCCACTCTCCAAGAAGGTGCCTGGGCCTAGGGAGGCCCTCTGGGATTCTCGGGCAGTGCCTCAGACCATTCTTTATGCTTCTGAAAAACTTACTGCAAACTCTTGTAAAATCCAGAATAAAATGCTTGGACGTGATTTATTTATAAGAAGAGCTCCCACTCTCTGGCCTAAAGATCAACAGCGGAAAGAAACTGAACACAAATCGCAGGATTTAAACTGGAGGCAAACAAATGGAGAAGGTGTGCTCCATGGCGTGTCTTCACTCTCCAGCAGCAGGCACTCAGTGGCTGGAATCACTAAAAGGTTATAAGAATTATAGCTTGATCTTTCTTAATCTTTATGATCCTCTTTAAAATGAATTAGAAAAGAGTAGATTGTCATTTCTTTTTTTTTTTTAAACAAAGAATGTGTAATAATTTGTTTTGTTTAAACCTAATCTTGCCTACTACCTGAGACCTCACTCACTGAACAGACCTGGTTCAAAGGAAAGCTTGGTCTAAACTGATTATAGAATTGGTCCTCTCAGGTCATGTGCAGTGTCTCGTGGACAAGAACACTGGGTCTTTGAGCTAACTTCCCGTCTCCTGCTCTTCCCCTCAAGGGTTTTTAGAGTAGGGGGAGAAGTGTGTCTTCTGCAGGTGGATAAAGGCGAGGGGTCTTTGGATCCATGCAGTGACCTTTGTCTTCTGATCTCTCAAAGACATGCCTTGCTGCCTGGTTTCTGGATGTCCCGTTGGCCTTCAGAGTTGAAATTTTGAGCTTCAGGAACTCAGGGTCTGTTACTGGGGCATTGCTCCCTATCTACCGTGACTGACACTACTCGGATGTCTCTGACGTCTGACTGCCTTTTGTTACTCATTCGGTTATTGATGGACATTTGGGTTGCTTACATGTTTTAGCTATTGTTGAATAATGCTGCTATGAACATGGGTGTACAAATATCTCTTCAAGACACTGCTGTCAGTTCTTTTGGGTTTATACCCAGAGAGGAATTGCTGGGTCATATGAAAATTCTGTTTTTAATTTTTAGGGGGAACCGCCATACTGTTTTCCACAGTGGCTGCACCATTTTACATTCCCACCAACAGTGCACAAGAGTTCTGATTTCTCCACATCCTTACCAACACTTATTTTCTCTTTTGTTTTGTTTTGATAGTAGCCATTCTAATAGATGTAAGGTTGTATCTCATAGGTTTGATTTGCATTTCCCCAGTAGCTAGTGATGTTGAACATCTTTTCATTTGATTATTGACAGTCTGTAGCTCTTCATTGGAGATATGTCTGTTCAAGTCCTTTGCCCATTTTTTTTTCTTTTTTTTTTTTTTTTTTGCAGTACGCGGGCCTCTCACTGTTGTGGCCTCTCCTGTTGCGGAGCACAGGCTCCGGACGCGCAGGCTCAGTGGCCATGGCTCACAGGCCCAGCCGCTCCGCGGCATGTGGGATCTTCCCAGACCGGGATACGAACCCGTGTCCCCTGCATCGGCAGGCGGACTCTCAACCACTGCGCCACCAGGGAAGCCGCTTCCCTTTTGCCCATTTTTGAATTGAGTTGTTTGTTTGTTTTGAGTTTTAGGAGTTCTCTGTGTATTCTGGATATAAATCCCTTATCAGATACATGGTTTGCAGATATATTCTCCTATTCTGTGGGTTGCCTTCTGTAGAGAGTGTCTTTCAATGCACAAAATTTAAAAATTTTCATGAAGCCAAGTTTTTCTACTTGTTTTTTTGGTTGCCTGTGCCTTTGGTGTCATATTTAAGAAGTCATTGTCAAATCTAATATGGGAAGTTTTGGCCCTATGTTTTCTTCTAAGAGTTTTATAGAGTTAGGGCTTATGTTGAGGTCTTTGATCCATTTTGAGGTGTTGTTGGTGTTGGCAAGGCTCCAACTTCATTCTTTTGCATGTGGATATCATTTTCTAGCACCATTTGTTGAAAAACCTGTCCTATCTGCATTGAATGGTCTTGACACCATTGGCAAAAACTATTTGAAAATATATGCTAGGGTTGATTACCGGGCTCTCTATGTGATTCCTACGTCAGTATTATGTCAATACCATGTCATTTTGATTACTGTAGCTTTGTAGTAGGTTTTAAAATCAGGAAGTGCGAATCCTTCCACTTTAATCTTATTTTTCAAGGTTGTTTTGGATATTTGAGGTCCTTTAAGATTTCATTTGAATTTTAGGATGGGGTTTTCTTTTTGTGCAAAAATGTCTTTGGAATTTGGATAGGTATTACATTGGATCTGTAGATCACTTTGGGTATAATGAAAGCTATAAAGCATTGCTGAAAGAAATTAAAGAAGATATAAGTAAAAGAAAATGCATCCTATGTTCATAGATTTGAAGACAGTATTGCTACTTTGTTGATGCTCTTGTTGTTAGTAAACTAGGAACAGAGGATAATTTCTTCAACTTGATAAAGAACATCTACAAAAAACCTACAGCTGAAATCATACTTCATGGTGAGAAACTCAAAGCTTTCCCACTAAGATTAGGCACAATGCAGAGACATTCCCCTCTCACCACTCCTTTTCAACGTTGTACTGGAAGTACTTGCTAATGCAACAACGCAAGAAGAGGTAATAAAAGATACATAGATTAGGAAGGAAGACATAAAACTGCTTTGTGTGTAGATGACGTGATTGTCTATGGAGAAAATCCAAAAGAATCAATGAAACAACTCCTGGGCCTAATAAGTGACTACAGCAAGGTGGTTGCAGGATACAAGGTTAACATACAAAAGCCAATCATTTTCCTATATACCAGTAATGAGCAAGTGGAATTTGAAATTAAAAGCACAATGCCATTTACCTTAGCACTCCCAAAATGAAATACTTAGGTATAAATCTAAAATACATATAAAAACTACATGAGAACTACACAACTCTGATGAACAAAATCAAAGAATACATGGAGAGATATTCCTTATTCATGGGTAGGAAGACTTAATATTATCAAGATGTCAATTCCTCCTACCTTGACTCAATGCAATCCCAATAAGATCCCAGCAAATTATTTTGTAGATATTGACAAACTGATTCTAAAATTTATATGGAGAGTCATAAGACCTAGAACAGCCAACACAATATTGAAGGAAAAGAGCAAATTTGGGGGACTTATGCACCTTGACTTTAAGACTTACTATAAAGCCTTGGTAATCATGACAGTGTGGTATTGGAAAAAGAATAGATCATAGGTCAGTGGGACAGAGTAGAGAGGCAAGAAATAGGTCCTCATAAATATAGCCAACTGCTCTTTTACAAAGGAACAAAAACAATACAATGGAGCAAAGATAGTATCTTCAACAAATGGTGCTGAAATGACTAGACATCCACATGCAAAAATATGAATCTAGACACAGACCTTAACACCCTTCACTAAAATTAACTCAAAATGATCTTACACCAAAGTATAAAACACAAAACTGTAAAACTCCTAAAAGATAACATAAGGGAAAACGTAGATGATCTTCAGTATGGTGATGCCTTTTTAGATATAACATTAAAGGCATGATCCATGAAAAAAAAATTGATAAACTGGACTTCATTAAAATTAAAAACTTCTCTGTGAAAGACAGTGTTAAGAGAATGAAATGACAAGCCACAGACTGGGAGAAAATATTTGCAAAAGGCACATCTGATAAAGGACTCTTATCTAAAATATACAAAGAATTATTAAAAATCAACAATAAGAAAATGGACAACCCAAATAAAAAGAGGGCCAATGGCCTGATTAGATATGCCACCAAAGAAGATATACAGATGGCAACTAAGCATATGAAAAGATGTTCCACATCATATTTCATCAGGAAAATGAAAATTAAAACAGCAATGAGATAACACTACACAGCTTACTTAGAATGATCAAAAACCAAAGCACTGATAACACCAAATGCCAGCGAGGATATGAAGCAACAAAAACTCTCATATGTTGCTGGTGGGAATGCAAAATGATGCAACCGCTTTGGAAGACAATTTGGTAGTTTCTTACGAAGTGAAACGCACTCTTACCATACAATCCAACAATCACGTTCCTTGGTGTTTACCCAAAGGAAAACTTATGTCCATACAAAAACCTCCACACAGATGTTTATAGCAGCTTGCTTCATAGTTGCCTTCAGTAGGTGAGTGGATAAATAAATTGAAGTATATCCAGACAGTGGAATATTATTCAGTGCTAAAGAAATAAGTTCTCAGATAATGAGAAGACATGGAAGAACCTTAAATGATAAATTACGAAGTGCAAGAAGCCAATCAGAAAAAGCTAAATACTGTATGATTCCACCAATATGACATTCAGTAAAAGACAAATCTATGGAGACAATTTTAAGATGAGTGGTTGCCAGGGATGGTGGTGGGGAGAGATGACTAGACAGAGCACAGAGGATTTTTAGGATAATGAAAACATTCTATATGATACTATGATGGATATATGTCATTACACATTTGTGCAAACCCTTAGAATGTACAACACCAAGAGTGAACTCTGATGTCAACTACGAACTTTAGGTGATTAATGTGTTCATGTAGGCTCATCCTTGGTAAAAAATTTTAAAAACTTCTGGTGAGTGATGTCTATAATGGGTGAGGCTGTGTATGTGTGGTGGAAGGGGACATATGGGAAATCTTGGTCCCTGCTTCTCAATTCTGTTGTAAACTAAAACTGTTCTAAAAATATTTTTAAATGCAAAAAAACCTTTTTTTAAGATAGATGGTTCAGTGGAATAAAAGTTCCTTGGCTAAAAGAATAAAGAAAAAAGAGCTATGTGGTGAATATACAGAAACTCTTATGAAGTTATATTCCATAAATAATAGAATTTGGACCACAGTCTATAGTCAGATGTTGTACTATTATCATAATTTCTATTTAATAATTATTTTTGAACCACCAGAAAGAGCTAAACAAAAGATAATTTTTA
Organism: Mesoplodon densirostris; assembly: GCF_025265405.1. Classification (NCBI taxonomy): domain Eukaryota; kingdom Metazoa; phylum Chordata; class Mammalia; order Artiodactyla; family Ziphiidae; genus Mesoplodon; species Mesoplodon densirostris. The sequence goes on along the minus strand of NC_082664.1, from coordinate 154,973,521 downwards.
AAAATTCTGGGACTTCCCTGGTGGTCCAGTGGTTGAGACTCCACGCTCCCAATACGGGGGGCCTGGGTTCGATCCCTGGTCAGGGAACTAGATCCCACATGCCACAACTAAGACCTGGTGCAGCCAAATAAATAAATAAATATTTTTTAAAAAATTGTACATTGTAAAAGACTCGCACCTTTGCTCCCTCTCTCAATCAGCTCTCCTTGTTAAATTATAAATGTATTCTTCTTTTTTTTAATTTATTTTTATTGAGATGTAATTGGAATATAACATGGTATAAGTTTAAGGTATACATGTTGATTTAGTACATCTATATATTGCAATATGAGTACCATTGTAGTGTTAGCTAACACGTCCGTCACATCACATAATTGTTTGTGGTGGAAATTAAGACCTAGTCTCTTAGCAAAAGTTTAAAATATAGTATTGTTGTCTGTAATCACTATGTTGCATACAGTTTTCCAAGACTTATTTGCCTATTGGTTGCAAGTTTTTTCCCAATTCCCCCACCCCTCAGTCCCTGGTGACCACCATTCTACCGTCTGTTTTTATGAATTTGGCTCTTTTAGATTCCACATTTAAATGAGATCATGCAGTATTTGTCTTTCTCTGTCTGACTTATCTCACTTAGCATAATGACCGCAAGGTCCATCCATGTTGTCACAAATGTCAGCATTTCCTTCTTTCTCATGGCTAAATAATATCGCACTGTGTATTAAGTACCGCAACTTCTTTATCCATCCATCATCCACTGACAGACACCTAGGTAGTTTCCATATCTTGGCTGTTGTGAATACTGCAGTAAACATGGGAATGCATGTATCTCTTTGATATCCTGTTTTCACTTCCTTTGGCTATATACCCAGGAGTGGAATGGCTGGATCAGATGGTAGTTCTATTTTTAATTTTGGGGGAACCTCCCTATTGTTTTCCATAGTAGCTAAACCAATTTACATTTCCAACAACAGTACATAAGTTTTCCCTTTCTCCACATCCTGGTCAACACTTGTTTTCTTGTGTCTTTTTGATGATGGCCATTCTAACGGTGTGAGGTGACATTTCATTGTGGTTTTGATTTGCATTTCCTGGTGACTGATGATGTTGAGCATGTTTTCATGTACCTGTTAGCCAGCCACCTGCATGTCTTTGAAAAAAATTTTTATTTGGTTCTTCTGCTCATTTTTAAATCAGATTGTTTGCTTTTATGTTATTGAGTTGTATGAGTTGTTTATATTTTGGATATTAAATCCTTATCCAATATGTGTTTTGCATATATTTTTCCCTATTTCATAGTTTGCCTTTTCATTTTATATTGGCTCTTTTGCTGTGCAGAAGCTTTTTAGTTTGATGTAGTCCCACTTGTTGAATTTTGCTTTTGTTGCTTGTGCATTTGGTGTCATATCTAGAAAATCATTGCCAAAATTAATGTTAAGAAGTTTCTTTCCTATGTTTTCTTCTAGGAGTTTTATCATCAGGCCTCATGCTTACGTCTTTAATCCACTACAAGTTAATTTATGTAAGTAGTGTAAGATAGGGGTCCAATTTCATTACTCTTTGTGTGGTTATTCAAGCTTTCCCAGCTCCATTTGTGGAAGAGACTGTCCTTTTCCCATTGAGTGTTCTTGGCTCTCTAGTCAAATATTGGTTGACCGTAAATGGGGGAGGCGGGTATTTCTGGGCTATCTACTCTGTTCAATTGACCTCTCTATGTCTCTTTTTATGATAGCACCATACTTTTTAAATTACTCTAACTTTGTAATATAGATTGAAATCAGGAAGTGTGATACCTCTGTCTTTGTTATTCTTTCTTAAGATTGCTTTGGCTATTAAGGGTCTTTGTGGTTCCAGACAAATTTTAGAATTGTTTTTTTTCTTTTTCTTTCTTTTTTCTTGTTGAATGAAAGATTCTTTAAATTCTATAATGCTTTACAGTTTTCAAAAGTTTTATACACATGATTTCATGTATCCCATAATAACCCTTTTTCCCCCTTTGCTCTCCCTACTGGTAACCACTAGTTTGTTCTCTATATCTGTGAATCTGCTTCAGTGTTGACTATTGATTCAATCTCCGTACTCGTTACTAGTCTGTTCAGATTCTCTATTTATTCCTGATTCAGTCTTGACAGGTTGTATGTTTCTAGGAGTTTATCCACTTCTTCTGAGTTATCTAATTTACTGGTATATATTTATGATAGTTTCATGATCCTTTGTATTTCTGTAGTACCAGTTGTAACCTCTTCCCTTTCATTTTTGATTTTATTTACTTGTGTATTCATTCTCTCTTTTTTTCTTGTTATTCTCAATAAAGATTTGTAAATTTTGTTTATCTTTTCAAAAAAACAGCTCTGAGTTTCATTGATTTTTTTTCTATTGTTTTTCTTGTCTCTATTTCATTTATTACAGCTCTGATCTTTATTTCCTTTCACTAAGTTTGGGGTTCATTTTTCCTTCTTTTTCTAGTTCCTTGAGGTGTAAAGTTATGCTATTTGAGATCTTCCCATTTTCTTAATATATGCATTTATTGGTATAAAATTCCCTCTCAGAACTGCATTTGCAGCATCCCATAGGTTTTGGTATGTTTTGTTTCCATTTTCATTTGTTTTGCTGTATTTTCTCATTTCTCTTTTGATTTCTTCTTTGACCCATTGGTGATTCTGGAGTGTGTTAATTTCCACATATTTGTAGATTTTTCAGCATTCCTCTGTTATTGATATCTAGTTTCATATCATTGTGGTTAGAAAAGATACTTGCTATGATTTCAATCTTTTAAATTTGCTGAGACATTTTTTGTGTCATATCATATGATCTGTCCTGGAGAATGTTCTGTATGCACTTGAGAAGAATGTGTGTTCTCCTTCTGTTGGATGGAATGTCTATAAATGCCCATTAGTTCAGTTCAGTCTAATGTATGTTTCAAACTCAACATTTCCTGGTATTTTCTGTCCAGATAATCTAACAATTGCTGAATGTGGGGTATTGGATCCCCCAACTATTGTATTTTTTTCCATTTTTCCCTTCAGTTCTGTTACTATTGCTTAATATATTTAGGTGCTGTGATGTTGCATGCATATATATTTTATATTTTAAAGTTGTTTTTATCTTCCTGATGAATTGACCCCTTTATCATTAAATATTGACTTTCTTTCTTATTACTGTTTTTGGCTTAAAGTCTGTTTTGTCTGATATAAGTATAGCTATTCCTGCTCTTTTTTTTGCTTTCCACTTGCATGCAATATCTTTTTCTATCCCTTCACTTTGAGCTTATGTGTCTTTAAACCTGAAGTGGGTCTTGTGTGGCTTTTTTGTTTTTTTCAATCCATCTAGCCACTCTAGCTTTTGATTGGTGAATTCAACCCATTTGCATTTAGCATCAAGGACTTGCTAATGTCATCCTACTAATTATTTTCTGGTTGTTTTGCATTTCCAATGTTTCCTTTCCCTCTGTTTCTGCCCACCTTCGTAAATTTGTGATTTTTTTGTGGTGGTTCTGTTTCCCCCTTTTTAATCTACTCTAGGTTTTTGCTTTGTGATTCCCGTGAGGTTTACATAAGAACTCTCATAGATAAAACAGTCCATTTTAAGTTGATAGCAACTTAACTTTGATCAGCTATAAAATCTTCACTTATTGACTCCCCCTTTTAAAATTTTGTATATCATTATTTAACTCTTTTATATTGTGTATGCAGTAACAAATTGTAGTATCTATATTTAAATACCTTTCCTTTGATCTTTACACTACAGTTAAATGATTAACATACCATCCTATTACAGAATTAGAGTTTTCTAAGTCTGACTATGTATTTGCCTTAACCAGTATGTTGTATATTTTCTTATGTTTTCATGTCACTGATTAGCATCTTTTCATTTCAGCTGGAGGAACTCTTTTCAGCATTTCTTGAAGTGAAGATCTAGGATGATGAACTCCCTCTGCTTTTGTTTGTCTACAAAGATCTTTATTTTTCCTTCATATCTGAGGGGTAACTTGGCCTGAGAGAGCATTTTTGGCTGGCAACGTTGTTGTTTTTTTTCCAAAACTCTGAATATGTTATTCCACCTGACCAATAAGGTTTCTGCTGAGAAATCTGCTGACAGCCTAATGAGGATTCCTTTGTAGATTATAGTCTTTTTTTCCTTTGGCTGCTTTTAGGATTCTTTATCTTTGATTTTGATAGTTTTGTTATAATGTGTCTTGAAGAAGGTCTTTTTTGCGCTGAGAAAATAGGGTGATCTATTAACTTTGTGAATTTAGACTTCCAGTTCATTCCCTCCCCAGGTTTGGGAAGTTCTCAACTATTATTTCTTTAAATAAACTTTCTGCTCCCTTCTCCCTCTCCTCCTTCTGAAACCCCAATTATTCTATTTATTCTTGTGATGGAATCCTATAGGTCATGTAGGTTTTCTTCACTCTTTTTCATTCTTTCTCTTTTTCTTTGTTCTCCTCTAACTGAATTATTTCAAATTCCCATCACCTAACACACTTATTCTGTCTCCCCTTTGCTGGACTCCACTGCAGATGCTCTCTGCTGCATTTTTCATTTCATTCATTGACTTATTCAGCTCCAGAATTTCTCCTTGGTTCTTTTTTATAATTTCTATTTCTTTGGTAAATATCATTTTGAACCAGTATTTTTCTTTTCATGATTTCATTGAATTGTCGTTCTGAGCTTTCTTATAGCTTGCTGAGTTTCTTCAAAACAGCTATTTTGAATTCTTTATCAACTAGATCACAAAATTCCATGACATTAAGCTTGGTTATTGGAGAATTATTATCTTTTAACGATGACATGGTTCCTTGATTTTTCATGTTCCTTGTAGTTTTGTGTTGCTGCTGTTGCATTTGAAGTAGCAGACACCTCCTCAGATCTTTGCTAGTTGTCTTCAAATGAGGCATTCTGTTTGTTGGTATTGTCATTAATTCTGCCTTTTTCTGGGTACCGTTGTTTCACTCTGCTTGTTCCCTTTTGTGGCAAACTTTTAAACCTTTTGTATCTTTTTTCATTCTTACAACTCCCCAGACTGGCCACTGGCTTCTTTGTTTTCGAGAAGGTGATGCTACAGCCCAAGTTTCTGGCTTCTCCTTTGCCCACAGACCCTGGCCAGTTCTCTGATCACACGCTCTGTCTACTGGAGCTTGCTTTTGCTGCTGCACTCAGGAGCCATGCACAAGATGCTGGCTGCAGAGTGGGGGAAGGTGTGGGCTTAGCTCTTAGGGCACTGGGGATGCCCATGGACCTGGTAAGAGGATCCCCAGGAGTGGCACTCCCAGAGGCTCATGGGTGAACTTCTTGCTGAGTTCAGTTAGCAGGAACTGCATCCCTTTAAAGACCTTCTATAGTTTTATCTGCTTCTTTCCTGATCTCCTCCCTCTTGGCAGTCATGGAAGTCCTGCTTCAGTACTCTGGGTGCTGCTGGAGAGAAACAGGTTCTCCAGCTGCTTCCCAGGTACTGCTTCCCAGTACCTGGCTAACTAGGTACTCACTCATTGCTCTCCTTGTCTCTTGTGAAAGAGGTCACCACTGTCAGATAGATCCTCTGTATGCAGTGATTCCTTGTGGGGGGTGGTGGTGTGCAGTGCTGAGAAAGTCCTTCTAGATCCACTGCATCCAAACTTTCTCCCTCTCCAATGACATGCTGGAATCTCCCCTAGGAAAGGCTGGGTTTCTGCAACTTCTCGATCTTCTGTGGGTGTCTGCCCAGGTCAACACTCCCCAGGTTTTTTCCCAACTGCAGCCAGCAGGGTCAGGCAAGTTTATTGCCCCATGGGCTCCACAGCCCATATCAAGGTCTAACCCTCGCCCTATTACCAGGTGCAGGGGTGGGCAAGACCCCTTACAGGTCCCCTGGCATATGGTGCTGGTTCCCACAGCAACCACAGAGGTGCTTGTGTTCATGAAAGATGCCCTAATTCTTTGTTGAAAAAGGACAAAAGGAGGAACACCCTACACCACCGTGATGCTGATATCACTTGTTTATGCCTCTTTTTGTCCTAAATATAATTTCCCTCCCATTCATGAGCAGTTTTCAAGAGTAGGCTTCTCTCATCTTCACTTCTTTATCATCTGTTGTTTTGAACCATCTCGTCTTCCGCAGTCACTGTGAGGTTACCCTCTAGTTATTCTCTCGTGGCATCACCCTCATTCCTGCTTCCTGTCTGATGGCTTCCTTAACCATGTCAAATCTCTCTCATTGCTTAAAAAAAATGACTCTCCTGTAACCTTTAACCCTGCAGACCGCTCTAGCCAAGAATTTTGTTTCTTCTGTAACTTTTTTTTCCTGGTTTTAAAAGTTATGTTCATAGTAAAACTATGAAGGAAAAAAATGAATCATCCAAAATCAATGTTGGATCCTCTGGAATGCCTTTCTTCTCCGGCTAACTCCTGCTCACCTTTCAAGTTCGAGCTTCCGTACAGGTTTTCTTAAGCCTTCCCTAATTCTTTCCCCTCCTGTTGTGCTTTCTCTGTATCCTATAGTCCCATATTTTTTCTTCATTGCACCCAACTCTGGGTTATAATTAAAGTTGTACTTATTTGATTGATGCCCTCACTAGAATATAAGCTACATAGAGACAGGAAATATGTCTGTTCTGCTCATTATCATACACTTAGCATCTAACACAAATGCTGTAGGGGCTCAAGTATTTATTAAATGAATGAGTAATATTTACACTGTCCTCTAAATTTCCTTAGCAGTCTATACCTCCAGTTATACTCTTTCCTGTTCCTGGAGGTAGGGATTATTTATCATTGCACAACTTTATTAAGCCACAGACTGTCTTCATGGGGCTGTAGAACAGGAGGTATGATGTCAGGAACCTGGTTCCTGACTTTGAGCAGCTCTGGGTCTTGGCTTTCTCTACAGTATGAGGTTAAGGAGTTGGAGTAGATAAAGGTTTTCAAACTGCCCTGTAGAGCCATAGGGATCCTTAGGTAACTTTCCAGGGCTGCCTACTTGCAATGTCAGTTTAGAGGTTGTTGGAAGATTTTTAAGCTCTCAAATCTCAGATTCTGAAAGACTAAGCCTACCCTCAGAGAGTTCAAATTCTGGTGAAAACTGATTAATTTTTTGTCAGCTCCTAGGTTTCAAGGAGGACCTCTACCAAACATTTGCTAAATGCATATTGACTACAGGTCAGGTGCTGATGGGGGCCCTTACTTAAGGTAAGACAAAGCTCTTGTTTTTAGGTTGCTCCGTCCAACATGGGTAGTCACAGCCACACGTGAATAAACTGTGGCTAGTCCGAATGGAGATGTGCTGAAAGCATGCAACACACACTGGGATTTGAAGACTTAGTATAAAACAAGAATATAAAATGTCTCATTGGGCTTCCCTGGTGGCGCAGTGGTTGAGAGTCCACCTGCTGATGCAGGGGACACGGGTTCGTGCCCTGGTCCGGGAGGATCCCACATGGCGGCTGGGCCCGTGAGCCATGGCCGCTGGGCCTGCGCGTCCAGAGCCTGTGCTCCACAATGGGAGAGGCCACAGCAGTGAAAGGCCTGCATACTGCAAAAAAAAAAAAAAAAAAAAAAAAAAAGTCTCATTGTTATATTAATTAAATATTGAAATATTTTGGATATACTAGGTTAAGTAGGATATATTATTAAAATTAACCTGTTCCTTCTTAATATGGTTAAATATTTAATATGGTTACTTAATGGTTTAATATTTAGTATGGTTACTAGAAAATTTTAAATTTCTTAGGTACCTCAGGTTACAGAATTTCACTTGACAGCATTGTTTTATAGTTTATAATTTAGTGTGGTAGTAGTGGTTACACTTCTGAGCACTTACATATCCTTTAAGACCTAGCCTCTCAGGTGTAATCCCTGGCCAGTACAAGCAGTTATCACTTGGAAGCTTATGAGAAATGGCAGAGTCACCAGCTCCACCCACCCCAGACCATCTAAGTCAGAGTGTGCATTTTAACTAGATCCCCAGGTGATTTGTGTGCACATGAACATCTGAGAGGCTCTGATCTAGATCACAGTAACAGGACTCTTGCTCTCTCTCCTATTTTTTGCTTCCCTAATCTCACTGGATCCGGGATTCTTAACCTGAGGGACCTGGATCCTTATGGGGGTGGGAAGTCTACAGGTGGGCCCTAGGACTCTGTAAAATACTGAAACTTTATGTATATTGTTCATGAAAGGGTCTGTTTTTATTTTCATCAGTAAAGCAGTGGTTATGAAAGGATGCCCTCGTCAGCAACACTTGGGAACTTGTTGGCAATGAAAATGCTGGGGATAGGGACCAACAATGTTTGAACAAGCCCTCTTGTGATCCTGATGTCAAAGGTTTGAGAACCACTGAATTAGAGAGGAAGGCAAAGAAGAGGGTCGAGCCACTTACTACATTACAGTCTGGTCAGGAGGGTGATGCTGGCTTGAATTGAGATTGGCATCATGTGAATTGGTTGGAGGAATGCAGTGATGCAAGGTGAGATGATGGATGTGATTCTAGATGCATTGAAATGGATGATATTGACTAATTTCAAATGTTCATTGAATAATTTTCTATCTATCTTTATGTTCAGCCCAGCATAAGTTTACCCAGAAAAGGGGCTTTGTAGTCAAACAAACCTGAACTTGACAACTGGTAAAAGTAAATTCAACTTAAACAAATGTTTAAGTAATTATTTTTAACACACTGATTTTATATAAAGTTAAACAGTCACCAATGGATAGCCCACAGTATATGATTACCATGTGATACAGTTGTGTTTGTTTTAGTCTAGGGAAATGGACTAAATCAACAATTTATTAAAGGCAGTTTTTTTAAATACATTTATTAACCAATGTTAACACATTAAATGAACCTATATATTGCTAGTCAGAGCAGCTTACAAAATGCCAGAATGCATCATAGAACTGGACAGCCACGATGAATAATTACAATGTGCATAGTGGCTAAGCTCAACACCTTGATATAGCTTTATGATTGCAGAAAATTTTTAATAATGATTCCTAAAACAATCAATTGTAATTTTACCTAAAACTTTTACAAAACCAGGCCACAATCTCTTTTTTTAATTTTGTTTTTTTTTTTTAACACACAGTTTTCACGCTGTAGTAACTTGGAAATGTGCAACCGTGTCAACGGAGACAAAAAAGCCAAAGTAACACGAATCTTACTTTCATGCAGCTATCGGTAAATAGTACACACTCTGGAATGATTTTACACCAAAAATAGTTCCACAATAACTTGCTCTCATAGGGGTGGATCGAAGTTTTAAAACTTGAAAAACAATCAATCAGAGAAGGTTACGTGTTCATGGTTACGTCGTCTCGCTCAGACCACGGCACCGTGGCAACACTGACAAATCACACAGCAACAAGGAGGGGCCGAGAACGCCGAGTCCCTGCATAACCCAGGTACGGTGCTGAAATGGGGCTACTGGGCAGGTCCTACAAGCCATTGGGCACCACTGGGCAGTAGCTTGTCGATTAACTTGTGTCACCACCATCTGTAACAGCATCAGGACTAGATGGATGATTATTTCACAGAAGGCTCTTTAGAGTGACCCTGACAAACCTGGAGAAAACTTTTTAAAAGGTTTTTCTCCTGATTCTCTCACTTACATGGTGTGTAATTGCTTTAATAAATATCAAAGGTCTAAATAAATATTTACAAATTATTTCTCTAACCTTAAAAATAAATGATAAATGGGAATTTATTTTGACTTGGTCTAAGATCAGTCTTTGAAAAAACATAAATTGTGAGGGTTTTTTTTTTTTTTTGGTAAAAAGTAATTTAAGTTTTCCTGGCTGTATTTTATATGTCTATGTATAAAAAAAATCATTATTCAACTATCGATCCATTCCTATTGGTAATGCTTCTTAATCCAGACATTCCGCAAAATACAGACTTTTTACAAATCACGGCATCTTTAATACAAGAAAATTAACATGCATTATTCTTCATTCTGTGTACAGTGGTGGAGTTCATTAGTAGGCAATGACCCACTACTACAAACATAACGGCTTCTGTGAAACTTAAGTGCTTTCTTTCCTTTCAGTATTAACTTACAATGTAAGAGGTGACACCAGGTAATAGGCAATCAATCAATCAGATGATATTTGGGGAGGGAAGGGAAGCATTAAAGAAATTTATATGCCTCATCTATAATTTCGTGTATGGATAAAGGTAGTTTTTGGCTTTTTATTTTTTGTTTATTTTGTTACAAGCACTCATGTTAGGACAAAGATGAAATGTGCAAACTTTAAAATTTAAATATTCATTTTCTCTAAGATCCAGCTCAGTAAAAGATTACCCCAGTTCCCTGCAATTTTAAACTACAACATCAAAGCTAATAATTTGTTATAAAAGTTATATATTGAAAAGAAATAATGAAAAACACAATTGGGAAATATTTAAGAAAAAATATGCAGGACTAGCACCTGCTGTGTCAACCCTGTTCCCTAAATTCAATCAATCATATACCCACTGGCATAACCAATAGATAACGCCTTTAAACAGTAAATTAAGCTGAACAAAACCAGCTCAACAAGGTTAAGAAATAAATTTCACATCAAGGTAGTATGCTTTATTTCTGAAACAGTTCTGTAGTTCTTACATTCAGATCTATTTTAAATGTTTCTTTGTTAAACTCACTTGTATTCACCTGCTGTTTTTAAAGATCTGTTGTTTAAAGGTTAAAATCTCTGTAAAACCTAAAAATGTTTTAAAATTTGCTGAAAATGCAACAAACTCTCAATTAAAATTTATTTAAAATAATACCCTCCACTGATGTTACTTTTACCCCCTGAAAAACTCCAGAGGAGCATTAACAAAAGATTTAACTACTGTGCAAAATTTCTTCACGAAAAGTGTTTAAAGGCTGGTGCAAAATGGGAAGCAAATTCTAAACAATTTTGGCTTCTTGGAAACAAAAACCGCTGTGTCTGAGAAGAATAATCGTCAGTGATTCTCCAGAAAGAACCAGCCTTCATCTTTTCCGGCGACAGGTGCGCTTGTGTTCCGCATGCCAGTGCTCCTGCTGACACTTGATTGAGCAGTAGGATGTGTTCCAGCAGCAGTGGTACATGGCCTCCTCCTCACAGTTGTAGCACTGCAGGCAAGAAACCATAACCAGCAGTTAAACATGGGATGAAGTGCATAGGAAACCAGGTACAGTGATTGACAGACTTCTGAAACTGTGCTTTTAAAGCTCTTTCTGGCTCAAGCTTAAACTAGTATCACCAAGAACATCAGAACATGTTTTCTGTCCTGAACAGGTTGGCAGGAAACAATGGGATGGATGACCGAGGCTCAGCACGCAGTCCTTTGTCAGCAAACTCAAGCTTACTTGAGCACAGCATCAACTTTTTCATCTCCACTAGGTCATTCTTGTCAGCACACAAGCGTAAGTAATTTCTATTTTCTTAAAAAGGTCCTGAGATTCTGGAAAGATGATAGACCAGAAGAACCAGGATCTACCTTCCCACCTGGACAACAGCTGTACTGTAGAATCTGTCTGAAGTAACTATTTTGGAACTCTGAAGTCTACTGAAGGCTTGAACAGTAAGTTACGGTTAATTTTAGTCAATTTTGGCTCTTAGCACAGTAACAGCTACCTCTTCCCTATTCTCCACCCAAGCAGCTGTGAATGGAGCACCTTGTGGGAGCCAGGGTGGGCAAAAAAGATGTGCTTCTGGTCACAGAAATGGGAGGCTCAGAAAAGACCTAAGAAGACATTTAGTTTACACCTCAATCTGACCTTTGGCACAGAGACAGCCTACAACAATCAAAGAAACAAAAACAGCAAACTATGAGGAGAAGAAAATGAGTTCCAATTACCATATTACTAGATTCAAATGTCTAGTGTTCAACAAAAAAACCACAAGGCATACAAAGAAGCAGGAAAGTACGACAATTCAAAGGGAAAAAAACCCAAATCAACAGAAACTGGCCATGAAAAAGACCTACTGGCAGATATATTAGATAAAGACTTTAAAACAACTATTAAAGAAGGTCAAAGAACTAAAGGAAAATACTGAGAAAGTCAAGAAAATGATGTATGAACAAACTGGAAACATCAATAAAAAGACAGAAACCAAAAAGAAAACGTGGAGCTGAGAAGTCATTCACTGAAGTGAAAAACTGACTTCAGGGATTCAAAGGCAGATTTGAGCAGAGAGAAGACAGGACAATGGAAATTAACAAGAGAGGTGAAAAGACTGGGGACCAAACAGAGCCTAAAAAGACCTGTGGGACATCAGCCAATGGACCAAGATATGCATCATGGAGTCCCAGAAGGAGGGGAGAGAGAAATGAGCAGAGAGAATACTGGGGAAGTTTTTAGCCAGTATTCCTTCAATCTGATGAAAGATATGAATATAAATATTCAGTAACTCCAAGTCAGATGAACTCAGAGAGCCACACTGAAACATGTTGTAACCAAACTTTTGAAACTCCTGAGAGCAGCAAGAAAGAGGGGAGCTGTCGCACACAAAGGATCATCAATATGTTATCAGCAGATTTCTCATCAGAAATTGTGGAGGCCAAAAGACCTGATATAGTCAAAGTGCTAAAAGAAAGAAAAAAACCTGTCAGTGGAGAATCCTATATGCAGCAAAACTCTCCTTTGTACCTGCAAGAAGTACTCAGGGGGTCCTGCAGGTGAAATGAAAGGACACTAGACAGTGACCTGGAGCCACGTGGAGAAACAGAAGATCTCAACTGTGGTAAACACGTGGGCAATTGTAAGAGCCAGTACTATGGCTTACAATGGCTTGTAACTGTACTTTTTCTTTTCTACGATTTAAGAAACCAAAATTTAAAGAAAAAAAGTTATTAGTATAAAAGCTAGTATTACTGTAAATTAGTTTGTAACCCCAAATCTTTTCTCTACATAATTTAGGAGACTAATACATTTAAAAGAATTTTTAATTTATATTTTTGGGCACACAATGTATGACGATGTAATCTTATAACATCAGCAATTGAAAAGGATTGAGATGGAGCTGTAAAGGAACAGAGATTTTATATATGTTATTAAACTAAAATTGCTATAAATTCAAATTAGAGTCTCATAACTTTAGGCTGTTAAATGTAATTTCCGTGGTAACCACAAAGAAAACTGCTATAGCATATAAACAAAAGGAAAGGAACTTAAACATTTCCCTACAAAAAATCAACTAAACACAAAAACAAGAATGCAGGAAATGAGGGTCAAAAAAGTTATGGGGCTTTAAATTTACACAGATTAAACTCTCCAATCAAAAGACACAGATTGGCAGAATGGATAAAAACACGTCTATAATATGCTGTCTATAAGAGACTCACTTAAGACCTAAAGACACAAATGGGCTGAAAGTGAAAGGATGGAAAAAGATATTCCATGCAAATTGGAACCAAAAGAGAGCAAGGCAGCTATACTAATTTCACACAAAACAGACTTTAAATCAAAAAAAGTTACAACAGACAAAGAAGGACACTATATATTCATAAAAGGTTCAATACAGCAAGAAGATATAACAATTATAAATATTTACACATGTAATGACCACTAAAACATAAGAAGCAAAAACAGACAGTTCTACAATAATAGAGACTTCAACATCCCACTCACACTAAGGGATAGAACCACCAGACATAGGTAAGGAAATGGAGGGCCTAACACAATAAACCAACTAGATCTAACAGATATACACAGAGCATTCTACCCAACAGCAACAGCACACATTCTTCAAGTGCATGTGGGACTCTTTACAAATTAAGTCTCAACATATTTTAAAAGGTAGATATCATACTAAGTATCTTTTTTGACCACAATGGGATAAAATAAGAAAGCAAAAACAAAAGTAAAACTGGAAAATTCAAAGTTGTGGAAATTTAAAAAAACACTTTTAAACAACCAATGGATCAAAGAAAAATTTAGGTTATGCAGTGAGGCAGTGCTCAGAGGGAAATTTACAGCTGTAATATCTACCTGAAGAAAGATCTCAGATCAGCAGCCAAAAAGTCCACCTTAAGGAATTAGTAAAAAAGCAAGTTAAAGCAAAAGTTAGCAGGAGGAAGAAAAAAAAAAAAAAAAAAAAGATTAGCACAGAGGTCAACAAAATAGAGAAGAGGAAAATAATAAAGAAAAATCAATGAAACCAAAAGTTGGTTCTTTGAAAAGATGAACAAAATTGATAAACCTTTAGCTAGATGGACCAAGAAGAAAAGAGAGGACTCAAGTTACTAAATGAAAAATAAAAGTGGGGACCTTACTACTGATTCTACAAAAATAAAAAGGATTGTAACAATGCACTATTAACAATTATACACAACAAACTGGATAACCTAGATGAGATGGACAAATTCCTACAAACCCAAAACCTACCAAGAATAAATCTTGAAAAAAGCTGAATAGACCCATAACTAATAAGCAGATTAACCTATTAATCAAAAATCTCCCAATAAATAAAGCCCTGGACCTGATGGCTTCTCTAGTAAATTCTACCAAACATTTAAAGAGCTGTCAAACCTTCTCATACTTTTCCCAAAGATGGAGGAGGAGGGAATATTTCCTAACTCACTCTGTGAGTCCAGCATAACCCTGATACCAAGCCAGACAAAGACACTACAAGAAAAGAAAACTACAGATCCACATGCCTTATGACCACTGAGATAAAATCCTCAACAAAATACTAGCAAATGGAATTCGGCAGCATATTAAAAGAATTATACGCCAATGATGTGATGCGACATATAAGAATCAATCAATGTAATATGCCACATCAACATAATGAAGGAAAAACCACATGGTCATCTCAGTCAATGAAGAAAAAACATCTGACAAAATTCAGCACGCGTTCATGATAAAAATACTCAACAAACGGGAACAGAAGGAACTACCTACCTCCACATAATGAAAGCCACTATGAAAAACCCACAGCAAACATCATACTCAAAGATCAGGAACAACGCAAAGATGCCCACTTTCACCACTTCTATTCAATATAGTGCTAGAAGTCCTAGCCAGAGCACTTAGGCAAACAAGAAATCAAAGGCATGCTAATTGTAAAGGAAGAAGTAAAATTATCTTTGCATATGATATGATCTTATATGTAGAAACCCTGAAGACTCCAGAATGAAGTTGCTAGAATAGATGAATTTGGCAAAGTAGCAGGATACAAAGTCGATATACTAAAATCAACTGCATTTCTATACACAAACAATGAACAATCTCAAGAGCAAACTATGAAAACAATTCTATTTAAAACAGCCTAAAAAAACCAAAATGCTTATGAATTAACTTAACCAAGGAGGTGAAAGACTTGTACCATGAGAATTGAAAGAAATTAAAGACAACATAAATAAATGGAAACACATGCCATGTTCATGAATTGGAAGACTTAATATTGTTAAAATGTCAATACTACTGAAAGTGATCTGAAGATTCAATGCAATCCCTATCAAACTCCCAGTGACATTTTTAGTAGAAATTGAAAAACCCACCCAAATTTTCATATGGAACCTCAAGGGACCCCCAAATAGCCAAAACAATCTTGAAAAAATAAAACAAATCTGGAGGAATTATACATCCTGATTTCAGTACTTACTACAAAGCTACATTAATCCAACCTGTGAAGTACTGGCATAAAGACAGACATACAGACCAATGGAACAGAATGGAGAGCACAGAAATAAACATATATATGGTCAACTGTTTTTTGATGAGGGTGCCAAGACCGTTTAATGGGGAACAGATAGTCTTTTCAACGAAGGATGCTGGAAAATCTGGATATCCATGTACAAAAGAATGAAGTTGGACCCTTACCTAACACCATATACAAAAATTAACTCAAAGTGGGTCAAGGACATAATTCTAAGATCTTATTGTAAGATCTAAGACAACAAATCTCTTAGAAGAAAACAAAGGACAAAAACTTCATGACACTGGATTTGGCAATGAACTTTTGGATATGACACCAAAGGCACGGTTAACAAAGAAAAAAACAGACAAATGGCACTTTATGAAAATTATCCATAGACTAAAAAAGCAACCCACAGAATGGGAGAAAATGTTTGCAAATCATGAATCTGAAAAGGGATTAATATCCAGAGTATATGGAGAACTCCTAAGACTCAACTCAAAAAATGGGCAAAGGACTTGAATAGACATTTATCAAAGATACAGGAATGCCAATAATCACATGAAAAGATGCTCAACATCACCAGTCATTAGGGAAATGCATATCAAAACTACAGTGGAACACCACCTCACACCTATTTGTATGACTACTATCAAAATAAAACAAGAGTTGGTGGGGATGTAGAGAAATTGGAACCCTGGTGCATTGTCATGTGGGAATGTAAAATGGTACAACTGCTGTGAAAAACAGCACGGTGGTTCCTCAAAAACTTTAAAATATAATTACCATATAACCATGCAATTCCACTCTGGGTATATGCCCAAAAGAACTGAAAGCAGGATCTCAAAGAGATATTTGTACACCCATGTTTATAGAAGCATTATTCACAATAGCTAAACCATGAAAGTAACCCAAGTGACCATCAGTGGGTAAATGGATAAGCAAAAACGTGGTATATACATGCACTGGAGTACTATTCAGCCTTAAAAGGGGAGAAACTTCTGCAATACACTGCAACATGGATGAAACTTGGTGCCATTATGCTAAGTTAAATCAGCCAGTCCTAAAAAGACTGTGTGATCCACTTATAAAGAGGTGCCAACAGTAGTCACGGTCACAGATACAATGTAGAATGGTAGTTACCAGGGGCTGGGGGAGGGGAGAACAGGGAGTGACTGTTTAATAGGTAAAGAGTTTCAGTTTTACAGGGTGAAAGAAGTTATGGGAATAAGATGGCAGTGACGTTGCACAACATGAGTGTATTTAATAGCACTGAACTGTAAACTTAAAAATGATTAAGACAGTAAATTTATTTTACCACAGTTTTTTTGTTTGTTTGTTTGTTTGTTTTTTGCAGTATGGGGGCCTCTCACTGTCGTGGCCTCTCCCGTTGTGGAGCACAGGCTCCGGACGCGCAGGCTCAGCAGCCATGGCTCACGGGCCCAGCCGCTCCACGGCACGTGGGATCTTCCCAGACCGGGGCACGAACCCGCGTCCCCTGCACCGGCAGGCGGACTCCCAACCACTGCGCCACCAGGGAAGCCCTACCACAGTTTTTTAAAAAGGCTCTTCACCTCATATTTCTTTCCATCTACCACCCCCATTTTTCTCCTCCCCTTCCCAAACATCTTGGAAGAATTACCTACACTTGTTATTTCAGATTATTCTCTTCCCCTCTTTTTTTAAGCCCACTGCAGTCTTTCACCTGTGCCTTGCCACTGAATACGCTATTATCAAGGTCACTTATGGTCTAAAACCAGTGGTTAATTCTCAGCCTTCATCTTATAGGGCAACGTCTGGAGAAGTTTTGATTGTCATCACTCAGGGGGTGGGGATAGAGGCTTAGCTGCTGCTAAACATCCTACAGTGCACAGAAGTGTCCCCAATTTTTTGGTCCAAATGTCAGTAGTACTCTGGTATATTTCCTGTGATTTTACTATGTCAGCAATTGTGACTTCAGTGAGGTTACTATTTAAAAAGTGTGGATAGCATGTTTTAATTTTGGAAGTAGCTGTAATAGTCAGATTTGGGTTTGAATCTTAGATCTGTGCTAATTAATCAAGTGAGTTCAGACCACGTTTATTTAACTTCTTAGTTTCCTCATCCTCAAATAATACTTCAGGCAGCACCATCCCTTCTATTACTTAATGCATTCATTTTGTATTTCTGCCTTTCTTTGTGAATATATTTAAAGGATGTATCATTCTTACTATGTTTCTCTTGATTGTATGCCATCTTAACATCCACTTTTTGGGTATCTGACATACCTACATACTCTCTTGTCCTACAGTACTGTACTGCTTCTTACAATAATGTAAGATTTAACTATAATACAAGAATAACTATAATACAAGAATAATTCTAAATCTTTTACCAGTCTACTAGAAACGATATACGAGCAGAAGTAGCTTAAGAGGGTGAGTACCAGCTCTACCGACCAGGTTTCTAGTCACTCTGTGTAATCTCATAAGCCTCAAATTCCTTATCCAAAAAAATGGGTATAAATAAAAGCAGTATGGTTTGGCATAAAAACAGACACATAGATTAATGGAATAGAATAGAGAGCCCAGAAATAAACTTATGCAAACATGGTCTATATAATTTATGACAAAGGAGCCAAGAGTATACAATGGGGAAAGGACAGTCTCTTCAATGAGTGGTATTGAGAAAACTTGGGCAATGACATGCAAAAGAATGAAACTGGACCGCTATCTTACACCATACACAAAAATCAACTCAAAATGGATTAAAGACTTTAACGCAAGACCTGAAACCATAAAACTCCTAGAAGAAAACATAGTGGGTAAGCTCCTGGACATTGGTCTCGGCAATGATATTTTTTTTGTTTGACACCAAAAGCAAAGGCCACAAAAGTAAAAATAAAAAGTGGAGCTACATCAAACTAAAAAGCTTCTGCACAGGAAAGAGAACCATCAACAAAATAAAACAGCAACCTTGGAATAGGAAAAAAATATTTGCAAACCACATATCCCATAAGAGATTAATATCCAAAATACATAAAGAACTCATACAACTCAGTGGAAAAAAAAACTCCCAATAACCCAATCAAAAAATAGGCAGAGGACCTGAATTGATATTTTTCCAAAGAAGATATACAAATGACCAACAGATACATAAAAACAGCTCAACATCACCAATCACCAGGGAAATGCTAATCAGTATCAGTGATATATCACCTCACAACTGTTAGAATGGCCATCATAAAAAAAGACAAGTGTTGGTAAGGATGTGGAGAAAAGGGGAAGGAACCCTTGTGCACTGTTGGTGGGAATGTAAATTGGTGCAGCCACGATGGAAAATAGTACGGAGGTTCCTCAAAAAGTTAAAAATAAAACTACCATACTATCCAGCAATTCCATTTCTGGGTATTTACCCAAAGGAAATAAAAACAGGTTATCAAAAAGATATCTGTGCTCCAACGTTCACTGAAGTATATTCACAATAGGCAAGATATCTATATACAACCTACATGTCCATCAATGGATGAACGGAATAAGGAAAACGTAGTGTGCATGTATGTATATATATTACTACACTCACACACACACACACTGGAAGGTTATTCAGCCACGAGTTAGGAAGGAAATGCTGCCCTTTGTGACATGGATGGGCCTCAAGGGTATTATGCTAAGTAAAATAAGTCAAATATCGCATGGTATCATTTATATGTGGAATCAAATAAATATAATAATTCAGCTATTTCATCAATAGTAAACTGTTATAAAAAGCAGTATTATAATTCTTTATTTTAGCCACCTCTTCCTATTTCCTTGATTCATGAGTAAACTTATGGGAACTTCCCCTTATAAGTCTAGTGTCTACTTTCTAGCTTTCTCTCATCTTTGCATGAAGACAGAATTATAGACATGGTGTTGGGGCATTCTGCCTCATAAGATCTTGAGCACACCTTAATAATTCCACCTAGTGATATTTATATTTCATCATTCATCTGTTTTTCCTTCTAAGTTATCTTCATATATTCTTCTAAGTTATATCTGTTTCTCTTTTCCTTCTTGTCAAATCTTCATCAAAAATTTTAAAATGTTTATTTTCCCTCATGAAACATTTACATATATTTAAAGACTCTTTTCAGAATGTAGTCTGGATCAAATGAAGAATCACAAAACTTCATACAGTAATTCATCAAAATTAAAAGCAAGTTATGAGCTTTGGGGAACAAAACTTTGTCCACATAGCTCAGTCATTGGCAGAGAAACATCTGTATGCTCAGAAGCTGCTGATCTGGGCGGAAGATAGGAGTCACAAACAGGGCATAATAAAAAATGAACATCTGTCAGTTTTTCAGTTAAGTTAAGAGACCTGTGAGATGTTACTATCATAAAGTAAAAGTAATCGATTTCTTTACTAGAACCTAATGTATAAATGTTAAGTGCAGTAAAATCTGAAAATCCTTAGTTTGCTATTACGATACTTACATTTACAATTTTACAAGTTAGATATTACCTGTCAGGAGTTACCAGCAAAAGTCAGGGCCAGCCCACTTATCAAAATAAAATACTTGCATAGATAGAAAAGTTATATAAATCAGTTATACTAAATATGTTATGTCCCAAAGTATCATAATCTCAATTTAACAAAATAATCCTGAGCAATAAATACTCAGTAATGTGGGATCTGAAGTTTAAAAAAATTTTTTAAGTTAATTAAAGTTGACAATTTCACATCAGATCTTATTTCAGGAGTAATTTTTGCATATGCCACATATATCTTTCTGAATTAATTTTCATCATACCTATGGTATATTTTTCAGAAATCAGATTCTAAGAAAATAGTGGTATTTACCCACTGCTTCTTCTTGGTCTGAGAAATTAGTTGTTTGTGCTGTGTTGCTAGCTTCTTGATTTCTTCTACAAATTCTTCTTTACACTTTTCCTTTACTTGCTTACATTTTCTGTCTATCTCACCCTGCATATTTGCTACAGCTTTATTTACAGCTTGTCTTTTTTCTTCTTCCATTTCAGAACGCAGCTGAAATGAAAAAAAAAGTTAACCCACAATATGTCAGCTCATAATTTACACAGACCATTAAGCAAAACCTTAATACATAGTTTCTACTTAACTGATGTACCTCTTGCCTTTATTTCATTAAGGGCTATAAAATATTTTAGATGAGAAAAGTGCTACTGTTAATTAAAATATTATAAAAAGATATTTTATTATACTCCTAGTTTTAAAAAGTAGCTACCTGGTTGATGCCTAAGTGACAGAAGCTAAACCACAATAGGAAGACTATTCACTTATCCTGCCCAGATGTCTGAAGGCAACACTGGCGGTGGAGGCTGCGTTACCTTTTCTAGAGCTTCTCGTACAACTCTTTCAGTTTCTCGCTTGTGATCAGACTTCATTCGGTCTTTAAAGTCATTGAAAATTTTGGTGTATTTGTCGTGGCACATGCTTTGACACACTCCGTCACTGGTGGTCTGGGTGCTTCGATGCAGCATTCTTGGTGAAGAGGCACTTAACTTCTTGGTCTGAGTTGATACAGAAACTTTTTCGATTGGCTGAGGCATCGTGGGGATTTCCTGGCTGGAACTTACTGCTTCTGTTTCAGGCTCTGGTTCCTAAAGGATAAGGAAAGTGCTATAGAATTCACTAGTTCAAGAGCAAGCTCTATTAGGAGAAGAACAGAGTGATACACATAAATAGCCATATAAAAAACTGCAGTTCAAAAACCATGTAAGAAAATGGAAAATTGTTTTGTGTATTTTACCACAATTAAAAATAAATTAGGGCCTCCCTGGTGGCGCAGTGGTTAAGAGTCCGCCTGCCGATGCAGGGGATACGGGTTCGTGCCCCGGTCTGGGAGGATCCCATATGCCGCGGAGCGGCTGGGCCCGTGAGCCATGGCCGCTGGGCCTGCGCGTCTGGAGCCTGTGCTCCGCAACAGGAGAGGCCACAACAGTGAGAGGCCCACATACCGCAAAAAGAAAAAAAAAAAAAATTAATTTTTAAAAATTTAAAACACATGCAATTAGTAGGTACAATAATTCTAAACAGGAACTTCATTTACAATTACATATCAATATTATGGTTTTTCTTTTCAAAACAGACTAAACAAAAAAATTTATCATACAAAATCATTATCAATTTATAGTCATTTCTTTGGTTTAGATTCTTTAACAAATATCCTAAACCACTTCTCACTGAATATGTGTTAGGATTTTGCCCATATTTACCCCTGATTTTAAAATATGCATGGATTATATAATTTTAAAAGGCTGAGCTCAGCCATAGTTTCCTCCAGTTTTTAAATGTTGGCCTCATTGATTTGTTGGATAAACACGTTGTTTTTTATTAGTGCTATGAGAAAATATCAGAGTTCTAGAAAATACAACAAAGCGCCCTCCCACTTAGCCAGCCGTGGTCCCTGCTGTTTCACTGGTAAGGAGACTTGCAGCTCCCGTGTGTTCGTCTAAGACGGGAACAGTGGGAAGACTCGGTCCAACTTGGTTGCTACAGGTTGACTGACAGCAATGCTTTTCGCAAGGACCTGTGAGGAGCACTGCCTTGATCACAACTGTGAAAATATTTCCTGTTTCAATTGCCACCTGGACACTGCAAGGCAGGCAACTTACTTCTTTTTTGGGTTCCACACTTTGATTACGTCGTCCTTTCTTTGTTCTCGGTTCTTGAGTGACCTTTAGCTGTGGGCATCATAAAAGTAACAGCACATTATTCCCGACACTATGAAACACTTCTCTGCTGCTAAGACTAGCCAGGGGACCCACAGGTCAGGGGTGAGCACTTGTTCCCTTTCGCATTAGCTCTTTCAAGACCACGTGGTTGGCACTCACAGAATGATTCCTCTGGGCCGAGGGCTTGAAAGAGCTAATGTGCTGGTAGAGTCAGGATCAGGGTTGCTGGTGGCTTCCATGTATTGGAACTGGTTCTGGTTTCTTTCGCAGAGCACTTTACAAATGTTACACGAAAGGAAGAAGAAAAGTCAGAATCTGCTCATTCCAGTGAGGAGTGTGTGCTGACACCTGCACATTCAGAACAAGAGCCGACAGGCTCTCACTGGCGCCTCTCACCTGCTCATTACTGGTAGAGGAGATGCTGGATTCTGCCTCCTCCTCCCCTCTGTCCTCATTCTTAGACTTCCAAAACCTCCCTTCACGAAGGAAGCGCTGATGCAGCTCCAGCTCATCACAGGCCTTCTTCCAGCCCATACTGCGCTTAACATGCAGCCGGTGAACGTTGACTGTGATGTCCTGTATGTTTTCAGAAGGAATCCAGGCCCTGTGAACAACATTGAAAGGGATGGTTAGAAATTTCCAAAATGGGAGGGACTTCCCTGGCCGTCCAGTGGTTGAGACTTTGCCTTCCAACACACGGGGAGCTAAGATTCCACATGTCTCGTGGCCAAAAACCCAAAACATAAAACAGAAGCAATATTGTAACAAATTCGATAAAGACTTTAAAAATGGTCCACATCAAAAAAAAAGAAGAAGAAATTTCCAAAATGGGAGAAACTCTACCAATTGTTAAGTACAATTTGTGGCTTGAATAAAAACTCTTACCAAGTAGAAAATAGGTGAAGTGACATTTGTTTTTCACAGTCATCAAAGCGAAGTTCTCAGAGTGGGAGTGATTCACAGCTCTTTTTAAAATGTTCAATATCTCATTGTTTTGAATACTGTAAATTATTCAAAATCTAGCTATTTGCATATTAGAACTATAGAATCATTTGTAAATGCCCAGAAATTTTTATGAGACACTTACATACAAAATGAGGGCATCTAACAACTATTATCTAGTAAGTCATTACATCCCTATTCATCAGATGAACCATGACTAACAAATGGAAAACTGTTTGTATCATTCAGCAACCAAGTACTCAACTGCGGACACATAAGTTGATCTAAAACTACATTTGGTTCTATTGGGAAGAATGCTAGAAATTTAAGAAAATTTTCCTGGGTGCTAATTGCTTGACTGGACTTAAATTAGTATCCAACTCAACCAGGGCTTACCGTGTGCCAGTGGAAGGCACCACAAAGCATACAGTGCGTGGGACCTATGACTGTTCCCGCCTCATTTGACAGCTGGCAGAGATGCTGGCAAAAATGGGGTTAAGGAAAGCTATTAATTAGCAGCTGGAACCCAGTGAGGGTCCTCACTGCACCTAATTTATTAGGTTGGCACTTCTATATACATTGCCACTACCTTTAACTGAGAAACAATGATAAAACAGTGCAGCACAGAGTTGAGGTGACTCTGGGGTACTCTGGAGAGGAAGAAGGTTTCATTTGGCTGTGAGTGGTCACAGGTTTCATTTGGGCTCCATCTTGAAGGAGGAGTAAGATTTAAACGGGACCATATGAGGGGAGGGCTTCTAGGCAGAAGGGATGTCACAAATGAAATAAGAAAATATAAGGACATGTGAGCCACAGTTAGTTAAGACATTTTCTAGAGCACAGGGTACAGGCTGGGATCCAGCACTATGAATACACAGATTTGCTCTTTTCAGTCTTATTAGGAGTTTCAGAAATACTAGACCTATGACTGTTCTGAAGGGATCTTACCGAATCCCGGCACATGTGCCTAAAGCCAAAAATGTAGACTTCTAATTTGCTTGTACAAACTAAGCTGTTTGCTTTAGAATTTAAAAGCACATTTTAAATATATAATAATCCATAGTTATATGGTAATGATAACTGAAATTGTTAAATTTGAACTTATTTATAAATATTACATTAACAGTGTCATCTGACAGTGCTTTATTAGAAACCAAAGTAAACTACACTTTGAAAAAGAGTGCAGATAAAATTGTGCTTGTGGAAGAGTTCCTTGCCATTAGATCTCGTATTTATATTATATTTACTCTTTCAGTCAACAAACATTTATTGAGCACCTATTACATACCAGTCAATCAATAAAAGTGTTAATAAAACACTTTTTAAAACCAGTATGCTTTTTGAGAGAGATTTCTGTTATAAGCAGTGCTGACTACCTGGAATCAACTTGTGACCTAGGAGAGAATCTTATCCCCTTGGATATATTTAGTCTATTGAATCTATTTAATCTATTGAATTTATTCAATTTATCTACTACCAGCTGGAACCCAGTGAGGGTCCTCGCTGTGTCTAATTATTAGGTTGGCACTTCTACATACATGGCCACTGCCTTTAATCTACTGAATTTAATCTACTGATTTAATCAACTGAATCTATTCTTCTTTTTTTTTTTTTTTTTTTTTTTTTGCGGTATGCGGGCCTCTCACTGTTGTGGCCTCTCCTGTTGCGGAGCACAGGCTCCGGACGCACAGGCTCAGCGGCCATGGCTCACGGGCCTAGCCGCTCCGCGGCATGTGGGATCTTCCCGGACCGGGGCACGAACCTGTGTCCCCTGCATCGGCAGGCGGACTCTCAACCACTGCGCCACCAGGGAAGCCCTGAATCTATTCTTAACATGAGACTTAAGGCTCAATGCAATTCATAAAAACATTCCTATTCTCTCTTAATCATCTCCATTATTGTAGATAATCAGATTTCAGTTTTAAAGAGTATCATTGAGCATGCAATCTGACCTACACTAAAAATAAAAGGCAAACTGCACCCCAAAATTTACAGTAAGTTTAATAAAAAGAGGTAAAATCGAATCTGGCTCTACCTACACATCTGTCAATCCGGAATTCTCTGAATATATGCACAATAAAATGGCTCAGTGATATGATGGCAAATGAACCCAAAATGCCCCCCTTCTTTCTTCCCTGTGCCATTGCTCCCTCCAACTACACGCAGCAGAAAGATTTAGCCCTGCTGACAGTCAGACCCTATCAGCTACTTTTTTTCCTCTGACAGGCAGAACCCTGCATACCCTATGAAAACCCTGCCTGTACTTACCAGGACCACAGGCATCTGCTCCCTGAACATTACAACCTGCTCAGGGTTCAGGGTCTAGGGAGGGAGCAGCATGTTCTGGTGTGAGCATACAGAGGGACTAGTCCAAAATCATTTATTTGCTGAAATTTTTTTTCTCCCACCTAAGTGTAGAGACATGATAAAATGGCTAAAGAATATTTATTGTATTTATTCATGGTGATCTCTGCATAACAATGTGGTATTTAATACCACTGAATGGCACCCTAAAAAATGTTTACAATAGTTTTTAAAAAGTATTTATTAATGAAAAAATGTAAATGTATTTATTAATGAAATGAAAAATGAAAAAAGTATTTATTAATGAAAACTTCCCACCAGGGAAGCCCTAGAATATCATTTTTAAGGTATGTCCCCATCATTCACTTGAAATATCTTGCTGGTATATTGTAACCAGGAAAAGCAAATGAAAAAGATTCATAGTAGGGCTTCCCTGGTGGCGCAGTGGTTGAGAGTCTGCCTGCCAATGCAGGGGACGCGGGTTCGTGCCCTGGTCCGGGAAGATCCCACATGCCGCCGAGCGGCTGGGCCCGTGAGCCATGGCCGCTGAGCCTGCGCGTCTGGAGCCTGTGCTCCGCAACGGGAGAGGCCACAACAGTGAGAAGCCCGCATACCGCAAAAAAGAAAAAGATTCATAGTAAAACTGCATTTATAGTAAAATTGTAGATCTTTTATTTTCTAAAATAAAGTCCTCAGAGTCCCATCTGTCCATAATTTTTTTAGATAAAATCTTCCAAGAAATAAGAAGTCTGGGGGAAAAAGACTCTGGAAATGTAATTTTCTGTTTTAATTCCCTCTTCAGATGACAAACTTACTCTAAGGACCCAAGTAAATCAGCTCAAATATTCTTTTAAAATATTTTCTGCACAGTATATACTGAATGATATAAAACAAACTCACTCATATTATTAATAAAATACCACTCACGGTTGAAGATACTATAAAGTTGTTTTAAAATTAGTGAAAAAAGAAAATATAGGAAAATTCTGATTATCAGATTGTTCTCATCTAGTAGTATGGTTTTTAAAAATAACTGAATTCTTCATTTTTCTAAATTAACTGTTTATTTAATGAAATTAAAAAAACTAAGTCAAATTTTTCCCTCATGTACATTCTTAGATCATAACATCAACACTCTCCTGTACTCCTGAGTTGATTATTTTTGTCTATGGCTTTGACAGAACATTGAAAGTACGGTTGAAACTACCGTAATGATATTACAATTCTATGCAATGAACACATCCTGAGAAGCCTTCCACTTAACTCCTAATACGGATTCAATCCCACCATTAACACGCTTCTGAACCCAACAGTGTCAACTACTGAAACTGTCCTGTTTAGTAACCATTATCTGAAATACACCTAGAAATACCATGTATAGAAAGCACTGTTAGGTGCCCAGTCAAGTTATGTGCTGATTTGTTTTTTAATTTAAAATACACTTCAGAGCTTCCCTGGTGGCACAGTGGTTAAGAATCCACCTGCCAACGCAGGGGACACGGGCTCGAGCCCTGGTCCGGGAAGATCCCACATGCTGCGGAGCAACTGAGCCCGTGCACCATAACTACTGAGCCCGCATGCCACAACTACTGAGCCCGTGAGCCACAACTACTGAAGCCCGCACGCCTAGAGCCTGTGTTCTGCAACGAGAAGCCACCGCAATGAGAAGCCCATGCACCGAAACAAAGAGTAGCCCCCGCTCTCTGCAACTAGAGAAAGCCCGCATGCAGCAACAAAGACCCAATGCAGCCAAAAATAAATAAATACAATAAATTTATAAAAAAATAAAATGGGGGCTTCCCTGGTGGCGCAGTGGTTGAGAGTCCGCCTGCCGATGCAGGGGACACGGGTTCGTGCCCCGGTCTGGGAAGATCCCACATGCCGCGGAGCGGCTAGGCCCGTGAGGCATGGCTGCTGGGCCTGCATGTCCAGAGCCTGTGCTCCGCAACGGGAGAGGCCACAGCAGTGAGAAGCCCACGTAATGCAAAATAAATAAATAAATAAATAAAATGAAACACAGTTCCCACAGTTTCTAATGGCAAAGCCCACAAAGCACTGGTAAAGCAGGACTGGGCACCCCCCACAACTCCTGGAGGCCCAAGGGTGATGGCTGCACATGATTACCTCTGGTGGTGGTGACCGAAGAAGCGGACGTCAACCTGATTGTCCTCTTTCTGCATGACTTTGGCCGGCCAGAATCCAAAACCTTTCATTTTAGCCCAAACCAGTTCATGATTAGGTATCTGGAAATAAAATGTTTTACCTTGTCATACTACTTTTAAAGTATTAAATACAAGAATATCATTAATACTGAACTACTCAGTCAAGCATAATCCATTATTTTGAAAATATTTTTTTTCTAACTCCTAAGCACACAGAACTTACCCCCACCCCAGGATTGACTGATTTTGCCTCTAAGAAAAACACCAAAAAAATTAAAATTTGCATAAGCAATGTGGACCTTCATTTCACAGAAAAGACAGTAAAAAGAATCTCTTTATAGCCTGTGGCATCTGGAATGAAGCCAACAGTGTAACAGTGGCAAACAGAACACCCTAACTTTGCTTCATGAAATACAGTCCAACCCTGGGAGCCTATAAGAAATGGGAGAATTTTAGGCCCTCCTCCCGATCTATCAAGTCGGAGATGCAAATTTTAATGAGACCCTCAAGTGACTGAGGAGCACATTAATGTCTTGGAGAGTAGGGGCTCTCAGGCAGGCTCTTACACCATGGCCAGGGGTGGGCGACTGCCCCTAGAACACTCCTTGAAATCATGCCATTTTAGGGGAAATCACACAGGTATAAGTATATATAAAGAATTAGATTTCTTGTGAGAGAATGAGAAGAAAAGCAAATTTTTACTTTATGTATTAAGGGATTCAATGTTTATTCCTACTCTTGAGGATCCTCATTTTAAAGTCAGAAATGGATACTGATCCCAAGTTGTTTTCCCCATGTTTCAGTTTTTATACTCATTAAAACCATACATACTATGACACAAAGAAAAATATTTAGAAGGATTATAATCTTCAAGCAAATTGGAAATAAACTTCCTTAGAGTAAGACATCAGACACTTAAGAGGTTAAAAAAAAAAATCTCAAAAATTTTACATACACAAGGATAGCAGAACCAATTGTCAGGACGAGCATTTGATAAATAGAAGCAATTCTTGCAAAGTTGTAATTCATCCAGCTGAAAAAGAAAATCAACTATTTAGCCTACATAAAATACACACATGCATAAAACTATATAAAATAGATCCATGCAAATTAACATTCTCTTTCATGTATATTACAGTCTCCAGTTTTTTTCCTTAGGCTTAAAATTCTAATTTTCCAATGAATAATACCAGAAGAGCCTGCCACTTTCTTCTTGGAACCTCCCGAAGGTCCCAGATTGCACTTGGAATAGAGGACAGATTCCTTAGGGGGCCACTGCATCTGACCTCTGCTTCCCCAGCCTCACTGACACCTTTCCAGTTCAGCACTCAGATTAAAGGCTATTTCCCCAGAAATGTCTCTTGATCTACCCATATAAAATATCCACTACCAATAAAAGCAGTCCCTACTTTGCCTCATTCTCTGTCTTAGTGTTATTTTCTTTCATAACATTTTTTTGTAACTTGTAAAGAAACCTATTTTGTCTGTCCTTTTCTTGAGTCTCCCTCTTCAGAATACAACTGTATGAGCAGGAAGCCAGCATCCTGATCCCCATTTTATTCCTCCTAACACAGCACATAGTAGACACTCAATAAACATGTTTAACGAATTTTTAAAAAGTCATATTTGAAATGGAATCAAGAAACAAAACTTTTTATATAAATTGAGACACTTTTGCAAAGATAGTATGGTTATAGATGAGTGTTTCAAATAAGAGAGACCACCCAAAAAATCCTTCCCTAAATATATATTTCATTTATTGTACAAATATGAATGCTGTTGTTTGGATGCTTTTTTGCCTGTATAGTGTAGTAAGAACTCAAATTTGAACCTTTCATTCACAGAGGGTAATGTTTATTGAGTGCCTGCCCAGTGCAGCACATTTACATGTAGTTATATAACTAATACTCTTTAGGGTAGTTAAAGAGGAGAAAACAAAGTTTCCTTTTCTTCTAACTAGTAGAAGTTACTTAGTAACTAAATCTAACTCCCAGGATTTCTCTGAAAATAGTTCTGCCAGAATTCTTCCCCCTCTGTTTGTGTTATTTCCCATGTATGTCATACATGGAAATAAAATTATATTTAAAGAAAATGGCAAAATTAAAATGTACATATCAGAGTGGAATTCTGAAATAGATTAATGTGGAATATAGCAAGAGTTTAGTTATTAGGCATGGATAGTACCTCATGACATGTGTCTTTATAGAGCATCCTTGCTATGTCAGCTTGCTCACTGTCTGCTGTAATTAAAGACAGGTATCTATTACCAGTGATCTAGAAACACAAGACTATCAAAATTAATACAGCCGTTTAAATTTTCTTTCATTTTTAACAAAAGTGGACACATACCATTTAAAACAAAAACGTATATTTAAAATAAAATTAAGGCAGTAAAAGAAAATGCTATCAGCAGCTTTAATTTTATATCCAATATAACATAATACTCTAGGTACAGAGGGACCTCTTTCATTACTTTTGAATGAGGGGATATTAATGCGGAAAATCAAAAGTAATCAAAGTGCTTATAAAAAGCCTTTCAACTAAGTTTATATATAAAACTATGAATATTATTTAGTGTAACTAGAGTTCTGCTTTTGGCCAGTCAATTCTATAAGCTATAACTGCATTACTAAATATTTTTAAGTTTAAACCCTAACATTATTACTTACTTACAGACCATTCAGGTATTGTTTTAATGTAATATTTTATAAAAGATATTTCTCGACATGGAATGTAAATGGTATGAATTTAAAAAACTACACAAAAGAAAAAACCAAAAAATATTCAACCTCCATAGAAAATCACTGTGTTGTGAAGAAGCAACTGAGCATCAGCTTTGAACTCTTCGTAACTTCGGTACTTCCCTTCGTTCACTTTCTGCAGAGGGAAAACAACAAAATGACAAAGGGTTAATGGTGAAAACACCTGTCGGCATTACAGCGTTAGAGTGTAGGAAACAGGCGGATTTTCCAGAATGGCATTACGACTACTCCTGTGTCCCATGGTACTGACAGAATGTACGTAAAAGAAACCCACAACTCCATCTGCAGTTAGACTATTACAGGATGGTGAAGTGTGCAGAGCCCACATCCTGCAGCCACGTTGTCCCCAATATTTATTTACTAGTATGAACTCTGCAGTGTGAACACCTCATTCTGTAATAACAAAAGCTGCCACTAAGCACTGTAAATAACGAAAGCTTTGGTCAGTGGGGTTGATGAGACCCTAACTACGTATCTACTATTTTTATAACTCAAGAGAATAAAAATTGAAAGAGTAAAGAGCTGTTAGCCTCTGTGACAGTTTACCGTTATCACAAAGAAGATACGGTATAATTCTGAATTGGGATTAGGTGCTGATGTATGAACAATTTTAAAGTCCTAGGAGGTCCTCTATGCACCAAGGCAATGATGGTTCTGTCTGGCATCAAGGGTCACAGGGCTCTTTTACGAATATTGATATCTGAACTCCACCCTGAACTTCTCATGGCCTTGGGCTCGCAGGTGCTCAGGCCTTGGCATTGTGCAGCGCTCCCAGGCTACCTGCCTATACCCAGGTGGGGACAACCGCACCCCGCAGTCCCCAAGCACCATCATAGCTTGTATTTTGGTCTGGACTGTAAGCTCCTGAAAGCATGAAAATCATGTCTTCCTCTTCATTTTCTTTATGGTGCTTCTGCTCAAGGTCAGCACTTGCTAACAAGGCACCATCAGCCCAGCCAGTGTGCTCCATGGACCCAACAGGATCAGACTGCAGAACGTGGGGAGGGGCCACACAGGGAGAGGGCAGAGAGGGCAGCTGAGTTCTTCATTGTTCTCAGAGGCTCAGAGTCAGGAAAAGAGGCTATGCCTGAAGCCACACAATC
Source organism: Mesoplodon densirostris (assembly GCF_025265405.1). Lineage (NCBI taxonomy): Eukaryota > Metazoa > Chordata > Mammalia > Artiodactyla > Ziphiidae > Mesoplodon > Mesoplodon densirostris. The sequence continues at coordinate 154,941,990 of NC_082664.1, read as the reverse complement.
TAGGGGTAGGAGGTAAAATTTAAATTGCTTGTTTTTATGAACAACCTTCATTTATCCCTTTCTTCCACTGAAATAATACACCTTCATTCTTCCTCAGCTATTAAGCAGATTAAGAAATGATAAGATGATTTTAAATTATTCCTATGGTCTCCCTATTATGGCCAACCATAAGATTTTAAAACTTCAAAACGATACATAGGTACAGAATTAATAAATCTGCAAAGCTAACTGGAAACAGGTCAAAGTGTTCATTGGATTTTACTGCAATTTGTAATTAAATATTAATAAACTCATTAATGATCCTCAGCTAGAGTAGGTAAAAATAAGAACTTCATTAAAGAAGGATAAAGTTTTCTAGTTAAAACTTTGTTTTGTTCAAGTGCATGTCATTGTGTTTCCCAAGATCCTAGATCAGTTAGTTCTATGTTCTAATCTTCCCTTGAGAGAAACTCCTAAGTACTGCTTCTAAAACTAGGAAACCACATCCACATGTTAATTACATCTGGAACATTACACTGACCAGGCTACAATACATTTTCTTTAAGCAGCAAGTGTCAAGAATCAACAGGCTGCTGAAAACCAAGCCTCTTAAAAGATGACCCCTAAAGAGCACTAGAGGGAGTGCATGCCATTCACAAGGGCAGCTGCTCAGGCAGGAGGGCGGCAGGTGCACGACCAGGGCTGTGCTGTCAGGGAGCTTTACCTCCTGAATGGCAGGGACGTCGACCGCCGAGTGCACCAGCCGCCGGTACATGGGGTGTTTGTTGTCCTTCCCCTTTTTATTAAGGTCAATAGCCTGAAAGGTCATGAGACACATCAGTTTAAACGTGGCTAGAGAGAGGGGTAAAACATCAATTTCTAAACAACAAGTACTTTAGAACTTAATGAAAAATGTACATGCACTATAGTTTAATGTGGCATTCCTTAAGGTTTGAATAGAAAGAACAGTTATTTTGGAAAATTCAATTTCATTTTAAACACTAATTATCAATGAAAATGTTCATTCTGATAAATGGAATTTTAAAATATAAATGTTTCTAATCTAATACAGCTAAAGAAATGCCTGAGTTGAAAACAAAGACAAAACAAATTTAAAAGCCTTTTATAGAACTATTTACTGCACAAAAGAAACGGGACAGCAGTGGTTTCCACCCCTCACACTGCTCTATGCATATTTGCTCCTTGTCAGTCACTAACTTTTAAGGAGTAAGCCAGAGTGAAATATATTCTGGGCGATTCTGAGAGCCCCCCTTACAGGACTCACCCTCTCCTTCATGCGGGAGACGATGAACCTCAGGTACGTACTCATCTCCTGCTTGTTCGTATTTTTCTTCTTGATGCTCTGTTAAAGATAGAAAAGGCCAAGATAAAATCTGATCATTTATAAGTCTATATTCTTGTAAAAGATGTCTCTTATATAAAAGATAATAGTATGATGAGTCATAGCGATGATTTTCTTAAAATATGTACTATTTCCAACATTATCTGATGCCGAAAAATTCTTCAAAATTTGCATACCAAAAACAGCATTTAACAAGGTAGGAATCGGAAAATATTATACTGTCCTTGACATAATAACTTAGAGAACTATGCATTTTTTTTCTTTTCTTGATGTTTAAAACTTCAACCAATTTTCAGATGAAAAGAAATAATAACAATAACAATAATGATATAATAATGATATAATGTAGAATCGCTTATTTTATTTAAAAAAATCAGTGGCTGAAATCCTTTAGGGAATATTTGAAAATAGCAATATTGAATGGTGAATTTCAACATAACATTATTCTCTGTTAAAAAGATTATTAAATGTCTGTGTCACAAAGGAATTACATACACTGCAGCACACACATCTACATAACTATTCTAAAGTGTCACGGATCTCTTCAGTAATAACTCCAATTTCTGTTAGTCTTGCCTAAAAGCTAATTAGGTTCCTTCATTTATCTCTCAGAAAATCTAACTTTACATGAAGAAAAAAAGACAGGATTTTTTAACTTTTATGTCATTTCTAGACAGCTAGGAAACAAGGACCAATGTTCCCGTTTCCCTTGTCAAGGTTAATATACCATGACAGACACTGGACCATAAGTAGACTGCACCGCAGAGGACTGAGTAGGTTTGGGCCACTATTTAATAGACGCTGTAACTTTTTCAGGCTGCTACATTGTGAGTATCTACCCAGTGGTATTGTTACTTACTCCCAAAAGAATTTTATACACAGGAAGTCATCTCAATATGCTAAGTACAATGGAAGAAGGAGCAAAAATTTCTCATGTAAATGAGAAACCTTAGGTATGGATTAAGCAAACTGATTATACATACACAACATTAAAATATCTGCACAAAAAGTGGAAAACTGTTTTCTGAGCTGGAGACTTACTTTCATACACTTCATGTTTGACATGATCCCCTCCCTTCCTCCTCACCTGGATTCTTTGGCAATGCAGTCACTGCTCTCCTTACTCAGCTTTATTCTATGACCTGTGCAGTTTTATTATGGAGCAGTTTTTCTCAACCCCGGCCATACCTCAGATACACTGGCGGACTCCCATAAAATGCAGCTGGACTCCACCCCTGAGCATCTGAATTGGAATTTCTAAGGGAAAGTTCGTTCATTTACTGTTAATTCCTCAGGTGGTTGTGACATCTGGCGAAGACCAAGTACCAATGGTGTAGATGTGGAGTTTAAAATGCAATGACATTTCCTGAACCCCAGGTTTCATAATCTCTGGGGAAAGGGACTTTGATGTAGCTTGTAAATTCTCATTTTAAACAAAATCCCCAGTGAGTCCCAGGCACACAAACACATGAGAACTATTAACTGCTCCCTCCTGTAAGCCAGAGTAAAACAGTGGATCTGAAACACAATCAGCTATCAATGCTTTTGCGTAAACATTCTTGCTAGCATGGCCATCCCTCCAAGCACTGCTTTCTATACTAAACAGCTTGATGAGCTGTTGGATATAGGGAAGAAAGGGTAAGAAGGCCAAGAAGCCTTTTTCCTCACCTCTTGGGAAACCTATATTCCCTTAAAAAGAGAGGAGAATAAAAACAAATGCTTCCAGGGAGTTTCCTGGTGGCCTAATGGTTGGGGTTCCGGGCTTTCACTGCCGTGGCCTGGGTTCAATCCGTGGTTGGGGAACTGAGATCCTGCAAGCCGCATGGCATGGCCAAAAACAAACAGACAAAAAAACGAAATGCTTCCAACTACATGCTCTATCATGCCAACTCTGAAATATTTTGGGAGCACTACTAACACTGCAGACTCCAAATATCGTTCTGATCATTAAATCATACAACTGTGTATAAATTCAGGTATAACAGCAATCTACATCAGATTAGAAGTCTTGTAATACTATCTGTGGGGTCATGGTTCTTTTAATAGGTAAAATATTATTCAGGTGAAATATACAACCAGCACTGTATGTAGTGCTGAAATATTACTTTAATGGTCACTAAAAATGGTGCCAAACTAAGCAGGGTGGGAACACTCTCCTCTCTGGGTCTCCCATTGAATACCTCGAGCTCAACCAGGCAATGAGTGCTCTTGAAGCCCATGTCCACCAGTGCTGGGATGTCTGTAGTCACTTGAGAGGTGACGGCGGGGATGGGTGCTCACTGCATCCCCTGCAACATGGCTGCCCTGTCTCCAGGGCTGCTGTGTATTCTACACATGCACAGGAATATATTTTTCTCATTTCTGCACTCTCAACATCAACCTATGAAGTACTTCACTGTTAGTTAGAATCCAACTCCTTTTGGTTTTAGAGCCTTAGAAAATAAAGCAATTCAGTGTTTCTCTGTAGGTGAAATTTATGCAGTGCTAGAATCAGAATATCTCTACAGGCATACCTCGTTTTATTGCACTTTGCAGATACTGTGTTTTTTACAAACTAAAGGTTTGTGGCAACCCTGCATTGAGCAAGTCTATCGGTGCCCTTTTTCTGACAGCATTCGCTCACTTAGTGTCACTAGGTCACATGTAGTAATTCTCATAGTATTTCAGACTTTTTCAATATTACTATATTATTGTATTTGTTACGGTGATCTTTGATCAATGATCTTTGATGTTACTATTGCGAAACAATTATGACTCGCTGAAGGCTCAGACGATGGTTAGCATTTTTTAGCGATGAAGTACTTTTTAATTAAGGTATGTACCTTTTTTGACATAATGCTATTGCATACTTACTAGTTTAAACATAACTTCTATGTACATCCAGAAACCAACTAGTTTGTGCAACTAACTTGATTGTGATACTTGCTTTACCGTTGTGGTCTGGAACCAAATCTGCAATACCTCCGAGGTATGCCTGTATAGCTAAAATATCCTAACCAACTGGTTCTTTCCTTGAAACAAAAAATATTGAAACTTTTTGAAACAGTAGGGAAAACCCTATTTTACTTTGCTTAAGTTTAGGTAACTGTGCATTACATTGTTCATGTAATTCCCCTGTTTAAATGAAGGTCTATTTTCAGTTCCTATTTCCTTTCCATAGAGAATCTACAAAATACATGGGTATTACATGCTCTCAGAATGCTTTTACTTTGGTTTCACCTGTTTAAACATTTTTAGATTAATTGCTAATTTAGAATAACCATGTGCAGCAACATTTCTTTCTGGGAAGACTCCAAATGTACAGAATTCAGGCCGAGGGCCTTAATTTTACAAAACTATAATAAATGATAAATTAGAGGATAAAAATCTGATTTTGTATCATGTTTAAATTTGCTTAGAGTAAGGTGCTAGAGTATCTCTCCTCTTCAGTGTGCAGTTGAAAGTGGTGATATATGCTTAGAAAAGTGACTATATTTCAGCAAAATGTAAAAGGAAACAAGGGGGATGGATGACTTTCTGTGGCTAAATAGATGTGACCCACCCCCACCCTTCATAGCTCCAACTCTGGCAAAATATTACTACCTAGAAAGTCCCCTACACATTTTATAAAGTGCCACCCAGATTTAGGCATCCCACTTCAGTGCTGATTACCTCTGTTTGTGCATTAGAACCGCCTGGGAAAGCCTTTAAAAAAACACCAATGTCCATTTATACAAAGTTCTGGAACAGGAACAACTTATCTGATGGACACTAATGACAGTGGCGCCCATCTGGTATGGGGTGGGATTCAACGGTCATGTCGGTGGGACTTGGGTGCACAGCTATGTGTGCATTTGTCTATTTCTCAAGTGGCATATTCAAGACTTGTGCAAATCACTGCAATGTAAATTTTACCTCCAAGGAAAAAGCCACCACTGTCTAGGTGCCACCCAGAGATGGTGCTGACACTGGTTTACAGAGGAGCCTGGGCACTGGCAGTCCTAACACCCCAGGTATTTCTCACAGGCAGTCCTGACTGAGAACCACGGCACAGCAATATAAGAGAGGCTGTTTCCTTACACAAACACATGCAGTGGCCCAACTCACCTCTGCTGCTGTCCCGAGAAGAGTCAAGAGGCAGAGCTGCAAAGCTGGCTTCTAAAGTGACACCAGATCTAGAAGCCTCTCTGTCTACTTGCTCACACTAACAGAAAGGCACCTCTCTCACGTTTCAACTATTTGTTGGTTCTCTTCAGTTAACGTATTAGGAACTTCAATCATTATGGCTGTATAGGAGTCACCAAAAGAAGTTTCCTATCCAAGGATGATTATTTTTTTGAAAGCCTCTATGTTACTTGTTTACTTTAATTTTTTTACTTGCTGCCCAATACATCTTTTCTGGTGACAGATATGGGATTCTACTGAAGATGTAGGGCAAGAACTGAAGTGCGTGTGAACACTCCAGTTGGTAAGTGTATCCAGGAGGCTGGGGGAGCCCACTTCCCACACGTGCGGGCTGAGGCACTTGCTCAGAGAAGAGAAGCAAACAAAAGAGAAGACCCTGAACAGATGCAAAATCTCTTCCAACAATTTGTAGGGACGAAGCACTTGTTATAAGATGCTTTCACAGTTGCTGAACTTGTGGGCTTTCTTTTTAACACTTTCTGGTTATGATTTAGAGAGTTGGTATTTCACAAAGGAAATCAACAGAGCACACAGCTCTGTCCAGGGCTGCACCCTAAGACTTCTAAGGACATCTTAGGTAGCATGTTGTGAGCTGCCTTATGTGACAGTCACAGCAGAGTTAGTGCCTGTCGGCCAAACCAGGACATTGGCGTGGCTTGAAAAAAGCCACTATAAGAGAAATGGAAGAGGTAGCTTCTAAGGTAAACACCATTCTGCTTGTAACATAACTAAGCAGATAGCTCTTGACAACAAGGTAAGAAAAACAGAAAAATAGTGCTGTATAAAATCTGCAGATTATTTCAGATCCAATTCTTTCTCAGACTTTGAAGACCTCAGAACTCCTCAGTAAAGGCCTTTTTGTAACAGCTCAGGATCCACCAGAGTGAAGCCCAGTAAGTTTTGGTAACTGCCCATATCACCTGGCAGCATACAGGAGTGACTTTGGTCAATATCTACAAATAATAAAGAGCGAAACTTCCTATTACATGCCCAAAGTTGCTGCAACCATTGTTAGACGACAGAAATCACATGGCCGAAGCTGTGTTACAAAGGTGGATAAGACATCCACTAACCTAAGATGCACTTAAGTATATTACAGATAACCGAGGGGCTGCTTCCCTTTAAGGGAAAAATAATAGAAAATCTTGAATATCTTCTTGAGTAAGGAATTCTTAAGCTAGTTACAATAATTGCTGGATTATAGCAAATCAAATGAGTCTAGGTAGATACCACAAGACAAAACATGAATAAAGTAATTCAGCCATGCTCAGTGCCTTACAGTGTTTTTTGGCTGGAAGCAGGTAGGAACAAGTTTTGATCCTGTCAAGGTTTATCCACAGCTGATTATTGATAATGATGCCCAAGCACCATTATTTGAAGGAACATTCAGGACTGAATGGTCTGGAATTTTCAATGTGCCCTAGAAACACAGGGCACTTCAGTTGTAGAAACATATTTTAGCAGAGAATTAACTTCTGGAAATACCACTTCTATACACCAAGTATCCAAAAGAAAAAAAGAAGTGTAAAATCAGAAATCCAGGGGTCTTTTCCTTAGATAATATATTTGTGCTGCTCACGTCGCCAAATCCAAGCTCCCAAGTCTGTTATTAACAAGGGCTTCCCACTTTCTTGGGGATTCCCAACACCCAAAATGTTCTTCCCACAGCAGGCTGGACCAGAGGCAGGCAAACTTCTGTGAAGGGCCAGACGGTAACTATTTTAGGCTTTGAGGACATTCAGTTGGTGGCTGTCTCAACTACTTAGCCCTGCTATTGTGGTGAGAAGACAGCTATAAATAATGCATGCGTTCCATGAGCAGGGCTGTGTTCCAATAAAACATGTAAATACTGAAATTTTAATTTCTTATAATTTTCACATGTCACAAAATATTATTTCTCTCTTCCTTCAACTATTTAAAAGTATAAAACCCACCCTCAGCTCACGAGCAGTACAAAAACAGGTGGTGGGCTTGATTTGGCCCATGGGTCATAGTTTGCCAACCCCTGGACTATAAGTTCTATAATAGCAGGGTCCATGATGGTCTAGTTCAGTGTTCTTTTGCCAACGCATCGTACAGTATCTGTCAAATAGTAAATACTCAATAAATACTAGTTGAATTGAACTAATGGCAGTCATTACTAACCAACTTCATTGCCTACTAGAAAAAAACATTCCATGTAGTTGAACTCAACAAGATCCTTCCAAAATGTGAAATATTTATTCACACCCAAGCTGTGTTAGCACATTCAAGCCACTATAAACCATTTTGTTAATGTTTGTCACTGTCAGATGACACCTAAATAGGGCTGATGTCCTCTAACAATCAGAGGCTCACTTGATGTTAGTGAGCGTGCAGGAAAGCTCGTGAGCCTCAACCCCAAGGATGTGTTCTAAACAAGCACATCCAGTGATTCTGCTACAGATGGCCTCTGGGGCTTATTGGAGAAACACTAGTCTGCATATAAATTACCTATATTGTCAGAGGAACCGGGAAGCTCCAAGCTCTCCTCCATAACTATCTGTAATCACAGAATAGAAATGAATCCCAATGAATTTTAGCTGCACACAAATTGCCTATGTTAAGGAACTCAGGGGCTCTACAATATTCTCTATAACCACTTGTAATGCTGGAATACAAAGGAATCAAAGAATTTATAAGAAACCCAATATTTGAGATTTTAACAGTAGAGCTGGTCTGGTGGGAGTGGCCCCAAGCCCTACTATTTCTCCGCTGTACCACTGGGACCCCAGCAGCCCCTCAATGACAATCACTTTCTAGCACAGTCTTCTAAAAATATACCAATGTTCAGTCTTGTTCAACCCCAGTACTGACACACTGAAATTAACTCTCCTCTACAAGAGCAGAAGAACAGAACACCACACCTGCTGCCAGCACCAGCGTAGGAACTTGGTTAAACACTTCTGCATTCGGAGTGCATGACTCCCTATAGCTCCATCCTACATCTCCCACAGACAGTCCAGCAACAATCATCTGCACTTGAGTTTCCAGCACTAGTATTTTTGGTTTTTTTTTTTAAACTTAAGTTAAAGAAACTTAAGGTTAAAAATCTCCGCTAGGCTGTCATAAATATGCCTTCTTACTCATAGGTAAAAGTTGAACTTGGAGGATAATTCAAACCACAAAGAACATCTTGAGGTGGATTCTTGGAGTGTGTTGGCAAACATGACTCTACTCTCAGGCACTCCCTACTTGAGAAGCTGCTCCTACAGAATCACTAATGCACAGGGTTTCCAGACTTCTTCATAGAGATTTACAGAACAGCACTGAATGCCACTTCAGCTGTGTCTATATTTATTAATTTTAACAGAGACAACTCTTTGCTCTGTGATTGAGGTTGGGAGGTTTTGACTAAGTTCAGATGATATAATCAGCTTTGTATCTGCCTGTCTAGGGTGATTTACCAACTATTAAAGTATAGTCTCAAATTAATTCCACAAGTCACACAACTGACTGGTATTGTGAAAACATGGAGAATTTCTATATCCACTACATCCACATAGAAATTGCTATAATACTAGCTATAGAGAGAAGGGTGTTACGTTATTCTTGTTATGTCAGGAATTTTATTATTCAAGATTAAATTTACTTTTGGACATAACTTTAAGTTCTTCTCTAGCATGTTACAGGGATTTAAGAATAGGAAAGGGACATTTGCAAGTTTATGGAACACAGGTTGTGTCTACTTGTTCCTTCCATCTTCTACCAACACTAGTCTTTAAAGAAAGAACAAGATCCAAAAGGCAGAGGGAGGACGGATTCTTCAATGGAGTAAACCTTTCCATTCTCTCTTCTGAAAATCACTTGTCTCTGTTTTGGGGTCACAGAATGAGTATCATATGTTCTCTGCTTAATGAGGCTGACAACCAGCCAACATTACACTACCTAACTCCCCACTCCTTCCCCTACCTCCCCACTCCTACCTCTCCACCCCTTCCTCTCCGGCCTCATCACCTGCAGAGACAGTAAAAGGAAATTGTGTGCACTTTGTACATCTTTTCAGTACATCAATACTGGAAACACTAAATGAGCTTTCTATTTATCTAGATTAAGTTGTAAGCATCTTGATGTAGGAACCAGCCCAACTATTAACTCTTTAATCCCTTATAGCTAAAATAAAAGATAAAGTTCTATTAACATTTTTTAAAAGCCATTAAAAAGATACATATCAAGGGCAAAATACACCCCAAACATTTCACACTCACATCCAACCCTTTCTGACTGTAACTTGTTAAATTCATCATGGGGAGGCAATGTGGAAAGTGTGGAGATTTTTTCTTTCTTGATTGGCTCCAGGTAGTTTTATAAAGACCTTATATAAAAATACATGAGATTTTACAATTTTATATCCTAGATCCAATTTTAAAAATCCTTTATCAATGTTCCCATTACTTTTTCCTCTAGTAAAGCCCGAAATGAATACCAAAACTGCCTTATAAAGTAATTGGTTCAGACAAAGATCTTCTTAAAAATTAATTTTCTACTTTTGTGAGTATAAAAATAAGACCCCATTGTCTTTAAAAATTGTAAAAAAAAAATTTTGATTAATGTTCATTCATAGCTTTTAATACTATGATTGTCTACACTTTTTAAAAACGCTTCTTCTATTTTATTTAAAAATCAAATCTCTACTCCAGAATTGATAATATGTATCTTGAAGGTAAAGGTACTTACTTTCAGGGTCAAAATCGTAATAAACTTCCCACATTAAAAAAGGAAGACTAATCAGAAAGCAAGAATACAGTTTCACAGAAGATACATAGAGTAAAGAATATATGTTTAAAATATTTTCGTTTCGCATTTTGTCCTGTTTCACTCTGAACATTAAATGAGAATTCTCCTTAATTTTGAGATTTAAAAAAACTATACTGCCTACATACCCAAAAGAATGAAAAATGAATTCAGAAGTAAATTTCTATCTCCAGTTTCAAGAAATAGCTTTCATCATGAGTCACAGTACAAATGACTCAAATATAACTTACCCAGAACTAAGTTAACAGTTACAAGTCAGTATGTACCCATGGTGACCTCCTAAATAGCAACTCAGTCTTGGTTCAGTTTTAGTTAACAGTTAAATTCCCTTGTTTTCAGTAGCTGTCTAACGAGTATACTATACCCCATATGAAAAAAATATATAGTACCTGGGGATTAACATCCAATCTAAAAGTTAATTTTAAATGCTTTCTATAGACTTCTTTCTGTATATATCTATTAAGTTTCCTGTAAAATAGACATCTTCATTCTAAATATTTTAAGGAGAAGCTGCAGCAGTAGGTAGATTTTAGGAATAATTCCTACTAGTGTAGCTCCCTTCCTCGGATCTCCTTAGATGGCCTACTAGTCAAGCATCAGAGAATCAGGCGCTGCAAATTTGGGAGAGCTTTGTGGATTAGATGTAGAACCAAAGTATTCTTAAATAAGTAAAATTCTCCCATATAAATTCTTCTTCATTTTCTTATCTACATTTTCTTGTGTTTCTGTATTTTATTAGTAGGCTAAGTTGCTTCACCATACATTTGTACATTAACACAAATTTTAAAGTTTGTGACCCTTAAACAGAGAAAAATACCATATGAAACATTTGTGGGCAGATGAGTATTTTATAGTTTTAAAGACATACTGGAATAATATATCCCCTATCCAATACTTTGAATGCTATTTTTTCTTTTGTGACTTAAGTTGATCCCTTCATATATAAGTCACGACAAGTGCATCATAAAGGGGATGTAAAGTGAACCAAAGATGTTAAGGATATAAATAGTAATACAACATTTTTATATTATAAGACAATTATAAAAGCCTAAGATATGGGTAAGGGAATAAGAGGTACAAACTACAATGCATAAAATAAATAAGCTACAAGGATATTTAGTACAACACAGGAAATACAGCCAATATTTATAATAACTAAATGGAATATAACTTCTAAAAATTGTGAATCACTACGTTGTACACCTGAAACATATAATATGTATGTCAACTATACCTCAATTAAAAAAAAAATAGACATCCCAACTTAAAAAAAAAATCTTTGGATGGATTTCACTGGAGCAGCACAGCGGACCAAATATGGAAAAGGAGGCAAGGAGGTCACTGCAGACTTCCCATTCTAGTACTTTCCATGGGAGCACAGTTCAGGGCCCTACATTCTGCTCCCCAATGACAGATTTTAATCCTAACATAAAATGTTCATTCATCTGAATTTGAAAGGAGCAGTAACATGAATCTACAACTCCTTAAAGTTATAAAAACAAAATTCATTTATGTAAGGAACATGAACATATTCAAAGAGGATGGAGGAAATAGGGAACTTTCAAAATACTGTCTCAGAATTGTTAGCCTGGGAAGTGCCAACTATTTTGTTTTGCTATACAGTTTCCCCTGCAGTTGATCTTCTGATTTTTAGGAAGTACCAGCTTAATAGCAAACACAGCACTATCAAATATTGTAGCCATTGATCTGTGCACTATACGTTACGTTACACCACACTGTAACTTACACAGCCACAATGCAGTGCTTGCTGAACAATCTGCTGTGCAGAGGAGGGGCAGCAGGGCGCAAGCTGGTTTATAACCTTCCTTTAGAATTCTTCCAAGTCGGAACTATGGCTTGATGGGGAGAACAAATGCCAGGCCACTCGTGAGGCTGACATTTTGTATCAAAATGTTTCTCTTGGAGTACTACAGGCATTTCGATATGCAGTTATAACACTGCACTGTCTAATACAGTAAGTAGCCATAAGCCACATGTGCCAAACTGAAATCCAGTTCCTGGGTCTCCAAGCCACATTCAAGTACTCAACAGACACATGCCCAGTGGCTCCTACTGGACAGCACAGAGAGAACACTTCCATGCCCATACAAAGATCTACCAGATAGCTATGATCTAAAAAGCAACATGGCGCCAACCTGGGGGGTGGTCTTAGGGTTTCCTGTAAGATGTCACCTTGCCCATGTATTAAAAAACCCAAGTAGATATCATTCAAATAGTACCACGATGTTTACCAGCAGGGTTGGAGGCAAGTGTGCAGTGCGTGCACGCACACACACATACATGTACATGCATAGCTGGACACACACATGCATACACACGTATATGCACACAACTCTGACATGCATACACACATACACATTCACACAGACATGCATTGCATACACGTATGCTCACAGGCACACACGCACACACATAGTCTTGTGCACACACACAGGCCTGCCTTCTGCAACTACAGCATCAAGGAAAAAATGACTTTGTAACCTGCAAACTATATAAATGAAAATGAAGGAACATTAAAATGAGATATCCATTTGGAGCCTATCAAATTGGTAACAAAAAATTGGAGAATACTTTCAATGTCGGTGTAAATGGGTATAATCTTCTGGTGATTTTTTTTTTTTTTTTTTTTTTGTGGTACGCGGGCCTCTCACTGTTGTGGCCTCTCCCATTGAGGAGCACAGGCTCCGGATGCACAGGCTCAGCGGCCATGGCTCACGGGCCCAGCCGCTCCGCGGCATATGGGATCCTCCCAAACCGGGGCACGAACCCGTATCCCCTGCATCGGCAGGCGGACTCTCAACCACTGCGCCACCAGGGAGGCCCTCTGGTGATTTTTTTAATCACAAACTGAAATGTGCCTATCCTTTAAGAATTCCACTTCAATGAATTTATTTATCCTGTGAAGGCAATCAAACAGAATTAGGTAGACATATGTAAATTAATTCTCTTTTTAAAAAATAAAATTGACTACATTTTGTTTTGAAGATATATCCTTTAGGCAAATAAAATCTCTAAAGCAATTTTCACTTAAAAGTTATGGTTTTCTCATTTTTTTTCCTGGAAAATTCATGGCTATTTCAGGAATATAAAATTCAAATATATCTAAATATAACAAAATATAAACTTCAGTTTCATACAGAAATAAATTATTATGAGCAGACTGCTCTTCCAGGTGTAAGGGGGGCATGATCCCAGACACGGTGGTACCGGTGTCCCATCCCCCGCCCACCCTGACAGGTGAGTTTCAGTGCAGTGTTGCTGGTCAGACAGCACATGGAAACAACATAAATGTGCATCAGGGAAGCCCTTTCACATTGTAGAAAAAAGATGTCTGGGACATTGTTGAGGAAGCAAACTGGCTATGATCCAGCAGTGTATGTAAGCCATGAATCCATCCAGTTACACAAATGGATACAGCTGGATGTGCATGTGCGCACAGAGAGGTCTGTGAGCACATTCACCTGTGATGCAGTCGCATTTCTGGGAATTTTATTTTTTTGCTTTATCCTCCTCTAAATTATTTGATTTTTTTTACAGTAAACTTTTAAAAAAGTAATTTAAAATTCTTTTTTATTTTCAATTAATAAGAGTTCTCAGTAACAAGAGTGTGAAACAGGACATTACTTGAACTTTTTTCAAAGCAAAATACTAATCTGATATTCATGGGCTCTATTTCAATAACAATCTACTGTACTTGTAAAATAATAGTTTAATTATTGTTTAGAAAGGCATACATTCCAAAGAAATATCTTCAGGATTCTGAGATTTATTATGAAAACTGAAAAAACTATTCTAAATTGAGAAAAATTCCCATCATTGCCTTCTTAAGATATTTTGGAATTCATCAGATATATGATATAAAGTTACTTGAGCTGAAGTGAGTCTGGTAACAGCTGACAGCTGGGTGAGAGGTAACCTATTCAATGCTGTAAGGGACAGAGGTTATATAAAAACAAGTCTTCTGACCACTATAAAGTATTAAAAATGTTTTCATCTTCAATTTTATATAGCAGTGATTGGCTTCTATCCACTATTTGTCCTGTATTGAAATTTGGCCCTCGCATCTTATCTTCAAAATTCCTCATTAGTAAATCTAATTAATATATATTCTTTCCAAACACTAATTTCAAAGAAAAGTAGAGAAGTCATTATGCTGACTTGGAACCATAATTTTTAAGTTTCGGTCTATAGACTTAGTCCTCTTAGTCCAAGAATATTTAAATCTGGTCAGTCACTCTCATGTTAGATTATTAAAAACAGCTTTACTGGAAGTCTTGACACATGGTTTAAAAAAAAACCCCAAACCAACCAAAAAAGATATTTAAAATTCTCTTAGAATCTCAAGGTTATTATTATCCCTTTTCTCAGGAAGGAAACTGTTAGCACTTATCCTTTTCTTGAAGATAACAATTTAAAAAATAGAACAGATCTAACATAGAAATAACTATCTCTTTGGAATTTTTAAAGCTCAAGCTAAAACTCACCATCCCCAACCCAGACACAGGCTTTTCGAGTCTAACAAAAGAGTAGCTCACAGTCTATGAAAGGAATATGTGAATCACAATTTTTTATTGACTCATAGCATCATTTCAGTAAGCATAATTATATCACAATGTGAAAATATCTGGCCTGACAAAGACAAAAAGAAAACCAAAGGAAAGAAGAGAAAGGCAGGATGGGATTGGCTAAGTTCTACTTTGGCTATCACGTTTCTGTGCGAGCCAGCAACTCACTGAAATTAAAAGTTTTTCATCTTATCAGTCAAGAGTAGAGCAAACACATTTAGAAAATGGAATCTGACTACTTGATAGTGAATTCTGACGGAGAAAGTATTACACATTTTCTTCAAAGGTCTAAATGTTCAACTTCCATTCTTCATGTAAGGAATATAAAACATCTACCATCACGTTTAACCCAACCTCAAAAATCCCAGTGTTTTTGTTTAAATTCTTTACCATGAGAAGATGAACTAAATATTAGATATTAAAAAGCTATGGCTATAAAGACACAGGTGTGTCCAGAATTGTATTTCCTAAGTCCCTGAGTCCCTATTATTTGATCAGTGACCACACTTCTTTTATATTTTCACTACATTAATGCTTCTGTTCTTCAGATCTCATTAATTCTTTACTTCCTCTAGTGTAAATTGTTACCAAAAACCAGGAGATATTTACTGGTAAAACACAAATCCATGAGAGTAAATTACGAGTATTAATGCAGTTCCCACATGACCAATAACACTGATTTCTTGTAGCCATTATAATTCCTGCAGACCTCAAAGAGGAGGTCTATACCTTGAGGCCTGATACTGATTTATTCAGACCTAGGGATTTATCACGACTTATCTAGCATTTAGGCATTTGATTACAAGTCATCATTACACATTTTTTAAAATGCGATCCCTATGGTCTTTTTTTTTCTGCCTACTGAATATGCACAGTAGTGCTGTTAAGAAGCATACCAAGGTAATACAAAGCCACAGACACTAAGGGAAGACTAGAATGAACACTGTACTTTGCTCATCGTGCTGGCAAATGAGCCAAGAAATTTTTAGCTGATACCACAGAGGAGATAATTATAAAGACAAAACTTTTTTTGGACGAATAAATGAGTATTATAAAACATATTCACCAACAGGACTCATGAGTAATCTGGGCAATTTGCATGGTTCCAAGTAAGTATCTTAACAATTCTAAGTACAAAACAATAGAAGTTCCAATCAAATAATTCTTTACTGATCACCATCAATGCCATACATAATGTAGTGTTTAGGCATCTCACATCACTCATATACACACATACCACATTTGCAACCAACAAGCACAGCCATGTATACTTTTCAATGGGGAAATAATATGAATGAAAATAACTGTGGGAAGTACCTATTTTACCTACCAGACTATTTCATTTTGTAGAATTCTTTATATACAACTGTTCCATCCCTCCACCCTCCAAATAAAAGAAATAAACTAACCCATGATATGACAAAAAATAAAGGCAACATTACATGGATATAAAATGGGAAGTAGATACAGAACGTTTCCAACAACGTGCCTTTTGCTACCTGTGTTTCCTGAGAAGCAGAGAGGACTGACTGAACAGACCTTGGTATGGGAGAGTGGTTCTTGATTCCTAAAGGCTATCCATTAAAGAGTCACACAATCCAGCGGGAATTGTAAAGTAAGAGAAAAGAGTATATTTTTACATGATTGAAACTTTCTAAAATCCATACCCTGAATATGTGTCCTGTGATATTCATTTATGAGTGTTCTATGTTCATTAACCAACATTGCAGTAGATAACCCCCACCCTCCAGTACTTTATCCATTAACCTGGCAAGACCACCTGGGATATCTTTGTGCAGCTATTATTAATGAATTCCAACCCTCTGACCAGCACATTAAAGCTCATAGGTACTCACCCTGCAAACTGGGCACTGCCAGTGACTACTGCTGTCTCTAAGCCTGTACTCATCAGACAAACACTTGGAATGATACACACGAAAACACAGGTCACATATCAACACCTCTCCAGGCAAATGGCATTCAAAACAATACCAGTCATGATTTTCTGTTTCCCAGTCCTACAAAAAATACAAAATAGTTTCGTATGACATTTTGTCAATATCTGCAATGACTAAGAACAAAATTGAAACTAAAGTCCATCAGAAGTTAGGCATTATAAACAATTTTAGACATTTACTGTGTTAAAACAAGAGGGAAAAAATACCTAGAAATTCACTTCTTTAAATTTTTAATTCTCTCCTAAACATATTAATATTCAGAAATATCTTAAGGTGATCTGATAACAAAACCAGTCCAAAATGAAATAAGTCCAAAGCCAATCCCAGTTCTAACATTATCTTTCGTTTTTATATAGTCTATGGGATAATTTCTTCAGTAAATGGAATACCCCAAAGCAAGATCTATAACTTAGTATTTCAAACAAACAAACCTCTGTTTTGTTCTGATTTTTAAAAAATATACTAAGTACTTAGCATACTTTGGGAACAGAGAGAATAGTAATAAATTGTGATGCTCACTATTCTTATCTTCTCATCCATGGTATTGGATGCTTTATTGAAAATAACCATTAATCAGAATGTCCATGTTCTGATAGGTTGTCAAATTTTCAGGGTCTGTTGAATTTGGAAAAATAAATTGAAAATGTGAAACTAAAGGTTTAATCACATTCTCCAAAGGACATTACCACAAAAAAAAAAACAAAAAAGGAAGCAGGCTTATTTTCTTATTGGGACTATTCCTGGAAATAAAAGACCATAACTGCAGGTATACAGGTTTCTTCAACATTTTCTTTTTTGTTACACTCTTTTTTTTTTTTTGTACAGCCAGTACCATTTAAACACAAACAGGAGAATAGTGTAAGTTCCTTTAATTTGGAATTCATTCTTCATAAATATCACTCTTAGCTTTTATCAAAAAATACCCCTGTTAAGAGTGACGGATTAATTCTCAACCTTCTTTTGTAGATGTGGAAGTTACATGAATAAGGGTTAAACCCACATTTAGTGTTATCAAGGCCACTTCCCAATGGGGACCTTGAAATTTCAAACTTGGGTTCTGCCATCATTTTTCTTTTTATAAATCACTGTCTACTCTGCTTCTGGGAGAGAGCAGCTTTTTCATTCCCTCTTACATCAATGACTCCCCCAATAAATTGGCTTCGATAGAGCACTTGTCTAGTAAGCACTGACTCACTGGCACCTAAGGTTCAAATGTATTACTGCTTGACCATATGAGAAGGCTACATCTCTCTCCTTCAAAAGGGAAGGGAGTTGCTACTGTTCTGAAATTCACACCTTCCAACCTACATTCAGAGTCATGGCTAAAGTACATTAGTAAGTTCTACAAAAATGTAAACTTTTTGGTTTGCTTTTTAGTAAGAAATTGGCGGTCTTTATCAACCAAAGTAACAAAGAAAAAAGCATGACCATTTTTAGTTATTTGCTGCAGATGTATAAACTCTGGAGATTTACTATGGAGGAATAATTTCAGTCAGACTGCTTAAAAAATCGTAAGATACTGATTTGACAGAAAACCCTAATCTGTGCATGGTGGGAAAAAATCTCCCCCCAAAAGTTTGACACAGTGATGACACAGAGACACAGTAAGTTGTGGTGCCTGGCTGTACTAAAATAACAATCACTGGTGTACCCCTTTCACAGAGCTCATAAGTAAGCTGCATTTTAGCTCTTTCAATGTTTGTATCAAAAAATCATTGATGATCTAGGTTTCAATGGAGGTAAGATTTTTTTTTAGTTAACTCTTCCCAAGTTTAAAACAAAGGATTTCAGAATATTTTCCTCATATCTGTTCAGAAACATCTTAAAGGATTTTCGTGGCTTATATATACTCATTATTAACAAAAGAAACTTCCATCCTTCATCATTTGAATTTTTTTACATTAATTCATCTTCCTGTTATTCTCAAAATGATAGTTACTAGGTTAACTAAGAAAAGGAAGCAAGAGAACACAATTTTGGTCCATAGCTCCAGCCTCCCCGTATCACCTCCTACCTTCGTCTATCCCTACCTTCTCCCATCCACCTATGAAACGAGGATGAAAACGGATCTTTCTTCAATGGGGTGTTTAATTCTAGACCTAGTTTTTCATAAAAATTATAGAAATGAAAGTGTAATTCAAATGAAGTAAAAGTAGAGAAACATTTGGATATATGTTTATATAATGGCATACAACTAACTCTTATCTGATATAAAAGAAAGTATGAGCTGGGAATGTATGTGCTGTTCATTCTTTTAATCACTGCAACAGCTGTTTAGAATATACAAAACATGCAAAAGTCAAGTTCAAAAGTTACTACATTCTGAATCCAGGAAACATTTTTCTGAGGTATAAACGATATAAGCATGTTTATTATAGGTAGAGTTGCCTACGGTTTGTCTTTTAGTAAACAGAATTCATTTATACAGTGCTTATGACTAATACTCAATAATGTATGCCAAAAAGCTAAGCTTGCATTTTCACTGGATTTCACCAGAAATCAGCAACTAACTCTACATTCAGTCTGATCAACATCATAATATGTGAAATGCCACTTCAACACAAGAAAGTTTTTAAAAAGCAAACCTATGAGCACAAAATCCAAAACTAGAAGCAATGTAAAGATAGTATGGTTTTAATGAACAATTCTAGCAAGAGTTAACTAAGCTAGCCTAAAGAAAGAGAAATTTAATTTTTAAAAAAGCAGAATTAAAGTAAAATAACATAGTGCAAAATTAGTTCACCTTGTTTGGGGTTGCTGTCCTGGAGAAAGGCTGCATACTGTAGGCCTTTCAAAATAAAAACAAAATAATCTTGGTCTCTCTACTATAACTTTGCTCAATATCAGGCAATACACAGAGCTAAAGGGATTTTGTACATGGTCAAACTGTTTATTATTTGCTTTACGACATATTATTTTGCAGATGACATCAATTGATAATCTATCAATGTGCTAATCATTAAAGAAAAGACAGTAGCATGCAAACTCAAGAATTATCACTAGTTTAAGAGGAAACGTTTACACTACCACAAAAGATACAAAATGGACATAGAGAAAATCTATAGGAATTCATGTGCCACGAAACCTATAAAGATGTTAGAAAAACATTTTACTAACAAATTCAGTGTCATTATAAATTTGCACAAGATCATGAATGTATGTCTTATTGATCTGAAACTGGTTCAAGCTGGACTTTTTTTTAAAAAATCAGGAGTGATGAATGTAAATGTGGTAAACTTGATAATTCACCACAGTATGAAGTTTATACAGGCTGTCTTCAGAACCTAGTAGAAAACATTCTACCACCAAGAGGCAGCCTGCTGATCTATGTCTCTGTCACCATTTATACATTCAGTTAAGACTCTGGAGCCAGACCGGCTCAAATCCCAGCTTACAGGGTTTTTGTAAGAATCAAACGAGTTACAATGATCGTTAAACTGTTAGCTGGTGTTATTAAGATGATCTATTTGCTATAGAGCACAAAACGGGAATTGACAAGTCACAAAATGATGTGACACTTTCAATGATGTGACACTTTCAATTATACATGTGAATTTCTTCTTCAGGACCTTAAGTTCATTAAGACAGCTAACTCTGTAAGCAAGATGGAGCAAAAACACTGTTAACTTGACTTTAGAGAAGACACTGAAGCAAGAAGGCTCAGTGGGAGAACTGTGTCTGGACAGGGCCTCCCAAACTATCTACCCTCATATTCAAAAGAGAGTTCAGCTTTTAAATTAATTCCCTATTTCTACATAATGAGCAGATAAATCTTACATCATCAAATATGTGTTTCATGTGGTATTTTAACATAGATACAATGTAAAATTAATTAATTCTATACAATTCTAGGTTTACTTTAATTCTGTTAATAAATTCAGTTCATCATTGAGAGGTAAGAATTTTATGGTTAAGTATTTGCAGTAATTTTAAATATTATTTTTTTAATTAAAATATTAAAACATTGCTTAGTGAAATAAAATTTAGAAAGAGGGCAAAAAAAGACAGAACTCTCATACACACACACAGAAGGTGAAAAGAGTATAACAGGATAGCGTGACACAAAATATTCCATTGAATAAAATGGAAATTCTTCACCAAAGCAAGAATAACGTCTAAGTACATTACAATTTGTTTTGCACAAAGAACCATAGTATAACTGTTTTCTAATTAATAATCACCAATACTTCACTTAATACTTAATACTTTACTTACTTAGTAAATAAACAATTGTTTATATTTTTGTATCTGATGCAGGTAACGACCTTTGGAAGAAATGTGTAGTTCTGCACATAATTAACATAAATATAATAAAGTATATTTTACATTAAAAAAATCAACAGAATCCAAGGGATATGAAGTTTTGGACTTAGGGTATTTAAAACATGTGACTGATTAATTTATGACAACTATAATTATAACAAGAAAAATGCAAAGATGTAAACTTTTTAAAAAAAAATCTTACTTCACTGAGCTATATTTATGAAGTGGGCTAGGAAAGTCAAGCTGTTTGCAGGCCTCTCAATATTTTTCCAAGAACAAAGCAAAGGAACACTTCTGGACAGGGCTGTTTATGTTAATGGTGTGATTTCTGAAGAATAAGACATAAATCCAATCCTACCTCTTAAACAAAAGATGTGAGCTTTTAGCCAAGTTTTAAGAGGTATATAAACCTTAGTTTCTTTTAGACTGGTCCTTCTGAATCAGGAGAAGCAAATGAAGATGGAAAGAAGTGCCTATCTTGTCCCTCTGTAAACTAAAACTAAATCCACTTATCCCCAACATAACATGTTAATCTCTTCAAGAAACCATAAAATTTGTATTTTCATTAATGATGCTTCTTAAAAGCTATCAAACCTTAACTAAAGACCTACATAAAAACTAGCATGAGGTCCTGCTTATCGGCAGAACAAATTGGATTATGTAAAAAGTACTGAAGCTGAAGCAGGGCTGACCAGCCAAGACCTGAGCTCATGTCTGTAGTTGCTCTCGAATCTGGTGGAAGGACTTTAACTGAAAATGTAAGCTGTGGTTCCTAAGCTGATACTTTATTTTTGGACTGGCATTAACCACGCAAGAAGAAATGAGACCCTGAGTCCAGATCTGACAGGTAAGTAAAGAGAGAAGTAGTCTCATAGCAAACATCACCTTTTTACACTTTTAAGTTATCCTCTACACTGGTGACCAAATTATTTAATGTCAGATAAAAAGTATCTGTCAAATTATAGGGGAGAGTCATAGCTTTGTGCCAGGGACCATGAATCAAGTTGGGAGTCACCAAGTAAATAATATCAACTGCCTCAATATTAAAACACATGTTTGATATGTTTTATCTGCAAATGATCCATAACTCAAGGTCACCTGCCCTACTATACTTATACAGGCACACCTCGGAGATACTGCGGGTTCAGTTCCAGACCACCGCAATAAAGCTATTATTGCAAGAAGGAGAGTCACACGAATTTTTTTGGTTTCTCAGTGACATAAAAGTTGTGTTTACACTATACTGCAGTCTATTAAGTGTGCAATAACATTATGTCTAAAAAAACATACAGACATTAATTTAAAAATACTTTATTGCTAAAAATGCTAACCATCATCTGACAATGCAGGGTTGCCACAAATCTTCAATTTGTAAAAAAAGCGCAATAAGCCAAATCACAATAAATCGAGGTATGCCTGTATTACATTAAATATTTTTATAAGACCTTCCTATCTTTAGTGGGTTAAGAGTTTAACTCATAAGAAATTAACTTGTATTTATTACAAAGGGAGCTAAATACCAAACTCAACTCAGCTGAGCAGTGGTAAAATTCTGCCCAAGAAATATATTTCTTAAGTTGTTAGAATAGAGGACGTGAAATATCGTGATCGAATATGGATTGAATGTAGCCATCCATGTACATTAGTTTAGAGCAAGCAGATGATGAAGCAATCTATGGAAACATGTAGTCTTTCTTAAAGAAACAAGCCTTGATAATAACACAACAGTTTCACACTGTGCCCAGGTCTAGTGGCCTTTTACCAATATAATTTCAAAAGCTTTAAAAACGATCTCTAAAAGAATTATTCAGATCATGAGTGAATATTAATGACAGAAATCTGGAAATTAAAGATTACCATAGAAAACTTACAAGAGTGTTGCCCAGGTTCAGCAAGCTTGTCGTTTTAAAAATTGGTTGGTACATATACTTTTATGTGTTTAATTTTGCTAATATTTAAGCTAACCATTTAAAATTGAGAGAGGCCTCATTTTTAATAATGTTTTTCATTCTACTATCTCAAATGGATATATTTAAAATATCACCATGAAGATGCTTGTCTATTGCTGAATTTTATCATAGTTTCTCCAAATAAATTATCACTTCAATAGAGATACAAATGGTGGTTAAGATCAGCAAGCATCTCAGAATGTCTAAAAATCATTTCATTCCTAGCAGAAAGAATCTCAGTACAATGGAGGCTACTCTTTGAATTACACAGGTTTCCTCTTAAACGGTTATATATAATTATATCCTGAAATAGTCTTAGAGTTAGGCTTTTATTACATGATAGCTCGGTTTAATAAAAATATTGTTCAAGATATGCATATTTTTCAATTGCATCAAGTTTTAAAAAATAAGCATTGGAAAAAAGGTAGCGAGAAGGAATAAAAACATGACACAACAGACTCTTTGCTCAATGATAGTTGAGTGGCCTAAAGAAATGACACTCTTGCCTACCTTCTCCTTCTCAACATAATCATGGCCGTGAATACAAGAGGATTCCAGCCTCTTTGCTAATACAAGGTATCTCGAGGGATATAACTTGTGGGACTTATCAAGAGGAATCAACTTTTCCCCCACCTCTGAGCTATAGCTACTATTTTTAGAGGCTATAGAAGGAAAAGAAGAAGAGCTTTACTACCATTTTTCAAATGACAGAACTTCCTGAGTAAAGGATCTTTGTAACTTTGAATAAAGGTTTAAAAATGAATAGCCAAGGGCTTCCCTGGTGGCGCAGTGGTTGAGAGTCCGCCTGCCGATGCAGGGGACACGGGTTCGTGCCCCGATCCCGGAGGGTCCCGCATGCCGCGGAGCGGCTGGGCCCGCGAGCCATGGCCGCGGAGCCTGTGTGTCCGGAGCCTGTGCTCCGCAACGGGAGAGGCCGCGGCAGTGAGAGGCCCGCGTACAGCAAAAAAAAAAAAAAAAAAAAAATGAATAGCCAAAAACTCCTATCCCTTTCCTTCCCAAGGCCATATATACCTACTTGACTTTTTCTTCTCTTGATAATGAGTAGGAAGTCAACAAAAATAATAACGTACACTTTTCAATCTAAAAACTCAAGCTTTTAGAGGAATCATATCATATACAAAGTGGAGAAACTATAAAGGAGAGTCCCAGACTGAAACGCCAGCATGCAGGGCTGTCACTAGCCCACGAAGTACCTTTGCGCCAATTAGAAAGTTGACCCTTCCCTAAGACTGATTTTGTTAGAACAGGACGCTTTACTGCCATATGCTAGAGATCTGCTGAATAAACATGCAAGTACCTGATGTCTGAGAAGTAGATGGCACTTCCTAAGCTGTGAGGTTCAAAACCAGCCCCGATACACAGCAGCCTGCATGCACAGGCCACACAGTCCCTACAAACACACAGAGCTGGCCATTGTAAGATGACTGTGCTCTGCCAAGTGTGACCCATGTCAGTCATGTGTCCTTCTAGAGTATTCTAAGGGCATGAAAACCATAGCACACAGACAGCCCCAGGGTCGCCAGGTGGTCCACCGGCCATAGCCATGAGATACACATATAATTAGTTTCATCATTTTATATCTACGCCTTAAATATAGATCCATCATCCTAAGGGAAAATCTCTTAACAAATCTTGTGTTTGAGGTTACAGGTTAAAAGTAAAAAAAAAAACGTGATGGGAATTTTTGCTTGCTGTTTAGTAAGAAATTTGTGTGCTTTTGCTACACTATATATAGGCACTTCTTGTTTTAAACATACTTATTCACTGGTCAAAAACTTGCTTTGAGTACATAGTTATATGCTTTCTACAGATAATCTCGTTAATCCTCAAAACAATCAAATGAAAGCTATATTATGTCCCTGTTACAGGTGAGGAATGAGCATCAGAGGTTAAGAAATTTCCTCAAGGTCACACAACTAAAAAAATATTTGAGGGGCTTCCCTGGTGGCACAGTGGTTAAGAATCTGCCTGCCAATGCAGGGGACACAGGTTTGAGCCCTGGGCCGGGAAGATCCCACATGCCGCGGAGCAACCAAGCCCGTGAGCCCCTACTACTGAAGCCCGTGAGCCTAGAGCCCGTGCTCCGCAACAAGAGAAGCCACCGCAATGAGAAGCCCGTGCATCGCAACAAAGAGTAGCCTCCACTCACCACAATTAGAGAAAGCCCACGGGCAGCAATGAAGACCCAATGCAGCCAAAAATAAATAAATTAATAAAAAAAATATTTGAGATGGAATTGAAACCCCCATCAATTGTAACATATATGACCTTACCTCTTTCAACTACACTACATTGCCTATGTATTTTTAATAGTTGCATATTTCATAAACGAGGTATAATTTTTATATACTTAGTTACACTTAAATCATATACGCATACTTGGTATAAAAATGCTTGTGAATAAGAATCAACCAGAATAAAATCTGTTTGATTTACATGTAAGATTTCATCTAGAAAAAAGAAAAAGGATGATGCTATAAAAATATATGCAGTAAGAACATGTAAAAATAAAAGTAGAATACAGAACCTAATGTAGTCATGAACATACAACTCATTAACTGCTTGTTGAATTAAACTGAATAAAAAACCCTCAACTTGAAGGGGGAAAAAAGCACATGGAAAAGGACAAATCTAAAAAGGAGAAATAGGGGCTTCCCTGGTAGCGCAGTGGTTGAGAGTCCGCCTGCCGATGCAGGGGACACGGGTTCGTGCCCCGGTCTGGGAAGATCCCACATGCCGCCGAGCGGCTGGGCCCGTGAGCCATGGCCACTGAGCCTGCGCGTCCAGAGCCTGTGCTCCGCAATGGGAGAGGCCACAACAGTGAGAGGCCCACGTACCGCAAAAAAATAAAAATAAATAAATAAATAAAAAGGAGAAATAAAATCACTTTTATGAATAAATGTACACATGATCCACAAACCAAAGTCCTGTGGATTAAGTTGCATTTACTATTGGTTACTTACTATATAAATCTCAGAAATTACTGGCTTGGCCAAAAAGTTTGTTTGGGTTTTTCTGTAACATGTTATGGAAAAATCTAAACAAACTTTTTGGCCAACCCAGTATCAATATACCCTTCTGTACTAAATCTGTACATGGCTAAGTGTTTTGGGACTAGAAATTTTATATTATCTAGATTATTTTGAGTGTATAATAAGCTATCAACTAACCATGGCCCTCCTTCAAATGTCTGCTGTACATAGATTTATGTCACTTGACATTATTATTATTATTATTATTATGGCCTGGCACCCAAAGTTTCTTTATTGGCAAAAAGCTTTACTTTTCTGTAAGGTAAAGAAGAATCAGCTTACAGAAGAATTATACTGGTATAAACATTTTCACCTAAGTTTTCAAGAACACTTCTAGTGCACAAATCAAGTGATAGCAATGAAATTAAACATTTTTTTCTTCCATGTTTTCTGTTTGTGTAAAACGTGAATTTTCTTTCCAGAAACTTTCAGGGCACATATTAAATTGACAAGAACAGTGTAAAACACTAACAGCTTCTCTAAGATATAACTGATAGCTGCCTCTATGGACCAGCTCCCCACAGAAAAGTGTTCTTAGTTTATTGCTCTCAGACCTGACAGGTGGGTGTCTGTGTGTTGGCTCAAATGCCAAGAGCCAGAAAGGGAAAGACAATGTTTTGCAGAAGTGTTTCCACAAATAACCAATTTTAAGATTTTGTGTCATTTTTATAATTTTAGGTTTTAGAGAATTTATGATAAAACTCTCAATGTATCTAATTACTAAATCTATTCCGTTCAGAACTAAAAAATTAATGTTTATTATATTTGAAAGCTTCCCTTTCCAAAAACAGACTTTTCATGAAGGTATTAGAAAAATCAAAAGCAAATAAGGTAGGAAGACAGAAATAGTACACATGAAACCAATCTTTACATTAAAAAAATGTACTTCTGGGCCTCCCTGGTGGCGCAGTGGTTGAGAGTCCGCCTGCCGATGCAGGGGATACGGGTTCGTGCCCCGATCTGGGAGGATCCCATATGCCGCGGAGCGGCTGGGCCCGTGAGCCATGGCCGCTGGGACTGCGCGTCCGGAGCCTGTGCTCCGCAGCGGGAGAGGCCACAACAGTGAGAGGCCCGCATACCGCAAAAAGAAAAAAAATAAAATAAAATAAAAAAATGTACTTCTATATGTGCCCCTAAGTAAAAAAGTATATATCCCTTTCAAATCTGTCTAGATGGCATCAACATTATCCTCATCAAAACATTTTTTACTAATATTTACTGAAGAAAATGCTTAGGAATACCATTAAATTGTGCGTACATTAAAAGGGCTTTCCTTTGTTTTATTTTTCAGATTCAAGGTAATCTAGACAGAAAAAGCAGGCTCCAAGTTTTCTCCTAAAGAATCAGGAAGGAAAGTATCCATCCTACCAATGCAGGTCCTTAATGTTAATAAAAACTGTGGAAGTGAATATTACTAAACTTCTGAAAATAAATTTCTATGGGTTATATTCAAATAACGTTCCAGATTTATAAAATAAAAAAAACTTACAATCTCATCGCCTGGCAACCAATATCCTTCCTGTTCGATACCAGCTTTTGAACCTTTACAGCCCACTGTTAGCGTTTCCACAATAAGACCATCTTTCACAGCCAAGCTCAGCTGACGAGTGGTCTCTTTTGGATGCATACCGTGGACTCGAGACATGTACCTGA
This sequence comes from Mesoplodon densirostris, assembly GCF_025265405.1. Taxonomy (NCBI): domain Eukaryota; kingdom Metazoa; phylum Chordata; class Mammalia; order Artiodactyla; family Ziphiidae; genus Mesoplodon; species Mesoplodon densirostris. The sequence goes on along the minus strand of NC_082664.1, from coordinate 154,914,249 downwards.
ATACAGAGGAAAAACAAATTTAAAATCCCTTAGTACTAAAAAATAAAAATGGATAAAAATAAGAAAATAGAGGTGATTTCTCTTTTATTGTGACATACTTATCAGAGCCCTGCAGAAAGAGAGAAAAGCCAGTCCTCAATACTTAACTCTTTCAATTATCACGATATTTTAAACCTTAAGTCTACTTTGTATATTTAGAGGAATATGTGTTCAAAATAGTCCCAAACTAGCATATATAAATCATTTAACAGATTTTAGTCAAACATCCCATTTAGTTCTAGCCTCTGGAGCAATTGCCACTAACCTCCACTCTACAGATTCTAAGTCTAGAATTTTATAATCTTCAAGATGTTAGAATATAAAGTACTTTTACTCAAAACTTAGGGAATGACACTAAAGAAAATACAGAAATTACACGAGTGGTTGTCAACATATAAAGAAAACAAGAATGAATGCTGTGATCAATAAGGCAAAAATGTGATTTTCAATTAAATATATTTTGAACTCGATCACTAAATACAAGCTCTCTCTGATTTATAGTAACATGGCATATTTTTTAATTAAAAAATTTTATTTCAAACACACCCTGTACCACAGAGAATAATATTGCAGAATCTCTTGTACTCAGCAATCATACTGAACTCATGGCATATTTGCTTCATATCATTTTGTTTTTTAAGGAAATAAAATGTTACAGCTACAGTTGAATTTGTGCCATTTTCCATTCCCCTCCAATCAAATCCCAACACCCTCTACCAGTAAACTAGGGTAGCCCGACACAAAAACATACTATGAGACAAACCAGGCTGGCCTCAGTCTCTCCAGAGAAACATTCTGTGCTGGAAGACAGAGCAGAAGTGCCCAAGGGTCTGCAAGAAAATTAAGTACGACACAAGGATTCTGTATCCAGTTAATCTGTCATTTAAGTATCAAAGCAGTCAAAACAAATCATTTTCAAAATGCAAGGGCTTCCTGGTGGCGCAGTGGTTAAGAATCCTTCTGCCGGGCTTCCCTGGTGGCGCAGTGGTTGGGAGTCCGTCTGCCAATGCAGGGGACACGGGTTCATGCCCCGGTCCAGGAGGATCCCACGTGCCGCGGAGCGGCTGGGCCCGTGAGCCATGGCCGCTGAGCCTGCGCGTCTGGAGCCCGTGCTCCGCAACGGGAGAGGCCACAGTGGTGAGAGGCCCGCGTACCGCAAAAAAAAAAAAAAAAAAAGAATCCTTCTGCCAATGCAGGAGACACAGGTTCGAGTCCTGGTCCAGGAAGATCCCACATACCACGGAGTAACTAAGCCCGCGTGCCAAAACTACTGAGCCTGCACTCTAGAGCCCGCGAGCCACAACTACTGAGCCCGTGTGCCACAACTACTGAAGCCCACAGGCCCTAGAGCCAGTGCTCTGTAACAAGAGAAGCCACCTCAATTAGAAGCCTGCGCACCACAACGAAGAGTAGCCCCCGCTCAACTGCAACTAGAGAAAGCTCATGTGCAGCAACAAAGACCCAATGCAGCCAAAAATAAATATAATTAATTTTTAAAAAATGCAAGAGGGCCTCCCTGGTGGCGCAAGTGGTTGAGAGTCCGCCTGCCAATGCAGGGGATACGGGTTCGTGCCCCGGTCTGGGAGGATCCCATATGCCGCGGAGCGGCTGGGCCCGTGAGCCATGGCCGCTGAGCCTGCGCGTCCGGAGCCTGCGCGTCCGGAGCCTGTGCTCCGCGACGGGGGAGGCCACAACAGTGAGAGGCCCGCATACCGCAAAAGGAAAAAAAAAAAAAAAAAAAAAAATGCAAGAACTTGGGACATCCCTGGCAGTCCAGTGGTTAAGACTCCACACTTCCAACGCAGGGGTTGTGGACTCGATCCCTGGTCGGGGAAATAAGATCCCATATGCTGCTCGGTGTGGCCCAAAAATTTAAAAAAAAAAAAAAAAAAGCAAGAACTCATCCCTGAAGAAACTTCTAAACTCAGGGGATGAATATCAAGCAAGACAAGGAGTAAACCGTGGCAGAGGGACCACAGAGCCTTCTGTGTCTTCAGTTCGTGGAAGAGAACTGTTTTCTGTTTAGGAGATAACTGCATTGGCAGAGAAAATAGCACTATTTAAAGTTAACTGGAGGGTAAGAAGGAAGTGACGTGGGGAGTCGCAGCCCCACTGTAGTAGGAGAAGGGGGAGGAGAAGACAAGGTGGAGTCAGTCCACACAGACTGATTTGTCAACTTTACTGACTGTGAGTCAAGGGAGACAAATCATGCAGTAGAGGTATAAATATATTTTGATATATAAAGGTCAACACCAATGGAAATAATCAACTGAAGTTTGGAATATGGGGAAGGGAAATGGGCAAAAGTGAAAATGTACTAATTTCCTCACTGTTCATAACAGGGAGCCAACAGAAATTCTCTTAGGAATTAAGCACACCACTGCATTTAAGTTTATAAAGGTACTCTTTGAACAAAAAAAACAAAATTTCTAAGTTATCTGAAGAAACTCATAAAAAACACATTATGTAGCAAAGACAAAAACTAACAAAAGAAAGGATATTAAACATGAGAGGACCAAAACCAAACAAGTTTGTCTTTCTAATATATACAAATTGGCTAAACTCAACAATTAAAGAGAAAAAGACATATTGGATCACAAAACAAAAAATATACTATCTACAAGAAACAAACTTAAAGTGACTTAGACTGAAAAAGAATGGGCAAAGGCATATCATAAAAATGCAATCCAAATGAAACAGGGATCAATACTGCAACGGATAAGTTTCGGAAATCAGGGCAAAAATCATTTTTAAAAAAGACAAAGAGGGGCCTCCCTGGTGGCGCAAGTGGTTAAGAGTCCGCCTGCCGATGCAGGGGATGCGGGTTCGTGCCCCGGTCTGGGAGGATCCCATATGCCGCGGAGCGGCTGGGCCCATGAGCCATGGCCGCTGGGCCTGCGCATCCGGAGCCTGTGCTCCGCAACGGGAGAGGCCACAACAGTGAGAGGCCCACATACCGCAAAAAGAAAAAAAAAAAAAAAAAAAAAAAAAGACAAAGAGGGCATAGGTAGTTATAAAACAAAAACTATAAGAAATAAAGGAGGGCTTCCCTGGTGGCGCAGTGGTTGAGAGTCCGCCTGCCGATGCAGGGGACACGAGTTCGTGCCCCAGTCTGGGAAGGTCCCACATGCCGTGGAGCGGCTGGGCCCGTGAGCAACGGCCGCTGAGCCTGCGCGTCCGGAGCCTGTGCTCCGCAACGGGAGAGGCCACAACAGTGAGAGGCCTGCGTACCGCAAAAAAAATTAAAAATAAATAAATAAATAAATAAATAAAATTGAGCATGAAGTCAGACATAAAAATGACCTTGGGACCTCCCTGGTGGCACAGTGGTTAAGAATCCGCCTGCCAATGCAGGGGACACCGGTTCGATCCCTGGTCCGGGAAGATCCCACATGCCATGGAGCAACTAAACCTATGTGCCACAACTACTGAGCCCACAAGCCACAACTACTGAGCCCGCGCACCTAGAGCCCATGCTCCGCAACGAGAAGCCACCACAATGAGAAGCCCACGCACCGCAACGAAGAGTAGCCCCTGCTCGCTGCAACTAGAGAAAGTCTGCACGCAGCAGCAAAGACCCAACGCAGCCAAAAAAAAATGACCTTAATAGATTCCAAAAGTGATACAGACATTTCCTAGTTGCAGTGAACTTAAACCAGACATTAATAACGAAAGAAAGGGCCTCCCTGGTGGCGCAAGTGGTTGAGAGTCCGCCTGCCGATGCAGGGGATACGGGTTCGTGCCCCGGTCTGGGAGGATCCCATATGCCGCGGAGCGGCTGGGCCCGTGAGCCATGGCCGCTGAGCCTGCGCGTCCGGAGCCTGCGCGTCCGGAGCCTGTGCTCCGCAGCGGGGGAGGCCACAGCGGTGAGAGGCCCGCATACCGCAAAAAACAAAAAATAAATAAAATAAAATAAAATAACGAAAGAAAACTCTCATAAACTACTGATTCAAAAGGTTACCTGGAAACTGCAAAAAATCTAAAAACAATAATTAAAAAGCTAAAGCAGTGCTAGTGAAGAAAAACCACAAAAATTGTAGAACAATATTAATCCAAGAGCTCCTTCTCAGTGAAAAATAAAATGAAGACATCATTAGCTAATCTAATCAAGAATGAAGACACAAAGCACAAAAACATACAAACTAAGAAATGTCTACAGAGACAAAGCCATATATAAAAGGGAAATTAAAACAGTCATAAGCAACTACTTTGTTCATTTCTGTGCGAAGATATAATCACTACGATATTCTAGGAAAATATAAATGACCAAAAGTTGACCAGAAAAAAAGAAAATACTTAAAAAGGCCAATGTTTCCAAAGAAATAAACAGAGGAAGTTGGCAAATAACCTGTCCAGAATAACACCAGGTAGGGACATATTCACAAGGTAATTCTATCAAACTTTTAGTGATCAGGTAACTCCAATGCAATTTAGACTCTTCCAGGACATAATAAAGAAGGAAAGCAAGGAATCTAACATAATAATTGTAACAAAACCCCACAAAAATTGCATAGAAAAAGAAAACTAGTGTCCCATAGGAATATTGGTATAAAAATCTTAAATAAAATATTTGAATATACAGTCTAATATTAAATATTAACATAAATTAATGTTAATATATTAATATATTCAAATATCAAAAGAATGTACCATAACTGGGTATTTAATTCCAGGATTTCTAGGAAGATTTATTATTAAGAAATCTAGAAATATAATTCATCCCATTAATAGATCAAAAGTGAAAAATCACAAAATTTCTAAACATGTTGAAAATTATTTAGTAAAATTCAACATCTAGCCCCTAACAAAATGGGAATGAAAAAGCACTTCCTTAACCTAATCAGGAATATTCAAAAATGTCTTTGACACTCTGCCAAAGGTAATAACCAACTGAAATAGCTGAAATAGAGAAAGAAATAGGGTATAAAAGTTGGTAAGGAGTTAAAATGATCATTATTTGCATAATACATACTTATAAAAACCAAGAAAATCAGCTAGTGTGCTATTTTAAATCAAAGAATTTACTCAATTATTTGTTTGGGTACAAACTAATATACTAAAATTAATAGCATTCATATACACATACATAACAAAAAAATTTAGGAGATTTAAAATAAGACAAGACCCCAATTATTTACTACAGCAATAAGAAAAATAAAATACTTAGTAACAGAAGAAAGGACAAGATCTATATGAAGAAATTTTTGAAAAGCTACTGATATAAAAAAAGAGCAAATGGAAAGTCATGCTCGATATTTAGATGAAAAACAACAAAATCCAAATTGCCTCTAAGATAATTTAACTGAACACCACCACAAACTAGGCAAGTTGATTCTAAAGTTCTGTAGAGGATTAAACAAGAACTTCTCAGCAATTCTGCTTCTAGATATTCATCCTATAGACACAGATGCGTGTGAAATAATACCCAAGGGAGGAAATTCATTTTAGCATTTTTGACAGCAAGAAGAGATGAGAAACATCTAAACATACATCTTAGGGACCTGGCTAATTTATAATATAACATGCCAAGGGTTATTATATAATCATTAAAAGAAATGAAGCAGTGTTACAGACATTAAGATGACATAAGTTCTAAGATATATTGTATTTAAAAAATCATGGTATAAGGGATAATATCCAAAATATATAAAGAATTCATACAATTCAATAGCAAAAAACAACCCAACTAAAAACCAGGCAGAGGACCTGAATAGACACTCCAAAGAAGACATACAGATGGCCAACAGGTATATGAAAAGATGCTCAACATCACTAATCATCAGGGAAATGCAAATCAAAAATCACAATGAGATATCACTTCACACCTATTAGAATGGCCATCATCAAAAAGACAAGAGATAACAAGTGTTGGTGAGGATGTGGAGAAAAGGGAACCTTTGTACGGTGTTAGTGGGAATGTAAATTGCTTTAGCCACTATAGAAAAGAAATGGAGATTCCTCAAAAAATTTAAAATAGAACTACCATATGATCCAGCAATTCTATTTCTGGGTATTTATCTGAAGAAAATGAAAACACATCTGCACCCCCATGTTCCCTGAAGCATTATTTACAATAGCCAAGATATTTACAAGAGACAAGACATGGAAACAACCTAAGTGTCCATGGACAGACGAATGAATAAAGAAAATGTGAGATACAGATATATAATGGAATATTAGCCACAAAAAAGGAAATAAATCTTGCCTTTTGTGACAACACAGATGGATACTGAAGGCATCATGCTAAGTGAAATAAGTCAGACATGGAAAGACAAATACCATATGATCTCACTTATATGTGAAACAAACCAAAAAAAAAAAAGCTCATTTGATACAGAGAACAGACTGGTGGTTGCCAGAGGTGGGAAGTGGGGAGGGGAGTGGGCAAAACGGGTGACCATGGTCAAAAGGTACAAACTTCCAGTTATTAGATAAATAACTCATGGAGATGTAGTGTACATCATAGTGACTATAATTAATACTATTGTACTGCATATTTGAAAGTTGCTAAGAGAATAGATCTTAAAATTCCTCATCACAAGAAAAAAGTTTTTTGTAACTGTGTGGTGATGAATGTTAACTAGACTTACGGTGATCATTTTGCAATACACACAAATATTGAATCATTATCTTGTATACCTAAAACTAATACAATGTTATTTGTCACTTATACCTCAATTTAAAAAAAGTCAGTGAAAAAAAATCATGGTATAAAATGGTACAATTTCTCAAAAACATTATATAATTATCTCTGTATAAGAGTTCTAGAGGTATATTCCAGGAACTGTAAAAGACATTACTTCCAAGAACATTGGTTCAGCAGGCAGGGGTAGGAGGAAGACTTTTTTTTTTTAAACAGTACTCCCTTTTGATTTTTGTTCATGTACCTATTGGCTGAAGACTATTTTTACAGAAAAGTAGCCACCATCTACCATCCATCCAAATGTACGAAAGCTCCTTTCTCCCACACAAGCTTGCCAATCTTGGGCAGGTCCCCTCCTTCCTTTCTAAACTCATCTTAGCTCTTCTGTCCTTTATTCATCCATAATAATTTTAAAGTCAATCGGCAAGATCCATGAAAAACACTGCTGTGATTTAGATTAGAGGAGAATAAATACCATTACAATATTAAGTAATGTTAACTTTCACTGATGAACTCTGCATAATTGTTCATTTATTTATAGCTTTTTCTATGTCCTTAGTAAGGTCTTATAATTTTTCCCCATAAAACTCTTGCACATCTTTTGGGTTTTTCCTAGGTACTGCATGTTTTTTGTTTCTTTTGAAAAGAGGGTTTTATTTAATATTTTCTGGTTGGTGGTTGCTGGTACACCAAGGTTGGGAAACCCTGCTAAACCCTTATTAGTTTTAGGTTTGTCTAAGTACGTCTACTAAACTTGTCTTTTCTTAGTGTGCTAATTAGGACTTCCAGTACAATGTACCCTTAGGTAGTATTAATATGGATATCCTTGTTTCAGATCTTGCAAAGGATTCATATAACACACTTTCATCATTAAACACACTTGCTGAAGGTTACTATTAGATATATTTTATCAATATAAAGTGATAAATATAAATATGATGGTTGCTAAAGGATATTGGTAGCTTTTATTAAGAAAATTCCTTTCCAGTCCCAGTTTGCTGTTTTGTTTTAACAAGAAACGCATTATACTTTATTATTCCTTGATACATTTTTTTTTTTTTTTTTTTTTTTTTTTGCTGTACGCGGGCCTCTCACTGCTGTGGCCTCTCCCGTTGCGGAGCACAGGCTCCGGACACACAGGCTCCGCGGCCATGGCTCGCGGGCCCAGCCGCTCCGCGGCATGTGGGATCTTCCGGGATCGGGGCACGAACCCGTGTCCCCTGCATCGGCAGGCGGACTCTCAACCACTGCGCCACCAGGGAAGCCCTCCTTGATACATTTTAATCCACTGAATTTCACCACACAAATGGGTCTTCTTAGCCACTGTGCACTCAAACAGCAGTAGAGCATGGATGAAGGCACAATAAAAGAGAACTTTCCTTTCTCTTAGTGACAGCATGTTGGGCTCGACTTCCTTAGTTCAGAGCAATGCCTAAACTTGAGGAATTCCTTACTTTTTCTCACCTGTTTTTCTCAAAAAGTAGAACAGAACCAGAGTGCTGCAGATGTTACACAAATGAGGAGTAACATCATCTTACTCAGTATTATAGGCTAAGCATACTGGATAAGCCTTAAGACTATCCAAGGTAATTATAAATATATTCTGAATGACTGAGTGACTCAAACAATACCTTAAATATAACAAAGGGTCCCAACCCATTTTTCCTTTTCTTAGATCATCAAGTACTCAGGAAGGTTTAGTGCCTGTGAAAATACTTATGCTAATAATTCAGGTTAAGGTCACTCCAGGTCTCTCATTTTCTTACATGCCACATATCCATCACAAGGACTGATCTTCAAATAAAGAGACAAAAAGAGCAGTTTGGGTTTGAGATGCATTTAGAATGGCCATCTAGTCTCCTATTTTAATTTCACTTAATATAAATCATGAAATAGTATGTAAATGTCTACAATTTAAATATTACATAGTCAATTTCTCTGAACTTTTTCAACAGCTTTTTAATTTTCTCCCATCCTATCCATTTTCTTTCCAATAATTTTCCTCCCAATGTCTCTCCTAGGATGCTACTTTCCAACAGGTGTTGAGCACTGAAGTGTGCCCAAGCAAAAGGCTGCGGAACCCAGGGTTATTTCATCTCCCCTGAGATAATTCTGCATGTTCCAAGACAAAAAAATATAGTTGATGGTAACAGCCATTGCTAATTTAACATTTTTACAAAAGAAGTCTTATGAATCATAATTTCCTAAAATTAATTATCTATCTTTAACCCTTCTAATAATGATTCCATCTCAGAAACTTGTGTCATGCAGTTTGAAATGAGTATATTGAGAGATGGGCACACTAATGAAAACAATATCACTATGATCATACCCTGCAGAAGAAGGAACCACCAAAAAATGCACTGGTATGTTTTCTGTTAATTAAAAAATATAAGGAACGCCTAGTATTGTCCTCCTGACCCTTACCTCAGGGGTCCCCAACCCCCAGGCCGAGGCCTGTTACAAACCGGGCCACACAGCAGGAGGTGAGCAGCGGGCAAGTGAGCGAAGAAGCTTCATGTGCCGCTCCCCATCGCTCCCCACCGCTTCCCACCGCTCCCATTACTGCCTGAACCACCTCCCCCCAACCCCCGGTCCGTGGAAAAACTGTCTTTCACAAAACCAGTCCCTGGTGCCAAAAAGTTTGGGGACCACTGCCTTACTTACACCTTCACACTATCATGAAGGCTAGAGGCCTTCATTTTGATGGCAATATAGCAAATTTATTTTAAGTGTACTCTGGATGATCTGGATAAAATCAGTACTGCCCCATAATTTCTGTACCTAACGGCTCCCAACTGGCCTCACTGAACTGGCTCAGGGGCTGAAAAAAGACTCAACTGAAAACATCACATTTGAGATAAAATTTTAAGTGAAGATCGATCTAATCTCATGATGTTAACGGACATTCTGAGTATAAAAGCTATGGACATAACAGAGGAGAAGATCCAAAATATCTGACTAGATAAGAAATGTGAAATTTCTCCATAACATAAACATCACAAATCCATTTTTTTTTTCTAGCCTCTGGAGCAACCACCACTGACTTCCATTCTGCAAATGAAAAGCAAACAGGGGCTTCCCTGGTGACGCAGTGGTTGGGAGTCCGCCTGCCAATGCAGGGGACATGGGTTCAAGCCTGGGTCCAGGAAGATACCACATGCCACGGAGCAACTAAGCCGGTGCACTGCAGCTGCTGAGCCGCACTCTAGAGCCCACGAACTACAACTACTGAAGCCCATGCACCTAGAGCCCATGTTCCACAGCGGGAGAGGCCACCACAATGAGAAGCCCGCGCACCGCAACAAGGAGTGGCCCCCGCTCACCACAACTAGAGAAAAGCCCGTGCGCAGCAATGAGGACCCAACTCAGCCATAAATAAATAAATAAATAAATAAAAATTTTAAAAAAAGCAAACAATAAAATGGAATATTTTATTACAAATATGACAAAGAGCCTGTATTCTTAAAATGCAAAACTATAACAGTAAGAAAACTATTTCACCTGTCAAGTGAGCAAGATACTTAAAATTATTCTCAGAGCTGGTAAAAATGCATTAAGACAGCCACTCTCAACACAGCTTTGCTAAAAACACTGTCTGGAAAGCACTTTCTCTCAACACCTTATAGATGGCCGTATCATTGGACCCAGTAATTCTACTTCTATGGAAACAATCTGTATGAGATATGGGATTTATGTAGAAAAATGTTCCTCACACCTGAAATTTTATAGGGAAAAAAAAGGATCCAAGTGTCCATAACAGTAAAATAAATTATGGATATAAAATAAGTTACATATTCACCCAATAGAGCAAAATGCACCTAATAAAGTTATTGTTTTAAAAAACACAACAGTGTGAGAAAATGTTCATGGTGTAATATTAAAGATATAAATGGACAAGATTTTAAAATATATAGATGTATATACATACAGGAGAGAGAGTTATACTACTGTAATGGTTGATTAGGTCATTCAGATCAATGCTCATTTCTCTTTTCTTCACCCTTCCCGTCCCCTTCTGATACGTACTACCTTACTCTATTTACGCTACTTAATTCTTTTTCTAATTGTCCCCCAAATATTTTTGGAACAAATGAAGTTCTATAAAACATGCTGTTTATATTTATTTGATACACATATAAATATAATATACATACACAAATTAAAAACCATCCACCATCCATCCTTTTTTATGGCCCCAGTTACAGGTATTCTACTCTTAGGTATTTATCCAAACATACATCATCTACACCAGTACACAAAAACAGATTGTAGCTTTTATCATAATCCCGAATGGCCCTCAGCAGATGACTGGATTTTAAAAACTGTAGCATAGGTACTTCCCTAGCAGTCCAGACTCCACGCTTCCACTGCAGGGGGCGCAGGTTCAAACCCTGGTCAGGGAACTAAGGTCCCACATGCCATGCGGTGTGACCAAAAAGTAAAACAAACGAACAAAAAAAACCTGTGGTATATCCATATGATGGAATACTACTTAGCAATAAAAAAGGAATAAACTATCAATATACGTAGCACATGAATCTCAAAACATGCTGACCAGGAGAAGCTAATCACGAAAAAGAATATACTATATGATTCCATTTATATAAAATTCTAGAACAAGCAAAGATAATCAGTCACTGTGACAGAAAAGCCAATCACTGCCTGGGGCTGGGGAACAGATGAACTGACTATAAAGGACGACAAGGGAACTTTTGGGGGTGATGACAACTTTCTATATCTTGATTAAGATGGTGGTTACACAGGGGCATTAATTTGCAGATGAAGAAAGGAAACTGACTTCCCTGAGAAAACACAGCTAGTTAATAGGAGAGCTGATAACAGAAACAGTCTAGTTCTAGTAGATATTTCAAGCTTTCTGTAGCAAGGACACTGGCTACAGGAAAAGAGCAGACATGCACTCAACATTCACAAGTAACGTGAAGGCTGCTGAGTGAATGTCATGTGCCAGTCACTATCTTTTGGTGCTTGGCATATACCAATACACAAAACAGAAAAAGATCCTTACCTATAAAGCTTACTTATTGGTGGGAAGAGGTTGCAGGGGCCAAGGGCAAACAAAAAATGGCATGACTAAATATTTAAGAGTAAACTATATGGTGTGCTAAGGGCCCCTAAAACATCTCCAAGAGTTACTGACTCTAAAGTTCGAATTCTAAAGAAGCAGGCAGACTCACTATAGAGAGAAAAATAAAACTGCATCCTTTTCTACCACCGCATAAAAAGAGAACTACAGATAAAGACCTAATTCTTGTGGTCTAATTAAGAAGAAGGATTCCTTAAATAAAATTTCAAAAGCACAAAACATTAGGCAAAAAATATTGAATTTGATCATATCAAAATCTAAAATTTCTGTTCAACAAAGAACACTTTGGGAAAGATTAATAAACAGATTAACAGAATAAGAAAAAATATTTACAAAGCATAAAGTGTATAGGAGAATTAACAGCAAGAGCTTCTACAAATCAACAGAAAAAGACAACCCCAATGGGAAAATGGGCAAAGTACAAAAACAGACATCCACAGAAAAGAAAGGCCAAAACCTTATAAGAACACCAAGAACTGGTGCTCTAATAAAGACAGAAATGTAAATTAAAATATATGAGTGACAAAATTTATGCAACTGAACGTCAAGTATATGCAGACGCTTGCAGAAACTGTGTCCTTGTGCACTAATGAATCTGTAGATGGGCGTCCTCTCTTGAGAGCTTGGTCAAATTAAGTGGATGCATTTCCTATAGTCAAAATGTTCCCGGATACACACATCAACAAATTACTCATGCAGGTCAAAATTAAACTGTTACTTGTAGCTGTGAAGAGTTGTAGCAATGCATGGTTATGTGCAAGGTGGAGGAAAAATGGAGACAACCTGAGCATCCATCATAAGGAAATAGTTCAAAGCATGAGGAGACTAGTGAAAAAACGGAAAACACCCAAGTTATCCAACCAATGGCAGCATGATGATAATATGTACCCACAGGGTCGTAATAAAAGCTGAACAAGGTAATGAATGTAAAGCGATCAGCCCAGCGCCCAGCACTAACCCACTCTACACCAATGGTTCCTGTACCACCCACTGTTTATCCTCTAAGCTTTCACCTTCATTACTTATATTACTGAATATTAAAACACTTATGAGTTGTTGTAAGAATTTAATAAATGACATATGGAGGCAATACAAAAGTAAAGGGGAAAAAGCATGGCCTCTTAAGTCACCAGGTCTCAGTTCAAATACCAGCTTTACAACTTACTAGCTACGTGACCCTGAACAAGTGATTTAACCTCTCTGTATCCCAGTGGGCATATCCTTAAGTAAAATTAATAGTGTCAATCCATGCAGTTGAGTTGAAGGTAAGATAATGTAATGTAACCTTACAATAAATGTTTATCTTACTACTCATCCCTCCTCCCTCCCAAAACAGCACAGAACAGTCTCACCAGATGGAATACTGTGCAACCATTACTAATAATAATTTATGGTAACCATATAACAACAAGGAAAAAGGCTAAACAATGTTGAGAAAATAATAAGCATGTGAAAAATGACCAGAAAGAAATACATCAAAATGGGTCCCTTACTGGAACTGGAGTAGGGAAATTACAGGTGATTATTTTTCTGCTTTTTACTTTTCTGCAAGTATCCTACAATATGGTTATGTTACTTTTAGAAGTTTAAAAAAATTTTAACAGTAATGCTCTGCCACTAGGTGCTTTATAGACACAAGGATGGATCAAACTATGTAAATCAACAAACGTTAACACAGCATGCTAACAGAATGAAAGACAAAAAATCCTATGATGACCTCAATAGATGCAGATAAGGCATTTGACAACACTCAGCACCTCTTCATGATAAAAAAACACTCAGCAAATGGGGTACAGAAGGAAACTACTACACCATAATAAAAGCCATATATGAAAACCCCCCAGCAACCATCATACTCAATAGGTGAAAGACTGAAAGCTTTTCCTCTAAGATGAGGAACAAGATAAGGATGCCTGCTTTCACCACTTCTAGTCAACGTAGTACTGGAAGTTCTAGCCAGAGCAATTTGGCAAGAAAAAGATATAAAAGGAATCTAAATTGGAGAAGAAAAAGTAAAATGAGCACAGTATTTGACATTACCTGAAAAGGAAATTATTACAATAATTCCATTTACAACAGTGTCAAAAAGAGTAAAATACTTCGGAATTAAATTAACCAATGAGGTGAAAGACTTATACAATGAAAACTACAAAACACTGCTGAAAGAAATTAAAGACATAAATACAGCTGACCCTTGAACATCATGGGGGTTGGGTGCGCCTACACCCATACAGTCAAAAATCCATGTATATCCTTACAGTCAGCCCTCCATATCTATGGTTCCACATCCATGGATTCAACCAACTGCAGATCATGTAGTACTGTAGTACATATTTATTTTTTAAATGTCTGTATATAAGTGGACCCGCACAGTTCAAACCTTTGTTGTTCAAGGGTCAACTGTAAATGGAAACACATCCCATGTTTGTGGATTGGAAGAACTAGTATTATTAAAATGCCAATATTACCCAAAGCAATCTATAGATTCAATGCAATCCTTATCAAAATCCCAATGACTCTTTTTCAGATATACAAAAACCAATCAGAAAATTCATATGGAATCTCAATGGACCCCAAATAGCTAAAACAATCTTGAAAGAAGAAGAAAAAATTGAAGGACTCATACTTCCTGATTTCAAAATCTACTTCAAAGCTACAGTAATCCAAACAGTGTGGTACTGGCATAAAGACAGACATACAGACAATGGAAAGCCCAGAAATAAAATCCTTGCATATACTGCCAAAGGATTTTTGACAAGGGTGCCAAGACTACTCAGTGGGGAACACTCTTTTCAACAAATGGTGCTGTAAAAACTGGACATCAAAATGCAAAAGAATGATGTCAGACTTTCACCTAACAGAATATACAAAAATAAACTCAAAATGGATAAAAGACCTAAATGTAAGATCAAAAACAATAAAACTCTTGGAAGAAAACTTAGGACAAAAGCTTCAAAACACTAGATTTGGTGATGATCTCTTGGATATGACATCGAAGGCACAGGCAACAAAAGAAAATATAGTCAAATTGGACTTCATGAAAATTTTAAAATTTTGTACATCAAGAGACATTACCCACAGAGTTAAAAGGCAACCCACAAAAAGGAGAAAATATTCAAAAATCATATATCTGATGAGAAATTATTATCCAGAACATACAGAGAACTCCTAAAACTCAACAACATATAAACCTGATTCAAAAACGGGCAAAGGGGTCTTCCCTGGTGGCACAGTGGTTGAGAGTCCACCTGCCAATGCAGGGGACACGGGTTCGTGCCCTGGTCTGGGAAGATCCCACATGCCGCGGAGCAGCTGGGCCCGTGAGCCATGGCCACTGAGCCTGCGTGTCCGGAGCCTGTGCTCCACAACGGGAGAGGCCACAACAGTGAGAGGCCTGCGTATCACACACACAAAAAAAAAACAGGCAAAGGACCTGAACGGACATTTCTCCAAAGAAGATGTTTAAAGGGCCAATAAGCACATGAAAAAATGCTCAACATCACTCATCATTAGGGCAATGTAAATCAAAACACAACAAGGCTACTTAATGTACTGTGGTAAACGAAATGGGAAGGGAATCCAAAAAAGATATATGTATATATATAGCTGATTCATTTTGCTGCACAGTAGAAACTAACACAACATTGTAAAGCAACTATACTCCAATTAAAACAAAACAAAACAAAACACAAGATACCATTCACACCCATCAGGATGGCTACTATCAAAACAGAAAATTATAAGTGTTGACTAGGTCACAGAAAATTTGGAACTCTTGTGCACTGCTGGTGGGAATGTAAAATGGTACAGCTGCTGTGGAAAACAGTATGGTGGCTCCTCACAAAATTAAAAATAGAATCATCATATGATCCAGCAATTCTACTTCTGGGTACATACCCAAAAGAATTGAAAGCAGAGTCTCAAAGAGGTATATGTACACCTATGTTCATAGCAGCATTGTTCACAATAGCTAAAACATGGAAGCAACCCAAGTGTTCAATGATGGGTGAATGGATAAGCATAAGGTGGTCTATATATACAATGGAATATTATTCATCATTAAAAACGAAGAAAATTCTGCAATATGCTACAACATGGATGAACATGAGGACATGATATTAAATGAAATAAGCCAGTCACAAGAAGACTAATACTGTGTGATTCCATTTATATAAGGTACTTTGAGTAGTCACAGTCATAGGAACAGAAAGTAGAATAGTGGCTGCTAGGGTCTGGGGGGAAGGAGGAGTTACTGTTTAACAGGTAATGAGTTTCAGTTTTGCAAGATGCAAAGAGCAATGGAGATGGGTGGTGGTGACAGCAGCACCACGATGTGAGTGTATTACACCACTGAGCTGCATTCTTAAAAATGGCTAAGATGGGAAATTTTATGTTCTGTAGACTTTACCACAATAAAAAAAAATTAGAAGTAATAATAATGATCTGCCGCTCGGTGCTTTATAGATGGATAGGTATACAACCAATATTTTATTTTAAAATTGCATTGAACAAAAAAGTAATAAACTTCAAACCTAAACAGCATCATCAATGAATTTATTTTTAAAATTAGATTATACTCTGAAGAACTAGGTTCTCCCTAATTCTGACATTTAACCTGTGACAAATAATTTATTCATACAGCCTCATATTCTTTACACATAAAGTGGGGCTAATATGAATGTCAGAGTTGCTGTTAGGCTGAAATGAGATAATATGGAAACACCAAGTAGATGACAATGTTTTTAAAACTTCAAAGTTTGCAAGGATACAGATATAAATTCATTAAATATCAAAAGGAAACATTTAATGGTTAGGAGCTTGGACTATGACATTAGATCTATATTCAAATTTCAGTTCTACTGCCAAAAACCTGTGTGGCTGTAGGCATTTTATTTCACCTGCCTAAGCTTCATCATCTTCATCAACAAAATGAGGCTAATGACAATAGACCTCACAGAGTTCCAGTGTGAAAATTAAATGAGAAATCATATAGGGCATTGTGCTTGTCACAAAATAATGACTCGATGTTCTCAATTATTATAATCTTCTTTGAAACTACTTCTTCAGTTAATGCAACTGAATATTTATTATAATTAAGAAACCTTTTCTCAGCATCTTGTCCTAGCTACTATGCTTCATACTAAGATCCAAAGGTAGGAAAGATGCATGCCCTACCCTCAAGATGCTCACAAACAGCAAAGGAAGCCGAAATATTTTTTAAAGATCATAAAAGGCTATAACAAATAATAAAAATTCAGCTTTATACATGTTACTATGTGAGCAAAGAGTAAGAGTAAAGGGATTGGTTATAGTGAGGAATAAATCAATATCTCAAAGGAAATCATGTTTGAGTTGGATCTTAAAAGAAAGGGGATGCTCTGTCCATTAATGAAGGAAAAATACAAAATAAAGAATCAAAATAATAGGGTTCTGAGGCAACTGAGAACAGTCTCATCAGATGGGCTCTGAACTGGGGGAGGCAGGTCATGGAAGAAGGAAAGTTAGGGTCCGACTGTGAAAGGCTCAGCACAAACACCTTGTTCAAGTATTTGCACTTTACGCACAATGGGGAAATCAAGAACATAATCAGACCTAAAATCTAGAAAACTGATAAAATGTGAGGCTTAGGTCAACTTAAAGGTGTCAGAAATGACTTCCTAGGAGATATGTCTTGAAAAAGGAGTCTGTCTAGTGGACAAGTCCAGGAGGACCGGCATCCCAGCCAAGTGTGGAACACAGCAGAGCTGAGGCCCTCGAGAGCCCAGTGCGTCTGGAGTACAGGCCATTCTTGAGCAGGAAACAGCAAGAGGTGATGCAAATGAGGAAGGCCGAGGTATTGACACCCTGCACAAGGGATTGGGGAAAGCATCGGCCAACAGAAGAAGGCTTTCAGTTGTGGAACATTTGATAAGATGGTGTTTTTGAAAAACATCTCTGACACCAATGATGGGAAGAGGAAAACAGACTAGCAAGACCAGGAGACCAGAGGCCCAATTAGGAACCTGCTGCCACTGCAAAGGCAGGAAATTACACAAGGCTAAAACCCAGGCCAGGTAGGGAAGAGCAGACATTTAAGAGGACCATTCAATCTATCCAGTCTAGGATACTCCAAACACATTTACATTCCCCTCTAGCCACAGGATTAAAATCTCAATGCTGGCATTAGAGACCCTCCTAGTCTGGGCCTCTCTGCCTTTTCATTCCCTTTTCCCCAAAACTCTACAGTCCCTCTGTTTTGACTCCCCTCTCTGCCTCACCAAATCCCATCCAGCTTCCAAGGCCTGACCAATTCCATACCCTCCATAAGGCCTCCCTGACTCTCCCTCAGTGACTGCCCGCTCAAATAAGGTCTATCATGTTATTAATTAAACATTCCACTTTCATGGGGTTGAGCTGTCTTCTGTCTGTGATACCTCTCCTATTATTTGGTACTATTGTTTTATTCTTTAATGGTTATTGACACTTTTCTGTGCCTTGTCTGTATGTTTCCATCACAGAACTGCAGAGAAATGTGAAACATGAAAACAGCTAGACAACAATCCAAGCCAAGGCGAGTGTCACTAGAAAAAACTCACTGTAGAACTGTGGATTATGGTTCTTCAGAATCAGTTACTTCTTCTGTAAGGCTGTTATTATGTAAAATAAAATAACAGTGGTAACAGTGGTAAACTGTACCTGCCAATCTGCTACCATAAGAAGATATATAAGAAAGAATAAATCAATGTAGACTGAAATGAGAATGTAGTTATGAGAATGACGAATTCTTGGAAGTACATATACAGCACAACATTAACTGCTAATTTTTTAAAACTAACTTTATTTTCAAAGAAGTAACTTAGGCAATGGCCATTTTCCTATTCTACAATAAATCTTATGAGGGAATAGAAATTGACAAAGACAAAATTATAACTTAACAAATAGTTCCTAGAAATCATGGGTTTCATAAAACTGAACTGTAATAAATAAATAAACAAATAAATAAATAATGTGTACCTAGTTGCAACTTCAAAGGCAACCTACACATGAAGAAGACTTACAGTTTGGGCTTATGTCTGTCTGTAGTGACAGGAAGAACTCCAGGAGAACTCAAATTTCAATGCCAAACATGTCACAAGAGGTCAGAGGTCACATTTTCTAACTGGGGTTTGACCCTAAAGTAAGCAATACACGTAATTAATTGATGCCCTAATCTGAAACATTAACTTGAATGGGACTAAGTCAACCAATCCAATGTTAGTCTAATCATGCTAGTCACAAACATGGTTACCTCTAGAAACACAAAATCAAAGTTATTCAAGACAGGAAAGAAAGTTTCAACTGCTTTTTCCAACAGTCAACAAAAAAATTAATTTGACCTCTCCCAATGACACCAATAATGTTAGCCAATAATGCTGGCAGAGACTAATATAAAATCCATACTTATTTCAAAAATATGTCTTTAAATTATAACTATTACTTAGAATACTTATGAAACTCTAATGCTATATTATAATTATCCAAATTAGATATGAAAAATTTATTTGTATTAAAGAGAAAAAAATGACATGTAACTTATTTTTATTGGATATTAAAATATAGGTGACATTTTAAAAAATAACCTGACAATGAGTATTTTTATTGGATATTAAAATACAGGTGACATTTTAAAAAATAACCTGACAAAGAGTTATGAATCATACTGGGAATCTTAGGGATTCAAAGTTTAAATTTCATTTCTGTTACTGATTTCATTGTCATATGAATCTTCACCTTTTTGCTCCTTGATTTAAAAACTGTAAAATGCGGGCTAACATCATGACTTTAAACATATTTTATAAATATTTGTTTTATATAAGTGCTAAGCAATCAACTATTTCAAAGTATTTCAAAAAATTGATGAATTCATCATATGTGCTACTTATAATTTAGCATTTAGACCTTTAAAAGAGAAGCTACTCTTGCCTATGCTTATGTTCAATTCATCTAAACTAACGTATGTTTTTTTTTATGATAAAATGAATCATTTGTTTCCATCTTATGATGATTAAAACATCACAAAACATCTTTCAGTTTCTAAAAATACAAAATGTTTTTTTATATTTTATAAAATTTTGGAGAGGCCAAAATTTATTTGTGCTTATTTAGTTTCCAAGTGCGGACATGTATGGAATTTTATATCATCATTAAATCAAATTTATAAACATGAGCTTTTAAATCAGAGGTATAGGTTACCCATTAATTTTAAACAATCAAACTTCATCCCATGCATGTATTTTGATTTCAGATTGACTCTTTTTATAAAAATACATCCCCAGGGCTTCCCTGGTGGTGCAGTGGTTGGGGGTCCGCCTGCCAATTCGGGGGACACGGGTTCGTGCCCCAGTCCAGGAAGATCCCACATGCCACGGAGCGGCTGGGCCCGTGTCCGGGGCCTGTGCTCCGCAACGGGAGAGGCCACAGCAGTGAGAGGCCCGCGTACCGCAAGAAAAAAAAAAAAAAATCCCCAAATAACAGACCTTGTCAAAGAAGTTTCTCTTAGTGATGTTTTTTAAATATTTGAAATATTCAATAAATCTCAACAGTGATTCTCTAATTTATAGCACCTTTTCTACTCCTTTTTGAACAGAAAACTAGCAGGTTTAAAAAAAAAAGAAAAGTAAAAGAAAGTGGTAAAAAAAGACTCAGGACTCTTTCCAAGGGAGGTGTACTGACAACTAATAGGAGGCTACTGCTATGAACCCTGAAAGTTAGACATCATCATATTAGGTGGAAGAAACATTTGTAACACAGAAAAATTATCCTATTTTGTTAGAGAAATTGTTATTAGTCCCTAATTGTTCGATTAACTTGGAGGACCTGAAGCTTCTACTCATGAAATTTCCTTTTAAATTTCAACACAAATTTAATATTTTAATGATCCTTTGAAGATGATACTGCTGTAGATTCTGATATGTCTAGTGTTACATACAAAAATGAAAAATGTTCCTTGAATTTGCCTCTGCTAGAAGGAATTTTTACCACTTTTAGCTCTGCTTTAGGACTTCAGAAAATACACAGTACTTTTAACAACTTTTTTTTTTTTTTGAGAAAAACAGCAAGACTGCTGTGAGCTGGGAAGATAGTAGAAGGAAGTAACATGGTTTTTAGTGTCTCCCAAACCCTCTACATAAAGTTACTAGAAGAGTTAGCAAAAGCAAACAAACAACCCAACCCCTGGACAACATAAACAACAAAATTAAGTGATGAGAATCCCCATGAATCCCGAAGTCTTAGTAGGTGAGGACAAATCTCCAAGAGCTGCAATCGCAATTGGTACTGACACCTGTGCAGGAGAAAGCAAGGGACACAACACACCACCTAATGGAAGTGAGTATAGGAGGATAAAACAACCAACAGGCAGTCATTGAAAAGCAAAGTGGGCCAATTCGAGAACAGCAGTTGAAACTGGGTAGGGTTTTACACACTTCCATTTGCAGGTAACTGATGGTAATTTGTGAATTCATGGTAAAGCTTTAAGGGGCTAGAACATAGTGAGAACTATGAACACTCAAAATTAATAATCCAAACCTCCCTTTCAGTACAGAGCTCCACAGTGTAGAGGAATTGCTAGTAATAAAAGTACCAAACACTACTGAAGTCTGGTCATAAAGATCTCCAATGTAAGGACAATGGGTACAAAAGAAATTGCGATTCTGGAAGAA
Source organism: Mesoplodon densirostris (assembly GCF_025265405.1). Lineage (NCBI taxonomy): Eukaryota > Metazoa > Chordata > Mammalia > Artiodactyla > Ziphiidae > Mesoplodon > Mesoplodon densirostris. Next base: position 154,892,780 of record NC_082664.1, on the reverse strand, counting down.
GATACAGAAGAAGCAGGAAATCATGGTAAATATGAGGCCATATTGTTAGCTCTTCATAAAAATGACATAAGAAGATGCTTTAGAGCCATATCTAGAAAAACTATTCTCAACCACCTTTCCCTGATACAAGTTCTGGAAGCTTGATTTCACATGAAAGGACTGTGGTTGAAGAAGCAGGACATCCTTAATATGAAAGCACGCCTGAGAGATGTGCCTATAACACAGATGAAAACTGTAACTACTATTTTAAAACACATGAAAAGACGTTAAGAAGATGATGTTAAGATATAGGAAAGATATAAATCAGAATTAGAAAAACTCAGAAATGACTTAAACATGCGAAGTAAATGAAAAAATTCACTTCAGAAGTAAAAAGTCCAAAGTAGAAGGTACACAAGAGTGAGTACATAGCAGAAAAAGTCATAAGTAGAAGTTGTAAAGAAAAGGTTAAAAACAAAAATATACAGTAGCTTTATTCATAACTGCCCAAACTGAAAATTACAAATATAGAAGATAGGAAAAGAAACCAACACAGAATAAGAGAAGGCCCCAATAAATGACAACTAAACAAGATAATAAAAGTCTATGGATGATATATATACAATTGACCCTTGAACAACACAGGGGTTAGAGTCCACCTCACCCCCAATGCAGTCAAAAATCTCCATCTCCCTTTACAGTCAGCCCTCTGTATCTGCGGTTCCACATCTGGATTCAGCCAACCATGAATCACGTAGTACTGTGGTGTGTATTTATTGAAAGAAATGTGCATATAAGTGGACCTGTATGGCTCAACCCATGTTGCTCAAGGGTCAAACTGTTATCATTTTTAAAGTAAAATTTTCAATATTTCAAAAAAACATATTAAAGGGACACTGTATACCCAACAAAACAACCTAGAGTGACCAACACTGAGACACAGTCAAGTTCCTAGACTTCAAAGAAAAAAAAATCTTTGTGGGGCCTCCCTGGTGGCGCAGTGGTTGAGAGTCCGCCTGCCGATGCAGGGGACGCGGGTTCGTGCCCCGATCCCGGAGGATCCCACGTGCCGCTGAGCGGCTGGGCCCGCGAGCCGTGGCCGCGGAGCCTGTGTGTCCGGAGCCTGTGCTCCGCAACGGGAGAGGCCACAGCAGTGAGAGGCCCGCGTACAGCAAAAAAAAAAAAAAATCTTTGTGAATCTAGGCAAAAGGACAAAGTCACAACAGAAAGAAAATCAACTTGTCAACAGATTTTTTGATGGTAATGCTTTAAGCCAAAATAGATAACATATATAAGAACCTCAGAGAAAGAAAATAAAAGCTAAGGATTTTATATCCAACCAAATTCACTTTCAAGTAAAAAGGCTGCAGACCAACTGTTATTATAACATGCAAGAACTCAAATATTTGTCCCCAGGAAGTCTTGATTATGAATCTACTAGATGGAGCTGCCACTATGTAAAACTATGAAGCTTCCTCAGAAAATTAAAAATAGAACTACCATATGATCCAGCAATTCCACTCCTGAGTACTTATCCAAAGAAAATGAAATCACTATCTTAAAAAGATATCTGCACCCTCATGTTCATAGCAGCACTATTTACAACAGCCAAGACATGGAAACAACCAAAGTGTCCATCCACAGACAAATGGATAGAGAAAATATGGTATACATGTACAGTGGAATATTATTCAGCCATAAAAAGAGAAATCCCCCATCACTTTGTGACAACGTGGATCAATCTTAAAGGCATTATGCTACGTGAAATAAGTCAGACAGAGAAAGATAAATACTATATGACCTCACGTATATGTGGATTCTTAAAAAACTAAACTCATGGATACAGAGAACAGATTGGTGGTTGCCAGAGGCAGGGGCTGGGGGTGGGCAAAATGAGTGAAGGTGGACAAAAGGTACAAACTTCCAGTTATAAGATAAATAAGTTCTGGGTGTGTAATGTATGGCATGGTTAACAATACACAATTGTTAAGAGAGTATAAAAAGTTCTCTTCACAAGAAAAAAAATTTCATAACTAGGAGAGGTGATGGATGTTAACTGTATTTACTGTGGTAATCATTTCACAATATAAACATGTATCAAATCATTATGTTGTACACCTTGAACTAATACAATGTTATATGTCAACTGTATCTCAATAAAACTGTGGGGGTGGGGAAGCGAAAAACTTTTTTAAAGAATGTACTAGAGAATGAACTTTAGATATCAGTGGTGAGCATGAAATACACACTTATTTGGAGAAGTAAGACTAAATGGCAGTTGTAAGGAAGAAAGTATAATACGTAATTGCTATTTTCTGTGACAGTTTAGAATTAGTACAACTGTTTAAAGATGGGTAAGACAACTTATATGGTTTCCATGAAATGTATTATTAGTTAAGTGTTGATGCTATTATTCTCAGACAGCTTGGGATGCAGTGTTGGATGAAACAACTGAGTAACTACATGATATTCTAAAATGTTATTATCCACGATGTCCTAAAGAATCATGACTCTTACTGTGTAAGAAAGGAGATAAAGATTTTAGATAGCTCAGTAAGAACCAGTAGCCATAAATTCAAGGGGAAAGTATCAGTATGAATTCATGATGCAGTTTTTTTCTTTTACAATTATATGTATTTCCTAACTCATCCACTAAAAGGCCTAGACAGAGAGACCAACCTGGCAGCAATGAGCACAATGAAGGCCAAAAAATGCTCTTGAAACATAATTTCTAACTGTAAGAAACCAGAGACCCTTAGAGAAATCAGTGGTTCCAGGACTGGAGTAGGGTGTATCCTAGATGAGCCTGAAAAAATTCTGTCGTGTCAGAAAGCAGAGAGGAACTTCAGGGGCCAACGTGAAGAGGCTCCAAATTGTCAAAGAAGGGAAAAGTTAAGCATCAATAGGGATTATATCAGAAACAGACTGATATATATCAAATGGATTGAAACGCATGAATTCCAAATGACAAAAAAAAAAAAAAACCTAATGGGTTGCCATTAGAGGATGCTATTGTGAAAACTGGTAAATAAAAGCATCAGTTATTCTACCTTTCTGATATGAACAATACCACATGGTAACCATATACTACATGATGGGAAGTTTATGTCCTTATAGAATTATTCCAGTTAAAAAGGAAAAAATAAAACTAGATTATCACTATTTTGCAATCCTTAATGAATTATTGGATCTAGCCACTGCATACCAGGCTTAGTACTAACCTCACCAGATGAAATACATTATGGCCTCCTGAGGGCAGAACACATCACCACCTATGAAGAAGTCTCACCCCCACCCCCAAGCCTTAGGATCAACTATTAATTTCCATGAGATGCAAAGGAATGAGCAGCAGGTTAAAGTACACCACAGGGATGAAACCAGTGAAGGCAGGCTATAGGAAACAACAGAGCAAATGAACCAGGTCCTTAGATAAATAAACTGCAAAGGAAAACAACAAAAAAAGATGAACGAGAAACCTATAGATTAAAAGTGACTTAAAAGACATTTCAAATAAAAACAAGCAGAACTAAAACACTATACAGAGGTCAACTACAGTGTTTAGGATGTGCTAGCCTTCAAAATATAAAGAGCCATGACCCCAAAGCCCAAAACTTAATGCATGACTGAAGCTGTACAGTTTGTATTTTTATGGAGTCACTCACCAGTCAAATATAGAATGAAACTTAATTACTACATATACATTCTTCACATCAACTCTACTAAAGCCTTCAGTAACTTAAGATATTTGGATAAAGATTAAAGATACCTCTATGTTCAGACTTAGTTGTAACTAAGCAGAGCACCTTGATTTAAAATTAATCTAAAGCTTGAAAAGTATTTACCTATTTAGAATACAGAATAAGATTATTAGGCTTTAAAGCAAAAGATCTGACTTCCTGTCATGGTCCAATTCTTCTTCCTAACTTACCCTGGCAAGGGTTACAAGCAAGGAAATTAACACTGCTGAGAAGCCAAGGCACTGGGCTAGGCAATTATCTAGACAGCTCCTTCCCGGGGCTCACGGTCTGACAGGGAAATAATTACACATGTGACTAGTGTTATGAAAGAAGTACAAGATGCTCTAAATGCACTCCCGTAATAAAAAGGAATATGACATACTCTCAGATGAGATGAGGCAGAAGAAACACTGGGAACCACCCAAACACTTACCCTCTGATTTTCTCAGTGTTTTTTTCATCTTTAGATAAGACTGATGAAACAATGACTATTTGGCAGGTAAATGAATTTATTCATATCTATCTTAAGATCTATGGATGGACCTTAGGACAGGAAGGTAGATAAGCCTTGGCACCCTTAAGGTTGTACTGATGAGGAAAGGAGGAGAGAGAATGTTTATGGACAATCCATTGTGCACAACGAGAAAAGGTGTGCAGTGCTGTCAACAGCCTCTGCATCGCTCACAATTTAACATGTATATACACATGTACACACGTTACGGTCATCCAAAGACTACTCTGACACCCACATCAACAACCTTGTCAGCCAAACTCTATACATGTCACCTGTAGATTCCCACAGCTTCCTAAAGAATGTCCCTAGAGCTTTCAGAGAAAGATGCCATGGATTAATAAGAAGTAATAGCCTGTAAAGTTGAAATAGCTCAGTCAAGATTAAATGACTTTAATTTAAAAAATTAAATCCAAAGAACAGTATCTTTTTTTCTACATTCTTCTGTAAGTAATTTTTGATATATATAAACTATGGGTTTTAAAAAAATCCCAACCACAGGAAAATACTTAAGGCTTTTTTTTCTTTGAGGTTATTATAAAAAACTTTTATTCCAATATCACCAATATTAAAAGTAATTTAATTATTATGTACTATTTATTTTATTCTTATTTTCCACATAGCTGTTACCTATTTTTTTCCCTTCTATTCACCTATAGGAGCTAGGAGTTGTACATGGGCAACTTTAAAATATTCAAAGGGTTAAATATAGAGTTAAAGCAATATACAGCATCATCTTTCTTTCTCATGTCCCTTCCCTCTTAAGTAATCTTTATAATCTTCTTCACTAGAATATGGCTAAGTGACAAAAATATGATACTTAACTTTGTTACTTATTAATAACGACAAAAATAAGCACTTAATTAAATGGGCTTTCGTAAATCATCTGTTTTCCATTTTTATAGGTAGCATCTAAAGAATGTGTTGGAGAATAAGTATAAAGAAATTCCATTTAAATTACGAAAAAATATCATTCAAACATTTTTAAAAGATTAATTTAACTTTATTCCTTTAAAAATACCAAACACAACAAAATCAAGTTCTATTTGAAGACTCCCTTATAATTACTACATAACATGTAAATAGAGTATTCATACAATAGTCTGATTTTTTTCTATTCTGAATCTTGGACTGCCAAGATAAACAGCATTGGAAAACAAAGAAGAACTTTCTTCTGTCAACTGAAGATGTATTTACTCTAACTTCTAAAATATAAAATGAAATTGTTAAAAATTCTTGGTTAGTGTGCTACAAACTAGTAAGATGTTACTATACCTACACCAAGCTATATGGTAGCATATATTATTCATACATTAAAATGAATAATGAACAGTAGACTTTTAGATAGCTTACATAAAAGCAAGTGATTAACTAAAAGCCTTTTTAATAAAAGACTTAAATAAGGACTTGTTATCAAGAGCTAAAAAATTTTGAGAACTAAAAATCTATTAGTGTACTATTGGAAATAGTACACATTGATACTTTCCTTATCTAATATTCATTTATACAACCTCTAAACACAAGTTGCTTGTGTATGTTTCAGTATTTATTTCCCTAACAACTTTATACTCCTGTAAGGCAAAGTATCTAGTACTTTGTAATATATGTTAATTAGCATAATAAATAAATAAATAATCTTTGGACCTTTTCTCCCAAAGTCTTATATAAAATTTTACATAGACTTTTTTTGTTTAAAATTACTTACTTTGTAATACGGTCAATGTTGGCAATTTGCTTCTGATTCCGTATAATCTCAATGGCTGCCCAAAGATGCTGGATAGCTTTTGTGTCCGCCTGCCGTCTTTTTGTTAAGCGTGCCATGACCTGTTTACTCCTTCAGCTGTAGCAATATACAAAAACATAAGGGAAAAGCACGGATTACAAAATGGATTATCATCAATATAAGTAACACTCTCAGCACCTCAATATATAGTATGGCCAACTTTTTATTTTATTTTCTACCATCCACATCACCAATTACTCCATAAAACTTTTCACTTCATTACTTCACAAAGAATGACACTACAAGACCAACAGTAAAAAAAAAAGGTCTTCCTTTTAACTTTAAGAATGAGAATGAGTGGCCATCTTAAGAAGAATGAGTGGCCATATTAAGAAGAATGAGTGGCCATCTTATACCAATGTCAAAGAAATATACATTTAAAATTTATTATAAAGCAAAAGTGTTACTATATAAAATTTCATTTTTGATATTACATTGTGTGTAATTTGACAGATCAATGCAAAATGGAAATTAAATGTCCAAATTAGAAGTACTTTAGTTTATTATACTCATGGTTTAAATATTTTAATTCAATATAGACATACTGATAATGAAAACAACATTCCTTTTTAAAAAAAATAAAACCATAAACAGAAAATATAGAATAGTTGTTTCTGGCTGAGGTGTGAAAGGCTGGGGGTTGGTATACCAGAGGATGACATGGATGGACCCACATAATTAGAAATGTTCAGATGCTTGGATGAGGTGTTGGTCATTCATTATGTTATTAGGAAACAACACTGCTAATTTATTCAAATTTCAATATTCTGAATAGACTGAGGAAAATGGCCACCAGCTGTGTTCTGGCAAGACTGGGGGAAAAAACGGGAGTTGCAGCCTAAATGTCTGATGAGAGATGGTACTGTAAGAAGAGGCCGCATGCCTGGACTCTCCACTGGGCACAGAGGAATCTGTTAGGCACCAAGACACCTGACCCCTAAATCATACAGGTTATGATGTTGAGGCCCTTAGGCATAGGTAAACATCAAAGTTTTGGGGATGGCTGAAATCTCCTTGACCTGACCTTTCCTATCTTTTAAGAGGAGAGAATAAGAAAGGAAAATTCATTCTTAGCACTTCATTGTATTCCATGACTGGCCAGGAGAGCCTCATGAATCTTTTTCTCCACCTCTACATTTCTTTTCACAGCTAAGTCAGTTCTCCCTCTTTCTCCACAAAACCCAAATAAAAGCAGCAGTTGTCATTAAAGCTTAACTAGAGACTCTCTTCTGGTGAGTCTAGGATCAGTTAGGCTCCTGAAATAAGAAAGTGCTTTTCAGAATTACAAAATCAATTAAGAATCAAAAACAACAGCAGCATTCAAGTTTTAAAGAAAATTTAAGGAAAATTTGTTGGTTCAGTATAGACTTCAATATAAAATTAAGAGATTTTTAAAATTATAATTATTACTTATGAATGTCTGTTCTAGAAAGTAACCACTTTAAAGTGTACAGAAACTTCTCAGTTTAAGTGCACTTGTATAGGAGTGTCAACTTTCCAAATCTGATAAGCAATATGCTATGGAATTTATTGGTAAGAATATAAAATGTTAGAAAGTGACATCTAATGGTGAACTGTAAAAATACAACTTGTCAGATTATACAAATATTCAGATAAAAGAACAAAATTTCAGTCATTCTTACACACTTAAAAAAAATGTTGCCTATTTTGTGTAAGGCAATAGCTAAACACAATGAAGTATTTTAAAATGTATAAACTCTAGTCCTTGACAGAAAATAACATAAAACTGGCAAAGGCAATTTGACATATACATGGAACTACTAACTGTAATGTCATATATGACATAAATGGTACAAAATATATGCTGTGAGAATTCAGACAAAAAGTAACACTACAAGATGGCAAATGTGGGAAAATATAAAATTTCTTAATTTCTTGAAAAGATAATTGGCTGTTTAAAGCAAACAAAAATAATTGTTAGGTATCATTAGGTTTATAACATATGTAGAGGTAAAATATAGATGACAACCCAATAGCACAAAGGAGGGGAAGGGGTAGTAAGTAATTATATTATTGCAAATTCTTAACGTTTTATGTGAAATGGTATTTATTATACTAATTCAAGAGGAACTATGTTAAATCGAGGATGTGTATTACAATCCTTGGAACAAACACTAGAATACAAACAGGTACAGTTGACATATATATAACTCAACTTATGTTTTCAAAATACATATAGATAAAGTTAAGAATAGTTTATTCGGAAATACAAAAGATATATAATGGCAAAGCTAACATTTACAAATACTAAAATAAATAGCAAATATAACTATTTACATAACAACCAGAAGAATATAGTAGACGAGTAGCAGAAATTCTAAAAGTGATGTCACTTAATTCCTAGAAATGATTAAACTCAAGATTAAAGAATTAAGCAATGCTACACTTCAGGAAAAGAGATGTAAAGTTAAAGCCAAAGATTTTTGACGTCTACCTACACCGAGTCACACACGTAGATATGCCTGGTAATGAAGGTACACCATAAAGAACATGCTCATAGTTACAGGAACCCAAGGAGAACACTGCAAAGATGCAAACGCAAGTCAGGTGAATACAGTGAAGCTTGGAGGCATGTTATAAAAGTACCAAAAACAACCTGACTAATTAGGACAAGATCTCTTTAAAGTACAATCACTGAAATTCTCCTTTCTTATGAAATCTAAAATCATTCATTTCAGGCATGCTTGTTACATGTTAGGCATTCTGTGCTCTGGGAATATAATAATAAGGTAAACAAAAATATTTCCATTAGCTAGTAAATATGATTAATAATGTGGCTAGATATAAGGATAGTAACTTAGGTGTTTGTCAATAAAAAGAAAACCTTAGAAAATTAGTTTCTTATATTCTAGGCACCTACAGTTTATCATATAAGGCCTTTAATTTATTTTGGCCAAACCAAACTTTAGTCTACTGTACCTGAATGTATATTATATTTCTACTAAACTGAATTACTCAAAATTTCTAAATGTGTCCCCAAACTTCATAACTCTATCCCTTTGTTTAAGCAGTTCTCTGTCTAGAATGTTCTCCCTGCCCCTTTACTAATTACTAAAAATTCCCTGCTCTTTCTAGGACTTACTACGATGCAAATGTTCCTGACCAACGCTTTCGCAAGAATCAAACGCAATTCTCTTGTGTATTCTAATTGTAATTTATTCATCTCTTACAAATGTATTGCCTTGTATAAATAATTTAAAATTCCTAAAAAGAATTTATTAATTCAAGTAAGGAAAAGACATGTCTTATTTTTCATCTGTCTTCCAAGGTGCACAGCAGTTATGAACATGATAAACTTTTGATATGGACTTATAAAATTAAACTTTTCCAGTTATATAAACAATAAAGTCCATTTATGTTATATCAAAGATTAAGACATCAAAAAGAAAGATCAGAAAACTTGTAGAGATATACAATATAGTCCTCAATCTTTTCTTTTCTTTTTTTTTTTTAGCTCCAGCACATCTGAGGAATATGACAGACTCGCAGTGATTCTCAAGAGTTCTATAGTTTAAAAAACAAAAAAAAACTTCCCAGTAAACTTACCAATTTCGTTTATTGTGGTAAAATACACACGAAATGTACCATCTTAACCATTCTTAACTGTACAGTTCAGTGGTATCAATACATCCACATTGCTGTGCAGCCATCACCACCATCCATCCCCACAACTCATTTAATCTTGTAAACTGAAATCCTATACCCATTAAACACTAACTGCCCATTACCCACCCCAGCCCCTGGCACCCATGATTCTACTTTCTGTTTTTATGACTGTGATGACTCTAAGTACCTCAAAGAAGAGGAATCACACAGGATTTGTCCATCTGTGACTGGCTTATTTCACTGAGCATAGTGTCCGTGAGATCCACCCATACTGTAGCGTACTGCAGAATTTTCTTCCTTTTTAAGAATGAATAATATTCCATTGCATGTATATACCACATTTTCCTTATCCATTCATCTGTGGATGGACACGTTTTAGCTATCGTGAATAATGCTGCTATGAACATGCATATACAAATATTTCAATTCTCTTGGGCAAATACCCAGAAGTGGAATTGCTGCATCATATGGCAATTCTATTTTTAATTTTTTGAGGAACTACCATACTGTTTTCCATAGCAGCTGCATCATTTCATATACCCACCAATAGTGCACAAGGGTTCCAATTTCTCCACATTCTCATCAGCAGTTATAATTTTGTAGTTTTTTGACACTAGTTATTCTGATGGGTGTAAGATGGTCCAAGTAACTTTGGCAAGCCTCCAGGCAATACTGGTACTCTCTATCCCTACAAATCCAATTTAATTCAATCCCTTCCATCTATGTAAGTACCTTGTTTCCTATCATACAAATGCTACAAATGGGGGAAAAGAAGATAAAAGAGAAAGCAAATCAGGAAAAACTTATAAATAAGTAAAATTAAACAAGGAATTTTTGGTGACACATACATATATGGGGAAACTTTTTATTGCAAGGAAATGATAAACATGATAGGACAACAAGAGAATAGTTGAGGGGGGCAGGAAAAAGAGGCTGCATTGAGGAGGAACACACTGGGAGAATACACAGCATCAAATATGTTCTGATTTTTACTTCTGGTGGAGGGGTGCAAGTTTTTGTTTTATTTTTATGTCATCTAACATAAATATATAAATATTTTAAAGTATTTACATCAAATATTGCATAAAATTTAAAAATTAATCTCACTGTATAATGTGCATTTCTTTGTGACTTAGTTCAGGTTAAAATTTTCCCAAACTCTACTAGCAATTGAAGTTACTTTTTATTGATAGTCTATTCATGCTATTTTCCCATTTACATGTTAAAGTTATTCACAAAATACTTTTGTCTGTCTTTTAGTAAACATCAAATGAAATTATAATGTTGAAATCTAGCTATGTATTCCCCTTATGGTCACCTTTAATGATTAGAAGTCCTTCCACACTCATGTCTGAAAAAAATTCAATTGTATTTTCCTCTTTTATACAATTTTTTTAAAATATTGACTTCTTAATCCATCTGGGAATAATTTTTTATATATCTTTATTGGAGTATAATTGCTTTACAATGTTCTGTTAGTTTCTGCTGTACAACAAAGTGAATCAGCTTTATGTACACATACATCCCTATATCCCCTCCCTCTTGAGCCTCCCTCCCACCCTCCCTTTCTCACCCCTCTATGTGGTCGCAAAGCACAGAGCTGATCTCCCTGTGCTATGCGGCTGCTTCCCACAGGCTATCTATTTTACATTTGGTAGTGTATATATGTCCATGCCACTCTCTCACTTCGTCCCAGCTTCCCCTTTCCTCCCTGTGTCCTCAAGTCCGTTCTCTACATCTGCATCTTTATTCCTGCCCTGCCACTAGGTTTATCAGTACTGTTATCTGGGAATAACTTTTCTAAGGTATTAACATTAATAAGCTTTATTTTTTTAGAGCAGTTTTAGGTTTACAGCAAAATTCAGCAGGAAATACAAAGAATCCCATATCCCCACACTCCCACAGCCTCTCTGATTATCAACATCCCAAACCAGAGGGCACATGTCTTAAAATCAACGAACCTACAGTGACACACCGTTATTACCCAAAGTCCATAGTTAACTGCTGGTGGTGTACATTCTATAGGTTTTCACATATGCATAAAGACATTAAAATGCTATACAAAATAGTTCCTCTGTCCTAAAACTTCTCTGTGCTCCATCTAGTCATCCTTCCCTCTCCCCACAATCCCTAGCAACCATTAATCTTACTTCTCTGCTGTTTTACCTTTTCCAGAATGTCATATAGTTGGAACCCTATGGGATATATAGCCTTTTCAAACTGGCTTCTTTAACCTAGTAAAATGGATTTAAGGTTCCTCCATGCCTTTTCATAGCTTGATAGCTCATTTCTTTTTAGTGTCGAATAATGTTCCACTGTCTAGATGCCCCTCAGTTTATTTAGCCAGTCAACTTGAAGGACATCTTGGTGGCTTCCGTATTTTTACAATTATGAATAAAGCTGCTATAAACACCCTTGTATAGGTCTCTGTGTGTAAGTACGTTTTCAGCTCTTTTGGGTAAATACCAAGGAGTATGACTGCTGAATTGTACACTAAGAGTATATTTCGTTTTGTAAGAAATTGACAAACTGTCTTCCAAAGTGGCTGTACCATTTTACATTCCCACCAGCAATGAATAAGTGTTCCTACTGCTCCACATCCTCATCAGTGATCGGTGTTGTCAGTGTTTTGGATTTTAGCCATTTTAATAGATACAGTGGTAAATCAATGTTGCTTTAATTTCCAATTCTCTAATGACATATGATGTTGAACATCTTTTCATGTGCTTACCTTCCATCTGTATATCATCTTGGAGAGGTATCAGTTCAATTCTTTTGTTCATTTTTTAATCAGCTTGTTCATTTTCTTAATGTTGAGTTTTAAGGCTTCTTTATATATTTCTACCAGTCTATGGCTTGTCTTCTCATTCTCCTGACACTGTCTTTCACAGAGCAAAGGTTTTTAATTTTAATGAAGTCCACCTTATCAATTATTTCTTTCATGGGTCGTGTCTTGGTGTTTTATCTAAAAAGTCATCACCATATCCAAGGTCATCTAGGTTTTCTCCTGTTATCTTCTAGGAGTTTTATAGTTTTGCATTTTACATTTAGATCTATGACTGATTTTGAGTTAATTTTGGTGAAGGACATAAGGTTTGTGCTTAGGTTCATTTTTGTATGTGTGTGGATGTCCAGTTGCTCCAGCAGCATTTGATGAAAAGACTTTGCTTCGTTGCATTGCCTTTGCTCCTTTGTCAAAAATCAGCTGACTATATTAATGTAGGTCTATTTATGGGCTCTCTATTCTGTTCCATTGATCTATTTGGCTGTTACTTCACCAATACCACACTTTTAATTACTATAGCTTTATAACAAGTCTTGAAGTTGGGTAGTATCAGGCCCTGATTTTGTTCCTCTCCTTCAATACTGAGCTGGCTATCTGGGTCTTTTGCCTCTCCATACAAACTTTAGAATCAGTTCATCAATACCCACAAAATTATTTCCTGAGATTTTGACTGGGATAGCACTGAATCTATACATCAAGTTGGGAAGAACTGACACCTTGACAATATTAGTCTTCCTATTCATGCACAAGAGTTATCTTTCCACTTATTTAGTTCTTTGATTTTGTTCATCAGAATCTTGTTTTCCTCAAATAAATCTTGTAATAATATTTTTGTTAGATTTATACCTAAGTATTTCATTTGGGGGATTCTAATGTAAATGGTAATGTGTTTTTAATTTCAAATTCAACTTGTTCATTGCTGGTATATAGGAAAGTGATAAAGACTTTTGTATATTAACTTTGTATCCTACAATCTTGCTATAATTGCTTATTATTTCCAAGAGTTTTTTGTTACTTCTTTTGTATTTTATTCATAGACAATCATGTCATCCGCAAACAGAGGCAGCTTTATTTCTTCACTCCAAATCTGTATACTTTTATTTCCTTGTCTTCTCTCATTGCATTAGCTAGGAATTCCGAACAATGTTAAAAATGAATGGCGACGGGACATTGTTCTTGATCTTAGTGAGAAACCTGCGAGTTTCTTACTGTTAAGTATGGTGTTAATGTAGGGATTTTGTAGATAGTTTTTATCAAGTTGAGGAAATTCCTCTCTATTCCTAGTTTGCTACAAGTTTTAATTATGAATGGGTGTTGAATTTTGTCAAATGCTTTTCTGCATCTATTGAAGTAATCACATGATTTTTCTTCTTTAGCCTGTTGATGTGATAGATTACGCTGACTTTCAAATGCTGAAGCAGCCTTTCACACCTGGGATAAACCCCACTTAGTCGTGGTATATAACACTTTTTATACAATATTGGATTCAATTTGTTAATAGTTTGTTGAAGATTTTTACATTTATGTTCATGAGAGAGATTGGCCTATGGTAGTCTTGTTGGGGTTTTTTTTCTTCTTGTACTGTCTTTGTCTGATTTGGATATTAGGGTAATACTGTCCTCAAAGAATGAGTTAGAAAGTATTATCTCTGCTTCTACCTTCTAGAAGAGATTGCAGAGAATAGGTATAATTTCATCCATAAATGTTTGGTAGAATTCGCCAGTGAATACATATGGGCATGGTTCTTTCTGTGTTTGAAGGTTATTAATTACTGATTCAATCTCTTTAAAAGATATAGGCCTACTCAGATTGTCCACTTCTTTTTGTGTGAGTTTTAGCAGATCTGGCCTTTCAAGGAATTGGTCTATTTTACCTAGGTTATCAAATTATCAAATTTTTCACCACAGTTATTCATAATATCCCTTTATTTATTATCTTTTCATGATCCAGAAGCAGTAGTGATTGCCCCTCTTTTATTTCTGATATTAGTAATTTGTGTCTTCTCTTTTTTTGTTGTTGTTAACCTATCTAGTAACTTCTGATTTTATTGATCTTTTCAAAAAACTAGCTTTAGGGGGCTTCCCTGGTGGCACAGTGGTTGAGAGTCTGCCTGCCGATGCAGGGGACACGGGTTTGTGTGCCGGTCCGGGAGGATCCCACATGCTGCAGAGCGGCTGGGCCCGTAAGCCATGACCGCTGAGCCTGCGGGTCCGGAGCCTGTGCTCCGCAACAGGAGAGGCCACAACAGTGAGAGGCCTGCGTACCGGAAAAAAAACAAAAAACAAAAAAACTAGCTTTTGTTTTGATTTTTTTCTATTGATTTCCTACCTAAAATTTCATTGATCTCTGTTCTAATTCTTATTTCTTCTGCTTACTTTGAATTAATTTCATCTTCTTTTTCTTGCTTTCCAAGGTAGAAGCTTAGATTGCGGATTTTAGATCTTTCTTCTTTTCTATTACAGACATTTCTCTCAAAGCACTATTTTCACTGCATCCCACATTGTGATAAGATGTATTTTCATTCTAATTTAGTTCAAAACTTTAAAAACTTTCTCTTGAGATGTCTTCTCTGACCTGTGTGTTGTTTAATTTCCAAGTATTTTAGGGTTTTGAGCTATCTTTCTGTTTTTGATTTCTGGTTTAATTCCATTGTGGGCTAAAAGCAGACATTGCAATGATTTCCATTTTTTTTAATTAATTAAGATAGACCAGAATGTGGTCTATCTTTGTGAATGTTCCATGTGAACTTGAAAAGAATGTGTATTATGATGTCATAAAATGAAACAGTTTATAGGTATCAATTACATCCAATTCACTGATATTGTTGTGAAGAATTCAACTATGTCCTTACTGATCTTCTGCCTGCTGGATTTGTCCATTTCTGACAGGGGGGTGAAAAGTCTCCAACTATAATACTGCATTCATCTATTTCTCCCCACAGTTCTATCAGTTTTTCCTCACATATCTTGAGACTCTTTTGTTAGGCACAGAGACATTAAGGATTGTTACATCTTAAGAGTACTGACCCCTTTATTATTATGTAACGGCCCTTTTTATACCTGATGACATTCCTTGCTTTGAAGTCTGCTCTGTCTGAAATTAGTAGAGCTACTCCTACTTTCTTTTTGTTAGTGTTAGTATGGTATATCTTTCTGTATCCCATTTCTTTTAATCTATGTGTGTCTTCATATTTAAAATGGGTTTCTTGTAGACAACACAGAGTTGGGTCTTGTTTTTTGATCCACTCTGACAATCTCATCTTTTTATTGGTATACACTACTGACGTTTAAGGTAATTGATATAGATGGATTAGTAGTATCTCTCAGATTTGTTCCTGTTTTCTATTTGTTACCTTTGTTCATTGTGTCTATTTGTCTTCCACACAGTCTGTCTTTTGTCATTTTAACTGAGAACTTTATATGTAACAATTCTCTTTCTTAGCATATTACTTTTTTTTTACTTTTTTTAGTGGTTGCAATATACATTTACAACTAACCCAATGTTTATTTTTCTGATTCACATGTAGTACAAATACCTCATACCCCATGTAGTACAAATACCTCATAATATAAAATATTCCTAATCTCTCTCTTCCAAACCCAATATTGCTCCTGTCATTCCTTTCACTTATGCATAAACATACAAAAGCATGTACAGCTGACCCTTGAACAACATGGGTTTGAACTGTGCAGGTCCACTTATACATGGATTTTTTTTCCCCCAATAAATACTACTGCAGTACTACATGATCTGCAGTTGGTTGAATCCACAGATGTGGAAACGCAGATGTGGAGGACCAACTGTAAAGTTATATGCAGATCTTCCATTGTGTTGGGGGGCTGGTGACCCTAACTCCCACATTGTTCAACAATCACTGTACATGCACATAAGCACACATAATCAAAAACACTGTTGCTATAATTTTGAACAGATCTTTTAGATCAATTAAGAATCAGAAAAATAAGTTTATTTTACCCTCATTTACCCATTCCTCATACTCTTCTTTTCTTTATGTAGACCTGAGTTTCGGACCTATATCGTTTTCCTTTAACATTTGTTGTAAGGCAGTTGCAAAACTTTAACATTTGTTCTGGCAAAAAACTCCATCAATGTTTGTCTAAGAAAGTATCTCCCCTTTAATATTGAAGGATAACTTCACTGAGTACACAAAATTCTAGGCTGCTGGGTTTTTTCCCTAAACAACTTAAATATTTCATTCCACTCTTTTTGCTTGAATGGTTTCTAAGAAGTCAGATGTAATTATTACATTTGCTTCTCTACAGGTAAAAGGGTTCTATTCTGCTGGCTTCTTCAGGATTGCTTCTTTATCCGTAATTTTCTTAAGTTTGAAAATGATATGCCTAGGTGTAGTTTGGAGGGCATCTACCCTGCCTTTGGAGGGCATCTATCCTGCCTGGTATTCTCTGAGTTGTTTTTTTTTTTTAACATCTTTATTGGAGTATAATTGCTTTACAATGTTGTGTTGGTTTCTACTATACAACAAAGTCAATCAGCTATATGTATACATTCTCTCTCTTGAATGTGGTTTGGTGTCTGACATTAATTTGGGGAAATTCATAGTCATTACTGCTTCAAATATTGTTTCTGTTCCTTTCTTTTCCTTCTGGTATTCCTATTATGCATATGATACCATTTTGTAGTTGTCTCACTGTCCTTCATGTTCTGTTTTACTTTTTTTCAGCCTTTTCTTTTTTACTTTTCAGTTTTGGAAGTTTCTAATGTCATATCTTCAAGCTCAGATGTTCTTTCCTAAGCTGTGTCCAATCTACTAATGATCCCACCAAAGGCATTCTCCATTTCTGCTATGGTGTGTTTGGACTCTAGCATTTCTTTTTGATCTTTCTTGGAATTTCCATCTCTTTCAGTATACATGTAATCTTAAATATTGTCCACTTTTTCCATTAAAGCTCTCAGCATATTAATCAACTTTTTAAAAAATTCCTGTTCTGATAATTCCAACATCCCTGCCATATTGACCCACGTTCCAATGCTTGTTCAGTCTCTTCAAACTGTTTTCTGCCTTCGAGTATGCCTAGTATTTTTCTGTAAGGCAGACATAATGTATTGGGTAGAAGGAACTTCAGTTAAAGGCCTTCAGTAATGGGAGGGAGTTGAGTATTCCACTTCCCCAGGTCAGTTAGGCTCTAACCAAACACCAGATGGTTAGGCTCTGATAAAATAGTTTCTCATGAGGGCACACCTTGTTAAGAAGAACAGAATGCTCTGGCATATTTAAAGCTGGTTCCTTGTCCCTACCCCCGATGGAATCATGAGAGGATTGTTCTCCAACAGTCTCTGTGAGAGTCTGGCAGAACTCCTAGAGGAAAACCCCACAGAAGTGTGAGGAGCCCCTAAGACTGGATCCCACTGGGTTTTTCACTCAGACTTGTCTGCCCTGAGCCTCCAGCAATTTGTCAGTTACATCCAGGTTTCCTTACCCCAGCACTGGTTCCTGCAGAGGTTTCTGTTGGTGGGTTTTTGTAAGTTGTGATTCTATCTGCCTTTTTGTCTCTCAAACTTTTGTGGCAGCAACTTGTCCTGTGGCCTCACTTTTCTCATGGATCTCAGTAGATTTGTTGATTTTACAGTTCTTCAGTTCGTTACTTGCTATTAAGATAGAGTGACAACTTCTAATCATCTTACATGTCCAACCAGAAACTGTGGAATTACTTTTTGAATACAACTTAAGATGAAAATATAGGTTTTCATAGAGGTCATCAATTGTAGTAGCACAATTTATTGAAAGATTTCTTCCTTCTCTAATGGAATGTGATACATTCCTAAATTGTATATTAAATTCTTATCTATACTAGCATTAGTTTCTCTGATGTGTTTGGTCTTTTGTTAGTATCCCATAATTTTATTTAACTTGTTTTATTATTAATTATTATTAAGTTAAAGTTACAATTATCAAGTTGTATTCAGTTATTATTTATTATAGCTTATTTATTATAAGTTACATATATAAAAGTTATAATTTTAATCAATTCCATGTTGTCTTTCATTGCTACATAATTATTTCATATGTGAGTATTATCTGCCCAACATTATCAATTTTTTGAAAGAAGGCCATATTTGAAAACTTCCTTATGTCCCTAACAAATTCTACCACAAACTGTACACTAAAACACTTACTCATTGAATACATTCCCCAATAAGTCTTGAGGGAAAATAATAATAATAATACAGGGAAGAGGAATAAAGCTAGCCTTTAATAATGATAAATGGTTGACTAGGTCTTAAGTAGACTCAAGAACCTCCAAAACAATCAGTTGCTGCCCAAATTCCATATGTGACAAGCAGAGAACAAACTTACAGGAGGAGTTCTAGATGATACAGTTATTAGACACAGACTTTAAAATAATTTTATGCTTGATATGTTCAAGAAATTAAAAGATAATTCCAGCAGAGAACAAGAAGCAATAAAAAGAAACTAAATGGAAAGGACAGAACTGAAGAACTACAATACCTAAATCACTAAACTGATGGGTTTTGCATCAGATTAGATACAGATGAACAGAAAATTGGTGAACCTAAGAACTATTTCAAAAGGAAGTATCCAGAAGAAAGCATAGAGAAAACAAGAGCATAAGAGACGTATGAATATGATAATAAGGCTTAACTTATATTTCACTGCAATCCCAAGAACAGAGAAAAGAACTGAGCAAAATTAACTTTCAAAGAGACTGTGGCTGATAATTTTCCATTACTGACAAAAGATGTCAAGCAACAGATTCAAGAGTCATTACCAGAAAGCAAAATCAGATTAATGCAAAGACAACTACACCTTGGCACATCACAGTAAAACTGCTGAAAACAAAAAGACAAAAAGAAAAAATATTTTAAGCAACCAGAGGAAAAGTCATAATGCCTTCAAAGGAGCAATAATACAACTGCAAGTTGACTTCTCAACCAAAACAACAAAAGTCAGAAGATAATGAAATAATATCATCAAAGTGCTCAAAGGCTGTAACTGCCAACCAAAAACTCTATGCCTGCAAAAAAGAAAGGTAAATAAGATATAGTCTATATAAACCAATACTTCATCACCAGCAGTTCAACAATACAGAAACTAAAGATGTTCCTCGCACAGAAGGAAAAGAATCCCAAATAAAAAGTCAAACTGTAAAAAGGAACTGATGACCTTTATACACTGAGAACACAGTTACTACCTCTAGAGTAATCAATAAAAGGACAGTAAAATAATGAATACCTACCAAGCTTTTGTTGGGGAAGAAAATAATACAAAATGCTTTATCAACACCCCCACCAATAAAGAAAAAAGAAAAAGGAGTAAGATATATAAAAGCCATATATTATGATGATAGATTTAAACCCAAATATATCAGCAATTACATTAAATCTAAACAGAGCAGCTTCAATAAAAGATGGCAATCTTGAGTCTGAATTAAAAACTACGATAAAACAGAAATCTAGCTACATGCTGCTTGCAAAAGATACATCTTAAATACAAGGACACAAAAAGTTTGTAAAGAAAAGGGTAAAAAAAAAAGTACCATGCAAAAATATCAAAAAGAAAGTTGGCAAGGGTGCAATAATGTAAAGTATTGTTAAGAAAAAAGAGAGTTACTTCATAATAATAAAAAGATCCAGCTTATTAGGAAATGTTCTAAATTTTATGTATTTAACATAATCTTATAACACATAAAGCAAAAACTGACAAAACTGAAAGAAAAAAATAGGCAAATGCACAATCATAGCAGGAGATTTTTATGTACCTCTCACAACCACTCACAAAACAAAGAAAAAATTACTAGGTATATAAAAGATTTACAAAAACATTTAACAAATTTGACCTGACATATATAATATAAACCTCTGCAGCCAATACCTGCAGAATGCACATGCTTTTCAAATGCACACGGAATTTTTACAAAATTGATCATGTCTCAACAAATTTCAAAGGATTGAAATTATACAGTCTGCTCTCTGCCCACAATAGAACTGAAAAAGTCAGTAACAAAAGATAGCTAAAAAAAAAAAAAAATTCCTATGTTTCTGAAAGCTAAAAAACATATCTCTAAATAGTTAACTTTAAAAATTCAAAATAAACATTAGGAAATATAATTAAAGGAAGAAAAATGAAAACACTAATTGTCAAAGTTCTGAGATGTACTTAAGTTTATTGCCTTAAATGTGTTAATAAGAAAAGGAGGGGCTAAAAGCATCTACCTCAAGAAATTACAAAATAAAAACTCAAACCAAAAATGTAGAAAAAAAAATTACACACACACACACACACACACATACATAATAAACAGAAATCAGCGAACTAGAAAACAAACATACAAGACTTCCCTGGTGGTCCAGTGACTAAGACTCCATGCTCCTAATGCAGGGGGCCCAGGTTCGATCCCTGGTCAGGGAACTAGATCCCACATGCTGCAACTAAAAGTCTGCATGCCACAACAAAGATCCCGCCAAATAAATTAAAAAATAAATATTTTTTTTAAAAAAGAAAATATACAAAAGAGAGATTCACTAAACGGAAAAGTTGATCCTTCAAAAGGGCAAAATTGACAAACTCCTGGTGAAACCACTAAACAACTACCAAAAGAGTTGTTTTTATTTTCATAACTCTAGGAGGTGGATCCAAAAAGATCTTGATGCAATTTATGTCAAAGAGTGTTTTGCCTATGTTTTCCTCTAAGAGTTTTATAGTATCCGGCCTTACATTTAGGTCTTTAATCCATTTTGAGTTTATTTTTGTATATGGTGTTAGAGAATGTTCTAATTTCATTCTTTTACATGTAGCTGTCCAGTTTTCCAAGCACCACTTATTGAAGAGACTGTCTTTTCTGCCTTGTATATTCTTGCCTCCTTTGTCATAGATTAATTGACCATAAGAAACAGAAAATCTGAATAAGCCTACATAACTATTAAAGAGGATGAATAATAATTTAAACCCCCTCCCCCGACCAAAAAAAAAAAAAAAAAAACACTCCAGAACCAGATTGCTTCACCTTAGACTCCACCAAACATTTCAAAAAGAAAAAAACACCAATCTTATAGAAACTCTTTCTGAGGAAAGAAACATGTACAAATTTGTGATATGAGATCAATGTAACCTTGATACCAAAACATGACAAAGGACACTAAGGAGAAAGTAAAGTTAGAGACCTATCTCATTCATGAACATGAATGCAAAAATCCTAAATGAAGTACTAGCAAATCAAGTTCAGCAATACACAAAGAACAATACAGTGTGACCGTGTTTGTTACAGTCATAGCAATTCACACGTTAATAGACTTAAGGAAAATAACCATATAATCAGCTCAATAAATGCAGGAAAAAACTGAATAAAACTCTTCATTCATAACCAAAACTAAAAGCAAAACAGGAATAGAGGGGAAATGCCTTAATCTGAAAAAGGGTACCCATATAAAACCAACAGCAGAAAAACCATACTCAATAAAATGTTGAAAACTTTCTCTCTGCAAATGGGAATGTGTGATGATATCATACTCACCACTTCTATTCAGCATTGTACTGGGCTCTTTCCTTAGTTTCTCTCTCTGCTCTTCCATTGTTAGTGTACAGAAATGCAACAGATTTCTGTGTATTAATTTTGTATCCTGTAACTTTACCAAATTCATTGATGAGCTCTAGTAGTTTTCTGGTAGCATTTTTAGGATTTTCTATGTATAGCATCATATCATCTGCAAACAGTTTTACTACTTTTTTTCCAATTTGGATTCCTTTTATTTCTTTTCCTTCTCTGATTGCCATGGCTAGGACTTCCAAAACTATGTTGAATAAAAGAGGCGAAAGTGGACATCCTTGTCCTGTTCCTGATCTTAGAGGAAATATTTTCTGCTTTTCACCGTTGAGTATGATACTGGCTATGGATTTTTCATATACGGCCTTCATAATGTTGAGGTATGTTCCCTCTATGCCCACTTTCTGGAGAGTTTTTAATCATAAATGGGTGTTGAATTTCCAGAAAGAGAAATTAAAACAACAATCTCATTTACCATTGCACCAAAAAAGAAAGAAATACCTAGGAATAAACCTACCTAAGGAGTCAAAAGCCCTGTACTCCAAAAACTGTAGGACACTGATGAAAGAAATCAAAGATGACACAAACAGATGGAAAGATATACCACGTCCTTGGACTGAAAGAATCAATATTGTCAAAACAACTATACTACCCAAGGCAATCTACAGATTCAATGCCATCCCTCTCAAACTACCAATGGCATTTTTCACAGATCTAGGACAAAAAATTTTTTAATTTGTATGGAAACACAAAAGACCCCAAATAGCCAAAGCAATCTTGAGGAAGAAAAATGCAGCTGGAGGAATAAGGCTCCCTGATTTCAGACTATACTACAAAGCTACAGTAATCAAAACAGTATGGTTCTGGCATAAAAACAGAAGTAGAGATCACTGGAATAGGATAGAAAGCCCAAAAATAAAACCAATGCACCTATGGTCAATTAATCTACAACAAAGGAAGCAAGAATATGGAGGAAAGACAGTCTCTTCAATAACTGGGGCTTGGAAAACTGGACAGCTTCAGGTAAAAGAATAAAATTAGAACATTCCCTAACACCATACACAAAAATAAACTCAAAACGGATTAAAGACCTAAATGTAAGACCAGATACTATAAAACTCTTAGAGGAAAACATAGGCAAAACACTGACATAAATTGCATCAAGGTCTTTTTGGATCAACCTCCTAGAGTAATAAAAATAAAAACAAAAATAAACAAATGGGACCTAATTAAACTTAAAAAGCTTTTGCACAACAAAGGAAACCATAAACAAAAAAAAAAACCCCACAAAATGAGAGAAAATATTTGCAAACAATGCAACAGGCAAGGAATTAATCTCCAAAACATACAAGCAGCTCATGCACCTCAATATTAAAAAAAAAAAACCACAATCAAAAAATGGGCAGGAGACCTAAACAGACATTTCTCCAATGAAGACATACAGATGGTCAATAAGCACATGGAAAGATTCTCAATGTAGCTAAATATTAGAGAAATGCAAATCAAAACTAAGAGGTATCACCTCACACCAGTCAGAATGACCATCATCAAAGAGTCTATAAACAACAAATGCTGGAGAAGGTGTGGAGAAAAGGGAACCCTCCTACACTGTTGGTGGGAATGTAAATTGGTGCAGTCACTATGGAGAACAGTATGGAGGTTCCTCAAAAAACTAAAAACAGAGCTACCACATGATCCAGCAACTGCACTCCTGGGCATATATCTGGAGAAAATTCTAATTTAAAAATATACATGCACCCCAATGTTCATTGCAGCACGTGCTTACAATAACCAAAACATGGAAGCAACCGAAATGTCCATTAACAGATGAATGGATAAAGATGTGGTACATATATACAGTGGAATATTACCCAGCCATAAAAAAGAATGAAATAATGCCATTTGTAGCAACATGAATGGACCTACAGATTATCATACTATGTGGAGTAAGTCAGATAAAGACAAGTATCATATGATATCACTTATACGGAGAATCTTAAAAAAAAAAAGATACAAATGAACTTATTTACAAAACAGAAACAGACTCACAGACTTAGAAAATAAGCTTATGGCTACCAAAGGGGAAGTTGGGGGAGGGATAAATTAGTAGGAGTTTGGGATTAACATATACACACTACTATTAAAAAGATAATCAACAAGGACCCACTGTATAGCACAGGGAATTCTACTCAATATTCTGTAATAATCTATGTGGGAAAAGGATATATGTACATGTATAACTGAATCACTGTGCTGTACACCTGAAACTAACAAAACTTTGTAAATCAACTATACTCCAATATAAAGTAAAAAAAAAATTTTTTATTGTACTGGAGGGACTTCTCTGGTGGCGCAGTGGTTAAGAATCCACCTGCCAATGCAGGGGACACAGGTTGGAGCCGTGGTCCGGGAAGATGCCACATGCCGCGGAGAACAGAGCAACTAAGCCCACGAGCCACAACTACTGAGCCTGCGCTCTAGGGCCCACCTGCTGCAAACTGCAGAGCCCACACACCTACAGCCCCGTGCTCCATAACAAGAGAAGCCACTGCGATGAGAAGGCTACGCACCGCAACAACGAGCAGCCCCCACTCAACGCAGCTAGAGAAAGCCCACGCAGCAACAAAGACCTAACACAGCCAAAATATAAATAAATTAATTAAAATTGTACTGGAGGACATAGTCAGTGCAGTAAGACAAGAAAAAGAAATGATACATATGGACTGGAAAAGCAGAATTAAAACTACCATAATTCAGAGATGACATATTTCTATCTATAGAAAAATCCCCCAAAAATCTACAGATGAATTATTAAAACTAATAAGTGACTTCAATAATATAAGTGGATATAAGGTATATACAAAGAATTATTTGATTCTGTATACTAGTAATGAACAATGAGTAAATGAAAAAAATTAAAATTTTATTTACAACATTACCTAAAAAAGTCAGATCTAGTAATAAATCTAAACAAAAGATATGCAAGATCTCTATTCAGAAAGCCTTAAAACATTATTGAGAAAAAGTAAAAATAACCTAAACAATAGAAAAATACAACATATTCATAGATTATAAAACTAATATGGTAAAAAATGTTAATTCTTCCCCAAACTAATTCACAAATTCAGTTCAATTCCAATCAATAGGCTAGAGGAATTTTTGCTGTGTAAATTAACAAACTGATTCAGAAGTTGATATGGAAATGTAAACAGCCAAGAACGAACAGGAACAAAAAAAAAGGTATGAATAACAAATAAGATATAATTGGAAGATCTGATATCATATATCAAGATTTATTGCACCGGGTAAGATGGCGGAAGAGTAAGACGCGGAGATCACCTTCCTCCCCACAGATACACCAGAAATACAGCTACACGTGCAACAACTCCTACAGAACACCTACTGAACGCTGGCAGAAGACCCCAGACCTCCCAAAAGGCAAGAAACTCCCCACATACCTGGATAGGGCAAAGCAGAGAGATTCCCGCACAGAGGAGCGGTGCCGAGCGGCACTCACCAGCCCGAGAGGCTTGTCTGCTCCCCCGCCAGGGCGAGCGGCGCTGGAGCTGAGGCTCGGGCTTCGGTCAGAGCGCAGGGAGAGGACTGGGACTGGCGGTGAGAACTCAGCCTGAAGGGGGCTAATGTGCCACAGCTAGCCGGGAGGGAGTCCGGGAAAACTCTGGAGCTGCCGAAGAGGCAGGAGACTTTTTCTTCCCTCTTGGTTTCCTGGTGCGCGAGGAGAGGGGATTAAGAGCGCCGCGTAAAGGAGCTCCAGAGACGGGCGCGAGTCGCGGCTGAAAGCGCGGAGCCCAGAGACGGGCGTGGAACGCTGGGGCTGCTGCTGCCGCCGCCAAGAAGCCTGTGTGCGAGCGCAGGACACTGTCCACACCGCCCTTCCGGGAGCCTGTGCAGCCCGCCACTGCCGGGGTCCCGGGATCCAGGGGCGGCTTCCCTGGGAGAACGCACGGCGCGCCTCGGGCTGGTGCAACGTCACGCCGACCTCTGCCGCTGCAGGCTCGCCCCGCACTCCGTGCCCCTCCCTCCCGCCCGGCCTGAGTGAGCCAGAGTCCCCGAAGAGGCTGCTCCTTTAACCCTGTCCTGTCTGAGCGAAGAACAGATGCCCTCCGGCGACCTACACGCAGAGGCGGGGCCAAATCCAAAGCTGAGACCCAGGAGCTGTGAGAACAAAGAAGAGAAAGGGAAACCTCTCCCAGCAGCCTCAGAAGCAGCGGATTAAAGCTCCACAATCAACTTCATGTACCCTGCATCTGTGGAATACATGAATAGACAACAAATCATCCCAAATTGAGGAGCCAGGAGTCAGTGCTGTGCCTCTGAGGTGGGAGAGCGAACTTCAGAACACTGGTCCACAAGAGACCTCCCAGCTCCACATAATATAAAACGGCGAAAATCTTCCAGAGATCTCCATCTCAACACCAGCACCCAGCTTCACTCAACGACCAGCAAGCTACAGTGCTGGACACCCTATGCCAAACAACTAGCAAGACAGGAACACAACACTACCCATTAGCAGAGAGGCTGCCTCAAATCATAAAAAGTCCGCAAACACCCCAAAACACACCACCAGACGTGGACCTGCCCACCAGAAAGACAAGATCCAGCCTCATCCACCAGAACACAGGCAGTAGTCCCCTCCACCAAGAAGCCTACACAACCCACTAAACCAACCTTAGCCACTGGGGACAGACACCAAAAACAACGGGAACTACGAACCTGCAGCCTGCAAAAAGGAGACCCCAAACACAGTAACATAAGCAAAATGAGAAGACAGAAAAACACACAGCAGGAGAAGGAGCAAGATAAAAACCCACCAGACCTAACAAATGAAGAGGTAATAGGCAGTCTATCTGAAAAAGAATTCAGAATAATGATGGTAAAGATGATCCAAAATCTTGGAAATAGAATAGACAAAATGCAAGAAACAGTTAACAAGGACCTAGAAGAACTAAAGACGAATCAAGCATCGATTAAAAACACAATAAATGAAATAAAAAATACTCTAGATGGGATCAATAGCAGAATAACTGAGGCAGAAGAACGGATAAGTGAGGTGGAAGATAAAATAGTGGAAATAACTGCTGCACAGCAAAATAAAGAAAAAAGAATGAAAAGAACAGAGGACAGTCTCAGAGACCTCTGGGACAACATTAAACGCACCAACATTCGAATTATAGGGGTTCCAGAAGAAGAAGAGAAAAAGAAAGGGACTGAGAAAATATTTGAAGAGATTATAGTTGAAAACTTCCCTAATATGGGAAAGGAAATAGTTAATCAAGTCCAGGAGGCACAGAGAGTCCCATACAGAATAAATCCAAGGAGAAATACACCAAGACACATATTAATCAAACTGTCAAAAATTAAACACAAAGAAATCATATTAAAAGCAGCAAGGCAAAATCAACAAATAACACACAAGGGAATC
Source organism: Mesoplodon densirostris (assembly GCF_025265405.1). NCBI lineage: Eukaryota > Metazoa > Chordata > Mammalia > Artiodactyla > Ziphiidae > Mesoplodon > Mesoplodon densirostris. Next base: position 154,865,373 of record NC_082664.1, on the reverse strand, counting down.
CCCATCAGGATAACAGCTGATCTCTCAGCGGAAACTCTACAAGCCAGAAGGGAGTGGCAGGACATACTTAAAGTGATGAAGGAGAAAAACCTGCAACCAAGATTACTCTACCCAGCAAGGATCTCATTCAGATTTGATGGAGAAATTAAAACCTTTACAGACAAGCAAAAGCTGAGAGAGTTCAGCACCACCAAACCAGCTTTACAACAAATGCTAAAGGAACTTCTCTAGGCAAGAAACACAACAGAAGGAAAAGAACTACAATAACGAACCCAAAACAATTAAGAAAATGGGAATAGGAACATACATATCAATAATTACCTTAAATGTAAATGGACTAAATGCTCCCACCAAAAGACACAGATTGGCTGAATGGATACAAAAACAAGACCCATATATATGCTGTCTACAAGAGACCCACTTCAGACCTAGAGACACATACAGGCTGAAAGTAAGGGGATGGAAAAAGATATTCCATGCAAATGGAAACCAAAAGAAAGCTGGAGTAGCAATTCTCATATCAGACAAATTAGACTTTAAAATAAAGACTACTAGAAGAGACAAAGAAGGACACTACATAATGATCAAGGGATCAATCCAAGAAGAAGATATAACAATTGTAAATATTTATGCACCAAACATAGGAGCACCTCAATACATAAGGGAAATATTAACAGCCATAAAAGGAGAAATCGACAGTAACACAATCATAGTAGGGGACTTTAACACCCCACTTTCACCAATGGACAGGTCATCCAAAATGAAAATAAATAAGGAAACACAAGCTTTAAATGATACATTAAACAAGATGGACTTAATTGATATTTATAGGACATTCCATCCAAAAACAACAGAATACACATTTTTCTCAAGTGCTCATGGAACATTCTCCAGGATAGATCATATCTTGGGTCACAAATCAAGCCTTGGTAAATTTAAGAAAATTGAAATTGTATCAAGTATCTTTTCCGACCACAATGCTATGAGACTAGATATCAATTACAGGAAAAGAGCTGTAAAACATACAAACACATGGAGGCTAAACAATACACTACTTAATAACGAAGTGATCACTGAAGAAATCAAAGAGGAAATTAAAAAATACCTAGAAACAAATGACAATGGAGACACGACAACCCAAAACCTATGGGACGCAGCAAAAGCAGTTCTAAGGGGGAAGTTTATGGCAATACAATCCCACCTTAAGAAACAGGAAACATTTCGAGTAAACAACCTGACCCTGCACCTAAAGCAATTAGAGAAAGAAGAACAAAAAACCCCCAAAGCTAGCAGAAGGAAAGAAATCATAAAGATCAGATCAGAAATAAATGAAAAAGAAATGAAGGAAACAATAGCAAAGATCAACCAAACTAAAAGCTGGTTCTTTGAGAAGATAAACAAAATTGACAAACCATTAGCCAGACTCATCAAGAAAAGAAGGGAGAAGACTCAAATCAATAGAATTAGAAATGAAAAAGGAGAAGTAACAACTGACACTGCAGAAATACAAAAGATCATGAGAGATTACTACAAGCAACTCTATGCCAATAAAATGGACAACCTGGAAGAAATGGACAAATTCTTAGAAATGCACAACCTGCCAAGACTGACTCAGGAAGAAATAGAAAATATGAATAGACCAATCACAAGCACTGAAATTGAAACTGTGATTAAAAATCTTCCAACAAACAAAAGCCCAGGACCAGATGGCTTCACAGGCGAATTCTATCAAGCATTTAGAGAAGAGCTAACACCTATCCTTCTCAAACTCTTCCAAAAGATAGCAGAGGGAGGAACACTCCCAAACTCATTCTACGAGGCCACCATCACCTTGATACCAAAACCAGACAAGGATGTCACAAAGAAAGAAAACTACAGGCCAATATCACTGATGAACATAGATGCAAAAATCCTCAACAAAATACTAGCAAACAGAATCCAACAGCACATTAAAAGGATCATACACCATGATCAAGTGGGGTTTATTCCAGGAATGCAAGGATTCTTCAATATACGCAAATCAATCAATGTGATACACCATATTAACAAGTTGAAGGAGAAAAACCATATGATCATCTCAATAGATGCAGAGAAAGCTTTTGACAAAATTCAACACCCATTTATGATAAAAACCCTGCAGAAAGTAGGCATAGAGGGAACTTTCCTCAACATAATAAAGGCCATATATGACAAACCCACAGCCAGCATCGTCCTCAATGGTGAAAAACTGAAACCATTTCCACTAAGATCAGGAACAAGACAAGGTTGCCCACTCTCACCACTCTTATTCAACATAGTTTTGGAAGTTTTAGCCACAGCAATCAGAGAAGAAAAGGAAATAAAAGGAATCCAAATGGGAAAAGAAGAAGTAAAGCTGTCACTGTTTGCAGATGACATGATACTATACATAGAGAATCCTAAAGATGCTACCAGAAAACTACTAGAGCTAATCAATGAATTTGGTAAAGTTGCAGGATACAAAATTAATGCACAGAAATCTCTGGCATTCCTATATACTAATGATGAAAAATCTGAAAGTGAAATCAAGGAAACACTCCCATTTACCATTGCAACAAAAAGAATAAAATATCTAGGAATAAACCTACCTAAGGAGACAAAAGACCTGTATGCAGAAAATTATAAGACACTGATGAAAGAAATTAAAGATGATACAAATAGATGGAGAGATGTACCATGTTCTTGGATTGGAAGAATCAACATTGTGAAAATGACTCTACTACCCAAAGCAATCTACAGATTCAATGCAATCCCTATCAAACTACCAATGGCATTTTTCACAGAACTAGAACAAAAAATTTCACAATTTGTATGGAAACACAAAAGACCCCGAATAGCCAAAGCAATATTGAGAACGAAAAATGGAGCTGGAGGAATCAGGCTCCCTGACTTCAGACTATACTACAAAGCTACAGTAATCAAGACAGTATGGTACTGGCACAAAAACAGAAAGATAGATCAATGGAACAGGATAGAAAGCCCAGAGATAAACCCACGGACATATGGTCACCTTATCTTTGATAAAGGAGGCAGGAATGTACAGTGGAGAAAGGACAGTCTCTTCAATAAGTGGTGCTGGGAAAACTGGACAGGGACATGTAAAAGTATGAGATTAGATCACTCCCTAACACCATACACAAAAATAAGCTCAAAATGGATTAAAGACCTAAATGTAAGGCCAGACACTATCAAACTCCTAGAGGAAAACATAGGCAGAACACTCTATGACATAAATCACAGCAAGATCCTTTTTGACCCACCTCCTAGAGAAATGGAAATAAAGACAAAAATAAACACATGGGACCTAATGAAACTTCAAAGCTTTTGCACAGCAAAGGAAACCATAAACAAGACCAAAAGACAACCCTCAGAATGGGAGAAAATATTTGCAAATGAAGCAACTGACAAAGGATTAATCTCCAAAATTTATAAGCAGCTCATGCAGCTCAATAGCAAAAAAACAAACAACCCAATCCAAAAATGGGCAGAAGACCTAAATAGACATTTTTCCACAGAAGATATACAGACAGCCAACAAACACATGAAAGGATGCTCAACATCTTTACTCATTAGAGAAATGCAAATCAAAACTACAATGAGATATCATCTCACACCAGTCAGAATGGCCATCATCAAAAAATCTAGAAACAATAAATGCTGGAGAGGGTGTGGAAAAAAGGGAACACTCTTGCACTGCTGGTGGGAATGTGAATAGGTACAGCCACTATGGAGAACAGTATGGAGGTTCCTTAAAAAACTACAAATAGAACTACCATATGACCCAGCAATCCCACTACTGGGCATATACCCTGAGAAAACCATAATTCAAAAAGAGACATGTACCAAAATGTTCATAGCAGCCCTATTTACAATAGCCCGGAGATGGAAACAACCTAAGTGTCCATCATCGGATGAATGGATAAAGAAGATGTGGCACATATATACAATGGAATATTACTCAGCCATAAAAAGAAATGAAATTGAGCTATTTGTAATGAGGTGGATGGACCTAGAGTCTGTCATACAGAGTGAAGTAAGTCAGAAAGAGAAAGACAAATACTGTATGCTGACACATATATATGGAATTTAAGAAAAAAATGTCATCAAGAACATAGGGGTAAGACAGGAATAAAGACACAGACCTACTAGAGCATGGACTTGAGGATATGGGGAGGGGGAAGGGTAAGCTGTGACAAAGTGAAAGAGCGGCATGGACATATATACACTACCAAATGTAAGGTAGATAGCTAGTGGGAAGCAGCCGCATAGCACAGGGAGATCAGCTCGGTTCTTTGTGACCGCCTGGAGGGGTGGGATAGGGAGGGTGGGAGGGAGACGCAAAAGGGAGGGGATATGGGAACATATGTATATGTATAACTGATTAAATTTGTAAAATAAAAAAAAATAATAATAAAAAATAAAAAAAAAAAAAAAAAAAAAACTATGAAAAGTAAAAAATTTTCACCATGTTCCCATATTCGTAAGAGTCTGTCCCAATTGTAATTGTCTTAAGACAGATACAGATTTCAGGAGAAATCTAGCAATGAGTATGAGGATTTAAGAAAACTGATGATATGTCTGAGAGCCCTGGCATCTGCTCCCCAGTTCACTCAAGCTTCTTGAGTGAACTGGGGAGCAGATGCATGTAGAGAGAATTTCTTGCAAATACCAGGAGTGTCTGCAAGAAAGGGACCTGAATTCTTTCCCCAGTTGGATACCTGCTGATGCAGCAAACTTGGTGGCTATCTGAGGGACATCCATAAGCACAAGGGCAAAATAGAATTAGGGAAAGATGTGGGGCAGGTTGGGAGTCGGAGAAACAGAGGAAGGACTTTCAGTCCTACCATCTGGCACAGGAAGCATGAGTGAGTTGACCGGCACTGACGTAGTTCCAGCAGAAAGAGCCGGGCTTGAGCCAGCTTGCCGGTGCATCCCTAGAGGGTCACCTGCATGGCCTGTGGGAGGTATTGTTGGAACAGACACCAGGAAGGAAGCTGAAACAGGTTTTGTTGAAAATATGTAACAGGGAAGAGCCAAATCTGTCTACATGTTGGATCTGTTTCTTTTACTTTACCCTTTGCTTCCCATTGCTTTTGTTCACTAAAAGGATACTGTCTATACATAATGGCCTGCCTCGGGGAACCCTGCCCCTCTGCCTGAATGCTAAACCAAAGTGCCTTTGTTCAGGGAAGCATCCTAAGAGCTGTCCACCTGTGTGTGGATGGTTGCAAGAAAGAAGAAATTAACACATTCCCTCCCTGGAGGTTGGCCATTCCAGGGGATATTTGCAGAACTTATGGCCTTTTTACTTTACTTCCTCATCTCCTCCCCCTTTCTGTGCTATAAAAGAAACTGGCATCCAAACCCAGATAAGATGGTTTTTTGGAGACACTAGTCTGCCATCTTCTCGGTCTGCTGGCTTTCCAAATAAAGGCGTATTCCTTCCCTCAAAAAAAAAAAAAAAAAGATTTATTGCAAAGCTACAGTAATTAATAAGACAGTGTCCAATAGGAATAAGAACACTCATATAAATTCACGGGAAGGAACAGAGAATCTGGAAATAGACTCATACATATATGGACACCTGATTTATGTGACAAAGATGGCACAGCAGAGCAACAGATTTAAGACAACTCTTTCTATAAACAATGCTGGGTCAGTGAGATTATCACTATGGCGGGAAAAAAATCAATCAAACCTTACCACAACAGTTCGGAGGGCAATTATGGAATGGTGATGAAAATCAATGTGTTTGTCCTCCACCTATCTGTGTATTTTATACTCCTTCAACTAGAATGCAGACTCTGCTTTCAAGAAATTTCCAAATTAACGTAATAGTACATCTATTCTTTAAGTGATGCTTCCCTTCCTCTAGTCACTAAAACTGAAATGCACCACAAAGAAAGGAGATGTGGGCTCAAAACACGGTGGGAAGTGAGGATGTCAGGAGCCTCCAGAAACTATGATCTGCCCACCAAACAGCTCTTACTTGGAAAACCTCAAACTAAGGTGCTTTGGGTTCATTTAATCTTTTGGCCTTATGTTCTAAGACTTGATAGGCTTCCCTGGTGGCGCAGTGGTTGAGAGTCCGCCTGCCGATGCAGGGGACACGGGTTCGTGTCCCGGTCGGAAAAGATCCCACATGCCGCGGAGCGGCTGGGTCCGTGAACCATGGCCGCTGAGCCTGCGCGTCCGGAGCCTGTGCTCCGCAACGGGAGAGGCCACAACAGTGAGAGGCCCGCGTACCGCAAAAAAAAAAAAAAATCACTTTAAGACCTGATATTCCATGCCTAAATGGAAAAATGAAACCTCTGAAATGTATACTTTGTACTTAATCCCTGGCATTTGATTGTTAGATCTGTAAATAGATCAGATAATTTAAAAGACTCTCACTTTAAAAATGTAATGGATTTATTAGAATAATCAAAACTACAACAAGATACCACCTCACACCCATTAGGATGGTTACTATCAAAAAAAACAAAACAGAAAACAACAAGAATTGGCAAGGATGTGAAGAAACTGCAACCCCTGTACAGTTGGTGGGAACGTAAAATGGTGCAGCCACTGTGGAAACAGTATGGTGATTTCTCAAAAATTTTTAAATAGAATTATCATATGATCCAGAAATTCCACTTCTGGGTATATATCCAAAAGGACTGAAAGCAGGTTCTCAAAGAGATATTTGTACACCCATGTTTATAGCAGCATTATTCATAACAGCTAAAACATGGAAGCAACCCAAGTGTCCATCAATGGATGCATAGATAACAAAATGTGGTCTACACACACAACAGAATATTACTAATCCTTAAAAATGAAGGAAACTCTGCAATATGCTACATGTATGAACCTTGAGGACATTATACTCAGTGAAATAAGCTAGTCGAAAGAAGACAAATACTGTATGATCCACTTATATGAGGTATTTACAGTAAAAATCATAGAAACAGAAAGTTTAACTGTAGTTGTCAGGGGTTGGGGAGAGAGTGGAGAGTTATTATTTAATAGGTGTAGGATTTCAGTTTTACAAGTTTAAATGAGTTATAGGGATGGACGGCTGCACAACAATGTGAATGTGAAATACACATTTTTAAATGATTAAGATGGTAAATTTTACATTACGTGTAGTTTACAAGAAAAAAGTTTTGTTTTGTTTTGGTTTTTTGCGGTATGCGGGTCTCTCACTGTTGTGGCCTTTCCCATTGCGGAGCACAGGCTCCGGATGCGCAGGATCAGCGGCCATGGCTCACAGGTGCAGCCTCTCCGCGGCACGTGGGATCTTCCCAGACCGGGGCACGAACCCGTGTCCCCTGCATCGGCAGGCAAACTCTCAACCACTGCGCCACCAGGGAAGCCCGAAAAAAGATTTTTAATGTAACAAATTGTATGCTTCTGTGTTTACTCTTGGTTTTTCATGAAATCAATGGCCACGTTCAGAACAAAACCTGAAAACAGTCCTCTCGTTCCTATCTCTCTATCACAAATCCTCACCCCCACCATTTTCATAGAAAATCTTACCCAGTTGCTATTACCCAGGAAAGGAAATAAAATATTCCATTTGTGAATTTGAGCTATGGCCATCTACAACCAGGAAGAGCAAATCTGACTTCAGAAAAGGTTAAAAAGGAAGAAGGAATCTGGTTCATTTACAGATCCAACAATCAAATGCCAGGGATTAAGTGCAAAGTATAAATTTCAAAGTGGAGGGGAAGGAAAGAGGGAAGGGGAAGGATGGAGGGAGAGGAAGGGGGGGAAGGGAAGAAAATTGATAAAAAGAAGCAAAAGAAAAGGAAGACCAACAGGAGCTGTGGAAAATAATGGTCTTTTTAAGTTGCCCTGGTTACAGTGTGCAGAATGTATCAGAGAGGAGAAAAGATCACCAGCACTTAATTTTGGACTAGGAATGAGGGAGAGGTAAGTGTCAAGGTTTCTGGCTTACACGGCATGTTGTATTGGGGTGTTTTCAATTGAGATAAGGAATTTAGGATGAAGACCAAGTTTGCAGAAGGTAGTGGTGTGTGCATTGGTTTGGGGGCCTACAAAGTTCTGGTTATCTTTTAGACATACCAGGGGAGATATCAGATAGGCATATGGAGAGAGGGCACAGGGAAGTTGAGAACATGTGTTGAAGATACAACTGTGTGAGTTACCTACATAAGTGCACTAACTGAAACCATCACTGTAGATGAGACTACCCAAGAGAATTTCGTAGAGAGAGAACATGGATCAAGTCTCGAGGAACCCAGCATCTAAAGATTAGATAAAGGACATTTAACCTGGGGAGAGGATGCATGACCAAACAAGTAGGAGCAAATCTAGGAGAGCCCTCTTAAATCAATGAAGACAGAATTTCAAGAAGTGCAGACTGCTGCTGCTAAGTCAAAAAGCAAAAAGAAATTAAAACGTCCACTAGATTTAGCAAAATGTTGGTCACTGGTGACTATAACAAGAGCTGTTCTGGTGAAGTAATAGAGCCCCAATCCAGACTGGAGAGGATTAAGGAATAAGTAGGAGGTAGAGAAACAGAAAACAGAACTCTCTCCAGAAGACTGACCAACAAAAAAGGGAAGGAGGCAGATGGAGAAGTAGCTGGAAAGAGATGAGAGGTCACCTGAAGGTCTGTGGTTTATTCAAATTTTATTTTCATTTAAACTAAAATAATACACGTACACGATTTTGTTTTAAATTAAATAGTCCCACCCCTTGCTACCCCAACTCTGCTACCTTGAGGCAATCACTTTTAGTTCTGTTTTTGGTACTTACCTCAGTATTTACAAATAACACAATTATCCTACCCTTATTTATTGATTTCCTGCTCTATGTCATTTAATCTCTTTCACATACACACCTCCCCCCACACACACACCCTTCCTTTTAACTTTTCAAGAAAGTTACACCCCCTACCTCTGATTAAATCAGTATCAATGATTAAACTATTAGGAGAACCCAAACATGTCCACAGCTAAGACGAGCAGTTTCCTCCTCTCTATGCACTGACCAACACATCCAACTGCTCCAAACCTTAACCTGCCTCCTCAGCTCCCAGGAACCTCAGCCTCTGCTTGGCTCCATCAGGACAGTTTTCACAAAGAGCAGGGTGATTGTGGAATTCACCTCCTAAGCTTCTTCACCTCAGGGATCACAGTCTTACACTGCCTACTATCCAGTGCCTAGGAACTCATATATCTCATATATCTCATCCAGATTCACAACTGTTTATGATGGGAATGCAAGGCTGGTACCAGTTCCTCCATCATGGCCGGAAGTGGAAGTCTAAGCTTCCTCCTAATACCCCTGTTTTTAATGGGGTATCACCCATTTTCAGGTGGGAGTACTTCACAATTGCTCTGGGTGCCCTTTACAGAAAATACACTTCAAGACTTCTCAGTACAGGACAGGGTAGTGACGAGGATGAAGGTGCTGGAGGAGGGAGCTAGGCATAGAACTGTACACCCTAGGATGAATCACCCTACTCTTACCGCCCCACCACACACACCACTTTCCCTGCCACCAGAGGGACAAAGTACTTCTAATTCTTGAGATTTCCAGGATTTTGAGACTGAAATTGGCATGTTTCTTGGTCCTTCCCTCTGCAGGCACTTAGCTATCCAGACTGCTAGATCAAAAACACTTCATCCACCTTCTTTCCAGTTTCTAAAATGTTGATGACATCTCTTCTGTGCTCTAGTCTATCTCTTTCTTTTTGTCCTTATAGGATTAGGTATTTTTACTCATTTCAATAGGGTTTCAGGTAAGAATACATGTTCACTTCATCGTGTTCTGACAAAGCCAGGTTTGAACTTTTATTTCAAATATAGAAGACTTGAAAATGTTTGAGATCCAGTAAGAGTATTCCCTTGAGAGGCAAAGGCTGACTACACATGAGAGAAAAGGAATGTATAAACTTTCTGGAAACCCAGAAGATGAATACAAGCAAGAGAAGTAATCAGCCTTTACTAGTAACATATCGTATGCAAGTTAATAGTTCTCATCATATTTAAAAGATTTCTTAACATTTTTAAATCTACAGAATCCTAAGGAAAGCACTCATTTTTTGGCAATCCCATAAAATTATTGAGATCAATACAAATTCAGTAATGCCAGAACCTAACTGGGGAGGTAAATAAGTCTATTTGAATAGAAATTTAGGGTGCAGATTGGGTAATTAAAAATTTCTCCATTTTGAAGAACAAAGCTGGAGACATCACACTTCCGGATTTCAAATTGTATTAATATAGCTAACCACTGGTGAATATTTGAAAGTCATTAAGAGAGTAGATCCTATGAGTTCTCATCACAAGGAAAACAATTTTTTTCCTTTCTATATGAAATGATGGATGTTAACTTACCTTGTAGTAATTATTCCACAATATACGTTAAGTCAAATCACTATGCTATATGCTATGCTTACACCTTAAACTCATACAGTGCTGTATGTCAACTATTTCTTAATAAAACTAGAAGAAAAAATCTTAACTAGAGACAAAATCTATATTACAAAGCTATGGTAACAAAAAAGTAGGGTACTAGCATAAAAACAGACGCAAGAGATCAATGGAACAGAACAGAGAGCCCAGAAGTCAACCCATGCACATATGGTCAATTAATATAAGACAAAGGAGCCAAGAATATACAATGGGGAAAGGACAGTCTCAAAAACTGAACAGCCACATGCAAAAGAATGAAACTAGATCACTATCTTATACCATGCACAAAAATTAACTCAAAATGGATTAAAGACTCAAACATAAGACCTGAAACCATAAACTCCTAGAAAAATATAGGGGGTAAGCTCCTAGACATCTGTCTTGGCAATGATTTTGACACCAAAAGCAGAGGCAACAAAAGCAAAAATAAGTGAAACTACATCAAACTAAAAAGCCTCTGCACAACAAATAAAACCATCAACAAAATGAAAAAGTAACTTGCAGAATGAGAGAATATCTGCAAATCATGTACAACAAAGCATTAATATCAAAAATATGCAAAAACTCGGACTTTCCTGATGGTCCAGTGGTTAAAGACTCTGCACTTCCAATACAGGGAGCGCTGGTCTGATCCCTGGTGGGGGAACTAGGATCCCACATGCCACGTGGCATGGCCAAAAAAAGAAAAAAAAAAAAAATATATATATATATATATATACAAAAACTCATAAAGCTGAATACAAAAAAGAAGCCCAATTTAAAAATAGGCAGATGATCTCAACAGTCATTTTTCTAAAGACCACATATAGGTAGCCGACAAGTACATGAAAAGTTACTAGATACCACTAATCATCAGGGGAATGCAAATCAAAATCACAATGAGATTATCACCACACACCTATTAGAATAACTATTATTGAAAAGACAGGAAATAACAACTATTGGCAAGGATATGGAGAAAAGGGAACAATCTGGCACTGTTGGTGGGAATGTAAATTGGTGCAATCACTATGGAAAATAGTGTGGAAGTTTCTCAAAAAATTAAAAATAGGGCTGCAAGCAAGGTGGCAGAATAGAAGGACTTGGAGCTCACCTCCTCCCACAAATACATCAAAAATGTATCTACATGTGGAAAAATTCTCACAGAACACCTGCTGAACGCTGAAAGAAAATCTCATAAAACCAAAACTGCAAGAAAGATCACCATGTAACCAGGTGGGACAAAAGGAAAAAAAAAAAAAAAAAAAAAAAGAAGTGGAGGGCTTCCCTGGTGGTGCAGTGGTTGAGAATCTACCTGCCAATGCAGGGGACATGGGTTCGAGCCCTGGTCTGGGAAGATCCCACATGCCGCGGAGCAGCTAGCCCCGTGAGCCACAATTACTGAGCCTGCGCGTCTGGAGCCTGTGCTCCTCAACAAGAGAGGCCGCAATAATGAGAGGCCCGAGCACCGCGATGAGGAGTGGCCCCCACTTGCCGCAACTAGAGAAAGCCCTCGCACAGAAATGAAGACCCAACACAGCCATAAATAAATAAATAAATAAATAAATAAAAAAAAAAAAAAAAAAGAAGTGGAATGGGACCTGCACCCCTGGGAGGAAACTGTGAAAGAAGAAAGGTTCCCTCACCCTGGGAAGCCCCTTCAGCAGCAGGGAGATCAGTCGGGACAAAAAGGGAGCTTCGGAGACTCAGAGAAGAGCACAGCAATGGGTTTGTAGTGGGCAGAACAGAGAGAGACCAGCATAGATGGTCCATGCCCCTTGGTGCATTCCCCAGCCAGAGGTGCATGTCTACTGTGCGAGGTGGTTGGGTGCTGAAACTAGGGCTTCAGAGGACAGACCAGGGGAGAGGACTGGGGTTGGCTGTATGGAGACAGCCTGAAGGGGCTAGAGTGTGGTACAGGCTGCAACCAGGGTGTGTACACGGACGATGCCTGGGCCCACCATAGAGGTGAAGTGCCATTATTAAGGGGCATGCAAAAGGGAGGCGGGCCTGCCATAGCAGCATCTTTGCATGCTCACAGCAGGCAGGGCACCACCTCTACAAGCTCTGGGAGTTCACAAGCGCCAGCAGGTTGCCCACACATGAAGGCAGGACTGAATTCAGAGCCCATCCCCAGGGGCCACATGCCTTAGAAGCAGGGCTGAAATCAGAGCCCTCTCCCCACAGCTATGCGCTCCACGGTTTACGCTACCGTGGCCGGCTTTGTAAACTCAGCACCTGTGGGACAGCCGAGTGGACTATGGGTGCACTGGTGCCTGGAGCAAGTCCAGCATTAGCAGCTGTAGGCTTTGTGGGTGTGCATGCACAGGGACAGGGTAGGGGTCTGGGCTGCTTCCATAGGTCCCACAGTGGGTCCAGGTACAAGACTACTGCGGTGCTGGTACCTGACTTCAGTGGATCTGCGCCTACAGATCTGCACACAAAAGTCCAGGACCTGATGGCTTCACTGGAAAATTCTACCAAACACACAAAGAAGAACTTATACTGATCCTTCTCAAACTCTTCCAAAAGACTGAAGAGGAGGGAACACTCCCAAAGACATTCTATGAAGCCACCATCACCCTGATACCAAAACCAGACAGAGATACTACCAAAAAAGAAAACTACAGGCCAGTATCTTTGATGAAGATGGACACAAAAATTCTCAACAAAATATTGGCAAACGGAATCCAACACATAAAAGAGATCATACACCACGACTAAGTTGGATTCATCCCAGGGTCACAAGGATGGTTCAACACATGCAAATCAATCAATGTGATATACCACATCAACAACAACAAGAAACCACATGATCATCTCAATAGAGGCAGAAAAAGCATTTGATAAAATTCAACATCCATTCATAATAAAAACTTCTATCAAAGTGTGCACAGAGGGAATATATCTCAACATTTTAAAAGCTGTTTATGACAAACCCACAGCCAACATAATAGTCAACAGTGAAAAGCTGAAAGCCTTCCCACTAAATTCTGGAAGAAGACAAGGATGCCCACTCTCACCCCTTCTATTCAACATGGTTTTGGAAGTCCTCGTCACAGCAATCAGACAAGAAAAAGAAGTAAAAAAATATCCAAATTGGAAAGGAAGAGGTAAAATTGTCATGATATGTAGATGACACAATACTCTATACAGAAAACCCTAAAGACTCCACACAAAAACTACCAGAACTGATAAAGGAATTCAGCAAGGTAGCAGGATACAATGTTAACATACAGAAATCTGTTAAATTTCTTTACACTAACAATGAAATATCAGAAACGGAAATTTTTTTTAAATCCCTTTTAAAAGCACATCAAAAAAAAAAAAAAAAAAAAAACTTAGGAATAAACCTGACCAAGGAGGTGAAAGACTTACATGCTGAAAACTATAAAACATTGGTAAAGGAAATTGAAAATGATTCAAAGAAATGAAAAGATATCCCATGCTCTTGGACTGGAAGAATTAACATTGTTAAAATGGCTATACTACCCAAAGCAATCTACAGATTTAATGCAATCCCCATCAAATTACCCATGACATTTTTCACAGAACTAGAACAAATAATCCCAAAATCTATATGGAACCACAAAATACCGAGAACTGCCGAAGCAATCCTGAGAAAAAAGAACAAAGCTAGAGGAATAACTCTCCCTGTCTTCAGACACTACTACAAAGCTATATTAATCAAAATAGTGTGGTACTAGCACAAAAACAGACATAAGGATCAACAGAGAGCCCAGAAATAAACCCATACACCTACTGTCAATTAATCTTTGACAAAGGAAGCAAAAATATACAATGCAGAAAAGACAGTCTCCTCAGCAAGTGGTGTTGGGAAAGGTGGACAGCCACATGTAAATCAATGAAGTTAGAACACTCCCTCATGCCACACACAAAACTAAACTCAAAATGGTTTAAAGACTTAAATATAAGACATGACACCATAAAGTTCCTAGAAGAGAACATAGGCAAAACATTCCCTGACACAAATTGTATCAATGTTTTCTTATATCAGTCTCCCAAGGCAAAAGAAATAAAAAGCAAAAATAAACAAATGGGACCTAATCAAACTTAAAAGCTTTTGCAGAGCAAAGGAAACCATAAACAAAATGAAAAGACAACCTACGGACTGGAGAAAATATCTGCAAATGACGTGACTGACAAGGACTTAATTTCCAAAATATGCAAACAGTTCATACAACTCAATAAAAACAACAACAAAACCACCCAATCAAAAAATGGGCAGAAGACCTTAATAGACACTGAAGAAGACACACAGATGGCCCATAAGCACATGAAAAGATGCCCAACTTTACTAATTATCAGATAAATGTAAACCAAAACTACAATGAGGTATCACCTCACACCAGTCAGAATGGCCAACATTAAAAAATCTACAAACAATAAATGCTGGAGAGGGTATGGACAAAAGGGAACCCTCCTACACTGTTGATGGGAATGTAAATTGGTGCAGCCGCTATGGAAAACAGTATGGAGGTTCCTCAGAAGACTAAAAACAGAATTACCATATGATCCAGCAATCACACTCCTGGGCATATTATCTGGAGAAAACTCTCAATCAAAAAGATACACGCGTTCCGGGTAAGATGGCGGAAGAGTAAGACGCGGAGATCACCTTCCTCCCCACAGATACACCAGAAATACAGCTACACGTGGAACAACTCCTACAGAACACCTACTGAACGCTGGCAGAAGACCCCAGACCTCCCAAAAGGCAAGAAACTCCCCACATACCTGGGTAGGGCAAAGCGGAGAGATCCCCACACAGAGGATCGGTGCCGAGCGGCACTCACCAGCCAGAGAGGCTTGTCTGCTCGCCCGCCGGGGCGCACAGCGCTGGAAGCTGAGGCTCGGGCTTCGGTCAGAGCGCAGGGAGAGGACTGGGGCTGGAGGCGAGAACTCAGCCTGAAGGGGGCTAATGTGCCACAGCTAGCCGGGAGGGAGTCCGGGAAAACTCTGGAGCTGCCGAAGAGGCAAGAGACTTTTTCTTCCCTCTTGGTTTCCTGGTGCGCGAGGAGAGGGGATTAAGAGCGCTGCTTAAAGGAGCTCCACAGACGGGCGCGAGTCGCGACTGAAAGCGCGGAGCCCAGTGACGGGCGTGGGACGCTGGGGCTGCTGCTGCTGCCGCCGCCAAGAAGCCTGTGTGCGAGCGCAGGTCACTGTCCACACCGCCCTTCCGGGAGCCTGTGCAGCCCGCCACTGCCGGGGTCCCGGGATCCCCGGGCGGCTTCCCTGGGAGAACGCACGGTGCGCCTCGGGCTAGTGCAACGTCACGCCGACCTCTGCCGCTGCAGGCTCGCCCCGCACTCCGTGCCCCTCCCTCCCGCCCGGCCTGAGTGGGCCAGAGTCCCCGAAGAGGCTGCTCCTTTAACCCTGTCCTGTCTGAGCGAAGAACAGACGCCCTCCAGCCCTCCAGCGACCTACACGCAGAGGCGGGGCCAGATCCAAAGCTGAGACCCAGGAGCTGTGAGAACAAAGAAGAGAAAGGGAAACCTCTCCCAGCAGCCTCAGAAGCAGCGGATTAAAGCTCCACAATCAACTTGATGTACCCTGCATCTGTGGAATACATGAATAGACTACACATCATCCCAAATTGAGGAGCCCGGAGTCAGTGCTGTGCCTCTGAGGTGGGAGAGCCAACTTCAGGACACTGGTCCACAAGAGACCTCCCAGCTCCACATAATATCAAACGGCAAAAATCTTCCAGAGATCTCCATCTCAACACCAACACCCAGCTTCACTCAACGACCAGCAAGCTACAGTGCTGGACACCCTATGCCACACAACTAGCAAGACAGGAACACAACGCCACCCATTAGCAGAGAGGTGGCCTAAAATCATAAAAAGTCTGCAGACACCCCAAAACACACCACCAGACGTGGACCTGCCCACCAGAAAGACAACATCCAGCCTCATCCACCAGAACACAGGCACTAGTCCCCTCCACCAGGAAGCCTACACAACCCACTAAACCAACCTTAGCCACTGGGGACAGACACCAAAAACAACGGGAACTACGAACCTGCAGCCTGCAAAAAGGAGACCCCAAACACAGTAACATAAGCAAAATGAGAAGACACAAAAACACACAGCAGGAGAAGGAGCAAGATAAAAACCCACCAGATCTAACAAATGAAGAGGTAATAGGCAGTCTACCTGAAAAAGAATTCAGAATAATGATGGTAAAGATGATCCAAGATTCTATTTCCAAGATCCAAAATCTTGGAAATAGAATAGACAAAATGCAAGAAACAGTTGACAAGGACCTAGAAGAACTAAAGATGAATCAAGCATCGATTAAAAACACAATACATGAAATAAAAAATACTCTAGATGGGATCAATAGCAGAATAACTGAGGCAGAAGAACGGATAAGTGAGGTGGAAGATAAAATAGTGGAAATAACTGCTGCAGAGCAAAATAAAGAAAAAAGAATGAAAAGAACAGAGGACAGTCTCAGAGACCTCTGGGACAACATTAAACGCACCAATGTTCGAATTATAGGGGTTCCAGAAGAAGAAGAGAAAAAGAAAGGGACTGAGAAAATATTTGAAGAGATTATAGTTGAAAACTTCCCTAATATGGGAAAGGAAATAGTTAATCAAGTCCAGGAGGCAGAGAGAGTCCCATACAGAATAAATCCAAGGAGAAATACGCCAAGACACATATTAATCAAACTGTCAAAAATTAAACACAAAGAAATCATATTAAAAGCAGCAAGGCAAAAACAACAAATAACACACAAGGGAACCCCCATCAGGATAACAGCTGATCTCTCAGCAGAAACTCTACAAGCCAGAAGGGAGTGGCAGGACATAATTAAAGTGATGAAGGAGAAAAACCTGCAACCAAGATTACTCTACCCAGCAAGGATCTCATTCAGATTTGATGGAGAAATTAAAACGTTTACACACAAGCAAAAGCTGAGAGAGTTCAGCACCACCAAACCAGCTTCACAACAAATGCTAAAGGAACTTCTCTAGGCAAGAAACACAACAGAAGTAAAAGACCTACAATAACGAACCCAAAACAATTAAGAAAATGGGAATAGGAACATACATATCAATAATTACCTTAAATGTAAATGGACTAAATGCTCCCACCAAAAGATACAGATTGGCTGAATGGATACAAAAACAAGACCCATATATATGCTGTCTACAAGAGACCCACCTTCAGACCTAGAGACACATACAGACTGAAAGTAAGGGGATGGAAAAAGATATTCCATGCAAATGGAAACCAAAAGAAAGCTGGAGTAGCAATTCTCATATCAGACAAATTAGACTTTAAAATAAAGACTACTAGAAGAGACAAAGAAGGACACTACATAATGGTCAAGGGATCGATCCAAGAAGAAGATATAACAATTGTAAATATTTATGCACCCAACATAGGAGCACCTCAATACATAAGGCAAATACTAACAGCCATAAAAGGAGAAATCGACAGTAACACACTCATAGTAGGGGACTTTAACACCCCACTTTCACCAATGGACAGATCATCCAAAATGAAAATAAATAAGGAAACACAAGCTTTAAATGATACATTAAACAAGATGGACTTAATTGATATTTATAGGACATTCCATCCAAAAACAACAGAATACACATTTTTCTCAAGTGCTCATGGAACATTCTCCAGGATAGATCATATCTTGGGTCACAAATCAAGCCTTGGTAAATTTAAGAAAATTGAAATTGTATCAAGTATCTTTTCCGACCACAATGCTATGAGACTAGATATCAATTACAGGAAAAGAGCTGTAAAAAATACCAACACATGGAGGCTAAACAATACACTACTTAATAAGGAAGTGATCACTGAAGAAATCAAAGAGGAAATTAAAAAATACCTAGAAACAAATGACAATGGAGACACAACAACCCAAAACCTATGGGATGCAGCAAAATCAGTTCTGAGGGAAGTTTACAGCAATACAATCCCACCTTAAGAAACAGGAAACATCTCGAATAAACAACCTAACCTTGCACCTAAAGCAATTAGAGAAAGAAGAACAAAAACATCCCAAAGTTAGCAGAAGGAAAGAAATCATAAAAATCAGATCAGAAATAAATGAAAAAGAAATGAAGGAAACGATAGCAAAGATCAATAAAACTAAAAGCTGGTTCTTTGAGAAGATAAACAAAATTGATAAACCATTAGCCAGACTCATCAAGAAAAAAAGGGAGAAGACTCAAATCAATAGAATTAGAAATGAAAAAGGAGAAGTAACAACTGACACTGCAGAAATACAAAAGATCATGAGAGATTACTATAAGCAACTCTATGCCAATAAAATGGACAACCTGGAAGAAATGGACAAATTCTTAGAAATGCACAACCTGCCAAGACTGAATCAGGAAGAAATAGAAAATATGAACAGACCAATCACAAGCACTGAAATTGAAACTGTGATTAAAAATCTTCCAACAAACAAAAGCCCAGGACCAGATGGCTTCACAGGCGAATTCTATCAAGCATTTAGAGAAGAGCTAACACCTATCCTTCTGAAACTCTTCCAAAATATAGCAGAGGGAGGAACACTCCCAAACTCATTCTACGAGGCCACCATCACCTTGATACCAAAACCAGACAAGGATGTCACAAAGAAAGAAAACTACAGGCCAATATCACTGATGAACATAGATGCAAAAATCCTCAACAAAATACTAGCAAACAGAATCCAACAGCACTTTAAAAGGATCATACACCATGATCAAGTAGGGTTTATTCCAGGAATGCAAGGATTCTTCAATATACGCAAATCAATCAACGTGATACACCATATTAACAAATTGAAGGAGAAAAACCATATGATCATCTCAATAGATGCAGAGAAAGCTTTCGACAAAATTCAACACCCATTTATGATAAAAACCCTGAAGAAAGTAGGCATAGACGGAACTTTCCTCAACATAATAAAGGCCATATATGACAAACCCACAGCCAGCATCGTCCTCAATGGTGAAAAACTGAAACCATTTCCACTAAGATCAGGAACAAGACAAGGTTGCCCACTCTCACCACTCTTATTCAACATAGTTTTGGAAGTTTTAGCCACAGCAATCAGAGAAGAAAAGGAAATAAAAGGAATCCAAATCGGAAAAGAAGAAGTAAAGCTGTCACTGTTTGCAGATGACATGATACTATACATAGAGAATCCTAAAGATGCTACCAGAAAACTACTAGAGCTAATCAATGAATTTGGTAAAGTTGCAGGATACAAAATTAATGCACAGAAATCTCTGGCATTCCTATATACTAATGATGAAAAATCTGAAAGTGAAATCAAGGAAACACTCCCATTTACCACTCCAACAAAAAGAATAAAATATCTAGGAATAAACCTACCTAAGGAGACAAAAGACCTGTATGCAGAAAATTATAAGACACTGATGAAAGAAATTAAAGATGATACAAATAGATGGAGAGATGTACCATGTTCTTGGATTGGAAGAATCAACATTGTGAAAATGACTCTACTACCCAAAGCAATCTACAGATTCAATGCAATCCCTATCAAACTACCAATGGCATTTTTCACAGAACTAGAACAAAAAATTTCACAATTTGTATGGAAACACAAAAGACCCCGAATAGCCAAAGCAATATTGAGAACGAAAAATGGAGCTGGAGGAATCAGGCTCCCTGACTTCAGACTATACTACAAAGCTACAGTAATCAAGACAGTATGGTACTGGCACAAAAACAGAAAGATAGATCAATGGAACAGGATAGAAAGCCCAGAGTTAAACCCACGGACATATGGTCACCTTATCTTTGATAAAGGAGGCAGGAATGTACAGTGGAGAAAGGACAGTCTCTTCAATAAGTGGTGCTGGGAAAACTGGATAGGGACATGTAAAAGTATGAGATTAGATCACTCCCTAACACCATACACAAAAATAAGCTCAAAATGGATTAAAGACCTAAATGTAAGGCCAGACACTATCAAACTCTTAGAGGAAAACATAGGCAGAACACTCTATGACATAAATCACAGCAAGATCCTTTTTGACCCACCTCCTAGAGAAATGGAAATAAAGACAAAAATAAACACATGGGACCTAATGAAACTTCAAAGCTTTTGCACAGCAAAGGAAACCATAAACAAGACCAAAAGACAACCCTCAGAATGGGAGAAAATATTTGCAAATGAAGCAACTGACAAAGGATTAATCTCCAAAATTTATAAGCAGCTCATGCAGCTCAATAACAAAAAAACAAACAACCCAATCCAAAAATGGGCAGAAGACCTAAATAGACATTTCTCCACAGAAGATATACAGACTGCCAACAAACACATGAAAGGATGCTCAACATCTTTACTCATTAGAGAAATGCAAATCAAAACTACAATGAGATATCATCTCACACCAGTCAGAATGGCCATCATCAAAAAATCTAGAAACAATAAATGCTGGAGAGGGTGTGGAAAAAAGGGAACACTCTTGCACTGCTGGTGGGAATGTGAATTGGTACAGCCGCTATGGAGAGTGGTATGGAGGTTCCTTAAAAAACTACAAATAGAACTACCATATGACCCAGCAATCCCACTACTGGGCATATACCCTGAGAAAACCATAATTCAAAAAGAGACATGTACCAAAATGTTCATAGCAGCCCTATTTACAATAGCCCGGAGATGGAAACAACCTAAGTGTCCATCATCGGATGAATGGATAAAGAAGATGTGGCACATATATACAATGGAATATTACTCAGCCATAAAAAGAAATGAAATTGAGCTATTTGTAATGAGGTGGATAGACCTAGAGTCTGTCATACAGAGTGAAGTAAGTCAGAAAGAGAAAGACAAATACTGTATGCTAACACATATATATGGAATTTAAGAAAAAAAAATGTCATGAAGAACATAGGGGTAAGACAGGAATAAAGACACAGACCTACTAGAGAATGGACTTGAGGATATGGGGAGGGGGAAGGGTAAGCTGTGACAAAGTGAAAGAGCGGCATGGACATATATACACTACCAAACGTAAGGTAGATAGCTAGTGCGAAGCAGCCGCATAGCACAGGGAGATCAGCTCGGTGCTTTGTGACCGCCTGGAGGGGTGGGATAGGGAGGGTGGGAGGGAGACGCAAAAGGGAGGGGATATGGAAACATATGTATATGTATAACTGATTAAATTTGTTATAAAGCAAAAAATTAAAAAATAAAAAAAATTTTTTTAAATAAAATAAAAAAAAAAGATACACACACCCCTATGTTCACAGCAGCACTATTTACAGTAGCCAAGACATGGAAGCAACCTAAATGTCCATCAACAGATGAATGGACAAAGATGTGGTGTATATATACAATGGAATACTATTCAGCCATAAAAAAGAATGAAATAATGTCATTTGCAGCTACATGGATGGACCTAGAGATTATCATACTAAGCGAAGTAAGTCAGAAAGAGAAAGACAAATACCATATGATACCACTTATATGTGGATTCTAAAATATGACACAAATGAACTTATCTATGAAACAGACATAGAGAGCAGATTTGTGGTTGCCCAGGGGGAGGTGGGGTGGGGGAGGATGGGTTGGGAGTTTGGGATTAGCTGATGCAAACTATTATATATAGAATGGATAAACAACAAGGTCCTACTGTAAAGCACAGGGAACTACATTCAATATCCTGTAATAAATCATAATGGAAAAAAAAATAGAACTCCCATATGATCCAGTAATTACACTTCTAGGTATTTATCTGAAGGAAATGAAAACTCTATCTCAAAGAGATATCTGTACCCCCATGTTCACTGCAACATTATTCACAATAGTCAAAAGATGGAAACAATGTACGTGTTCATGAATGGTTGAATGAATAAGGAGGATGTGGTATATATATACAATGGAATAGTATTCAGACATAGCAAAGAAAGAAATCCTGTCAACACCATAGATGGACCCTGAGAGCATTAAGCTAAATAAGTCAGAGAAAGACAAATACTGTATGATCTCACTTATATGTGAAATCTAAAAAAACCAAACTCATATAAATAGAGAACAGATTGGTGGTTGCCAGAGGCAGGCGAAGGTGGGAGAAAAATGGGTAAAGGTGGTCAGAGGGTACAAGTTTCCAGTTAAATATTTCCAGATAAATAAGTCCTGGGGATATAATGTACAGCATAGTGACTACAGTTAACAATAGTGTATTATATATTTGGAAGTGGCTAATAGGGTAAATCTTAAAAATTCTCACAACAAGGAAAAAATATACATAACTATGTGAGGTGATGGAAGTTAACTAAATTTACTATGGTAATCATTTCACAATACATAGGTATATCAAGTCATGTTGTATACTTAAAACTAATATGTCACATGTCGTCTACATTTCAAATGAAAAAATTTTTTTGCATTTTGAACACATCAAAAACACATGAACACATACAAAAAATGACCTAATGCACAGCTTTGCCATCTACAGCACATTTCTCCATAAAAATGGAAGTCTGCAATGAATCAAATTATGGAAGAGATTTGGGTGTAACTGGTCTTATAAACAATTTACTAAACAAACAAAATTTTAGAACTATATTATGAAATCTGTTAGTTTTTCTGCTTTCCCTAAGTAATTTAATTTTAACCAAAGTGGATAATGCGTGCAAACCTAATGAATACCAATTCGCAAAAATTCTTCTATTAAAATTTTACACTTCTAACAAAAAGCAGCTTGTTACTATATAAAGCTTAAACCGTCCAAAATGTGACAACTTTTTTATTCACAGAAAAAAACAAATTTTTCTTTCATAAGCAAGAATGTCATCTGAAAACAAAGGGAGTAAAGCTAGTAACTATTCATTTCCGCAGAGGCAAAAAGAACTGAAAAGATGTAGGTTAAAAGGTTGTTTTTATTTTTAAAGACTTGTAATGAAAATTATGATTAACACAAATGTCTTTCTCCTTATAGAAAACAAACAAGTATGTCATAAAATCATTACATAGCTAAGAGGTGAAAGTTTTGTGTTGGCCAAAGAGTTCGTCTGGGAAACCCAATTTTGAATATTGGCCAACCCAATGTTTGCTTTTTTTTTTTTTTTTTTAATTAATTTTTTGGCCACGCCACACGGCATGTGGGATCTTAGTTCCCGACCACGGATCAAACCCATGCCCCCTGCATTGGAAGCACAGAGTCTTAACCACTGGATGGCCAGGGAACTCCTTGAAAGTATTTGCTTTTAGACAACATACTTAACTTTGTTTTTCCATATTGTTGGGTTAAGGAAGTTTTTTTTTAATCAGTGAGCTAAATAAATCAATGTTACAATTAGAAGTTCATAAAATTACAAGCATAATACTTCTATCATAACTTTGTTTTATACTAATTAATGGTGATTTCTTAATGACTTTTTCTAAAATGTTTCAAATACCTAAAAATTATTAAATTAAAAGAAACTTGGGCCTCCCTGGTGGCGCAGTGGTTGAGAGTCCGCCTGCCGATGCAGGGGATACGGGTTCGTGCCCCGGTCTGGGAGGATCCCATATACCGCAGAGCGGCTGGGCCCGTGAGCCATGGCCGCTGGGCCTGCGCATCCGGAGCCTGTGCTCCGCAACGGGAGAGGCCACAACAGTGAGAGGCCCACATACCGCAAAAAGAAAAAAAAAAAAAAAAAAAAAAATTAAAAGAAACTTTATGAGTACCTACTATTTGCTAAGCACTGCTCTAGGTAACTGGGATATAGCAGTGGACAACTCAGAAAGGTTCCTGCACTTATATAGAGGGACAAAACATAAACATAAAAACAAGTAAGATAAAATCAGATAGTGAGTGATAAATCGTATGAAGAAAATAAAAGAAGGAAAATAATAAAATAACAGGCAATGGGGAGAGCTACTATGATAGTTAACTGTACATGTCAATTTCACTGGCCACAGGGTGCCCAGATAGCTGATTAGATAGTGTTTCTGGATGAGATTCACATTTGAATCAGTAGACTCAGAAGAGTAGATTTCCCTCCTCACTGTGCGTGGGCCTCATCCAATCCATTGAGGGCCTGAACAGAACGAAAGGTGG
Source organism: Mesoplodon densirostris (assembly GCF_025265405.1). NCBI lineage: Eukaryota > Metazoa > Chordata > Mammalia > Artiodactyla > Ziphiidae > Mesoplodon > Mesoplodon densirostris. The sequence continues at coordinate 154,840,883 of NC_082664.1, read as the reverse complement.
AGGAAGAAGGAATTTGCCCTTTTTCCCCTGCCTTACTGCTTGTGCTGGGTCACCTCATCTCATATTCTCCTGAGTGAGATGTATACCATCAGCTCCTCTGGCTTTCAAGCCTTCAGACTCTGACAGAAACTACACCATCAGCTTTCCTATGTCTCCAAGCTTCATATCATGGGACCTCTCAGCCTCCATAAACACATAGCAAACTCTTCACAATAAATCTCCACGTGCGTATGTGTGTTGCGGGGAGAGGGGGTCCACCACGGGTTCTGTTTCTCTGGAGAACCCTAGCACTGTTCCTTTACACTGGTTGGTCAAAGTTGCTATGGTAGTCATTAGTATTGTTCATCATCAAATACTTCTAATTCTTGTCCTAGGCACTGGTAGGACTGCACTTCCCCACTGCCCTGAAATTAGGTTTGGCCATGTGAGTAGATTTGGCAAATGGAATCTGAGTAAATGGGATTTACACCACTTCCACTTGGGAAGATTTAGAATCTATGATTTCCTATGCTTTATTTTTCTTTATGCCATGGGCAATGGTGATGAATCCAGATGGTGGCTGCTCTGTCATCCTAAATCCCAGAATGAGAACAACACACAGCAGAGCTCCCAGTCAATCAGTGAGGAACATGTCAGATGAGCAAGGGAATGCTGTTCATTCAAGAAGCCACTGAGGGGCTTCCCTGGTGGCGCAGTGGTTGAGAGTCTGCCTGCCGATGCAGGGGACACGAGTTCGTGCCCTGGTCCGGGAGGATCCCACATGCCGTGGAGCGGCTGGGCCTGTGAGCCATGGCCGCTGAGCCTGCGTGTCCGGAGCCTGTGCTCCGCAGCGGGAGAGGCCATAGCAGTGAGAGGCCCGCGTACTGCTAAAACAAAAAAACAAAACAAACAAACAAACAAAAAGAAGCCACTGAGATGTGGAGGCTTCCTGTTATCACAGCATGACCTAACCAATCCTAACTATCATAGGAAGTTAAAGAGACTCTATTTGAGGTAAGACTTGAATGATGAAAAAGAGCAAGCCACACAAAGAGAAAAACACATGCAAAGGCCACAGTGAGAAAGAACTTGGTATATTTGAGGGGCAGAAAAGACCGGCTAGGATGTAGTAAATAAGGAGAGTTGTAGTGTGAAAAGAGGCAGAGAGGCAGAGGCTAAGAGGCAGAAGCTAAGATTAGACCACACCGGATCCAAAATCCAGAATAACCAGCGTGGATTTCCACATAATTTCAATGGGCAGCAATTTAGAGGATTTTGAACTTCAGGGGAGTAGGAGGGATAACATAATCTGATTTGTTTCAAGAAGGTTATCCTTTGATTACAGATTTTAAGATGGCAGAGTAAAAGACCTTTCTACCCCTTCTCTGAAAGTAACAAACAAAAACAAACATCTTTGATGAACATATACTCCACAAAAACTGAAGAAAGACAATGAATATAGGAATTGTAAGTTTCTGGCCAGAGGAAGATTAAATTTACATAGGGAAATAGTGATGAAAAGCAAGCCACTTGCCTAGAACTCCAGAAAGATTTGGGAATAGAATGCAGCAGGTACAGGGATAATTTGGGATGTTGAATAAACATCAGGTTGTCAAACAGCTACCCATCCTCATCCCTGAGGGAACAGGAATACAGGCTATGAATAAGCTAAACCAGAGAGACTGAACCTAGCATGACAGAATAGTAGTGGTAAGATACAGACTAAAAACAAGGAGTTAAGTAAAAAGCTACATAATGAATTGTGAATAGCTGGCAAGCCCTTTCAACTGCCAAACTCCAGACTCAGGCCAAGAGGCCAAGGGAGACCTTTCTGGAAAAATAAAATTATCCCAGAGGAAGGGCCTTTAAACATTAACATTTGAGGGAACCTAAAGAAACAGCTATCTAGCCACCTGACATCCCTACAGTAAAGCCCATACACAGAATTTTCAACTAGCTTTCTAGCATCTCACCCTTAAATATAAACCTACAGCCAAGGATCACCAGACATTTGAGAACCACTTCTTAATAAAAGAGAGAAAAGAGGTATATCAAACAAAGAGAAAAGCTTGCGGCCTGGTGGGGAAGAGGGGAACAACTCAAAATAGAAAATGAAGGAACAGTAAAGATTTTCCAAATATACATAATTAATATCATTGAAGAGCAGGAAAAGGAACTGTATTTATGAAACCATAAATAGGGTAATATAAACAGGAATATTCAGAAAATTTTTAAATAGGATGCATAACAAATTCAGTTAAAGGAGTAGAAAATAAAGTTGAGGCAATATCCAATAAAGTAGAACCAAAAGATGAGAAACGCACGATCCGAGACTAGAGGAAAAAACTTTATGTGATACAATATCTGAATAACAAGAGTTTCAGGAAAAGAAGTTGGAGGGGAGAAAATTATCCAAGAAATAACTCAAGAAAAGTACTTAGCACTGAAAATAGGCATTTACAGATGGAAAGAGTCCATCAAGTGCCCAGCACATGAACAGCAGGAGGCCCAAAGCACATAAACTTAGAATGCCAAATACAAGAAAGAAAAAGAAGAGCTCCAGGCTTCCACTACAGTGGAGAGTGGTCACAAACCAAGACGTATCAAATTTCTCAACAGCAATGTGGAAGCTGGGCAATAATGGACAAGTGCCTCGTAGATTAGAAGGAGAAATTATTTTCAACCTAAATTCCTATTCAAATGATCAACTAGTGAAGGTTGAATGGAGATTTTCAAACATGCAGGTAACCCCAAAATCTATGTCCTATGCACTCTTTCTCAGGAAGTTACTAATATCAATAGATTAATCATAAGAAAAGGAGATCCCATATTGTCCAGGAAACAGGACTGAGCACAGAAAGGAGGCAAAGGGAACTCCTGGACCAAAAGCTCTACAGCAGACCCAGAGAGAATCCAGTCCCATATTAGGGAGAGCATGAGAGGCATCAAGATGTCATCTCAGGGAGTAAGACTGAAACGGAGCAATTATCTTAGAGTCAATAAACACATAAGTTTATGCTATAAACAACAAATAATACATGTAAGTTTATAGATATTCTTGCAGAAATCTTAAATAAAACTTTGGCAAACAATCAAACAGCACATTAAAATAAATGCATTATTCTAGAAATGCAATGATGGTTCAATATTAGGAAATACACTAACACAATTAAAAATATTGGAAGAGCTAAGAAGAATATGATCACCTCTGTAAGTACCAAAAAATCACCTTACAAGATTTAACACCCATTCATGTTTAAAAAAAAAAAAAAAAAAAAAAAGGCAGCTCAAGAACTTAAGAACTGAGGGATACTTCTTTGATAAACTTCTCTGATAAATAAAAAATGCCATAAAGCCAGCATTTTACTTAATGGAGAATATAAGATAAATTTCTGCTGAAGTAAAGAACAAGTTAAGGTTCTTCACTATATTCATTCTTATTTAGTTATTTACTTTATTTTATTTTATTTTTTTTTTTTTTAATTTTTGGCTGCGTTGGGTCTTTGTTGCTGCATGCGGGCTTTCTCCAGTTGCGGTGAGCGGGGGCTACTCTTCGTTGCTGTGCGCGGGCTTTTAACTGCAGTGGCTTCTCTTGTTGCGGAGCACAGGCTCTAGGCACGCGGGCTTCAGTAGTCGTGGCACACAGGCTCCGTAGTTGTGCCTCGCAGGCTCTAGAGCACAGGCTCAGTAGTTGTGGCGCATGGGCTTAGTTGCTCTGCGGCATGTGGGATCTCCCTGGACCAGGGCTCAAACCCGTGTCCCCTGCATTGGCAGGAGGACTCTTAACCACTGTGCCACCAGGGGAGCCCTTCATTCTTATTTAATATTGCATTTGAGGTATTTACTAATGCAATTACACAACAGAAAGAAATCAGAGTAACAGAAATAGGAATAAAGAGGAATAACTACCTCTACTTGCAGATAAGATGATTATGCATCCAGAAAAATATGAAGAACGAATGCAAAAATACAAATAAGTAAATTTAGTAAAACAGGATAGAAAATTAACATGCAGAAATCAATGCCTTTATATAATGTACAATAAAGAGTTAGAAGAAATAATACAAGAATATATCCTATTTACAATAATAAAAGATAAAAGAAAATGAAATATCTACTCATAAACTTCAGATATATGAAAACTAGTATGGTAAAAATTATAAAGTCCTCCAGAAAAACAAAGATATATAACTGAATGAATGGAAAGATATACCATTTCTTGGATAGAAAGACTCATATCATAAAGATGCCGATTCTTCCTATGTTAATTTGTAAGTTAATGCAATTTCACCTAAAACACTCTAAAACTCCATTTCCTTTGGAGCTAGAAAAGTGTTCTGTAAAACTTCATTCGGAAGAATAAGCAAGAATTTCTAAAAAAGAAAAACAATGAGGAAGAGCTACCAGGGATTAATACATAATCAATTATATACAATTAACATAGTCAGGTACTGGGCACATAAGACAGAAACTACTGGAACAAAATAGAAAGTTCAGATTTAGCCCCAAATGTTTACAGAAATATATGATAAAGGAAACAGCTCAAATCAGTGGTGAAAAGAAGGATTTTTAATAAATAACATTAGGACAACCGGATTTTTCCACCAATACACTAGAATAAATTCCTAATGTTTCAAAAGTCTACACATAAAAATAATGAAACCAGCCAAGTACTAGAAGAAAGCATAGATAAATTCCTTTAAAACCGAGAGTTGAAAAAAAAACATTCCTATGTTTCAAAATCCAGAAGCAAAACAACAGGAGAATGGGATAGGGAGGGGGAGTGGGATAAATTAGGAGTATGGGATTGACACATACAAACTACTATACATAAAATAGATAAGCAACAAGGATTTACTGTATAGCACAGGGGAGTATATTCAGTATCTATAATGGAAAATAACCTGAAAATATATATATATAACTGAATCACTTTGCTATACACCTGAAACTAATACAATATTGTAAATCAACTACAGTTCAATTTAAAAAATAAGGGAAAGGTTGATAAATTCAACTACCATGACCAATAACAACAAAAAACAAAAACAAAAATCTAAAAATCTAAAAACAAGCAAGCAGATGAACACAAGTATGGCCCTTTACATGGCCAAAATACTGCAAAACCAATGTAAAAATATACATGACAAAATGTTTTGAGAATACCATCTTTATAACATTACAAACATCCTGAAAACCATTTAAAGTAGGGAGATGAAGAAAACTGAAGCTTTTATGATGGTTCCAGTCAGAGATAGCCGACTCTGGATAAATACCAGCATGGTAGAACAGGGATTACTGTGCCCCTATAATCAGCTCATAACATTAATTTCCTAATAAGGCTTTTAAAGTGACCCAATCACTGTCTTATAGGAACTTAGATATCTATGAAATAGGGCATATAATGTTTGTATTAAAAATTATTTTAAATTAGCCATTCATTTATTACACAGCAACCATACCAGCCCATGCTAAGTTAACCAGAATGCTTCTTCTCTCAAAAAATGTTTTTCAAGAGGAGTCTCTCATAATTTGGAGACTGTATAATGATAAATGTGAAATCTGAAGAAAATGACAAATAGCAATTCTGTACTTCAGAACTGATGGAATATGAATTAGAGTACATATTAGCACCATGCTGAACATATTCAAGGTCAAAGAGGGACAACATAAAATCAGTCAATTTTATCCAATGCAAACAGTTTATACTAAAAGAAACATGTCTTGCTTAATAAACATTTGAATGAATTTAAAAGGCAGACAACTCGGGCTTCCCTGGTGGCGCAGTGGTTGAGAGTCCGCCTGCCGATGCAGGGGATACGGGTTCGTGCCCCGGTCTGGGAGGATCCCACATGCCGCGGAGAGGCTGGGCCCGTGAGCCATGGCCGCTGGGCCTGTGCGTCCGGAGCCTGTGCTCCGCAATGGGGGAGGCCACAACAGTGAGAGGCCCGCGTACAGCAAAAAAAAAAAAAAAAAAAAAAAAAAAAAAAAGGCAGACAACTCAAATAACGGCTTATACTTTCATGCACATTAATAATCACAACACATTTATACAGGCAAGATCTAGGTGCTTTCTCAGTCTGTACTGACCTCTCTTTTTTCCTAATACATTTACCTTTACAATTACCATCTCTTTAATTAATGAAATGAGACCGAAGTTTGCAACTGAACTTTTCCATTATTTGGATTCTGAATGCACGAGAATCAACTATAACTGTTTAAATCCTCAATTACTTGGCAGTCCATACAAGGATGCTTTACTGTAACAAAGGAGCATATCCCACTTAACTACATCTACCTTACCATAATGAATGAGCAAAAGAATAAAGAACTTAGAAATTACATAACCACTTTCTAGATTAAAGTAAATACACAGGACGGGTGAGAACATGTGGCACTCTTCCTGCACTAATGTCAAACATCCAGAACAGCGGGCATTTAGGCTGGCAATGGCCTCTGGGCAGGACTGGGGTATACACATTCCTGTCTTGTTGTTCATACTGTCTTATTGAACTGTTATAATATACATCACAAAGCTTATAATATCTTTGACAGTGTATAAAGTACTACTTATGCAAGAAAATCTGAAATCTTATAATTATCTTACACACTGTGAAATGTATACAGCAGACACAAGCAATAGCAGACACTGACGTCTGCAAATAAATCCAGCACTTCCTATGGCTAAGTTGCCAAATACTTGTTATTTTAATACAATGTCTGTTTCTAAAGTACTTTGAGTTTTAATTTGGGTAAAACATGTTTCCCATAATCTTGACAAGTAGTGTCAAAAAAGTCTGGTCTAGGGGCTTCCCTGGTGGTGCAGTGTTTGAGAGTCCGCCTGCCGATGCAGGGGACACGGGTTCGTGCCCCGGTCCGGGAAGATCCCACATGCTACGGAGCGGCTGAGCCCGTGAGCCATGGCCGCTGAGCCTGCACGTCCGGACCCTGTGCTCCACAACAGAAGAGGCCACAACGGTGAGAGGCCCGCGTACCGCAAAAAAAAAAAAAAAGTCTGGTCTCATTTCACATTTCTAATAGATAGTAATGACTGCCTAGGACAGACACTGTGTTAAGAATTTTGAGGTCAAGGAGCAAACAATGGGAAGGAGTGGGAGGAGAGTGAGTCTCCAGGAAACTTTAAAAAAGAATATAATTATTAGTTGTGGTTTATGAAGGCATATTGTTTTCTGAAATAATCCCACCTCATAAGCATTAAAAATGGTCATGGCCATAACCACAGGTGGCACAGTACACAGGGACCAGATTACATGGAGTTTCATAAGCCAACCCTTTCATAAAGGATTTGAAACTTTAACCTAAGGGCAATGGAAGCCACTGAAGAATTCTCAGCAGAAGACAGTGATTAGACTCCCAGCAGCTATTTAGCCTGCACCAATCATGGTAATTCCATCTTCCTTACCAGCTGACATCAAGTCCAACAAGTGCTATGTGACTCAATGAGGGAGAAGTGTGCTAAGGCTACTTTTAGGACCAATTCCTAGCCCTAAAAAAAAGGCCTCTTCTCCCTCTAAATATCACTAGGTCTTAATATGATGCCCAAAACTGATGCAGCCTTCTTGCCGCCCTGAGGGGAACTAGCCTGAGAATAAAGCTGATGCTGAGGGCTGGACAAAGGAAAGATGGTCCTTTGAGCTGTTGCTTGTGTCACCCGGAGTTTATCCTCTCTCTGGACTTCCAGTTAGATGAGAGAATAAGTTTGCATTAGCCAGTTTGAGTCAAGTTCTTCTGTAAGTTCCGGCTAAAAGCACCTTAGCTGATATAATAATTATTCCCATGTTGGTGGTAAGTGAAACCATGAGTCGGGATGAGACTCTGGAGGGAGGCAGGTAGTGAAGAAAGAATGAAGTCCTAGGGCAGAGTGGGGGGCACCTCATGTTTCATTCTAGGCAGCAGAAGAGGAGCTGGTAAACAGACAAGCAGCAGCCAAAGGTTCTAAAGAAAAGCAAAAGAGTGTGGCGTTAACAAAAAACAAAAACAAAAAGGAGTGTTTCAAGAAGGGAATGGTCAACTGTGCCTCTCGGCTGCTGAAAGTCAAGTAGAGTGGAGGGCTGAAAGGCTCAGGTGGACTCAGCAACTTGGCAGTCCCAGCACCTCCCTGGAACAGCTTCAGTCGTCTGATAGTGTAGAAGCTGGACTGGGAAGAAGTACAGAAACAAAAAGAAAGATGATTCTTTGGACGAGTGTTCAGAAAGGAGAAAGATTATAGAGGGGAGAAAAGAAAACCAGAGCAGTGGATGTGGAGTTCTGAAAAGATTTTTGTTGTTTTTGTTTTGTTTGTTTTGTAATGGTGAGGTGATGTCAGAGTATATCTAAATGAAAATCGAAGAGAGCAAGTGTAGAAGGGAATGCAAATGAGATAGGTAAGAGGTTTCAGAAGGGATGATCTACAGAGACACAGGTGAAGAGAATGAGAGAAGGAGATGTGAGGGCAGGCATGTCTGCAGATCTGGAGTAAAGCAAGTTACTTACTTCCCACAGGAAGCCTTCCTTCTCCTCTGGAAAAAGAGGCTAAACTCCTCTACAAGAGAAATGGGGGTAGAGAGGTGTGAGGAAAGTGAAGAAAGTTTAGTAAGTCATTATTGAAAGTGGACGGTGAACTGACCAGAGAAAGTCTGAGAGCCCAGATGACCAGCTGGTTTCCAACAATCTACATACAGTGTCATGAGCTCCGTAGTTTCCCTCTACCAGCATGCAGATTGTTAGGGTAAATTCATCCAGAATTCGGGTTTTGTCTATACATTGTAGGCACTGAAAAGATAAAGGGGCATTCTTTTGTCTACCTACATGCACTTATGTGACCTACTATGTGTACAGCACTATACTAGGTATTATAAAGAAATTTTAAGTTAGTGTTCTCAGGTCAAGGAACCGGGAAAATAATTATAGGAAGGTAAGATAATTATAAGATGATTATAAAAGGCAATAGAATAAGAACTAGTTGAGGCAAACTTTAAATGCTGTAAGGGGACAGATCACTGTGGGATAGCAATAAGATGGAGAAGATGAAACTTGACAGAGATCTCAAATGCCAACAAATTTTAAATTAAATTTCAAGCTAACTTCAGCACTGGGGGCAGAACGCAGAGGGGAAAGGAGTATACCTGAGCAAAAGTTATAAAGTATTATTAACATAAAAGTACTACTTGTGCATTAAAGAAAACACTTATTGAAAGAATAAACATAACTGGCTGAAGTAAAAGTTTTACTTAGGGGAACAGGAGATAAGACTAGAAAATTAGACTAAGAACAGACTCCAAAATATCCTGATGACAGGATTATAAGCTCTAGGAGAAGGAAAATGAATGAGGAGAGGTTTACAATTGTCCCTGAATACAGCCTATTAGCAGATTTCAGACCACAGTGCAGGGAAATAAAACAGGAACAGAGCCTGTGGTCTCCCTGAATCGAGGAGACAGAGCAGAGACTGCAGCGACCAGTTTTCAGCTCAGCATTTCATTTGGTAGAATTCAAATTTTTGAGTCAATTACTTTCTCTATGAATCGGATGTCAGGTCCTCTTCCCTCCTTATTATTATAATATTTAGAATCATTCTATGAAATAGTATGTCTACTTAGGAACAAACAGTATGTAAAATAATTTGTAATAGTATACCCATCTAACATTTTCCACTCTATTCTGCAAGGTCCAATTTTATAGGAATAGTCTATTTAAAAATGCAGTTCTGACAAGAGCAACCAATATAATTCTTGAACATATCTGGTAATCTAAAACTGAGAAATTTATGTTTAAGACAATCTGACTTAACACACTTTAAAATAGACAAAAGCGAGAGGACTGATGCCAATGGGACACGGCCTACAGAGGAGGCTATGGCATCCGGCTGGAAGAGCGAACAACCTGCTCAGAACTTGAAGACCCACAGTCAGCACCAGGCCAAATGAGGCTTCTCCAGGCCACTCCTCCTCCTCTAAAGCCCTGATGGATTCTGCACTAGAGAGGAAGGAAGAGAAACCCGTGCAAATTCTCAGGCTCTCCACAGGTCCTCAGGAAGCCCACTGGGAAGCCTCAGCATGCTGAGGGAGAAGTGCAAGAACAGGAGAGAACACAGATACTGGCCATCAGTGACTGGAGTGACAGTGAATCTCATAGCTCACAGGCTTCTTCCCTCAGAATCTTCTGGTACTCAGCTTAGACAATGAATCTGCTCCTGCTCTGGCCCTATCTCTGGGGAACAACCTGTAAGTGGAAATGACACCCCCAATCTGTAGGAACATCAAGGGTCACCTGAAATCCAGAAAAAAGCCAAGGATACCCAGGTTGCTAAGCAGCAGTGCCAGGAAAACCTCCTCAGATGGTCCCACTATCGCCTGCAGGCACAACTTCACCATGGCTGGCATAATCGCCCAGGGAAAGACATCCAAGTGCTTCTGATGCCTGTCAGGGTCACAAGCTTACTCCACAACCTGCAGGAACATTTGGCCGCTGCTCAAACTACAGGAAATCTCAGAGACACTGAACTGGGTGGCAGCCTACCCCCGGACATCATTTGCCTCAGACACAATGCAGGACCATTAGGAAACACCAACCAACCCCACCTTTGCTATCCACCTTCCCTGACCATCAGCAGAGTGACAATACCAGAGTATTTCTGAGGAACCTGAAAAGACTTGAGGTTTTCTTCTGGGATATATTTATTTTTTAGGCTATTTTGATTATCCTGTGTAGGAAACTTCAAGAATAAGATTCCTGAAAAATAATTTCTGAGACAGAGAGCTGAAGGTTGTAGAGTACATCATTTTCTATAAACCATTACAAAAAGAACTTTCTAGAAGTCATCATATATACTTGGCCTACTTAAAAAAATAAAAATTTGTAACTTTAAAAGTTAAAAAAAATCCTAACTGGAACTTTAAAATAGAGCCCAGACCCATCCCCAGAGATTCTGACTTAATGTTTTTGTTAAGAAAAAAAGTAATTCAGATGCTCAGTCATGACTGAGAACCAGTGTACCATCAAGAGCTTCCCATGTGTCATCCAAAATCCCGAAGAATTTATTTAAAAGAACAAATAAGATGCAAGTACTACTTCAAGTAAGGCTTACAACAGTATGTTTTTCGTTAGCATTTGTTTAAAATACGCAAATGAATCAAGAGAAAGTCTAACTTTAAACTGGATTGGTGGTTGTTCAGCTTTTAATTCACTAGGAAATAACTGAGACTAAAGCTAGGTTTATTTTAATAATCATAAGAAAATAAAATTTAACTTTCAAATTACTCAAATGGAAGTTTCTTAACTAAAACAATCTAACACGAATACTGATCACAATCGAGAGGCTTCTTCAGAACTGTATGTGTAGAAAATATATGTGCAGAATAAGAAAATATGTTATTTCAAAATAAAAGATATCAAGTATTTTGACATTACACTAAGTGTGGCATTTTTAAACATAAAAGAAATGTTAAATTATAAGTACAGTAGAAAAATAAACCACTTTAAACTTTATATCCTCTACAATTTAAAAAGATAACATCTCTAATAGTAAATAAAATGCCCCGAAAACCTTGTAAATATGGTATCAATGGCAAGCCCAAATAAATCAATCTCACTTGTTCCTACCACAAGTACTGGCCAGCTTAAGTATATATATTCAATACTAATTTGAGAAGGGCTCCATGTCAAAACTCAATTGAAAAGTAAGAACTTGATCTCCCTAACAGCATTTCTCAGATACAGTTTTGAGACAGAAAAGCAATCAACAAGCAGATAAATCAAGAATCTACAAAAAAAATAAAGCATTCATAATAGCTTTCAAGCTGAGATACTTTAGCCTTTATTAAAAGACTATTTCTTTTTAAAAAATCTTTCTATAACTATTAAATATGAGACAACCTTATGTAATATCCCCGCTGATGAGCATCAACACAATCTGAACCTGGCCATGCTACAACTCAGTTGATCTATGTCTCTCTTCACCATATGCTTCACACTATTTTATTTTAGACAATAAACACCTACTGACTCCTGAAGCCTCAGCACTTACAGTAACTTTCAAGAAATTAGCTATTTCAATCCAAAGAGAACTTATCCAACAGAGGGAATACTAAAAGATTCCTCAAGACAATGACTGCCCCTTCTAATGCAGCACAAAAACTTTAGTGGTAAAGTTAATTTCAAATATTTTGAAACATTTCTCTCCTATACATAAGTATTAAAATAATGATTTTAAGTTCCCCCACACACACCCTGTGGCAAGTTATTTTCATAATGTGAGTTGCCAATAGTTACAGCAAGAAAATGAGCCTATTATTTATGCTTGTTCTTAGGTTACAAGCTGTCGTTACCAGTGAAACTGGAATTAACCAGAACTTTACGTATGGGACGTTCTGATTACCAGGAGGTTTCTAATATTCCTTTCTTTCCATCTCCTACTTTTGAAACAAGAGTGAGCATAGTTTCATGTTCTTTTACTATTCCATACTTTTGCAGACATAAACGTATACTTGTAAGATGACAGTGTATGAGTACAAAGATCCAAGAAGTTGGTGAGTTTTAGGGAGACAGAGCAGCCAAATGCAGTATAGGGGTACTTCCCTGGTGGCGCAGTGCTTAAGGATCCGCCTGCCAATGCAGAGGACACGGGTTCAAACCCTGGTCCCGGAAGATCCCACATGCCGTGGAGCAACTAAGCCCATGTGCCACAACTACTGAGCCTGCGAGCCACAACTAATGAGCCCGTGTGCCACAACTACTGAAGTCCTCACACATAGAGCCCATGCTCTGCAACAAAGAGAAGCCACCACAATGAGAAGCCCGCACACTACAACAAAGAGTAGCCCCCACTCGCCGCAATGAGAGAAAGCCCGGCACAGCAACGAAGACCCAAGGAAGGAAGGAAGGGAGGGAGGGAGGAAGTAAATAAATAAATAAATTTTTTTAATGGAGTATAGGTTTGCTAGTCATAGACGTGAATTCAAATACCCCTTTGATCATGTGTTCTGTGTGACTCCAGGCACTAGTAACTTAACTCTTCCAAGTCTCTTCTCTATTATAAGTTATATAATACTTATAACTGTGCTGTATGATATTGTAATTTATCATATAATCATACTATAATAAATACTTCCCTCATTATGCTGTGAGAACTAAATGGAGTATGTAAAATACCTAGCATAGTAGGTGCTCAATGACACCTTCCTTTAAAAACAATGGTGCTGCCACAAGCAATACCTTTACAATGAAAAACAGCTTTCTAAAAACTGCTTACAAAGACTTCTAAAGGGACATAATGTGTGTACATAAGCGAAGTACTATGTATTTATGAAAGATTATCTTGCAATACACCACAGTATCTTCCTCATTTTAAAAATATAGCATTTTAAATCCCAATTGTGAAAGTTGGTATTAAGTAACAAGCTCTCAAAACAAATCCATTTCTAACTATTTGTATATATCTTTCTTTTGTTTACATGATAAATGTTTGGATAGGAAAGAAGAGTGTTCCTTCTTTAAATTCTATTTTAAGTTTATTTAGCACACAAGCAGGTCAAATTAGGAAAAACTATTAAAGATTTTAAGTGGGGCTATCTTTCATTTAAATGCTTAGATAGTATCAGGAGAACAACAAAAAAAAATTACTAATCATAACAAAGTTGTTTTTAAAAATCCTCAAGTGGAGGCTTCCTTGGTGGTGCAGTGGTTGAGAATCCGCCTGCCAATGCAGGGGACATGGGTTCAAGCCTAGGTCCGGGAAGATCCCACATGCCGCAGAACAACTAAGCCCGTGCGCCACAACTACTGAGCCCACGTGCTGCAACTACTGAAGCCTGTGCGCTCTAGTGCCCGTGCTCTGTGAGGAGAAGCCACCACAATGAGAAGCCTACGCACCGCAACAAAGAGTAGACCCTGCTCGCTACAGCTAGAGAAAGCCCGTGTGCAGCAACAACGACTCAACTCAGCCAAAAATTAAATAAATAAAAAAATTTTAAATCCTCAAGTAGTTAATAAAGTCACGAAGTTACAAATTAGAATGAATTTGAGGGGGCTTCCCTGGTGGCGCAGTGGTTGAGAGTCCGCCTGCCGATGCAGGGGACACGGGTTCGTGCCCCGGTCCGGGAAGATCCCACGTGCCGCGGAGCGGCTGGGCCCGTGAGCCATGGCCACTGAGCCTGCGCGTCCAGAGCCTGTGCTCTGCAACGGGAGAGGCCACAACAGTGAGAGGCCCACGTACCGCAAAAAAAAAAAAAAAAAAAAAAAAAAAAAAACAAGTAATCTCAGCTCAAATACAATGTACCTTAACTCACAAACATTGCTCCACAGCACCTGTACTTAATTTCTTGTTACACTTTATTGCACTTGCTTCAGTAACTGTGTTATCTAGCAAGTGTCTAGCACACAGCAGTTTCAATAAATAACAACGAATGAACTCAAGATATTAAAACAGGGCTTCCCTGGTGGCGCAGTGGTTGAGAGTCCGCCTGCCGATGCAGGGGACGCGAGTTCGTGCCCCGGTCTGGGAGGATCCCACATACCGCGGAGCGGCTGGGCCCGTGAGCCATGGCCGCTGGGCCTGCGCGTCCGGAGCCTGTGCTCCGCAACGGGAAGAGGCCACAACAGTGAGAGGCCCGCGTACCACAAAAAAAAAAAAAAAAAAGATATTAAAACATAGTCTACCTATTACAAGAAAATACAATATATTTTAATGTGCTCTTATGAAACATTATGGACTAACTATAAAAGCATTTCTTTAAAACAAAACTAGTTTACTATACTTACTCAGTTTACAAAATTAAAACACTATGTGTAAGTTTTCAGCAACACACATTTTTCCAACTACTATATAAGGGTACAAGGTAATCTACTCAATATATTCCTCTCATCTCTGAAGAATAGATGAGTCCATATGATCCCTTAAAAATACTGATATGACAGTATTCCATTACCTTTGTCATTTCTATTAATCTCTTTGTCTATTTCTTTAATTTCACATGAAGTTAGGCAAATGATTAGCCATTATGTATTGATGAATAGAAAACAAACCCCCCAAATACAATGAAAGATGTCTAAATATTTACTAGTTGAGCATAAATTAGATTTGTAAAATTGAGTTGAATACCTAAGCCTAACAATTTGCTAAATTTCCCTACTAAATACATAATGGTCTCTACAAATATTTTCTTAACTTCCAAATAAATATTTTTTAAATTTTGCATACTATTTATTTGCATTTGTAAGTAATTTGATATCAAATATTGTACAGCATTTTCACAATACAAGCTACAAGCATACCTCATTTTATTGCACTTCACCTTACAGGCCCTCACAAATACTGTTTTCACAAACTGAAAGTCTGTGGCAACCCTGCATTGAGCAAGTCTACTGGTGCCATTTTTCCAACAGCACTTGCTCACTTTGTGTTTCTGTGTCACATTTTGGTAATTCTTGCAACATTTGAAGTTTCTTCATTATTACTGTATTTGTTATGGTGATCTGTAATCAGTGATCTTTGATGTGACTACTAAAGCTCACTAAAGGCTCAGATGTTGGTTAGCATTTTTTAGCAATAAAGTATTTTTTAATTAAGGTATGTACACTGGTTTTTGGACATAATGCTACTGCACACTTAACAGACTACAGTATAGTGTATATATGAATTTTATATGCATTGGGAAACCAAAAAACTCACATGACTTGCTTTATTGTGATATCTCCTTTACTGCGGTGGTCTGGAGCAGAACCCATGGTATCTCTGAGGTATGCCTGTAAATAGCTTTCCAAGAATTTTCTAAGTGGAAAATCAGTAATAGGCACACACACACAAAGATCTTTCCTTAAGGCAGCACATATATTTAAGATACTACATGTGAGATATTACATCATACTGGCTGGGTATTTAGATTTCAATTTTTATCTCCCTTCCATTATGTTCATTTCTATAATTTCACCTCTTATCACAGAGATTCTCAAGCCTGTATGTTATATGGATCATATTCTCTCAAAAAACTACTCCTGATAGTTCATTCACTTCTTATTATACAGAGTATGTATGTGTGTTGAGGGGTGTGGGTGTGCTACAAGGAGGTGGGACCTTACACAATTAAAAGGAAGACTGCTATGCTTTTAAGATGATCATGTGTATGATTTTTAGAAGTGGGATAGTGTATGTAAAGAACTTTGCACATGGGCCTCCCTGGTGGCGCAGTGGTTAAGAGTCCGCCTGCCGATGCAGGGGATACGGGTTCGTGCCCCGGTCTGGGAGGATCCCATATGCCGCGGAGCGGCTGGGCCCGTGAGCCATGGCCGCTGGGCCTGCGCATCCGGAGCCTGTGCTCCGCAACGGGAGAGGCCACAACAGTGAGAGGCCCACATACCGCAAAAAGAAAAAAAAAAAAAAAAAAGAACTTTGCACAATGCTGACACCTGGTAAACATACAATATATGATGCCTATTTTCATCATGGTACTCATTTATGTTATAAACTTGTGGATACAAAAACATTTCAAAAATCAAGACGAAAGTTAGACCACTGATGATATGGAGAACCTTCAGATCACTATTGATCTTCACAGAATCACTGTATGGAAGCAGATTTAAATTGTTTTGAAATTTTGACAATGCCACTGAAACAAAGTAACTGAAAGTCTTCATGTAAGAGATATGGATAGCAATTAAACTCCTTGTTTTTCAGATGGGGAAACTGAGCCCAGGCATGGCAAGTTTAAATAATTTGCCCAAGATCACTCTGCTAGTAATGAGAGGTGAGATTCAGACCCAAGTCACCTGGCCTCAAACTCATGTTGCTATACTACCTCCAATCAAATTACAAAAATCTAATCAACCTGTAAAAAAATTCAACGTTAAGTCCAAGTTAAGGTTTTCAAACAGTGAAACTTTTTTTTTTTTTTTTTTAAGTCAGACTCTTAACATTTTCTCCTTTTTTCCAGATACAGCCTCTTGGCTTAAATTTTTTCTATGGAGAATTCAATTGAAGGATGGTAGGGGTAGGTAAACAAAATCTGATACCAGAGGTTTAGGGCTTTAAGCAACAGTAGGACAGTATTTGATACTGTCAAATACTGTAAGTATTTGATAATACTGTAAGTATTTATTACAAATGTTAAAATTCTTAATTAGCTTCAATCAGTGTCTCAATTTAGGTATGCCAAAGGGTATGAATGTCTCTGTTATACACTACCTGAACAACCCTTAAAGGAAAAGTGGATATTGTTACAAAAAGGTGAGAGTTCAAATAAACACAGGTCAATTCACGGAAATATGCAAGATGACATACACTCAAAGTATCAATGTAATGATATCCTAAGAATATTGCATATGAACTAAGGAGATAATTTTAACATTTTAATTGATCTTTCTTTGTAAAGCTGGGAGCACTTACATATATGTTTATTTAACCACCTTGCAACAGGTAACTGAAAAAATAAACTGCCCAATTACAAAATGTAAAAGGGAGATTCCGTTTTTATATGAACAACATCTAAGGGGAAAAAGTACCACAATAGAGATCCTCTGTTAATCATGCATGGAGTTAAGCAAGAAAAATATTTTATTGATTATGTCATAATCACAGCCCATATTTTCTGACCTCTGATTCTCTAACTTGGCCATCTTATAAAAAAGAGTCCACCAAAATAATGACTAATCAACGCTAAAGACAAAGAAAATAACATGCCTGTACAAAATTCATATTTTATCTCCTGCTTGTACAAGTTAGAATTCAGAAATGTCACAAAGGTGACCCTGCTTACCAGAAAGCCCTCAAACTTTTAAAGTACAACCAAGACTATCTCTCTGCTAACTTCAAACCATTAATTAGAATCAATGACCCAAAAGCCTGAAAAGGTTATGCATCCCATAATTACTAAGCTACAACTACATTTCCCAGTTTAAAAGAAAAACGTTTTACTTTCTGCCTTTAAACAGACTAATTTTTAAGCAGTCTCTTGTTTCCACAGGACACCGCTTACTGTAGGATGCAGAACACCTGGGTGAGGCAGACCAGAGGACCCAGGACCTAAACCTCAGTAATCCCTGTGGGCCTCTAAAAATCTGACCCAAGCGGGCCCCTCCAACCTTCAGGCACCCATCCCTCAACAGGGTACCTGCTTTGAGTTCACAGGACCCCGGGTACTATGTACACACCCCACAAGCGCACACGAAGCACCATGAACACACAGTATGTAACACCGGGTATGACATGCCCACACCGGGAACCATGTGGACCCGTATATAACACCAGGCACCATAGACAACTAGGTACCATGCACACACCATATGTGACACCAGGAACCATGCCCACACCAGGTATGATATCCCCACCACATATAACAACAAATACCAGGTGCACACCGAGCACCAGTAACACAACGGGTATCATGCATGCTCCCACAGTATACAACACCAGGCACACATTCGGGACCACGGACACACCAGGCAGCATGGACACACTAGGAATCATGCCCCACCACATACCAGGTGCACACTGGGCAACACCGACACACAGCATATAACACCAGGCGTCACGGATACACCGGGCACCATGACCACACGGTATGTAACACCGACCACCACGGACACACTGGGTATCACACCCCCACCGTACATAACACCGGGCACCACGGACACACCGTGAGCGCCTCCAGCGCTGGGCCAGAAAGGCGTAAGGGTACAGTCCACGCGGAAGTTGGGGGTCCCAGGCCGGGTGCTGCGCCCCAGCTTAGCTCCCCTCCGAACGCCCGGTGGGATAGGTGGCGGACACTTAGGCGGTCCTGGGGGCCCGGGAGGATCTGCGGAGGAGGCGGAGGCCTCGCTGCCGCCCGTTCCCAGCCCCGGGGACCAGGCCTCGCCTGGGCCCTTGGGGACCATCCTGCCCAGCCGCGGCCTTCGATCCCAACAACTAGCCGTCAAGCAGACGCCCGCCCCCCACCCGCCCCCAAACTCACAGGGCCGCGTACCGGCGGACCCCGAGCCGAACCGCTGGCCCCGAGGTCTGGGCGCGCGGGGAGTACCGGCCCGGCGGGCGGCGCTCACGCGACTCCCCGGCTTCGCGGCCCGTGCAGGCCCCGCGCCGTCCTGCTCCTGCGGGGCCTCCTCCTCCTGCAGGGCCGCCCTTCCCCGGCCGGCCGAAGGCGGGGGGCGCAGCCGAACCCCCGCAGACCAGCAGGCCCCTGCCCGACGCAAACAAAGCTCCGCCGTCCACTCGGCGCTGTTTGCGGGGGGCGAGCAACGGTCACGCCCGCGGCCCGAGAAGCTGCAGCCGGACCCGAGCTCCACAAACACCCCGCCTCGGACACCCCGCCCGCGCCCCCGCCCCCGCCCCGCCACCGAGGCCGAACGTCTCCCACCATTATGCTCCGGACGGTCCTCGCCGCCGCCGCCGCCGCCGCCGCCGCGCCCGGCCCTCCCCCTCCGCGCCCGGCCCGCCGCCCGCGCCGCCTCCTTCCCGCCGCCGCCGCCTCCACCGGGCCAGGGCCGGCGGGGAGCGGGGGGGCTGCGGTCTCCCGGCCTCCCAGCCACCGCGGGCCCTGCCTCCCTGCCGCCCGCGCCGGCTCCCCGGCCTCCCCGCCTCCGGTTACGCGGACCCGGCCTCCCTGCCGCCCGCCCCGGCTCCCCGACCTCCCCACCTCCGGCTCCAGGGGCCCGGCCTCCTCCCTGGCTCCCCGGCTCCGCGGACCCGGCCTCCCCGCTCCGGCTCCGCGCCTCAGGGGCGCCATGTTTACAAGCCTCCACCACGGAAACTCGCGAGCACCCGGCGAGGGAAGCGCTGAGGCCCCGCCGCCGCACTTACGGTATCTCCTCGCCGAGCGGCGGGCCGTGGTCGGGCGCGGAGTTGAGGCGCCGCCGCCGCCGGGAAAGTTTGCGTCCTGCGAGGCCGCGGCGCCGCTCACATGGCGGGCCGAGCTGGGCGGCCGCTCGCCGGCCCGGCCTCCTCACCGCCGCCCGCCCGCCGCCCCCGGGCTTTATTGTGTGGCCCGCCGGCCGGCCGCGCTGCGGGCTCGGGCTCGGCGCGGGCTCCCTCCCGGCCCGGCCCGCCGTGCACGCCCACACCCACCTTCCCGCCGTCCTGTGCTCCGCGCCTCTCCCCAAATTTGAGCATATTCTTACATATCCACACATGCACTTCATATCAACACACACGTGAAAGCTACGTACGTGCGGGCACGCGGGAGCCGGGAGCGGAGCGCACAAAGATCCGGCGCCCGCAGCATCGTCAGCTCGGACCCGCGGCTGCGGGCACTGCCCGGCCGACGCCTGCTTTCGTGTGCCTCGTACCTGCCTAGAGTCACCGTCGGAATGGCAAAGTCTTGGAGGAGCATTAATTTTTTAATTGGCAAGATCGGTAAAATGGTGTTAATACCTTTTAAATTCTGTCAAAGAAACAAATTGCGGGAATATGCTGAATTCCTCATTCCATACGTGCACAAACAGGACTTCAGAAAGAACGGGACCACCCATTACCGTTTTGGCAAAAACACTACCAATTTGTGTAAGGAGAAGGTTATCTTTCTTAGTTTGTAATTCTAGATCTAAGAAGAGAAGATCCCCATATGTGGATTAAGAAAGTCTCAGAGATAAGCATACTTAATAGATTTCACATGTTTTCTCTAATGACCTTTGTCCATAGGAG